>NC_053498.1:127743871-128426371 GCF_905171775.1 Rana temporaria
CACCATATAAGGCAGCAGTGGGCGGAGTTATGTGTGTGTTGTGAGTTGCTGTCATGGCAACAGAACACTTCTGTGATGTCATAGTGTGAGAGCCCTTAAAAGGAATTGCAGGGGGGTTGCAGCTCAGATTGTGAGAGAGTGTCGAGCGAGAAGGAAGCGGCTCGTGTGTTCTCAGCAGTTTTTCTCATTATTTGTATAATAATGCGATTTTTTACTAGAAATAAAGTTTCTAGCGTGCGTCCTCTGATCACCAACACAGAGGAACCCGTTTTATTACTGAAAGTGGCTCCTTTATCACAGGACCACCCACCTACCACCCAGCCCATACCACCTACCCCCCAGAAGGGTGGGTGCTGGGCATTTAGACATCTATGGAAGAGGAGGAAGGGAAGCTACAATGTGAAAGATCTTCTGATCAGCAACAAAGAAGAAACCGTTGTGCTTCTCAAACATACCCCCATAACAGAGGACCGCCCACCTGATGATACCCCTCCCCCAAGGGATGGGGTGAGGGGAAATGGGCGGGGAGACGAGGAAGCTGCACACAGACTGCAGCCCATTCCTCAACCGAAATCCACAACAGACGGCGCCATTGGTTAGTACTATAATAGAGGAATAGCATGTATGACACCCACAGATTTACTATATACAGTGAGGGGGAAAAGGATTTGATCAGCTGATGATTTTGTACAAAGAAATGATCAGTCTATAATTTTATTGGGGCGGTTTATTATAACAGTGAGAGACAGAATAACAACACAAATATCCAGAAAAATGGATTTAAAAAAAATTATAAATTGATTTGCATTTTAATAAGTGAAATAAGTATTTGACCCCTTCGCAAAACATGACTAAGAGCCCTTCCACACTGGAAACGCCTATAGCGGAGCGTTAAAATAGCGGTAAAACACCACTATTTTACCAAGTTTTTACAGCGTTTTTACAGCGTTTTCAATTCATTTCAATGGAGAGGGGCGTTTTTGGAGGGTTTTATGAGCATTTTAATAGCGCTATTTTTACCGCGAAAACGCGGCAAAAACCCACCAGTGTGAAAGGGCTCTAAGTGTTTGGTGGGGAAAACCTTGTTGGAAATCACAAGACGTTCCTTGTTGTAGATAAAAAGCAATAAATATTCAGCGCAAAACCATAAGGTCTCATGCACAGTGGATGTTAAAATAACGTTATAAAAACGCCAGTAGCTTTGCAGTGAGTTTGTTCAACTTTTTTGCAATAGTGTTTTTTATCGTTTATTAGCACTTGTTTGCGTTTTTTGGATTTTTTTTTAAGAATTTTTTATTTTTTCAATGGATCAAAAATGTTTAAAATGATGGCGAGCGACGTTTTTGAGCGTTTATAATCGTTTATCAGCGTTAGAGCGTTTTTACAGCTGAAAAAACAGAACAGAACCCCAATTTTTTTTTTTACTGCTCAAAAACGCCACTGCCCAAAACTGTATGGACACTTATGCCGTGTACACACGATCTGATGGAGTGTGGGCCCCATCTGACTTTTTTCCATCGGTGTAAAAAAATAGAACATGTTTTAAATTTTTCCGATGGGAAAAAAAAATGATAGGAAATTCCGATCGTCTGTGTGGAACTCCATCAGAGAAAAATCCAAGCATGTTCAGAATTGAGTCGACGCATTCTCGGAAGCAATGAACTTCATTTTTTTGGGCTTGTCGTAGTGTTTTACGTCACCGCGTTTTGGACGGTCGGAATTTTGTCTGATCGTGTGTAGGCAAGACTGATGAAAGTCAGCTTCATCAGAATTCCAATGGAAAAATCCATCGGATTTGATTCCACCAGAAATCCGATCGTACACGGCATTAGGCTCCATGCACACTGGACGCTAAAATAATGTTATAAAAATGCCAGTGGCTTTGCAGTGAGTCTTTCAAAGTTTTTTAACGTTTTTGCAATAGCGTTTTTTTTTTTTTTAATGGATCAAAATTTTTTAAAAACGCCGGTCACGTTTTTGAGCGTTTATCAGCGTTTATGAGCGTTTGGCATTATAAGATCCAGTGTGCATGGAGCCATAGGATAACATGATGGCGAGTTTAATGACTAGAAAAAAACGTCTACAGCCAAAAACAGCTGCTGTAAAAACGTCCAGTGTGCATGAGGCCTGAATCTTACAGACATTCAATTGCAAGCGAAGCCCAAAAAGGTCAACACATAAAACCTCAATAGAACATGTTCATCAAACAAAGTGCAGCACAAAAGATAAATGAACAAAAGAGTAGACATGTGCAATTAGTTTCGTTCCGAATTAGTTTTTCGACGAAATTCAACAAATTAGTTAATTCAGAAATATTCGAAATTAACGAAAACCGATTTCATTTGAAAATCAGAATGAAAATCCAAAAATTCAAAAGAACGAAAATCCGAAAAAATAACAAACTAATAATAACTAACTATTAAATTATAGGTATTGGAATTTCCTTTCAAATTTGGCTGTTAATGAACGTAACAAATACAAATTTATCTGAAGCTATCCGAAATAACGAATGTCGCATCAAAACGAATGGAACGTAACAAACTATTAATAATGATGATAATAATAATAATAATAATAATAACTTTTTATTATTACTATTATTATTTAATATTATTATTAATTTGTTACGTTCCATTTGTTTAGATGCAGCATTCGTTATTTCGCATAAATTCATATTTGTTACGTTCACTAACAGCCAAATTTGAAAGGAAATCCCAATACCTATAATTTAATAGTTAGTCATTATTTGGGATTTTGACATTTTTGGATTTTCATTCTTTCAAATTTTTGGATTTTCATTCCTATTTTCAGATTTTCTAATTTCAGATTTTCTAATTTTGGATTTTTCAGAATTGTCAAAATAACGAATGTCGCGTTATTATACAGGATTTATATACTGTAGCGCCAACAGTTGCAAATTAAAATGCAAATCAATTTATAACTTTTTTTTAAATGCGTTTTTCTGGATATTTCTTTTGTTATTCTGTCTCTCACTCCTATAATAAACCGATCACTAAAATTATAGACTGATCATTTCTTTGCCAGTGGGCAAATGTACAAAATCAGCAGCTGATCAAATAATTTTTTTCCCTCACTGTAGGTACTATATATACACAGACACCCAGGGCTGTCTTAATGAGAGGGCACACGTGGGCACTGCCCAGGGGGGGGGCCCTGCACTTTCCCCAAAGCAACGGGTCCTTGAGTCCACACTGCCCTATAATTGGGGGCCCCCAATGATGGCACTGAGAGTGATAGATGCAAAGGGGGGGCAGTCTGCTTCCTACCTACTTAATGTCTGTTTACCTGCACTGTCGTCATTTTAGGGGCCTCAGAGCATTACTTTGCCCAGGGGACCATGATGCTATTAAGATGGCCCTGCAGACACCCACATATATACTATATACACAGACACCCCATACAGTATATACTATATACACAGAAACCCCCATACAGTATATACTATATACACTTGCCGACCACAAAACCTATATATACATTTTTTAAGCAAAAGAACAAATTGGATATAATTTGGTCTGTGGATATTAATGATTGATTATGGGAGAATGGCCTCCCGGGGTCCAGAACTCCCACATTTTCCCTATAACATAAGATCATAGACACCGATCACTATATATATATGGAAAAGTGTGCAGATCCCGCGCCCCACCAATAGATGATTAATAGATAGCGGAAAATAAATAATTGGTTTTCTTTTTTTCTCTCTCCAGAAGAAAATAATGATCCGACCGCCAACGAAGGAAAGCCGACTAAAGAGGTTCAACCCACCAGTGAGATCCATCCAACTCCGGAATGCAGGAATGGAATATCATGGAAACTCCCCCCACTGGTTTCAGACCGCAGCTCAATACGGAATGTTCTGCCTTTACCCAGATCAGTCCACAGCACAATATGGAACGGTCCGCTTTCATCTAGATCAGTCCACGGCGCAATAGGGAATGGTCCAATTCTATTCAGATTATTCCACGGCGCAATACAGAGTGGTCTAACTATATTCAGATTATACCAAGGCGCAATACAAAATGGACCATCTCCTTCCAGATCATTCCACGGCACAATATCTAATGCTCCATTTTTATATGGATCCTTCCACACTGCAATATGGATTGGTCCATCTTCATTTGGATCATTCCACACCGCAATATTGAGTGGTCCACCTCCTCCTGAATCATCCTACAGCGCAATACAGAATGGTCCATCTTCATCCGAATCATTCCACAGCGCAATACTGAAGGGTCCATCTTCATCCGGATCATTCCACAGCGCAATACCGAATGGTACACCTTCTTCTGAGTCATACATCAGCGCAATACAGAATGGTCCATCTTCATCCGAATCATTCCACAGCGCAATACAGAATGGTCCATCTTCATCCGAATCATTCCACAGCGCAATACAGAATGGTCCATCTTCATCCGAATCATTCCACAGCGTAATATCGAATGGTCCACCTCCTTCTGGATCATCCATCAGATCAATACCGAATGGTCCATCGTCACCCGGATCAGACAGATTTTCAAGCGGTTCAGTTACCAATCACCAGCCACATGAACTATCAATGAAAAGCTTCACCTTCCATAAAGTGCTTGGACAGGGGTCCTTCGGGAAGGTGCTGTTGGCCTCCCATCCCGCTATTCAACAAAAGATGGCAGTGAAGCTGGTAAAAAAAAGTAAACTGATAGGGTATCCTGAGGCTGCCATTATAGAGTGCGCCGTAATGCAAGTCGGTGGCGGGATACCCTTCATCACTCACCTATATGCATCGTTCCAGACAAAGGTAAGTCTTTCCACTTTCCAATTTCTTGATCTCTTTCCTGTACTGTCCTCCACCACTTATCCAGACCCCCCAAAATACTCAAATGGTGACTTTTTTGGGAGTCGGAACTAACACAAGGTGAAGCCTCCCCGCTTCCCCCAATGCCGCTCTTCAGGCCTGTCTATTAGTCCTTTGGGCCCTGAATTGGAGGAGGCGGAAGGGAGCTCAACTTGTGTCCTACACCAGGATTTATGAGAGTTCTGGCTGTAGTCCAGGAAGCAGTATAGGTAAGAGTAGAACTCTAGAGCGCCTCCTACAAGGCTGGAGATTGGTTAGGTCAATTGTACAGAGTATTTGTCTTCTATAGAGAGGCTGCCACTGCTGACCTATTTCTAAAATTATTTGTTGCCTGGCTGCCTCTGGCCTCAAACCTCAAGTCGCTGGGTCAGAACCAGCCTACAGCGAGGAAGACAGGAGAAGCCAGGCCTTCTAATCTACATGAGACTTCCAGGATGGTGACCAAAGTACTGAAGTCACCCCTAACAACTAGTACTGTGATCAGGATAGTCCAGCCATGGCGGCCTTCGTATTTTCTCTGTTTGGTTTTCCTAACTTGTGTGCGTGTTTCTGTAAATTCCTCCACAATGTGAATATGATATATTATGTAATCTCTACCTTTTCTTTTCACAGAGTCACCTGGTCTTTGCCATGGAATTTCTGAGCGGAGGCGAGCTCTTGGCATTGATAGAGAAGAAAGCTCCGCTGGATCTGAAAACCTTAAGGTAAGTCCAATGACGGGTCATGCTGGAGCGGGGGTGGCTGACCACTGAGCATAGGCAGTGACGTAGTCAGGCCATCCGTAACGCGGCCATCTATACACCGTCCATCCATACCCTTCCATTCATACCCCCTCCAACCATAACCTGTCTATCCATATCGCCTCCATCCATACCCTGTCCATCCATTCCTTGTCCATCCATCCATACCTCCTCTATCCATACCCCCTCCATCCATACCCCTGTACATCCATACCCCCGTCTATCCATAATCTGTCTATCCATACCCTGTACCCTGTCCATCCATAACTCATCCATCCATCCCTCCCTTCATCCATACCCTGCCCATCCATACCCCAGACATCCATAATACATCTTTTCAGACCCTGTCCATCCATACCCCCTCCATCCGATCCCCATCCATCCATACCTCCTCCATCCATACCCTGTCCATCCATTCCCTGTACAATGTCCATCAATTAATACCCCCTCCATCCATACCCCCTCCAACCATAACCTGTCTATCCATATCCCCTCCATCCATACCCCTGTCCATCCATTCCTTGTCCATCCATCCATACCCCTTCTATCCATACCCCTGTCCATCCATACCCAGTCCATCCATACCCCCTCCAACCATAACCTGTCTATCCATATCCCCTCCATCCATACCCTGTCCATCCATTCCTTCTCCATCCATCCATACCCCCTCTATCCATACCCCCTCCATCCATACCCCTGTCCATCCATACCCCCGTCTATCCATAATCTGTCTATCCATAACTCATCCATCCGTCCCTCCCTTCATCCATACCCTGCCCATCCATACCCCAGACATCCATAATACATCTATTCATATCCTGTCCATCCATAACCCCTCCATCCATACCCCCTCCATCCGATCCCCATCCATCCATACCTCCTCCATCCATACCCTGTCCATCCATTCCCTGTACAATGTCCATCCATTTATACCCCCTCCATCCATACCACAGTCCATCCATACCCCCTCCAACCATAACCTGTCTATCCATATCCCCTCCATCCATACCCTGTCCATCCATTCCTTGTCCATCCATCCATACCCCCTCTATCCATACCCCCTCCATCCATACCCCTGTCCATCCATACCCCCGTCTATCCATAATCTGTCTATCCATACCCTGTCCATCCATAACTCATCCATCCATCCCTCCCTTCATCCATACCCTGCCCATCCATACCCCAGACATCCATAATACATCTATTCATACCCTGTCCATCCAAACCCCCTCCATCCATACCCCCTCCATCCGATCCCCATTAACCCATCCATCCATCCCTCCTCCATCCATACCCCTGTCCATCCGATCCCCATCCATCCATACCTTCTCCATCCATACCCCCGTCCATCCATACCTCCTCCATCCGATCCCCATCCATCCATACCTCCTCCATCCATACCCCCGTCCATTCATACCCCTGTCCACCAATAATCTGTCTATCCATGACTCATCCATCTATCCATTTCTCCCTTTATCCATACCCCCTCCATCCATACCCCTTCTATCCATGCCCTGCCCATCCATACCCCAGACATCCATAATACATCTATCCATACCCTGTCCATCCAAAACCCCTCAATCCATACCCCCTCCATCCGATCCCCATCAATCCATCCATACCTCCTCCATACATCCATACCTCCTCCATCCATACCCCCTCCATCCATTCCTCCCTCTATCCATACCCCCTCCATCCATACCCCATCCATCCATTCCCCCCTCTATCCATACCTCTTTGTACTTTTAGCCTTTATTGGTCTGTGATGACTTTGAATGCTAATTCATATTTTTCTTTCTCTATCAGATTCATCACTGCGGAATTATTATGCGGCCTGAAGTTCCTGCATTTTCATGACATCATACACAGGTAAGGATTAGATGTCTTTTTTTTCTGGTACCCCAGTCATAGACCAGAATTTAACCATTCCCATGTGGTGGGAGGAGCCCCACTAGAAGGGTATTTTCTTATTTTCCCCAAATTCAGTATTAATGGGTGACTCAACCAAAACTGTCCTTGTAGTTCTGGGCGGAATCACCCCTTGGCTTCTGATATTTTTTGGGTGAATCAGGAAGGCTTTCCACCAGAGTTCCCAGTTGTGTTGCCTCCCAAGTCTCCTTCCATCTGCTGCAGAAGTCTCTGCACTCGCGCCATATTCTGCTTATTGTAGCATTAATAAAAAATTCAGCAATGTGAGTGAGACCTCCTCATGATAAATATAGCAGGTGGGCGAAGCTGGGAACCCCGGAACAGAGATCTTCCTGTATAAAAGAAGCTGATGCCCAACCATCAATCTTCATTCTTCTCTGTATAGATGTATATTTGTATATTTTCTCTGTGTAATATAATGTGGGATATGCAGAGATAACCATTCACTTCTTTTCTTCACAGAGATCTCAAACCTGAAAACATTCTGCTGGACAATGAAGGACACGTCAGGATTGCTGATTTCGGTATGTCCATGGTTGGTGTCACTGAGACCAATAGGATCACAGGACGTGCGGGGACCATATCATACATGGCCCCAGAGGTAAGATCTCTAATATTCCTGATATTAGACTGAATTGTAATGTGTATTATGGGATATAGAGAAGACCTAAAGGGCTCCCCTTTCATTAAATGGAGAATTCCTCCACTGGGGCCCCAGTTGCTTTCAGTGGGTCTCTGGGCCAGAACTATATCCAACAAAAGGGGGGAAGCTCAGCAGTGTTGTCCTCTGCCTGGCCTAGGAAGGTCCTTATCTTTTGTTTCTTTCTCTTTCTACAGGTCCTTTGGAATTTGCCATACTTCACCACGGCCGACTTTTTCTCCTTGGGGTTGATAGTCTATGAGATGGCGTTCGGCAAACATGCCTTCATGAAAAACCACATGAACATAAAAGACTCTGTGATGGCAGTACTCTACAGGAGACCTCAATACCCCAAAAAAGTGGATCCCTGCCTGTGTGACCTCTTAGAAAGGGTGAGTATACCTTATCTTCGATCCTTCCCAGGATCCCTTGTGTTAGATGGCGGATTGGAGGGAAAAAGTAAAGAAGCTGAAATATGTCACTGTCAGAATCTAATATTAAAATGGAGGGTTCTGTTGGTCACATATTGTTATTGTTCTTGCAATGTTTCTTATTATATTTCATTCCTCTTTACAGCTCTTATGTAAAGACCAGGAGAAGAGAACGCGCTATGTACAGGGCCTGAGACAGCATCCATTTTTCAAGGAGATCGATTGGGCCGAGTTAAAGAAAGGAAAATTGCCCTCACCATTGAAATCAGAAACAGTAAGTTTATAAATCATTCTTTTTTATTGTACTTGGTGATCCCGCCAATAACACACTGCCTGTCCTGGGGTGACATGGCTATACGTAAAAGGTGTGTTAACTGAGTGTAGTGCTTCTTCTGGACATCTAGAGAGAGCTGGACTTGAAGTATCCCTCTTGGGGTAATGGCTGCACATTGGGGGTTGCGCTCACCAAGATTTGTCACCATTTTCTGTATTGCTCAAAAATATTGAATAATGTCTTCTACTCTTTGCAGATTCCTGTGGAACCGGAATATGGAACAATCAGATCGGCACAATTCATTTCCAGGGAGGATTTGGAGACGGAGGAGCCGAAGCATTTCAGCGAATTCTCCTACATGAGCGAGTGTTTGATGCAGCAGCAGTAGCCCCATCTCCAGCACCACCACCAACATCATCACCACCATCTCCATCATCACCAGAGGGCCATTAAATTCTATGCAGGGAGCGGGAGTGACAATATGAGAACAGAAGGACAACCCTGTCCATCTTCCACTTCCTCTCCATTTTCCTCTGCACCTATTATGTATATATAGGGAAATTTTAAATTTCTCTAACAACACTTTACTAGCGAAGCAAGAGCTCAGAGCTCAAGAATGCACTATGCACAGAGCTCAGGATTGCACTATACACAGAGCTCAGGATTACACTATGCACCGAGCTCAGGATTGCACTATACACAGAGCTCAAGATTACACTATACACAGAGCTCAAGATTACACTATGCACAGAGCTCAGGATTGCACTATACACAGAGCTCAAGATTACACTATACACAGAGCTCAAGATTACACTATGCACAGAGCTCAGGATTGCACTATATATGCACAGATCTCAGGATTACACTATGCACAGAGCTCAGGATTGCACTATATATGCACAGAGCTCAGGATTGCACTATACACAAAGCTCAGGATTGCACTATGCACAGAGCTCAGGATTGCACTATGCACAGAGCTCAGGATTGCACTATGTACAGAGCTCAGGATTGCACTATGCACAGAGCTCAGTACGATGTGAAAATGTGGAATAGACTCCCTCCAGAGGTGGATTTGGCCAGCTCAGTAGATTGGATTCTTACGTAAATGTACATAATATAACTGCATATAACATTAATAGGAAAAGTTGATCCAGGGAATATCCGATCGCCTCTCGGGGGATCAGGAAGGAATTTTTTTCCCTGCTGGAGCAGACTGTATAATGCTTTGCTGGGTTTTTTCGCCTTCCTCTGGATCAACTCTATATATTGGATTGTGTATATATAGGATTGTGTATATATAGGAGTGTGCATCTAGGAATGTGTGTATGTAGCATCCTGATGTTTAGGGAGGGTTGCTAGTACATTTACATGCCAGATATATTTGCCTGGGCCAATTGTTAGGGGATCAATTGATTTCACCCTAATTCTGGAATTTCTGCACTTCTCTCTTCTATCACTAGATAGCCGGGGGGGTATCTGGTGACATTAGATAAGACAAGTGCATTGCAAGGCCAGATTAGGAATAGATGGGGTATCTCAGCCAATGGGTAGGGAGCTTCTTGGGTCCCTTGGCCTGCTGGGAGAGCCTATTTATTTGGGTGAGGTCAGGTGATCAGGGTTCTGTGCCACCTGGATGGCAGAGCCTGAGGCCTATACGGGGACATCTGGCTGCTAAGCTGTCTGAGAGCCTATCCAGAAGCAAGAGAGCTAGATAGTAGGGTAGGGACTGCAGCTTGCAGTCCAACCATAAGTGCCGGTTCTGCCGGCTGGAGAACCTGTCGTGGTCGGAGGTAGAGGGAAAGCTGTCGCCACTAAAGGACCAATCATCTTGTTTCCAGGGACCAAAAAAAAAAAAAAAACATACACACAAAAAAAAGAGGATATATGCCAAAGCATGGGGGCAGGGGTGGAGGGGCGATTTGCCCCTAACATTAGGGGAGGATTTCTCCCATGCTTCGGCATATAAACCCTCCAGAGGTGGATTTGGCCAGCTCAGTAGATTGGATTCTTTCGTAAATGTACATAATATAACCGCATATAACATTAATAGGGAAAGTTGATCCAGGGAATATCCGATCGCCTTTCGGGGGATCAGGAAGGAATTTTTTTCCCTGCTGGAGCAGATTGGATAATGCTTTGATGGGGTTTTTCGCCTTCCTCTGGATGAACTGTATATATAGGATTGTGTATATATAGGAGTGTGTATCTAGGAGTGTGTGTATGTTTAGGGAGGGTTGCTAGTACATTTACATGCCGGGTATAGTTGCCTTGGCCAATTGTTAGGGGATCAATTGATTTCACCCTAATTCTGGAATTGCTGCACTTCTCTCTTCTGTCACTAGATGGCCGGGGTATCTGGTGACATTAGATAAGACAAGTGCATTGCAAGGCCAGATTAGGAATAGATGGGGTATCTCAGCCAATGGGCAGGGAGCTTCTTGGGTCCCTTGGCCTGCTGGGAGAGCCTATTTATTTGGGTGAGGTCAGGTGATCAGGGTTCTGTGCCACCTGGATGGCAGAGCCTGAGGCCTATCCCGGGGACATCTGGCTGCTAAGCTGTCTGAGAGCCTATCCAGAAGCAAGAGAGCTAGAGAGTAGGGTAAGGACTGCAGCTTGCAGTCCAACCAAAAGTGCCGGTTCTGCCGGCTGGAGAACCTGTCATGGTCAGAGGTAGAGGGAAAGCTGTCGCCACTAAGGGACCAAAAAAAACATACACAAAAAAAAGAGCATATATGCTGAAGCATGGGGGCAGGGGTGGAGAGGCGATTTGCCCCTAACATTAGGGGAGGATTGTTCCCATGCTTCGGCATATAAACCCTCCAGAGGTGGATTTGGCCAGCTCAGTAGATTGGATTCTTACGTAAATGTACATAATATAACCGCATATAACATTAATAGGGAAAGTTGATCCAGGGAATATCCGATCGCCTTTCGGGGGATCAGGAAGGATTTTTTTCCCTGCTGGAGCAGATTGGATAATGCTTTGCTGGGGTTTTTCGCCTTCCTCTGGATCAACTGTATATATAGGATTGTGTATATATAGGAGTGTGTATCTAGGAGTGTGTGTATGTAACATCCCGATGTTTAGGCAGGGTTGCTAGTGCATTTACATGCCAGGTATAGTTGCCTTGGCCAATTGTTAGGGGATCAATTGATTTCACCCTAATTCTGGAATTTCTGCACTTCTCTCTTCTATCACTAGATAGCCGGGGTATCTGGTGACATTAGATCAGACAAGTGCATTGCAAGGCCAGATTAGGAATATATGGGGTATCTCAGCCAATGGGCAGGGAGCTTCTTGGGTCCCTTGGCCTGCTTGCAGAGCCTATTTATTTGGGTGAGGTCAGGTGATCAGGGTTCTGTGCCACCTAGATGGCAGAGCCTGAGGCCTATCCCGGGGACATCTGGCTGCTAAGCTGTCTGAGAGCCTATCCAGAAGCAAGAGAGCTAGATAGTAGGGTAGGGACCGCAGCTTGCAGTCCAACCATAAGTGCCGGTTCTACCGGCTGGAGAACCTGTCATGGTCGGAGGTAGAGGGAAAGCTGTCGCCACTAAAGGACCAATCATCTTGTTTCCAGGGACCAAAAAAAAAACATACAGAAAAAAAAGAGCATATATGCCGAAGCATGGGGGCAGGGGTGGAGGGGCAATTTGCCCCTAACATTAGGGGAGGATTGCTCCCATGCTTCGGCATATAAACCCTCCCGAGATGGATTTGGCCAGCTCAGTAGATTGGATTCTTTCGTAAATGTACATAATATAACCGCATATAACATTAATAGGGAAAGTTGATCCAGGGAATATCCGATCGCCTCTCGGGGGATCAGGAAGGAATTTTTTTCCCTGCTGGAGCAGATTGGATAATGCTTTGCTGGGGTTTTTCGCCTTCCTCTGGATCAACTGTATATATAGGATTGTGTATATATAGAAGTGTGTGTATGTAGCATCCTGATGTTTAGGGAGGGTTGCCAGTACATTTACATGCCAGGTATAGTTGCCTTGGCCAATTGTTAGGGGATCAATTGATTTCACCCTAATTCTGGAATTGCTGCACTTCTCTCTTCTATCACTAGATAGCCGGGGGGTATCTGGTGACATTAGATCAGACAAGTGCATTGCAAGGCCAGATTAGGAATAGATGGGGTATCTCAGCCAATGGGCAGGGAGCTTCTTGGGTCCCTTGGCCTGCTGGCAGAGCCTATTTATTTGGGTGAGGTCAGGTGATCAGGGTTCTGTGCCACCTGGATGGCAGAGCCTGAGGCCTATCCCGGGGATATCTGGCTGCTAAGCTGTCTGAGAGCCTATCCAGAAGCAAGAGAGCTAGAGTAGGGTAAGGACTGCAGCTTGCAGTCCAACCATAAGTGCCGGTTCTGCCGGCTGGAGAACCTGTCGTGGTCAGAGGTAGAGGCAAAGCTGTCGCCACTAAGGGACCAATCATCTTGTTTTCAGGGACCAAAAAAATAAAACATACACACAAAAAAAGAGCATATATGCCGAAGCATGGGGGCAGGGGTGAAGGGGCGATTTGCCCCTAACATTAGGGGAGGATTGCTCCCATGCTTCGGCATATAAACCCTCCAGAGGTGGATTTGGCCAGCTCAGTAGATTGAATTCTTTCGTAAATGTACACAATATAACCGCATATAACATTAATAGGGAAACTTGATCCATGGAATATCCGATCGCCTTTCAGGGGATCAGGAAGGAATTTTTTTCCCTGCTGGAGCAGATTGGATAATGCTTTGCTGGGGTGTTTTCGCCTTCCACTGGATCAACTGTATATATAGGATTGTATATATAGGAGTGTGCATATATAGGAGTGTGCCGGCTGGAGAACCTGTCGTGGTCAGAGGTAGAGGAACAGCTGTCGCCACTAAGGGACCAATCATCTTGTTTCCAGGGACCAAAAAAAAAAAAACATTCACAAAAAAAGAGCATATATGCTGAAGCATGGGGGCAGGGGTGGAGGGGCAATTTGCCCCTAACATTAGGGGAGGATTGCTCCCATGCTTCGGCATATATTTTTTAGGCACAGATTGCGTTAAAAAAATGTTTTATTTTTACTATGTTTTATTGTATTTGCTTTGCAGAAATGGTATGTCTTACTGTTATACTGTAATGTTACTTTGTTTTATTGTTAACCATCATTTGCTTAGCAGGTATGCCATTCAGCTGCAGCACTGATTTAGTTATCTTGACAGCAACAGCAATGGCTCCCACTATACGTAAATCAGCGACTCCAGGACTGTAGGAGGTTATTTCACCACCACAGTTAAAAAAAAAATGGTGCATGTATGCCCATCATTAGAAGTGGGTGGATGAAGGGTGGTGTTCTAATGGTGGGCATACCCACTGATCAATTTCTTTTTTTCGTTCAGCCCACAGACTGCATGAAAAAAAGAGCATTATAATGTTTGCCCAACAAAGACCAGCAACGTAATGGTATGAGTGGTTATTCCAGAATGATACCTGCGGGTTTAGGTATAATTTTGGTATCATTCTTTTCAGCCAGCGGTCGGCTTTCCATGTAAAAGCAATCCTAGAGGCTAATTAGCATCTAGAATGCTTTTACAAGCAGTGGGAGGGAACATTTCCCATCATCCCCCCCCCCCCCCACCGCCTTTCATGGTTTTCTCGGGCTCTCCTGTCCCGACAGGGAACCCGAGAATGCAGCAGGTGGTTCCACCAGCTGACCATAGAGCTAATCAGAGACCAGAACGGCTCCAATCATCTCTATGGCCGAAGAAACCAGAAGCTACGAGCCTTTCATGACTTAGGTTTCGCCGGATATAAATAGCGCAATTGGGAAAGCATTTTATCACACCAATCTTGATGTGGGCAGATGCTTTGAGGGCAGAGGAGAGATCTAGGGTCTAATAAACCCCAATTTTTTTCAAAAAAGAGTATCTGTCACTACTTATTGCTATCATAAAGGATATTTACATTCCCTGTGATAACAATAAAATAATAAAAAAAAAATGAAAGGAACAGTTTAAAAATAAAATAAAAAAGCAAAACAAATAATAATAATAAAAAAGCACCCCTGTCCCCCGTGCTCACATGCAAAGTCGAATGCAAGCATCGGTCTGGTGTCATATGTAAACAGCAATTGAACCATGCATGTGTGGTATCACCGTGAAGTACATTTACATGCCAGGTATAGTTGCCTTGGCCAATTGTTAGGGGATCAATTGATTTCACCCTAATTCTGGAATTGCTGCACTTCTCTCTTCTGTCACTAGATGGCCGGGGTATCTGGTGACATTAGATAAGACAAGTGCATTGCAAGGACAGATTAGGAATAGATGGGGTATCTCAGCCAATGGGCAGGGAGCTTCTTGGGTCCCTTGGCCTGCTGGGAGAGCCTATTTATCTGGATGAGGTCAGGTGATCAGGGTTCTGTGCCACCTGGATGGCAGAGCCTGAGGCCTATCCCGGGGATATCTGGCTGCTAAGCTGTCTGAGGGCCTATCTAGAAGCAAGAGAGCTAGAGAGTAGGGTAGGGACTGCAGCTTGCAGTCCAACCATAAGTGCCGGTTCTGCCGGCTGGAGAACCTGTCGTGGTCGGAGGTAGAGGGAAAGCTGTCGCCACTAAAGGACCAATCATCTTGTTACCAGGGACCACAGTAAGTAACTGAAGCAGCCATACACAGAGCTCAGGATTGCACTTATTATTAATATAACTAGGTAGTAACATTTGATCCAGGGAATATCCGTTCGCCTCTCGGGGGATCAGGACAACGCAGTATCTTGGTCTAGGCCAGTGATGGCGAAACTTTGGCACCCCAGATGTTTTGGAACTACATTTCCCATGATGCTATACTGCATGAGCATCATGGGAAATGTAGTTCCAAAACATCTGGGGTGCCAAGGTTCGCCATCACTGGCCTAGGCCAACAAGGACCAGGCCTAGGGCAGCACTTTGCAGGGGGGCAGCATGAAAAGAGTCCCGTCGGCTTATTAGGTGGACTGGGCTGCAAGACAAATCGGTCTGGTGCCCCCATAAAGCGACCGCATTACTGCCGGTATGATGGCGCAGACACAAAGAACACTGACATGTTCACCTATACCTGGCAGGTAGGTAGCGAGACTCTCCTGCAATGCTTTGCTTGTGTCAGTTGTACATATTAAGGAATCTTAATTTTATTTTTTTCTGTTGATTACTGATGAACGTTTATTTACTGACACACACTGGACTGGCATGCACTGACCTACACTAACAGACGACGTCCAGATGTACATAAACTGACCGCTCCATGCTTTAGATAGATGCACACAGACAGACAACCAAATTAGGAGAGAGTAGATCGCACACACAGATTATAGGATGAGGTCTACTACAAACATACATCCAACCATAGAAAAAGGATGACTAGCATCCAGTAGGGTAGCTTAGTGTAGGTCCTGCCCTATAAGAGTCTACCTTGCCGTGGTGGGCAGGCTTGGAATCTCTTGGTCAACAGTGTGCCAGCAAACGGGCGAGAGGATAACTTGATCTTCACTTCTGGCCAATTGATTTTACCAAAGGACTCTTGGTTTATTCAGAGTATATATAGTTGGAAAAGGAAAAAATGTGTATAGGTCCATAATTATAATTTCATATAATTGCTTCCTCTTTTATTTAATCCTTTCATGACCACTTGGATGCACAGGCCACATTTGTCAGGCTGGAAGGGGCTCTATGGCTACTTCTTCTACTTCTGGTGTGTGAAGGGATGTTTATTGTTTAATAGGTGTTTGTGTATTAACATGTGTCCTATCCATGTATATATGTATGTACCGACAAGCCCCTTATGTGACAGTAGTGACAAGGTCCTCACAATGGAGACATCAGGGGTCTTCTAGCTTCACCCCAAGAACAGGATATACAATTAAATCCTGTAATGAAACATTCCCCTTTACTAGGAAAAGATATCAAGTTCTTTATATACTTTATATACATTTTTAATAAATGTTCTATTCCTACACATTCTCCTTACAAAATATATAGGGAATTATTTCCTGTTATCCAGGGCTAGAGGATCTGCTTTATTCAGAAAAAGTGTTTTTCTGCCCTCACAATATATACTTTAGTATTAAGCCTTTCTCTAGTCTCCAATATAATTGTAAAATTCACAATTTTAAAATCTCTTGCTTCTTAAAGAGACTGTAAAGCTTTACAATTTGTTCATTAAAATAATAAAACGTGTTATACTTATCTGTTCTGCGTAATGGTTTTCACAGAGCAGCCCTGATCCTCCTCTTCTCAGGTCCCCCATCAGTGCTCCTGGCTCCTCCCCTTGCCTGCTATGGGACACTTGTGCATGCTCGATCCGGAGCCTCACTGACTTTGTCGATTGTGTAAAAAAAACGTCTGCACTTGGTGACTATTACGTTTTTACTTTTACGGAATGGCACGGCTGCGCAAATGGGCGTATATATACGTCCCATTTAATTTGCCGCCGTGTGGTCGCACGCTCCATGACCGTGTCCGCCGGTGTCCCGCGATTGGGTCACAGAGCTGAAGAACGGGGAGATGTCATTGTAAACACAACATCTCCCCGTTCTTCCTAGTGACATGTCACTGATTGTCTGTTCCCTGTTTTCGGGAACAGCGATCAGTGACGTGTCACAGCAAGCCACGCCCCCTAACAGTTAGAAACACTCCCTAGGTCACACTTAACCCCTTTAGCGCCCCTACAGGTTAACCCCTTTACTGCCAGTTCTATTTTTACAGTAATCGGTGCATTTTTATAGCACTGATCGCTATAAAAATTACAATGGTTCCAAAAGAGTGTCAAAAGTGTCCGATGTGTCCGCCATAATGTCGCAGTCACAATAAAAATCGCTGATCGCCGCCATTACTAGTAAAAAAAAAAAATATTAATAAAAATGCCATAAAACTATACCCTATTTTGTAGACGCTATAACTTTTGCGCAAACCAATCAATAAACGCTTATTGCGTGTTTTTTTTTACCAAAAATAAGTATACGTATTGGCCTAAACTGAGGAAAAATATTGTTTTTTTTTATTTTGTTTATTTTCTGGGGGTATTTTCTGGGGGCAAAAAGTAAAAAATATTGATTTTTTTTCAAAATTGTCGCTCTATTTTTGTTTATAGCGCAAAAAATTAAAACTGCAGAGGTGATCAAATACCACCAAAAAAACCCTCTATTTGTGGGAAAAAAAGGACGTCAATTTTGTTTGGGAGCCACGTCGCACGACCGCACAATTGTCTGTTAAATCGACGCAGTGCCGAATCGCAAAAAGTGGCCTGGTCTTTGGCCAGCCAAATAGTCCGGGACTTAAGTGGTTAAATGACACAGTGAAAAGATATTTAAATACATCAACACCCAAAGAAATGTCACTATAGCTGTTTGGGTGCGTTGTCTCTTTTAAATTGTTACATCAATATGAAAAGCTTAATTGACAATGACAGTGGGACTAGGCCCTGCCCCCGGCTATGCTCACAGCTTTTGACTGACAGCAGCTGGAGCCAATGGCTCCCAATGCTCTAAGCCAAGCCCGTGAGAGCGGGGAGAGGGGAGAAGAGCTGCTGCAGACGTGCATAGTGCTGGAAATCGAAATCGGGCTTGAGTATTAAGGGGGGGGGGGGGGGGGGCACCAATAACCAATTGCCGACTGCCACACGTACATATACGTCGGCAGAATGGCATGAGCAGGCAAAGCAACGTCCCAGGCCTAGGGCAGCATGAAAAGAGTCCCTGCCAGCTTTCAGTGCCTATCAGTGAAACTATAAGCAACACTTTTTTTTCCATTATGGATAGAGTAACGAATGGTTATAGCCCCTGTTAATTTTTTAATTTTTTTGCCATCCGTCCATTTCTCTTTATTTCCTGCCCCATAGCCAAACAAGAAGTGAGAGGAAATCTCTGCAGATTAAGGGAATCCCCTCCCCCCAAGGCCCTCAGAACCTGTGTCCCCACTAGGGGTGTAACGGATCGTCACCGATCCGTGATCCGAACGGGCCACCCCGTTCGGATCGGCACACCCCGCGATTCGCGGAGCGCTCCGGAGCCTAGGCCTAGGAAAGTCCCGGCTTCGGCCTAGCTCCGGAGCGGCGGCCAGTCTGCTTGCCAGAGCCCAGCGTGACACGCCTCCCCGCCTCCCCGGGGAGGCGTGTCACGCTGTGCACTGGGCTCTAGCAAGCTGAATGGGAATGTTAGCAGTGAAGCACTGGTGTGAGAGGAGGGGGGGGGAAAGGGGGAAAAAAGAGCACAATAGCAATTCACAGGGGTGGATTAAAGAGGAAGCAGGTGAGGCTGTTTGGGACTTAAAGTACAATCTTGATGTTTTTACAGCAAAAAAATATATATATATATATATATATATATATATATATTGCTGTAAAAACATCAAGATTGTACTTTAAGTCCCAAACAGCCTCACCTGCTTCCTCTTTAATCCACCCCTGTGAATTGCTATTGTGCTCTTTTTTCGGATCAGCAAAAAAAAAGGTTCCTTTTTTTAATTGGTCCAAAAAAAAAATATATTATTTTATTATATATATATATATATATATATATATATATATATATATATATATATAATTTTTTTTTTTTTTGGACCAATGAAAAAACGGACCCTTTGTTTTTTTTTTGCTGATCCGAAAATGATCCGATCCGTGACTCCTGATCCGAGGATCGATCCGATCCGTGAGTTTTTTGATCCGTTGCACCCCTAGTCCCCACTGGAAAATTTCAGGGCAGGTCTTAAACAGGTTGGGGTGTGACCTTGACAGGAAGGGGTGGATTATATTTAAATTAGGGGTTGCACAAGTTTAGTCAGGCCTAGGGCTGCACAAAACCTAAATACACCACTGGATCAGGAAGGAATTTTTATCCCTGCTGGAGCAGATTATATAATGCTTTGCTGGGGTTTTTCGCCTTCCTCTGGATAAACTGTATGTATATATATATATATATATATATATATATATATATATATATATATATATTAGTGCTGTCAAGCGATTAAAATTTCTAATCGCGATTAATCGCATTAATGTCATAGTTAACTCACGATTAATCGCGCGATTAAGGAGGTTCACCCTTTAAAAATTTTTTTTTTTTGTTTTCTTATTTATTTTATTTTTTTTTATAATATTAAATTGTGTTTTTTTTTTTTACATTTTGATCACTTTTATTGCTGTCACAAGGAATGTAAACATCCCTTGTGACAGTAATAGGTGGTGACAGGTACTCCTTATGGAGGGATCGGGGGTCTAAAAGACCTCCGAGCCCTCCTTTGCACTTCAAAGTATTCAGATCGCCGAAAACGGCGATTCTGAATACTGTGTACTTTTTTAAATCCGGCGCCATTGGCAGCCGAGAAACCCGGAAGTGACGTCATGACGCCGCTTCCGTGGTTTCAATGCGGAGACTGAATCAAAGCCGTTTACGGCTTAGTGTCAGTCTCCGCCTGGACACAGAAGGCGCCGGATGGAGGATCGGGTCTCCCGGTGGGACGGGAGGCCCGGTCAGAGCGGCGAAAGGCGGCGGGAGGGGGGGGATGTCCCCTCCCGCTCCTCCGGCATAACAACCGAGCGGCTTCTAGCCGCATCGGTTGTTATGTTTGGATAGCCGATCGCCCGCTCTAAACAACGGTACCGGGATGATGCCTGCGGCTGCAGGCATCATCCCGGTATAACCCCCGAACTCCGCCTAGTTAATCGCGCGATAAAAAAATTGACGGCGTTAACATGGGTTTGTGTTAACGCCGTTAATAACGCGTTTAACTGACAGCACTAATATATATATATATATATATATATATATATATATATATATATATATAGGGCTAGATTCAGGTACAGTTACGCCGGCGTATCAGTAGATACGCCGCCGTAACTCTGAATCTACGCCGTCGTAAATTTAAGCGTATTCTGGAAACCAGATACGCTTAAATTAGGCTAAGATACGAGCGGCGTAAGTCTCCTACGCCGTCGTATCTTAGGGTGCATATTTACGCTGGCCGCTAGGTGGCGCTTCCGTTGAGTTCGGCGTAGAATATGCAAAGGACTAGATACGTTGATTCACGAACGTACGTGCGCCCGTCGCAATTAGTTACGCCGTTTACGTTAGAGATACGCTGGCGTAAAGATAAAGCTGCTCCCTAGGTGGCGCAGCCCATGCAAGGTATGGACGTCGGAACAGGCCTATCTTTTTACGTCGTTTGCGTAAGTCGTACGTGAATCGGGCATGACGTAATTTACGTTCACGAGAAGCGGCGTACTTTGGAGCAATGCACACTGGGATATGTCCACGGACGGCGCATGCGCCGTTCGTAAAAAAACGTCAATCACGTTGGGTCACTATACATTTACATCCTCATCCTCATTTGAATTAGGCGCGCTTACGCCGGCCCCATTTACGCTACGCCTCCGTAACTTAGGAGGCAAGTGCTTTGTGAATACAGCACTTGCCTCTCTATATTGTGGCGGGGTAGTGTAAATAACATACGCTATGCCCGCACAAACTTACGTCCCCCTACCTGAATCTAGCCCATAGGATTGTGTATTTAGGAGTGTGTAGATAGATGGGTGGGATATAGCTAGATAGTAAAGCCCTGGTGGCCTAATGGATAAGGCACTGGCTTCCTAAGCCAGGGATTGTACTATACACAGAGCTCAGGATTGCACTATACACAGAGCTCAGGATTGCACTATACACAGAGCTCAGGATTGTACTATACACAGAGCTCAGGATTGTACTATACACAGAGCTCAGGATTGTACACTATGCACAGAGCTCAGGATTGCACTATACACAGAGCTCAGGATTGCACTTATTAATATAACTGGGTAGTAACATTTGATCCAGGGAATATCCGATCGCCTTTCGGGGGGATCAGGAAGGATTTTTTTCCCTCGAGCAGATTGGATAATGCTTTGCTGGGGTTTTTTCGCCTTCCTCTGGATCAACTTTATATATAGGATTGTGTATCTAGGAGTGTGTAGATAGATAGATGGGTGGGATATAGCTGGATAGTAAAGCCCTGGTGGCCCAATGGATAAGGCGCTGGCTTCCTAAGCCAGGGATTGTGGGTTTGAGTCCCACCTGGGGTGATATCTTTCTTTTCTCTTATATCAGAATGAAGGAGGGGGAGGAGGATGAATTGTTAACTGATGGTGTGTAGGCAAGACTGATGAAAGTCAGCTTCATCGGATATCCAACGAAAATATCTATCAGATTAGATTGCATCAGATATCCGATTGTGTGTAGAGGGCTTAAGTGTTAAATTTGGTGTTAACTCTCTCAGGCCTCGTACACACGACCGTTTTCCTCGACAGAATCTATCAAGAAACTTGGTGGCAGAGCTTTTTTGCAGAGGAAAACGGTCGTGTGTACGTTTTTCATCAAGAAAACTGTTGTGGAACTCGATGAGAAAAAAAGAGAACAAGTTCTCTTTTTCCTCGTTGGGAGTCTCAATTTCCTCGTCGGGCTGGTTTTCGACGAGAAACATGTTCGTGTGTATGCTTAGAAACCCGCACATGCTCAGAAGGGTGGCGCCAGTGGAATCAAACTTCCCCTTTATAGTGCCGTCGTACGTGTTTTACGTCACCGCGTTTGAGAACGATGGGTTTTGTCTTGACAGTGTGTACGCAAAGAAAGCTTGTCAAGATTCTCGACAAGCCTGAGGCCCTGTACACACGACCGAGGAACTCGACGTGCCAAACACATCAAGTTCCTCGTTGAGTTCAGTGTGGAAGCCGCCGAGGAACTCGGCGGGCCGACTTTTCCCATTGACTAACGAGAAAATAGAGAACATGTTCTCTTTTCGGCCCGACGAGTTCCTCGTCGGCTTCCTCGCTGAAAAGTGTACACACGACCGAGTTTCTCGCCAGAATCCAGCTCCGACCGAGTTTCTGGCTGAATTCTGCCGAGAAACTCGGTCGTGTGTACGGGGCCTGACAAGGAACTCGTCGAGGAAAACGATGTTTCATTTACGACGAGTTCCTCGGTCGTGTGTACGAGGCCTCATAGTGCTTACTGGAAGGTTAATATGGCAAAGAACTCTCTAAGGATCTGAAAAAAAGAATTGTTGCTCTACATACTGATACTGAGCTGCAGCACGGTGACCAAGACCATAAAGCGGTTTAACCACTTAAAGACCGCCTAACGCCGATATACGTACTGTACGTCACCTTTAAAGGCCCAGCTGTGGGTCGTTCTCGCGACCTGGCCCGAAGCTCTGTGACCGAGCCCGCGGGACCCACGGACCCGATCACCGTCGGTGTCCCGCCATCAGGTCACAGGAGCTGAAGAACGGGGAGAGGTGTGTGTAAACCTTCCCGTTATTCTCTGTGGCAGTGTTACTGATCGTCTGTTCCCTGTTATAGGGAACGACGATCAGTGACATCACACCTACAGCCACGCCCCCCTACAGTAAGAATCACTCCCTTAGGGCACACTTAACCCATTAGCACCCCCTAGTGGTTAACCCCTTCACTGCCATTGTCATTTCACAATAATCAGTGCATTTTTATAGCACTTTTCGCTGTGAAAATGACAATGGTCCCAAAAATGTGTCAAAAGTGTCCGATGTGTCCGCCATAATGTCGCAGTCATGACTAGTAAAAAAAATATATTAATAAAAATGCCATAAAACTATTCCCTATTTTGTAAACGCTATAACTTTTGCGCAAACCAATCAATAAACGCTTATTGCAATTTTTTTTACCAAAAATAAGTATAAGTATCGGCCTAAACTGAGGAAAGAAAAACATTTTTTATATATTTTTTGGGGATATTTATTATAGCAAAAAGTTAAAAATATTGAATTTTTTTCTAAATTGTCGCTCTATTTTTGTTTATAGCGCAAAAAATAAAAACCACAGAGGTGATCAAATACCACCAAAAGAAAGCTCTATTTGTGGGAAAAAAAGGGACGCCAATTTTTCTTGGGGCCATGTCGCACGACCGAGCAATAGTCAGTTAAAGCGACGCAGTGCCGAATCGCAAAAAGGGGCAAGGTCCTTAACCTACATAATGGTCCGGGTCTTAAGTGGTTAACAGGACAGGTTCCACTCAGAACAGGCCTCGCCATGGTCGACCAATGAAGTTGAGTGCACGTGCTCAGCGGCATATCCAGAGGTTGTCTTCGGGAAATAGACGTATGAGTGCTGCCAGCATTACTGCAAAGGTTGAAGGGGTGGGGGTCAGCCTGTCAGTGCTTCCCCAAAATTTTCTGCGGACATCATTCTGAGTGTTTTGGTATTTATTTATGTAGTAAACTCGCCCCCCCCCTCCCCCCACTCCGTGCTCAGTAAATACATAGAAATGGGATATACAACAAGGCCTAATGACTGGAAAACATCATTACTGCTCTGTAGAGTCACAGCTCATTAGGAGAATACACAGGGATCCGTCTACCTGATAAATATAGAATATACGCATGTCCCTATTATTCTTGTCTGGGCTGTATGTGACAAGGAGCATCTTGTGTCTATAAGGCCCCTTTCACACTGGGACGGGTGGTGCGTCGGCGGTAAAGTTCCGCTATTTTTAGCGGCGCTTTACCGGCAATTTCACTGCGCTATTCAGCCGCTAGCAGGCGGTTTAACCCCCTGCTAGTGGCTGAGAAAGGGTTAAAAACCGCCGCAAAGCACCTCTGCAGAGGCGCATTGCCCGCGGTATAGCCACGGGGCCAGATTCTCATAGATCCGCTTATCTATCCGATTTACGTTACGCCTCCGCAACTTAGACAGGCAAGTGCTGTATTCTCAAAGCACTTGCTCCGTAAGTTGCGGCGGCGTATCGTAAATCGGCCGGCGTAAGCCCGCTTAATTCAAATTTGGAACAGGGGGTCGTGTGTTATGTAAAATAACCATGACCCGACGTGATTGACGTTTTTCACGAACGGCGCATGCGCCGTCCGTGGACATATGCCAGTGTGCATTGCTCCAAATACGCCGCAAGGACGTATTGGTTTTGACGTGAACGTAAATTACGTCCAGCCCCATTCACGGACGACTTACGCAAACGAGGTAAAATATTCGAAATTTGACGCGGGAACGACGTCCATAATTAACATTGGTACGCCGCATGTACGCCACCATATAGCAGGGGTAACTTTACGCCGGGAAAAGCCTAACATAAACGGCGTATCTGTACTGCGTCGGCCGGGCGTATTCATCGCGTCACGAGTAGCCAAAAGAAGCCGAACGTTGGTGCGGCTCTATACGGCTCCTGCGCACCAACGTTCGGCTACTTACGGAAAATCGTGACGCGATGGATGCGACCTCGGAAGCCTGTCAATCAAATAGGAACGCCCAGTCCCGCAGTCCATATTCGGAAGCGGCGGAAAAAGATCGCTCTCTAAAACGGTAAGTACT
The DNA here is from genome assembly GCF_905171775.1 of Rana temporaria. Taxonomy (NCBI): domain Eukaryota; kingdom Metazoa; phylum Chordata; class Amphibia; order Anura; family Ranidae; genus Rana; species Rana temporaria. The sequence continues at coordinate 127,769,078 of NC_053498.1, forward strand.
GCTTCGATTTAAAAAAAACTACCCGATTCCCCTTGACAAAATGAGCATCAATCTAATGTTAAAAATTAACTTTTCGGGTGAACCTCCACTTTAAGCAGGCTAGACACTGAGCCATGAGGAGGTAGAAAAGAACAATCAAAAGATCTGCGTAACAAGGTAATGAAACTTTACGAAGATGGAAAAGGATATATTCAAGGCTTTGGATATCTTTTTATATATCACAATTTCTGCCAGGGTATGCAAACTTTTGAGCACGACTGTAAATAAAAAGAGGACTTTTGAAGCTTAAATTTTTTATGTATTTTATGAAAAGTCCCCTTTTTTTGGTAAAGTTAAAGGGGACTTAACTCATCCTACATTGTATTTTTTGTTTTTTGAAAGCCAATAATAATATTATTTTCCCCCCTAATTTTTCCATCCTCATTCGTGTGTTTGGAAAATATTAGAGATCATTTTTAACGCATATTTGGTAAAATACCAGCTTCTTTGTGTGCGATAAAAGCTCTGCAGCAATTCTGTTTATTGTCAGAGGAGCTCAGAATTTTCGAATTTGTAGCGCTCAGATGGGGATTAATAATCTATTAGAGATTCTTAAATGTTTTCTAAAAAGTAGAAATGACGCAATCGATGATGACGCGTCTAGCTGTCATTTTTTTATTGTACAATTATACATGTGAAACGTCTGAAGTAAATTTCCGCATTTTGCAATGGAAAATCATGCCGTGCTCTGATTAAACAAGCCGTCTGTGTTTACTGCACGTCTTCCCAGCCTTTTGTGCCATTCGCAGATCTTGAGATGTTGCAGTTATTTGCACGCTGCGGTCCCAGCGGACGGGCTTGTCAACATCTCGATCACAGAACAGAGATAAACAATGCTGCTATTGGCAACATGCTCGGGATTGGAGAGAAGAGACAAGAGAAGCCGCCGACAAACCCTTCTCTGGCAGGGAAATTGTGAGATTTTGACAACAAATGCCTCCCTACCTTCCGTGCTGGAAAAGAGGGGCACCGCGCCCGCTGGGCCTAAATATTTAGGCAAAAGACAAACCCTCAGCTACCCTGCCATCTTTTTAAATAGAAAAAAAGAGAGTGTTTTAAGAGACATCAACAATACCAAAAAAGTAAAATGAAAAGATGGGATTGGATGGGGGGTTTAGAACCCATTACATCACATCAGAGCCCCCACCATCCATCACACCAGAGCCCCCTCCATCACAGCATAGTCCCCTCCATCACAGCAGATGGACCCTCCCTTACATCCATCACAGCAGAGTCCCCTATATTACATCAGAGCCCCCTCCATCACAGCATAGTCGCCTCCATCACAGCAGAGCCCCCTGCATCACAGCATAGTCCCCTCCATCACAGCATAGTCCCCTCCATCACAGCATATGGACCCTCCTTTACATCCATCACAGCAGAGCCCCCTCCATTACATCCATTGCAGAAAAGCCCCCTCCATTACATCCATCGCAGAAAAGCCCCCTCCATCCATCACAGCAGAGCCCCCTCCATCACAGCAGAGCCCCCTATATTACATCAGAGCCCCCTATATCACATCAGAGCCCCCTCCATCACAGCAAAGCCCCCTACATCACATCAGAGCCCCCTACATCACATCAGAGCCCCCTACATCCATCACAGCAGAGCCCCCTATATTACATCATAGCCCCCTCCATCACAGCAGAGCCCCTATATAACATCAGAGCCCCCTCCATCACAACAGAGCCCCTATATCACAGCAGAGCCCCTATATCACAGCAGAGCCCCCTATATCACATCAGAGCCCCTCCATCACAGCAGAGCCCCCTGTATTACATCAGAGCCCCCTCCATCACAGCAGAGCCCCTATATCACATCAGAGCCCCCTACATCCATCACAGCAGAGCCCCCTATATTACATCATAGCCCCCTCCATCACAGTAGAGCCCCTATATCACATCAGAGCCCCCTCCATCACAGCAGAGCCCCTATATCACATCAGAGCCCCTCCATCCATCACAGCAGAGACCCCTATATTACATCATAGCCCCCTCCATCACAGCAGAGCCCCTATATCACATCAGAGCCCCCTCCATCACAGCAGAGCCCCCTATATCACATCAGAGCCCCTCCATCACAGCATAGCCCCCTCCACCACAGCAGATGGACCCTCCCTTACATCCATCACAGCAGAGCATCCTCCATTACATCCATCGCAGAAAATCCCCCTCCACCCATCACAGCAGAGCCCCCTTCATCACAGCAGAGCCCCCTATATTACATCAGAGCCCCCTTATCACATCAGAGCCCCCTCCATCACAGCAGAGCCCCTATATCACATCAGAGCCCCCTGCATCACAGCAGAGCCCCCTATATCACATCAGAGCCCTTCCATCACAGCAGAGCCCCCTATATTACATCAGAGCCCCCTCCATCCATCACAGCAGAGCCCCCTATATCACATCAGAGCCTCCTCCATCACAGCAGAGCCCCCTATATCCCAACAGAGCCCCCTCCATCACAGCAGAGTCCCCTATATCACATCAGAGCCCCCTCCATCACAGCAGAGCCCCCTCCATCACAGCAGAGTCCCCCCATCACAGCAGAGCCCCTCCATCACAGCAGAGCCCCCCCCCCATCACAGCAGAGTCCCCTCTATCACAGCAGAGCCCCCTATATCACATCAGAGTCCCTCCATCACAGCAGAGCCCCCTATATTACACCAGAGCCCCCTCCATCACAGCAGAACCCCCTCCATCCATCACAGCAGATCCCCCTTCATCACATCAGAGCCCCCTATATTACATCATAGCCCCCTCCATCACAGCAGAGCCCCTATATCACAGCAGAGTCCCCTCTATCACAGCAGAGTCCCCTCTATTAAAACAGAGCCCCTATATCACAGCAGAGTCCCCTCTATCACAGCAGAGTCCCCTCTATCACAGCAGAGTCCCCTCTATCACAGAAGAGTCCCCTCTATCACAGCAGAGTCCCCTCTATCACAGCAGAGCCCCCCCCATCACAGCAGAGCCCCCTCCATCACAGCAGAGCCCCCTCCATCACAGCAGAGCCCCCCCCATCACAGCAAAGCCCCCCCATCACAGCAGAGCCCCCCCATCACAGCAGAGCCCCCCCCATCACAGCAGAGCACCTCTCAACATCAGTCCCCATTTCCGGTTGGTGGGGGCCCCTCAGGAGGTGTTACGCTTCATGTACACGGGACGTTGTTCAACCTCTCCTAATGATTTAACTTGACAGCTAGAAACCAGTGTCTTAAAACGGCCGTTTAGCCGTGTTTACTTGCTGCGTTTAGCCGTGTTTGCGTCTAGAAGCATTTGAAAAAAAATATTTTTTGTTGAAATTTATTTATTTATTACTATTTATTTGGGAAGCGCGCATATACCACCGGTCGGTGGTGCCAAAGCACTTTGTGACAAAATAGCCCGGATGTTCTGGCGTGGGGAGCTTAATTAAAAGAGAAGGGAGAAGAAGAAGAAAGAAAGAAGAAAACAAAAAAAGAAATCAGCGAAGAAAAATTGGCCTAGGATTGAAATGCTTGGCAGAATAGCCAGGTCTTCAGCTTCTTCCTGAACGCATATAGGCTTCGGGAGATGCGAATGTTAAGCGGGATTTGGTTCCAGAGAGTCGCCCCCGCGGAGCCAATCCGTTTTCCTCCTATAGAAATTAGCCTGTCAGTATTGCCAATGAGTAGAGCTTTTTCGGCTGAGCGAAGACAGCGACTAGGTATATAGTGTGGAGTCAGATCTGATAGGAACTGTGGGCCCAGCTGGTGGTAGCCCCTGTAGATCAGACAGAGGATTTTAAAATTGACCCGTTTTGTAACAGGGAGCCAGTGAAGTTCTTTGAGCACAGGGCTGATGTGATCTTGCTTTTGGAGATTGTAGATAAGCCTGGCTGCTTGATTCTGCACCAGCTGCAGTTTCTTAGACCATTTCATTGGAATGCCTAGTAGGACTCCATTTGAAAAGTCAAGGCGAGAAATAATTAGTGCCTGGACTAAGTCTTTCCTCTGGTCTTGGGTCAGGAGATGTTTTGCCTTGCGGATAAGTCGTAGAAAATGGGAGGCTCTCGAAACCGATTGTCTAACCTGGGGAATCATACTTAGTTTTTCGTCCAGGATAACCCCCAGGACCGTCACCTTATCTTTCGGATTAGGTGTCAAGCCCAACTCAGTGGGCCAATTTTGAAGAAAGTCAGTCTTGCCTTTTCCAACTATGAAAAACGCCTGTAAACGAAACGCTACTAAACATGAGTTGCTGCGTTTAGCCACGTTTAGCGCTTCAACTGCCTCTAAACACAGCTTCTGAATGCATAAATAATGCCTGAAATACTCCTACCCCAGCATTCTCAATGTGAAAGCCTGAGGGCTTTCACACTGAGGCGTTGCGCTGGCGGGAGAAAAAAATAATCTCCTGCAAGCAGCATCTTTGGAACAGTGAGAGGAGCGGTGTGTATACTGCTCCTTCCCATTGAAAACAATGGGACACCGCGGTAATACCGCCGGCAATGTGCCTCTGCAAGGCGCATTGCGGGCGGTATTAACCCTTTAGCGGCCGAATAACGCAGCATACCGCCACCGCACATCCTGCCCCAGTGTGCAAGGGGCCTTAGGATCGTTTACATTACAAAACTTTTCTGACTGTCTGTGTTGTGTCTGTGCTGGCAGACCAGATGCAGTGTCAGGCCTCGTACACACGGCCGAGGAACTCGACGTGCCAAACACATCGAGTTCCTCGGCCAGTTCAGCCCTGAAGCCGCCGAGGAGCTCGGCGGGACGAGAGCTCCCATAGAACAACGAGGAAATAGAGAACATGTTCTCTATTTCCTCGTCGAGCTCCTCGTCGGCTTCCTCGGCCGAAAGTGTACACACGACCAGTTTCCTCGGCAGAATTCAGCCAGAAACTCGGTCGGAAGCTGAATTCTGCCGAGGAAACTGGTCGTGTGTACGGGGCCTCAGTCTGCCTGTTCTAATCTGTGCCCACATGAGAGAACTCTCCCCCACAGCAGAGTGTCTCTTACCTCAGAAGCTCCTGTCCCAGGCTGCTAATCCTAGCCAGTCAAAATTCAGACTTCTGTCCTCCAGCCAATGAGAACAGCGGAGGAGTTTGGTCTGGGGGTCTGGGGAGAACTAGTAGCTCTGGACGGGATTACAGAGCTCAGCTGGAGTCCTGGGAGACACAAGGTGGATTGGACCTGGATTCTGTTTCCAGGATTTTGTAATTGAAAAATCTGTACAATGAGAGCAAGGAGCCACAGGCCCTCTGGAGCCAAATACAGGGGCCCGGATTCACAAAGGAGTTACGACGGCGTATCTCCAGATACGCCGTCGTAACTCTGAGTGTGAGGCGTCGCATCTCTGCGCCTGATTCGTAGAATCAGATACGCCTCACTGTTGCCTAGATACGAGCGGCGTGGGGTGCATATTTCCGCTGGCCGCTAGGGGCGCTTCCGTATATTTCCACGTTGAATATGCAAATGAGCTAGATACGCCGATTCACGAACATACGTGCGCCCGGTGTATCAAGATACGTTGTTTACGTAAGGCGTCAGACCGGCGTAAAGTTACCCCTCATAAAGCAGGGGTAAGTCATGTTAGGTATGGACGTCGGAAACGTACGAACAGCGTCGTATTTTACGTCTTTTGCGTAAGTCGTCTGTGAATGGGGCTGGGCGTAGGTTACGTTCACATCGACTAAGCATTGAGCGGGCGTAATTTACTTTGAAAATTTGACGTGATACTAAGCATGCGCGTGCATGCACCGTTCATTAAGCGTGTCATTTACGTGGGGTCACAAATCATTTACATACAACACGCCCCCTACCAGCCTACTTTGAATTACGCGCGCTTACGCCGGCCCATTTACGATACGCCGTTGTAACTTAGAACGCAAGTGCTTTGTGAATACTGCACTTGCCTCTCTAAGTTGCTGCGGCGTAGCGTAAACAAGATACGCTACGCCCACACAAAGTTACGCCGCCCTACGTGAATCTGGGCCAGGGTTGCTATGGCGACTCCTGGCACCCCTTAATGCTATGCTCATGGTATTAACACAACAACCCCTAAGCTAGTAGGAGCAGCAGAGCGGGGGGTGTAAATTAGAAAGTGTTTTTTTATTTTTCTCCACTGAACTATCTTTGAAGCTGCACAGCCCTCCAGCCGGCCGGGCCCGGTACAACAGGACTGGTTGTACTGGCTTATCAGCGGCCCTGGTGCCAGGCTTTACAGTCCTATAGACATACAATTGTTGGGGAGGCTTGGGCATTTGCAGCCATTAAAAGCATCATCAAGAATAAGGGGGCTAGAGCCTATCAAGTAGAACGTTTGGAGGAAGGGACAGAAAGCTTAAGGCCAGTAATTGGACACATGTGGGTTAGACCCCTTTCACAGTGGGTCGTTTTGCAGATGCTATTGCGCTAAAAATAGCACCTGCAAACAGCCGCTGCTGTGTCCTGAGGCCCTGAGGGCTTTCACACTGGAGCGGTGCACTAGCAGGACGGTAAAAAAGTCCTGCTAGCCGCATCTTTGGAGTGGTGAAGGAGCGGTGTGTATACCGCTCTTCCACCTCTCCCACCCATTGAAATCAAATTGACACCCTGGCTAAACCGCCAGCAATGCGCCTCTGCAGAGGCGCATTGCGGTGGTTTTTAACCTTTTCTCGGCCGCAAAATTGGCGGTAAAGCACCACTAAAAATATCGGCGCTTTACCGCCGGCGCACCTCTCGCCCCAGTGTAAAAGGGGCCTTATGGTTTGAGTGGCTTTGGGCCCATTAGAGAGACAACTGTGAGGAAACTTCAGGAAGGCTTTGGGCACATTAGCAGGTTGGTTATGAGAGAAGGACAAGGAGGTTTTGAGCCTAATGAGGTTGTGGTGGATGAGCGGGGACTTTGGGCTCAGTAGAGGGTCAATCATGGGAGAAGGACAGGGGGGTTTTGGGCTTATTAATGGATAGTTGTGGTGTAGGGATGTGGGGCTTTGGGCTCATTAGAAAAACAACTGCAGGCGAAGGACAATGGCCTTTAGGGAGAACTATGGGGGAGGAATTACAAGCTGTATGCTTATTAGTGGAGGAAGGATGGTGGGCTTTGGGCTTATTATAGGGACTTTACATTTATTAAAGGGACCATTGGGGGGGGGCTTGTTAGAAGAACCATTGTAAGGGATGGTGGGCTTTGGACTTAATAAGGGGGAACTGTGTGTGGAGGAGGAATTGTGAGCTTTATGCTTCTTAATGGGGGAAGTATAGTGGACTTTGGGCTTATTACAGGAATCATTGTGGGGAACGATGGTTGACTTTGAGCTTATTGGACCATTGTGGGGATGAATGGGTAGATTTAAGATCATTTTGTGGGGAGAAGTAATCTTTGGGCTTATTAAAAGAAACTTTGTGAGGGATGGTAGGCTTTGGGCTTAATAAGGAGGCAATATGGGTGGAATTATGGTGGACTTTGGGCTTATTACAGGAACCATTGTGGGAATCGAAGGTTGACTTTGGGCTTATTAGAGGGATCATTGTGGGAAACGATGGTTGACTTTGAGCTTATTAGAGGGACTATTGTGGGGATGAATGGGTAGATTTAAGATCATTTTATGGGGATAAGTAGTCTTTGGGCTTATTAAAAAAAACTTTGTAAGGGATAGTAGGCTTTGGGCTTAATATGGGGGCATTATGGGTGGAATTATGGTGGACTTTGGGCTTATTACAGGAACCATTGTGGGAATCGAAGGTTGACTTTTTGTTTATTAGAGGGATCATTGTAGGGATGAATGGGGAGATTTAAGATCACTTTGTGGGGATGGTGGTCTTTGGCCTTAATAGAAGAACCGGTCAGTGGCGGCTGGTGCTCAAAATTTTTTGGGGGGCACAAACAAACTAAAAAAAAAAACATCAATTGCAGCCTCACTGTGCCATCAAACGCAGCCACTGTGCCATCAAACACAGCCACGGTGCCATAAATTGTTGCCACTGTGCCATCAAACGCAGTTACTGTATCATCAAACGCAGACACTGTGCCATCAATTGTCGCCACTGTGCCATCAATTGTCGCAACTGTGCCATCAATTGTCGCTACTGTGCCCATCAATTGTCGCCACTGTGCCCATAAATTGCCGCCAGTTTGCCTCTTAAAATGGCGCCAGTTTGCCCCATAAAATGCCGCCAGATTGCCCCAAAATACCGCCATGTTCCCCCCCCCGCACTCGGCACTTACCTTTCTCGGGTCAGCCATCCTCCTCCACGATCCCTCAATGTCTTCTCTTGCCTTCGATGTCGCTTCAGCCAATCAGGTGACCGGTAATCAGACCCGGTGAACCTGATTGGCTGAGACGTGTGTCAGTGTTAACCAGGGAACGCACACCATGTGCGCCCTCTGGTGAACCATTTGGAAGCCAATTAGAGCCCACAGGCTGTAATCGGGAAGACTATCAGTGATAGACACTTCCAAAATGGTGTGCTTTGGGTTTCCTAAGCAACAACTGCTGGTGGCAGGGGACTTTAGGCTCATTAGAGACACACTTGTTATAGGTAATGGGAAAAGTTACTAAGTAAATCCTCAGGCCTAGTTTTTCTGCAATGGATTCTTCACTCTCTCCTAAATAGCAGATAATGTGTACATCCCCTGATGGAGCCACAAACATTACTGTTCACAAAGCTTCAGACATGAAAACAATAATCATCCATAGAGGAGAAAATTGCAGCAAAGCTCAGGATAACTGTCCAGGCCGCGCTGATAAAAGCTCCACACATTCCGTCTAATGAGGAAACCGTGCGTGACATTCGTCCTCATATTGAACAGCATTCGTCTGTACGAAGGAGGGATGCCACCTGGTCACATGGAGAGTAAATAGCGGTGCAGGCAGAAGCAAATGGTGCCATATCAGCTGCACCGCGACTGTCGTCTGAGGAACGCTATTTCTGTAAATAGGGTCAAATATAATTCTGCAAGATCAGACAACAGGCGAGCGCGTCCTCTTTGTCTTGTGTTCACATCAAACAACTCGCGCCTTGCTGTATGAACGAAAGTTTATTTAATTTGTTATTCCGTATGTCGGTCCATCTGCTTCCGATTCCTAGTGAAATCTCCTTCACGGATTCTGAGCGCGTCCTGAAATATTCTGATGTGGAGCTACGGAGCCGTCTCTTCTGTAGTTTAGGAGGCAGACGTGCGCTCTCGTTTGCTGGACGGTGTTTGTGTTTTTTAAATTCAATCTGTCAGTCCAGTTTCTGTGGAGCACTTTTGCATTACAAAGGGCCTCAATGGGAAGGGGCGCTTAAGGCCCCATGCACACAAGACGCTAGTAAACTCGAGTTCAGAGGCATTTGGGCATTTTTTTCAACTGCCTCTGAACACATTTAATGTTATCCTATGTGTTCATGCTCACATTCAAGTTTTTTTGCGTTTTAAAGCAGTTGGGTTTAGGCTCGTTTTTTCAGACGCAACATTTTTGGGTTCAGACGCAAAAGTTTTTGCGTTTCAAAGCTTTGGGTCTACAATGTCTTTGTTATGAACGCTGATAGCCGCAAACGCGGTAAAACGCTGCTAAACGCGGCAAAATGCTGCAAAATTCGCGGCTAAAACGGGCATTTTAAACGCCGGTTTTTGCCTTTGAAAACTTGAGTTTACATGTGTTTGCATTTGCTTCTCGTGTGCATGGGGCCTTAGGAGCAGTTTATTCACCGCTCCTAAAACGCTGCAAAGAAGCTGCTTGCAGGACTTTTTTCGATGCCCTGCCAGCGCAATGCCTCAGTGTGAAAGCATTCGGGCTTTCACGTTGGGATTGCAGATGAGGCTTCTTTCAGTCGCTTTACAGGTGCTTTTTTTTTAACGCTAAAGCGCCTGAAAAACGCCCCAGTGTGAAAGGGGTCATAGACAGACTTGCAAACTTTAATTCTCAGGTTGGTGATTTCCAGAACTTGTGTTTGAGTGATGCGGCAATGAGGGTGGTTTTTACTTGGGACACATTGATATTTATTGCGGCCTTTGCGTATCGTGACTTCTCTTTCTCTGGTTCCGTGGCAATGTGAAGTTAAAGGGGTTGTAAAGGAAATTTTTTTTTTCATAATAAGCATCCTTTACCTGCAGACATTCCTCTTTTCACTTCCTCATTGTTCGTTTTTGCTCAGAAGTTGCTCTATTTCTTCTCTGTTCTGTTCACTTCCTGCTTGTCTGATTGTTACTGACCACCATGACGGGAGGCTTTACTGCGGTGGTCAGTAACGTGCTCGCCCCCTCCTGGGAACTAAATCTGTGCGGCAGGGCGCTCTCTACGTGTTAGAGACTTCAAGGAGGTGTGAATTACTGGGCGTGCCGCAATGCATACTGGGAAATGTAGTTCTTACATGAACGAGCGATGCAAACCAGGAAGTGAATGAGAGAACAGAAACTAGAACGCTGGAGGTGATATAGATGAAGGAATTTAATAGGTATTTACTCTTTTTTTTAACAGAATCATTACACTATTCTGTCTGTCTACCTTGCAGACATTCATTTTAGGCAAAACATTTTTTTCCTTTAGTGACCCTGTAAGTTAATATATCTTTAGATAAAGTTTTTTACTGGAACTTCATGCAGGGCAGAGAATACCATGAACACAAACTAAAGAACAGTAACAACAGATTCCAGATCACACAACAACCTGGTACACTGTAGTAGTGATTAGGGACATTATGATTGGTGTGTCGGTAACTGGCGTGGCAGTGATCGAGGACACTGTAACTGGAGTGGAGGTGATCAGGGACACTGTAACTGGTTTGGCAGTGATTAGGGACAATATGACTGGTGTGGCGGTGATCAGGGACACTGTAACTGGTGTGGCGGTGAACAAGGACACTGTAGCTGGTGTGGCGGTGATCAAGGACACTGTAGCTGGTGTGGTGGTGATTAGGGACAATATAACTGGTGTGTCGGTAATCAGGGACACTGTAACTGGTGCGGCAGTGATCAAGGACACTGTAGCTGGTGTGTCGTGATTAGGGACACTGTAACTGGTGTGTCGGTGATGAGGGACACTGTAACTGGTGTGTCGTGGTTAGGGACACTGTAACTGGTGTGTCGGTGATGAGGGACACAGTAACTGGTGTGGAGGTGATCAGGGACACTGTAACTGGTGCGGTGGTGATCAAGGACACTGTAGCTGGTGTGGCGGTGATCAAGGACACTGTAACTGGTGTGTCGTGGTTAGGGACACTGTAACTGGTGTGTCGGTGATGAGGGACACTGTAACTGGTGTGTCGGTGATGAGGGACACTGTAACTGGTGTGTCGTGATAAGGGACACTGTAACTGGTGTGTCGGTGATGAGGGACACTGTAACTGGTGTGTCGTGATAAGGGACACTGTAACTGGTGTGTCGTGATTAGGGACACTGTAACTGGTGTGGAGGTGATCAGGGACACTGTAACTGGTGTGGAGGTGATCAGGGACACTGTAACTGGTGCGGCAGTGATCAAGGACACTGTAGCTGGTGTGTCGTGATAAGGGACACTGTAACTGGTGTGTCGTGATAAGGGACACTGTAACTGGTGTGTCGTGATTAGGGACACTGTAACTGGTGTGGAGGTGATCAGGGACACTGTAACTGGTGTGGAGGTGATCAGGGACACTGTAACTGGTGCGGCAGTGATCAAGGACACTGTAGCTGGTGTGTCGTGATAAGGGACACTGTAACTGGTGTGTCGGTGATGAGGGACACTGTAACTGGTGTGTCGTGGTTAGGGACACTGTAACTGGTGTGTCGGTGATGAGGGACACAGTAACTGGTGTGGAGGTGATCAGGGACACTGTAACTGGTGCGGTGGTGATCAAGGACACTGTAGCTGGTGTGTCGTGGTTAGGGACACTGTAACTGGTGTGTCGGTGATGAGGGACACTGTAACTGGTGTGTCGGTGATGAGGGACACTGTAACTGGTGTGTCGGTGATGAGGGACACTGTAACTGGTGTGTCGTGATAAGGGACACTGTAACTGATGTGTCGGTGATGAGGGACACTGTAACTGGTGTGTCGTGATAAGGGACACTGTAACTGGTGTGTCGTGATCAAGGACACTGTAACTGGTGTGTCGTGATTAGGGACACTGTAACTGGTGTGTCGGTGATGAGGGACACAGTAACTGGTGTGGAGGTGATCAGGGACACTGTAACTGGTGCGGTGGTGATCAAGGACACTGTAGCTGGTGTGGCGGTGATCAAGGACACTGTAACTGGTGTGTCGTGATTAGGGACACTGTAACTGGTGTGTCGTGATTAGGGACACTGTAACTGGTGTGGAGGTGATCAGGGACACTCTAATGCCTCGTTTCCACTGAGCGGATCGGTTCTGTACGCTATTTTGGGTGTTTCCACTACGAAAGTGTGCCATTAAACCGAACCGTACCGGACCATTCTGGGTCCTGCTTCAGATGTGGGGCCATAGGAAATGGAACGGTTCCATTAGGGGAGGAGATGCAATACATTCCACTGATTGGTGGACGTGCTAGGCATTTTTTCTAAATCCTGAATGGTCCCCGACGGTCCGATTTGCAGTGGAAACGCTCACGAGAATAGACCGGTCCCATTCTAAACCGCTCCATTCTTACTGACCCGAACCGTTCCGTTCAGTGGAAACAAGGCATAACTGGTTTGCCAGTGATCAGGGAGAATGGGACTGGTGTGGTGGTGATCAGGGACACACTAACTGGTGGAAGTATGTAAAAAAAATATATATAACTTTCTATTACAATTTAAAAAAAAAGTAAATCGCATACTAGCTCATTATGAAATACCTTAGAACGAAGCTGGCTGATGTTTTCCCTGGAGTTTCTTACGGATTTGCAGGCTCCGGCGCTGTGATTGGCCAGAGCTGCGATGTCCAGCCACCGGTCACAGCACAGGGGCCGTTTCTTTAGAGTGCATGTACAGAGTCCTGTTTAATTTGTTCATAAACGCCCTGGAGGATGGGGTAAACAGTTCAATCTCTGGATTTGCGGACGATACTGAGCTAAGCAGGGCAATAACGTCTCCGCAGGATGTGGAAACCTTTCAAAAATTAAACAAATGAATGGGGTGGGCAACTACATGGCAAATGAGGTTTAATGTAGATAAATGTAAAATAATGCATTTGGGTGGCAAAAATACAAATGCAATTTATACACTGGGGGGAGAACCTCTGGGGGAATCTAGGATGGAAAAGGACCCGGGGGTCCTATTAGATGATAGGCTCAGCAATGGCATGCAATGCCAAGCTGCTGCTAATAAAGCAAACAGAATATTGGCATTAAAAAAGGGATAAACTCCAGAGATAAAACGATAATTCTCCTGCTCTACAAGACTCTGGTCCAGCCGCATCTGGAGTATGCCGTCCAGTTCTGGGCACCAGTCCTCAGGACGGATGTACTGGAAATGGTCTTTTTGTGTCTTTTTTCAACCTCACCTACTATGAACCTATGTGCCGATGACGTCGGCGTATATAGTAAACATCTCTTAAACGGTGCAAGTTTAGGAGATATTTACAGTAACCTATAGGTAAGCCTTATTATGTGCTTACCCGCAGGCACAATTAAGGGGGTAAAGCCTTCCGGGGCTGAAGTGGTTAATTAGGCGATTGATCACAATGGTGCAGGAGGATATTTTCTAGAAGATATACACAGAGGCCCGGATTCACTTAGCACTTACGCCGACGTATCTCGAGATACGCCGCGTAAGTGTAACTATGCGCCGTCGTATCTGTGCGCCGTGCCCACAGAACTAGATACGCCTGAAAATAGGCTGATTCCGACCAACGTAACTTTCTTACGTCGGCGTATCGTGGGCACATATTTACGCTGGCCGCCTCATTGCACATATGCAAATGAGGGAGATACGCCGATTCACAAATGTAGTTGCGCCCGGCGCATCATATACGTGGTTTGCGTAAGTCGTACGTCCGGCGTAAAGTTATTCCCCATATAGGAGGCGCAAAAATGGATCACGCCCACTTCCACCTACTTTGAATTAGGCTGGCTTACGCCTACGAATTTACGTTACGCCCACGCAACGTTGGGAGCATTTGCTTTGTGAATTCCATGCTTGCCTCTCTGCGTTGCATCGGCGTAGCGTAAAAGAGATACTCTACGGCGGCATATATATGCGCCGATGTATGTGAATCCGGGCCAGACTGTTTTCACTGCTACCAGTTGGATGTTTATTTATATGTTGAACATTTTTTTTATTGGTACTGCTGCTTATTAATCAAAAGAATATTCTTTGTACAGTATATAGTTGTTTTTTGTTTGCTGTGCTCTGCGAGGTAATAGAACTGTCACTTTTATAAAGAAAAAATATATTTTGTTATATAACTGTTTTTGTTTGCTATGCGCTGTCTGGTTATATAACTGCTTGATTATTTTTATCACAGTTTAATAGGTGTTTTATTGACACTTGTATGATAGCGGCAAGTTTATAGAAAATGCACTTAATTTCTGTCTACCTGCGCCGTGTTCATGGCTGATTTCCTAAGATGGAACATACAGAATAAATCAGGTGAGCAGACCTCTGTCTCATTATAACGCAAAAGGTTGCGCTTTTTTGTTTGCCCGCAGCGCTTCGTGGGGGTTACACACAGTTTCCCATAGACTTTTATTAGATCATGCGTTTTTGGTGCATTTTCTGAAAGCGCATTAAGACCCCTTTAACACTATTGCCGCTATTTTACAGTCGGATTTGCTGTGCATTTCGGGTGCTAGCCGGGCGCTTTTAACCCCCACTAGCGGCCGAGAAAGGGTTAATACCGCCCGCAATGCGACGCTACAGCGGCATATTGCCGGCAGTACGGTGGCACTGCCCATTGATTTCAATGGGCAGGAGCGCATTAGGAGAGGTGAGTTCACCGCTTCTAATGCGCTCCAAAGAAGCTGCTGGCAGGACTTTTCCTGACGCCCTGCCAGCGCACCGCTCCAGTGTGAAAGCCCTCGGGCTGTTTAAAGGCGGATTGCAGGCGCTATTTTTAACGCTATAGCGCCTGCAGAACGCCCTCAGTTTGAAAGGGATCTAAAAGTCCTGCATGCTGCATCTTTAGTGAGCTTTTAGAAAATGCACCGAAAACGTGCGATCAAATAGAAGTTAGAGTAGAGATTTCCTTCATGACAGGTGCTCTTTAACGGCTTGCCGACCAGCTGCCGTCATTATACTGCGGCAGGTTGGCACGGCGGGGCAAATCATTGTAGCTGTACGTCGGACGTTTTAAGAGGAATAGGAGGCGTGTGCGATGTCCGCTGGCCACCCACGATCGCTCCGCAGAGAGCCAGAACAGGGATCTGTCAATGTAAACAAACGGACTCTCGTTCTGTCAGGCCCCGTACACACGACCGAGTTTCTCGGCAGAATTCAGCCAGAAACTCGATCTGAGCCGTATTCTGCCGAGAAACCCGGTCGTCTGTACACTTTCATCCGAGGAAACCGACGGGGATCTCGTCGGGCCAAATAGAGAACATGTTCTCTATTTCCTCGTTAGTCAATGAGGAAACTTGGCTCGCCGAGATCCTCGGCGGCTTCACAAGGAACTCGACGAGCAAAACGATGTGTTTTGCTCGTCGAGTTTCTCGGACGTGTGTACGTGGGCCTCAGGGGAAGAGAGAGAGATCTGCTGTTCCTCGTCATCAGTTACAGCGATCTCTCTCTACTCCCAGTCAGTCCCCTCCCCCCACAGTTACAAACACCTCCCTAGGGAACACTTAACCCCTTGCCCACCCCCTAGTGTTAACCCCTTCCCTGCCAGTGCCATTTATACAGTAATCAGTGGTTACTTTTAGTACTGATCGCTGTATAAATGTCAATGGTCTCCAAAAAGTGTCCGATCTGTCCGCCGCAATGTCGCTGTCCCGCTAAAAATCGCTGATCACCGCCATTACTAGTAAAAAAGAAATGAATAATAAAAAATGCCACATCCCCTATTTTGTAGACGCTATAACTTTTGCGCAAACCAATCAATATACGCTTATTGGAATTTTTTTACCAAAAATATGTAGCAGAATACATATTGGCCTAAACTGATGAAATATTTTTTTGGGGGGGGATATGTATGTAGCGGCCTGCTCCTGTTGGGCTGGCGTTATTTTAAATTTAGGGGGAAGTCTGAGAGTGTGACATCCTGGCTGCTAGGCTAGTAAGAGAAACCTATCCGGGTGCGGCGCGCAATACCCACTGTGGCTAGAGTGGCGACGAAAGCTGTGTCGCAGGGAGTAGGAGTGCCGTACCTGAACCTATTTACCTATTACCCTTCCACCCTTTCAACCACTTGTTTAATTCTTCTACCAAGTCCAGCAAATAAATCTTTAAAAAGGAAGTGTAAAGTGTGGACATTGAACTTTCTCTACTCTCATCCATCACCCTGGACAACGAGGAAATAGAGGTAACATGCCGCCCGAAAATATCCAGCAGCTCATTTGGGGGTAGTGCTACCAGGGCCGATCTGCCCTATAGGCTCACTATGCAAGGCGCTTAGGGCCCCGCAATGCTGCGAAGGGCCCCCCAAATTACTAGAGGCCCCGCCTGGTGAGAAGTCATTTTCGCCCCGCTTCTCAACTCGCTGGCTGCATGGGAGAAGAGGTAAGAAGTTAACACCCCCCGCTTCCCAATTTAATGTAAGATGTCATTTCCGACAGCAGAACACCCCCTCCCCCCGCTTCTTAACTTTCATTTCACTGTCATCAGCGCCCCCCGCTTCTCATTTTTAATGTGCCATGTCATTTTGCTTAGGGCCCCAGGGAGGTCAGGATCGGCACTGAGTGCTACATATATTGTAGCAAAAAGTTAAAATATATATATATTTTTTTTCAAAATTTACAGCCTTTTTTTTTTGTTTATAGCGCAAAAAATAAAAACCGTCAAGGTGATCAAATACCACCAAAAGAAAGCTCTATTTGTGGGAAAAAAGGACGTCAATTTGTTTGTGTAAAGCGTTGCATGACCGCGCAATTGTCAGTTAAAGCGACGCAGTGCCGTATCGCAATAAAAGGCCTGGTCATTAAGGGGGTAAATCCTTCCGGGGCTGAAGTGGTTAAGAGAGGCCGCTTGTTTCCAGCTGCTGTTTTTCATATTGGTGTGTCGCGGTGACAATGGTGACATCTTCCTTTCTACATAAATGAGGCAATTTGACTTTTTTTACACCCAGATTTGCACTAAATACAATTTCTAGCCCCGGTTGCTCTTTGTTAGTCATTATCCATCATTATCCTTCAGCGAGGGACGAGCGCATTGTAATGTGCGCTGAAAAGAGCCTCACATAATGGATCAATAGCGGCGGTTCACGGAGGCGATGAGCCGGAGATGTGAGCAGTGTGCTGCCTCTATTGGAGGGGGTCAGGTGGGGCCACCTCTACATTGTGCGCCGTGTATTGTGCTGCCGGCTATTGTGTGGGATTGTGTCAGTAAACATGGCGTTCGATGAAATCCCCCACCCCCCCCCTCCCCGCTACCGACCGCCATACACACCTAGTGCAGGTGGTAAACGCAGGCAGATGTTCTACATGGCTGATGACATGCGTCACACTGCAATCTCTGCAATTTACTAAATCTAATCATGAACAATTCTATCCCAACAGGTGATAGTGAGGGGGGAGGGGGAGGGGGCACAAGGAACCTCAGTCTGTCCGCTGACCCGCTACAAAACACCGCAGAGCCGTCTTAGGACACAATGGGGCTGATTTATAAAAGGGAAAAAGTGTGTTCTCTGTACAAGGGTGACGCTGTGCTGACATCTATTGTCCAATCAGGTGCAAGCAAAAATCCTTTTCTTTCCATTTTCCTTTCACATGATTGGATATTCTTGGCAAACATTCTTTGCCACATTCACAAAAGGAAAATTCCCTTTGCAATATGAAAATTCAGTTTGCGTAGTAAACCTGATCTCCTTCTAAGTACTCCCCTAGTATCATGGCCTATGCTACTAATAATTTACCAGTAATAATCTACTAGTAATATTTACTACTAACCTACCAATATTCGGCTAATGATCTACTTTAGGAACATGCTCTATTTCCAATCTAGTAGCATGCTCTACTACTCTACTCTACTAACATGCTCTACTCTACTAATACAGTAGTTTACTACTAGTCTACTAATAGTAATCTATTACTACTATCAATCTACTACAAATCTACCACTAAGTACTACTAATTCACTACTAATCTTTAGTAACATGCTCTATTTCAAATCTAGTAGCATGCTCCACTACACTTCTCTAGTAACATGCACTCCCTTACTAATAGTTTACTACTAGTCTACTAATAGTAATCTACTACTACTATAATCTACTATAAATATAATAGTAATCTATAACTACCAGGGCTCAAGTCCTGCGGGAACGTGCGGGAACGGAGTTCCTGCACTTTTTTCACAGCAGGAACGCAGTTCCTTTTGCAGGACTAGAACAGCCGAGCCGCCAGAGCCAATCCTTCACTAAGCGGTGATGCCCAGCTCGAGTCACTGTCAGGGGCAGGCGAACCTTAGTAATCCTTTATGTTACTGGCCGCTTCCTGTATATGGATTCATCAGGTAGTGTGCGGGTATTCCGTCACTTCCTCGGTGCCGCAATGTCTCCTGGGAACAATGACAAAAGCTCCCAGGAGACATTGCAGCATCAAGGAAGTGACGGAATACCCGCACACTACCTGATGAATCCATATACAGGAAGCAGCCAGTAACATAAAGGATTACTAAGGTACTGTGGATCGGGAAAAAAAACATGCGGTTTAGTAATTATGCATATGAGCGTATCATTTTTTTTTTTTTGGTGGGGGAGGGGATCTTGGGTGGGAGTTCCAACACCCTTTTCCCCAGGACTTGACCCCTGATTACTACTATCAATCTACTACAAATCTACCACGTTTTATAACTAAAATTCACTACTAATCTACAACTATTCTACTAATAATCTACTTGAATAACATGCTCTAATCGAGTCTAGTAGCATGCTCCACTACTCTTCTCTAGTAACATGCACTCCCTTACTAATAGTTTACTACTAGTCTACTAATAGTAATCTACTACTACTATAATCTACTATAAATATAATAGTAATCTATAACTACCAGGGCTCAAGTCCTGCGGGAACGTGCGGGAACGGAGTTCCTGCACTTTTTTCACAGCAGGAACGCAGTTCCTTTTGCAGGACTAGAACAGCCGAGCCGCCAGAGCCAATCCTTCACTAAGCGGTGATGCCCAGCTCGAGTCACTGTCAGGGGCAGGCGAACCTTAGTAATCCTTTATGTTACTGGCCGCTTCCTGTATATGGATTCATCAGGTAGTGTGCGGGTATTCCGTCACTTCCTTGATGCTGCAATGTCTCCTGGGAACAATGACAAAAGCTCCCAGGAGACATTGCAGCATCAAGGAAGTGACGGAATACCCGCACACTACCTGATGAATCCATATACAGGAAGCAGCCAGTAACATAAAGGATTACTAAGGTACTGTGGATCGGGAAAAAAAACATGCGGTTTAGTAATTATGCATATGAGCGTATCATTTTTTTTTTTTTGGTGGGGGAGGGGATCTTGGGTGGGAGTTCCAACACCCTTTTCCCCAGGACTTGACCCCTGATTACTACTATCAATCTACTACAAATCTACCACGTTTTATAACTACAAGTTCACTACTAATCTACAACTATTCTACTAATAATCTACTTGAATAACATGCTCTAATGGAGTCTAGTAGCATGCTCCACTACTCTTCTCTAGTAACATGCACTCCCTTACTAATAGTTTACTACTAGTCTACTAATAGTAATCTACTACTACTATCAATCTACTACAAATCTACCACATTTTATAACTACAAGTTCACTACTAATCAACAACTATTCTACTAATAATCTACTTGAATAACATGCTCTAATGGAGTCTAGTAGCATGCTCCACTACTCTTCTCTAGTAACATGCTCTACTCTACTAATAGTTTACTACTAGTCTATTTATAGTAATCTATTACTACTATCAATCTACTACAAATCTACCACGTTTTATAACTACAAATTCACTAATAATCTACAAATATTCTACTAATAATCGACTTGAATAACATGCTCTAATAATTGAATCTAGTAGCATGCTTTACTACTCTTCTCTAGTAACATGCTCTACTCTACTAATAGTTTACTACTAGTCTACTAATAGTAATCTACTACTACTATCAATCTAAATTTAAAGTAAAAATATCAGTACAGTGGAACCTTGGATTACGAGCATAATCGCTTCCAGGAGAATGCTCTTAACCACTTAAGGACCGCCTCCTGCACATTTACGTTGGTAGAATGGCACATGTACGTCCTCTTTAAGTGCCCAGCCGTGGGTCGCGGGCGCTCGCCCGCGGCGCACTCCCGCGACCCGGTCTGAAGCTCCGTGACCGTGGGACCCGATCGCCGCTGGAGTCCAGCGATCGGTCCCCGGAGCTGAAGAACAGGGAGAGCTGTGTGTAAACACAGCTTCCCCATTCTTCACTGTGGCGCCGTGATCAATCGTGTGATCCCTTTTATAGGGAAACACAATCGATGACGTCACACCTACAGCCACACCAACTACAGTTAGAAACACAAATGAGGTCACACATAACCCCTTCAGCGCCCCCTTGTGGTTAACTCCCAAACTGCAATTGTCATTTTCACAGTAAACAATGCATTTTAACCACTTCCAGACCTGCGCACGACGATGTACGTCCTTTTTTTAAAGATGGATATCTCGGTAACGGCAGCAGAAGCTGCCACAACCGAGGTATCCATCTTTAGTGTGCGCGGTCCGGTACACGATAACGGCGGTCTCCGCGGTGGATCCGCCGCGAGAACGCCGTTATCGGTGGCGGGAGAGGGCCCCCCCCTCCCGCCGCTCTCCCGCGCCCTCCGCCGCTTACCGGAGCCGTCGGTAGGGGCGGAGGAGATCGGGACTGTTCGGCAGCTGTGTTGGGTTGCGAGTGAAGGAAAAATCTCCTTCACCCGTCCCCATAGCTCTGCTGGGCGGAAGTGACGTCAAAACGTCAGTCCCGCCCAGCCTCTTAAAGAATTTTTTTTTTTTTTTGTCATTTGAAAGAATGACAGTTTCAATGCATTTTAGTCTAAATATGAGATCTGAGGTATTTTTGACCCCAGATCTCATATTTAAGAGGACCTGTCATGCTTTTTTCTATTACAAGGGATGTTTACATTCCTTATAATAGGAATAAAAGTGATCAATTTTTTTTTTTTTTTCAGTGTAAAAAGTAATAAAATAAATAAAAATAAATAAGAAAACTAAAAAAAAATTGGTCAATGGTCCCAAAAATGTGTCAAAATTGTCCGAAGTGTCCGCCATAATGTCGCAGTCACGAAAAAAATCGCTGATCGCCGCCATTAGTAGTAAAAAAAAAAAAATTGATAAAAATGCAATAAAACTATCCCCTATTTTGTAAACGCTATAAATTTTGCGCAAACCAATCGATAAACGCTTATTGTGATTTTTTTTTACCAAAAACAGGTAGAAGAATACATATGGGCCTAAACTGAGGAAAAAAATATTTTTTTATATATTTTTGGGGGATATTTATTATAGCAAAAAGTAAAAAATATTGAATTATTTTCAAAATTGTCGCTCTATTTTTGTTTATAGCGCAAAAAATAAAAACCGCAGGGATGATCAAATACCACCAAAAGAAAGCTCTATTTGTGGGGAAAAAATGACGCCAATTTTGTTTGGGAGCCAAGTCGCACGACCGCGCAATTGTCAGTTAAAGCGACGCAGTGCCGAATCGCAAAAACTGGCCAGGTCCTTTAGCTGCCTAAAGGTCCGGGTCTTAAGTGGTTAATCCAAAGCACTCGCATATCAAAGCGAGTTTCCCAGTAGAAGTCAATGGAACCGAAAATAATTAGTTCCACATTGACTTCTATGGCATGCAATACCGCATGTGGCCGGAGGTGAGGGGCGCCGGAGAGCCTCGGAAATACTCAGGGACAGCTTAGCAGAACTCGGAAAGGCTCGGGAACTGAGTATTTCCAAGTGTTTCCGAGTATTTCCGGACGGCTCTGATCGTCTCCGGCGCCAAATGTGTTAGTACACACCCCTATGGCTTGAACCCTGCTTGTTTTGTGAAACAACACTCGCAAAGTCAGGATTTTTTTTAAACGCTCGTATTGCAAAACGCTCGTTAACCGCGTTTCTCGCACTAATAAAGCAAAATACATATTTTCATCTTTATTTTTGTAGTGCAGTTTTTTTTTACATAAGTGTGTCTTCACATTTGTTGTAGATCCAGATGATTTATCGCATTGATTCTCTGGGTACATAATATAAATGTCAATTCACAGAGATCATCCCAGGGGTCACGGCTCCTTAGTACATCATCGTCTTCTGAGTGACATTAATTGTGAGGTTGTACGCCGTTTCAACAAGCAGCCAATAGAACCAAGTTCTACCTGGAGATAAAGTAAAAATTCATTAGACAAAATATCGATTAACGAGAAATAAATATGTAACTGCTGAATAAGACTTCCAAATACTTTGATGTAAAGAGACGATTTCTCAGCTTTGTGATTATTCACAACAGAGGTGACTATTCTGATGACAATCAGTTAGAATGAATGAGACGTTCAACCCTGGTGAATGGAGCCGTGTACAGAACCAAAGAGAGAAATGCGCCACATTCGCCGTTTGGTCACACGGAAACTGGCGATAGAAATAAATAGGAGCATGGTAATGTCATCCGTTATTTTCACCAATTGCGGTGCGGAAACGCGCTCGAGAGTGTGTGTTTTCCCGCAGAGACGCGCTATCCTCTGCTAATGCGTGCGGGTGCCATTATTTCCTAATTATTTTGCATCAAACAAAGGTGGGTGCATTTGCATCCACCAAAATGTATGGTACCGCAGTAATATGTGGTTCGTTGCGGCGCAAGTATAAAAAAAATTGTGGGCTAGATTCATAAAGAATTTACGCCGACATATCTATTGATACGCCGCGTAAATTCAAATCTGCGCCGGCGTATCTTCTTTCTGTATTCAGAAAGCAAGATACGTCGAAATTTGCCTAAGATCCGACTGGCGTAAGTCTGTTACGCCGTCGTATCTTAGTTGCATATTTACGCTGGCCGCTAGGTGGCGCTTCCGTCGATTTCAGCGTAGAATATGCAAATGAGCTGGATACGCCGATTCAAAAACGTACGTGCGCCCGGCGGTATTTTTTTACGTAGTTTGCGTAAGGCTTTTTCCGGCGTAACGTTGCTCCTGCTATATGAGGAGCAACCAATGTTAAGTATGGACGTCGGGCCAGCGTCGAATTTTGCGTCGTTTACGTCGTTTGCGTAAGTCGTTCGGGAATAGGGCTTTGCATAAATTACGTTTACATCTAAAGCATTGATGATTTGCGGCGGAATTTCGAGCATGCGCACTGGGATTCTTTCACGAACGGCACATGCGCCGTTCGTTAGAGACGTCATTTACGTGGGGTTATGTTTTATTTACATAAAACACGCCCACCTCTTCAGAATTTGAATTCGGCGCGCTTACGCCAGCAGATGTACGATACGCCGCCGTAACTTAGGGCGCAGATTTTTTGTGAATCCAGCCTCACTAAGTTACGGCGGCGTAGCGTATCTCAGATACGCTACGCCCGCACAAACTTACGGCGGGCTTTATGAATCTAGCCCACCGCCTGCTATTCTTTTTTCCGTGCATTTGCCAGCCCATTGTAAGGAATAGGCTGCCAGAAACACGTTGCATGGAAATGCACGGGAAGGTGCAAAAAAATGTGCAAGCTTGGACGCACCTGTATGGTGCAAATGAGTACTCAGGGGGTGATTTACTAAAACTGGAGAGTGTAAAATCTGGTGCAGCTCTTCATAGAAACCAATCAGCTTCCAGGTTTGATTGTGAACGCTTTATTGAACAAGCTGAAGCTAAAAGCTGATTGGCTTCGAGATTCTGAGTGCTCCAGTTTTAGTAAATCTCCCCTATGGTCTTGGTTCACACCTTTGCGGTTTTTATTGCTTTTTGCAGAAACGCTCTACAGTCCATTTAACATGGTTTCCTATGGGACGCACTCACATCTATGCTTTTTTCAGCCGCTGCTTTTTTTAGAAACAAAACAATGCTTTTTTTTGTTTCAAAAGACTGATAGCCAGATTCATGTATGCGGGCGCAACGTTAGGCAGGCGTAGCATATGGCATATACGCTACGCCGCCGTACATTAGAGAGGCAAGTGCTGTATTCACAAAGCACTTGCCTCCTAGGTTACGGCGGCGTATCGTAAATGGGCCGGCCTAAGCGCGCCTAATTCAAATGTGGAACAGGGGGGCGTGATTTATGATAATGACTGGTGACCCGACGTGATTGACGTTTTTTACGAACGGCGCAATGCGCCGTTCGTGAAAGAATCCCAGTGCGCATGCGTCGGATAGAATGCCTAAGATACACTGCCTACGACGTGACGTAACTTACGCACAGCCCTATTCGCGTACGACTTACGCAAACGACGTAAAAAGATAGGCCTGTTCCGACGTCCATACCTTGCATGGGCTGCGCCACCTAGGGAGCAGCTTTATCTTTACGCCGGCGTGTCTCTTACGTATACGGCGTAACTAATTGCGACGGGCGCACGTACGTTCGTGAATCGGCGTATCATGCTCATTTGCATATTCGACGCGGAAAACAATGGAAGCGCCACCTAGCGGCCAGCGTAAATATGCACCCTAAGATACGACGGCGTAGGAGACTTAGGCCGCTGGTATCTTAGCCTAATTTAAGCGTATCTGGTTTCCAGAATACGCTTAAATTTACGACGGCGTAGATTCAGAGTTACGACGGCGTATCTACTGATACGCCGGCGTAACTGTCTCTGAATCCAGCTATTAGATGGGGAAGCTGCAGAAAAGCATGTAGTTCTTTTTTGCCACAATTTGTGTTTTGTGTTTTTCAATCCACCCAACAACTAGGGCCAAAAAATAAAAAAAGCATAAAAATTGTAAAAGGCAGGAAAATGCATCAAAAACGCATGTGCAAAAAACACAAAATGCACTGCAGAAGCGGATCAAAAGCAAAGTGCATAGGTGTGAACTGAGCTTAAAGGGGTTGTAAAAGTACAGTTTGTTTTCCTAAATCGCTTCCTTTACCTTAGTGCAGTCCTCCTTCACTTACCTCATCCTTCCATTTTGCTTTTAAATGTCCTTATTTATAAAATTAAAATAAATAAAAAAATTGTGATTAAATACCACCAAGCTCTATTTGTGTGAAAAAAAATGTATAAAAATGTATTTGAGTACAGTGTATGCCTGACCATGCAATTGTCATTCAAAGTGCGACAGAGCTGAAAATTGGCCTGGGCAGGAAGGGGGTATAAGTGCCTAGTAGGTAAGTGGTTAATGATCACACGTCTCTTAGCGTTATGATGGTGATAATGACGGTCTCTTAGCGTTAGCGTTATGATGGTGATAATGACGGTCTCTTAGCGTTAGCGTTATGATGGTGATTATGACGGTCTCTTAGCGTTAGCGTTATGATGGTGATTATGACGGTCTCTTAGTGTTAGCGTTATGATGGTGATAATGACGGTCTCTTAGTGTTAGCGTTATGATGGTGATTATGACGGTCTCTTAGCGTTAGCGTTATGATGGTGATAATGACGGTCTCTTAGCGTTAGCGTTATGATGGTGATAATGACGGTCTCTTAGCGTTAGCGTTATGATGGTGATTATGACGGTCTCTTAGTGTTAGCGTTATGATGGTGATAATGACGGTCTCTTAGTGTTAGCGCTATGATGGTGATAATGACGGTCTCTTAGTGTTAGCGCTATGATGGTGATAATGACGGTCTCTTAGTGTTAGCGTTATGATGGTGATAATGACGGTCTCTTAGCGTTATGATGGTGATAATGACGGTCTCTTAGCGTTAGCGTTATGATGGTGATAATGACGGTCTCTTAGCGTTAGCGTTATGATGGTGATTATGACGGTCTCTTAGCGTTAGCGTTATGATGGTGATAATGACGGTTTCATAGCGTTAGCGTTATGATGGTGATAATGACGGTCTCTTAGCGTTAGCGTTATGATGGTGATAATGACGATTTAATTCAACTATCTGACTCTTCCTGATATATTTCTTTATTATCTTTCCATGTCCCCTTTATAATCTTGATGATCATTTCAATGGAACCTGCCAGTAATTTTTATTATTGTCATTTCATAAACAAAACATGAACAAAGGATATAAATGACGCGTCGGCGAGCCAAATACACGAGCCAAGTCCGTCAGCTTCCTTAGTACACTATAATAATAATTCCCCTGGATCCCCTATGACACATGCCATACCAACCTATATGAAGACAAATATCTCTGTATGTACACTGTGGACGGCTAGGCCCCATTGCTGACCTGGGTGACCCGTCGAGCCGGGCGCACGTAGAGGTGCAAATTCTGCCATCTTGTTATCGATCTCATTCTAGCGTGTAAGAGAGAGATACCTGAGAGTGATATATGGATTTAATATCGCAGTGACCTCTGCCATGGCGCCTCACCTGACTGCCGCCTGTGGAATGAATCACCTTTAACCCCTATAAAGAGCAGTAGATTGGGGATTTCAGTGATTCTTAAAATTCTATTAAGCCTACTGAAGATTCTGTTGGAGGCCGAGGAGGAATCGCTCTGTACTCACCTTAATAATCACACAGCCTTTATGGAATTGTCTTAAAGGTTACATGTCACAGGACAGGAGAATTTTTTTTTTCTTAAAGCTGAACTCCAGGCACAAAAATCTTCATGAAATAAAATACACATTATTACTAAAAGTATTGGGACGCGCAACATGAACTTTAACCACTTAAGACCCGGACCAAAATGCAGCTAAAGGACCTTTCCCCTTTTTGCGATTCGGCACTGCGTCGCTTTAACTGACAATTGCGCGGTCGTGCGACGTGGCTCCCAAACAAAATTGGCGTTCTTTTTTTCCCACAAATAGAGCTTTCTTTTGGTGGTATTTGATCACCTCTGTGGTTTTTATTTTTTGCGCTATAAACAAAAATAGAGCGACAATTTTGAAAAAAATGCAATATTTTTTACTTTTTGCTGTAATAAATATCCCCCAAAAATATATAAAAAAAAATTTTTTCCTCAGTTTAGGCTGATACATATTCTTCTATCTATTTTTGGTAAAAAAAATTGCAATAAGCGTTTATCGGTTGGTTTGCGCAAAATTTATAGCGTTTACAAAATAGGGGATAGTTTTATTGCATTTTTATTAATTGTTTTTTTTTTTTTTGCTACTAATGGCGGCGATCAGCGATTTTTTTCGTGACTGCGACATTATGGCGGACACTTCAGACAATTTTGACACATTTTTTGGGACCATTGTCATTTTCACAGCAAAAAAATGCATTAAAAATGCATTGTTTATTGTGAAAATGACAATTGCAGTTTGGGAGTTAACCACAGGGGGCGCTGATGGGGTTATGTGTGACCTGAAGTGTGTTTACAACTGTAGGGGAGTGTGGCTGTAGGTGTGACATCATCGATTGTGTCCCCCTATAAAAGGAATGACACGATCGATGCAGCCGCCACAGTGAAGCACGGGGAAGCCGTGTTTACACACGGCTCTCCCCGTTCTTCCGCTTCGGGGACTGATCGCGGGTCTCCAGCGGCGATCGGTATCTGCTGGTCCCGGAGCTTCGGACCGGGTCGCTGGGAGCGCGACGCGGGCGCTTGCCCGTGACTTATGGCTGGGTACATGTACAGGACGTACCTGTACGTACATGTGCCCAGCCGTGCCATTCTGCTGACGTATATGTGCAGGAGGCGGTCCTTAAGTGGTTAAAAGAGAAGTATTTTTTTTTTAATCATACTTACCTAGTGTTGGAAGGCAGCATCCTAAGCCAGGGATTGTGGGTTTGAGTCCCATCTAGGGTGCCAATTGAAGTAAATAATTTCAATATACAAACTAATATTCCGAATAGTGTTTACGGATTTCGTCTATCTATTGCATGGGGCTTCAAACTATGGCCCTCCAGTTGTTCAGGAACTACAATTCTCATCATGCCTAGTCATGTCTGTGAATGTCAGTGTGTTACAATGCCTCATGGGATGTGTAGTTCTACAACAGCTGGAGGGCCGTAGTTTGAGGATCCCTGATCTATTGCATATATGTATTAACTTGTCTAAGCCTATAATTAGCTTGTCTATTAAGACTCTGATAAGCACAATCATATAAGGTTATCTATGAAAGTAAACACACTGCTTAGTAAAACAAAATCTTTCATTTATTTCCCAAGAAAATAGGAATATGCTAACTTCAAACACTAAACAGCAGAATATCAAAAATACTTATCACAATCCTCTAGACATAATCTCATTGGCTGGGCTCTGGATGGCAAAAGAGGGCCAGAGCCATAAGGCTTAGGCCAAAGCCAGGATCCAAAAGGAAAGGGGCTATATCTCTTCTGTGTGCCCTTTTTACCCATACATTCACAGCCACTCGTAACCACCCACACTTGCCTCCTGTCCAATAAGATATTGCCAAGAGGTAGTTCTTCTCAATAGATTATATCACTGTCCGTCTTGCCGTATTGGCCTCTAGGGGCAGCATTGTCCATGTATCATCTCCAGGACCTTGTTGATTTTTTGATCTTTGTCATCAATCATCCTGGCAGGCATTGCTCTCTTTGAAGCTTGCTTGCATACCAGTCGGCCCGGAGCCAGACCTCTTGGCCAGTCTGGCTCCAGCCAGCCAGGAAACAAAATTCCAGAAGTATGGATACAGCATCAGACCGATCATGCAGCTGTCCCCCGGTGTCTCTGTACTGAGAACCGAGCCACCGAACACTGCCGATGGCTTGGTTCTCACTCCTCCCCGAGCGGAGAGATGCTGCATGTCAGTCAGCATCTCTCCTGCTTGGATCCTCCACACTCATTGGAGCCATGAGCTGTGGATGGGCGGGGAGCGGCAGTCTCAGCCTCTCAGTGCCTCACTGAGAGGCTGAGACTGCCATCATTCAAGGCAGCTGAATATTAGACATGTGCAGAACGAAAAAAATAGTTTTGTTTCAGTTAATTATTTACATAAAATTAATTTAGTTTCATTTATTTCATTTGCTTTCGGAATTCGTTTCGTTTATTTGTTTTTAAATCGATTCGAAAAGTTTTCGAATCTAATTTTGAAAACTTTTCCAATTTCCAAAAAAAAAAAATAGAGAAGAAAATAAAGGAATAGAATAGAAAAAAAATTCTATTCTATTCCTTTACTTTCTATTCTTTTTTATTCTCTTTGGAAATTGCAAAAATATTCGAATTCGAAAACTTTTCGAATCGATTCAAAAACGAATAAAGCGAAACAAATTCCGAAAATGAATGAAACTAATTTAAGTAAACTAATTTATGTAAATAACGAATCGAAACGAAAGGAAACACATTTTTTCGTTCTGCAGATGATACAATATAATACAATACAATACGATACGATACAATTTTATTTTCGTTTGTCTTTTTTTTTTTAATTCGAAAAGTTTTCGAATTTGAAAACGATCTAGGCCCGGATTCAGAAAGGAGTTACGTCGGCGTATCTCCAGATACGCCGTCGTAACTCCGAATGCGGGCCGTCGCATCTCGGTGTCTGATTCATAGAATCAGAATCAGAATCATAGAATCAGATACGCTTCAATGTTGCGTAGATACGAGCAGCGTAAGTCTCCTACGCCGTCGTATCTTAGGGTGCAATATTTACACTGACCGCTAGGGGCGCTTCCCAAGACTTCCGCGTTGAATATGCAAATTAGGTAGATACGCCGATTCAGAAACGTACGTCCGCCCGGTGCATTTTTTTACGTCGTTCACGTTCGGCTTTTTCCGGCGTAAAGTTACCCCTGCTATATGAGGGGTATCCTATGTTAAGGATGAATGTCGTTCCCGCGTCGAATTTTGAAAATTTTACGTCTTTTGCGTAAGTCGTTCGCGAATAGGGCTGTACGTAAGTTACGTTCACGTCTAAAGCAATGACGTTTTGCGGCGTAATTTTGAGCATGCGCACTGGGATTCTTTCACGAACGGCGCATGCGCTGTTCGTAAAAAATGTCAAATACGTGGGGTCACTATTAATTTAAATAAAACACGCCCACATCATCCCCATTTGAATTCCGCGGGCTTACGCCAGACCACATACGTTACGCCGCCTTAACTTAGGGCACAAGTTCTTTCTGAATACGGAACTTGCGCCCTAATTTACGGCGGCGTAACGTATCTGAGATACGTTACGCCCGCCGAGAGATACACTATTGTATCTGAATCGGGGCCCAAATGAATATAAGAAGTTCTGTACAATTTTACAGAATTATCCAAATCGAGGTTCCCCTGTAAATAGAAATTGCATATTATAGATGGGGCTTCTTATAAGTCCCAATGCAGGTCCAATGCAATATCAGGTGGACCAAATTCCAAAGAGGAGGTGCAGCATGAGAGGAGTTCTGAGCACAAATAATTGCGTCCCGCGCTGTGATTGCACGTTCTAATGATCATTCTGCAGAGTCAGGGCGATGAGATTTTAATCTCAGTTTTGTCTACATGAACACATCCCATCTTTCATTCTCTTTTAATCTCGTTGGGTTTATCCTAGTTTTCCTAAATATCTCAGCAAGTTAATGTACTGCGGCTTTTAGTGGCAAGACGACGAGCGAAGCGGTAATAAAAATATTGCTGAAAGGTAATAAATTGTATCAGTTATTCAAATAAAACACTTTTATTGTTTCCAGTAACAGTTTTCCAGCAATAATTCTTCAGTATGTATCATAATTAACACAGAGATGTGTAATATACAGACTGCGTCTCTCCATAATAACCCGGGGATGGAATCCATATATTAATACTTGGCTCCTTGTTGGAGGTCCAGCAGCTGCTCCTTCATTTCTTATAAAAATTCACATTCCAATTGTTCTATATGTCTACGAAACTACACTACGAGTAAAATCACTGCCTCCCCTCCCGCTCCCTCACACAATACTCTTACTACACCCCCCCCACACACCATACTCCTACTACACACCGCCCTCACACAATACTCCTACTACACACCGCCCTCACACAATACTCCTACTACACACCGCCCACACACAATACTCCTACTACACACCTCCCACACACCATACTCCTACTACACCCCTCCATCACACAATACTCCTACTACACACCGCCCACACACCATACTCCTACTACACACCGCCCTCACACCATACTCCTACTACACACCGCCCACACACAATACTCCTACTACACACCTCCCACACACCATACTCCTACTACACACCTCCCACACACCATACTCCTACTACACACCGCCCTCACACCATACTCCTACTACACACCCCCACACACCATACTCCTACTACACACCGCCCACACACAATACTCCTACTACACACCTCCCACACACAATACTCCTACTACACACCTCCCACACACCATACTCCTACTACACACCCCCACACACAATACTCCTACTACACACCCACACACACCATACTCCTACTACACACCCACACACACCATACTCCTACTACACACCGCCCTCACACCATACTCCTACTACACACCGCCCTCACACAATACTCCTACTACACACCCCCCTCACACCATACTCCTACTACACACCGCCCACACACAATACTCCTACTACACACCTCCCACACACAATACTCCTACTACACACCTCCCACACACCATACTCCTACTACACACCCCCACACACAATACTCCTACTACACACCCACACACACCATACTCCTACTACACACCCACACACACCATACTCCTACTACACACCGCCCTCACACCATACTCCTACTACACACCGCCCTCACACAATACTCCTACTACACACCCCCACACACCATACTCCTACTACACACCTCCCACACACCATACTCCTACTACACACCCACACACACCATACTCCTACTACACACCCACACACACCATACTCCTACTACACACCGCCCTCACACCATACTCCTACTACACACCGCCCTCACACAATACTCCTACTACACACCCCCACACACCATACTCCTACTACACACCTCCCACACACCATACTCCTACTACACACCCACACACACCATACTCCTACTACACACCCACACACACCATACTCCTACTACACACCGCCCTCACACCATACTCCTACTACACACCGCCCTCACACAATACTCCTACTACACACCCCCACACACCATACTCCTACTCCACACCGCCCTCACACCATACTCCTACTACACACCGCCCACACACCATACTCCTACTACACACCTCCCTCATACAATTCTCCTACTACACACCGCCCTCACACAATACTCCTACTACACACCGCCCTCACACAATACTCCTACTACACACCGCCCTCACACAATACTCCTACTACACACCCCCACACACCATACTCCTACTCCACACCCACACACACCATACTCCTACTACACACCTCCCTCACACAATACTCCTACTCCACACCGCCCTCACACAATACTCCTACTACACACCTCCCTCACACAATACTCCTACTACACACCACCCTCACACAATACTCTTACTACACACCGCCCTCACACAAAACTCCTACTACACACCGCCCTCCCACAATACTCTTACTACACACCGCCCTTTACACAATACTCCTACTACACACCGCCCTCACACAATACTCATACTACGCACCGCCCTCACACAATACTCCTACTACACCCCTCCATCACACAATACTCTTACTACACCCCCCCACACACCATACTCCTACTACACACCGCCCTCACACCATACTCCTACTACACACCGCCCTCACACAATACTCCTACTACACACCCCCACACACCATACTCCTACTCCACACCGCCCTCACACCATACTCCTACTACACACCGCCCTCACACCATACTCCTACTACACACCGCCCACACACCATACTCCTACTACACACCTCCCTCATACAATTCTCCTACTACACACCGCCCTCACACAATACTCCTACCACACACCGCCCTCACACAATACTCCTACTACACACCGCCCTCACACAATACTCCTACTACACACCGCCCTCACACAATACTCCTACTACACACCGCCCTCACACAATACTCCTACTACACACCGCCCTCACACAATACTCCTACTACACACCTCCCTCACACAATACTCCTTCTACACACCTCCTTCATACAATACTCCTACTACACACCTCCCTCACACAATACTCCTACTACACACCTCCCTAACACAATACTTCTACTACACACCTCCCTCACACAATACTCCTACTACACACTTCCCTCACACAATACTCCTACTACACACCTCCCTCACACAATACCCCACCTACACACCTCCCTCACACAATACTCCTACTACACACCTCCCTCACACAATACTCCTACTACACACCTCCCTCACACAATACGTGACATTTCCCTCACACAACACTTCTACTACACACATCCCTCACACAATACCTCCACTACACACTTCCCTTAGACAATAACAAAACTCAAGGGGGCATGTCCCCAGAAGCATATCAGCTGGACCATCATCCGCTTGAACCTGAGCTGTTCTCCGATGGACTTCATTCTGGTTCCTGGGTTCTATATTACACTATCATTCACACTGTTTGATGAGTATATGCTTTTTGTACTTTTCATCCTCTATTAATGTGCTTGAGTTATTGCACTAGGCGTTTGCGACATTTTTTTTTGTTTATGCAGTTACAAGATTCCCTAGTCTTTAGAGGGCTGTAATGCCTGGATCACCTAATCTGTGTTGGACAATGGTCATCATTATCAGAAGAATTGTGTTTAGCTGCTTTAGGATCTCTTAGCGGCGCTATGTTGCCAAGTTTACATTTTCCTTAGGCCGGCCATACATGGTTCGAACCGTTAATGGGCAGGCTGAATGTACCAAGTTGATTGGTCGATCAACTTGGGTACAACCAGCCTGCCGAAATTCTCTTGCGATTGTCACTAGTGGCCGCTATAGCCACTAGGAAGCCGCCCCCACTGGGAGAAGACAGTGATTATTGCTAACGGCTATAGCAGCCGTTAGCGAAAATCGCATTCAGCCTGCCCATTAACAACTCCAATCGAGATTAGATCCGTGTATGACCGGCCTTAAAGTGGATGTAAACCCACTCTAATCCTTTATTAAACTACTGCCATAGTAGTTATCTATGATATACATGACTCCTTCATGTATCCTTACCTTTCAAATGTCTCCCCTGTGTTTGTTATGAGGCCCATAAAACTGCAGATTCTTTGGGTGGGTTTGTTGTCTGAAACTCGGTGGGTGGTGTCAGTAGACTCAGGAGTCAGGAGTCATGATGTCAGTAGACTCCCCGCCCACCTCTACACTCCCCTTGTCAACATGCATTTTCTCCTCTAGATTTCTTAAACTGAACTTCTGCTATGATCACTTACATCCAGTCAAAACCCAGAAAAGTCACCACATGACTTCAGCATGCCCAATCATGCTGAGGTGTGGAGCAGCCAATTCCTGGAAGAGCTGGAGAAGAAATGAGGAGGGGATCTGAAGTACACAGAATGCCTCTCTCAGGCTCTGGCATGAGATATGTAAATCACCTGTCAGGCCTCGTACACACGATAGGATAGCCAGAGGACGTTTTCATCGGTCAAAACCGATCGTGTGTGGGCCCCATAGGTTATTTAACCTTCGGTTAAAAAAATAGGAACTTGCTTTAAAATGTAACCGATGGACGCCTAACCAATAGGTCAAAACCGATCGTTAGTATGCAAAAGCATCGGTTAAAAACCCGCGCATGCTCAGAATCAAGTCGACGCATGCTTGGAAGCATTGAACTTCGTTTTTTTCAGCACGTCGTTGTGTTTTACGTCACCGCGTTCTGACACGATCGGTTATTTAACCTATGGTGTGTAGGCGTGATGGACCATCAGTCAGCTTCATCGGTTAACCTAAGACAACAGTCCTTCAGAGCGTTGTCCTCTGGCTATCCTATCGTGTGTACGAGGCCTTACTCACAGCAAGGGGGAAGAACTGACTCCTATTTCTCTGTCTGTCCTTTTTTATCTCACTGAAAAAAGATAAAAGGATTGCTCAGAGCTGGATTAACTCTTTGTGGCAAGACTGGGCACATATGACATGAAATCCTATACTGTACAAGTTGCAAGCCTTAATTTAAAAAAAAAAGGGGTTTACATCCACTTTAAGGCTCTTTATAGTTCAAAAACCTACAGGGAGAATTCCCCCATCCACCTTTAACTATAAAGAGCCTTGTGACTATTCTCATCTTCCTAGCACCCCTCCCTCCTGCAGGTTCTGAGAGAATGAAGCCACAAATGTCTAGCTATATATGGAAAAAAAGTTATTACAACCTTGGTGCTGCCCTGTCTGACCCTGCCGCCCTAGGCACAGGCCCATGAGTGCTAGTATAATAAACACCCCCTACAGTACCTCGTTTTTGGGGCATTATGTGTTATTTTACTCCTATTCTCCCTTCCAGGCCCGCCATAGATATCCATAACTCTATAAACATTTATTGATTCCCTTCTTTGTTTGATTTTGTGTTGTGATATATTTGCGTTGTGTTCTCCTGCAGGTGTTGTGGAAAGTATTGTTACAGTAACAATGAGAGTGACGGGCTCTGGGCTTGGCTGGTGGATAAGTTAGACATATCGGAGGAGATAGCGTTTAGCGGAGAGGAGCGGAGGGATGACTGCGGCGGTTTCCGCTCTGTAGACATCTTGAAATGATGCTATTAATTCTCTACAGCTCCGGAATCCTAAACACACATCTCCGTCTAGAGAGCCAGCAGCAATTAATCATCGGCAGGCACAATTAGCAGCACATAATCTCCCTTCTAGAGTGGCAGAGGCAGGATCGCCAAAAGCGGGTTTCCAGGGGGGCAACGCGGGGACGTCTGAAGGGCAAACGTTGCGGAAGAAGATTTTGTAAGTCCAGAAGAAGATGGATCAGCATATCTGCCATCACTGTTAGCATTCAGAAACGTTCTTTCAATTTTATTCTTTTTTTTCTATTCTTTTTCTATATTTTCCTTTTAAATGTATTCTATTTGAAAGTCAAATATCAGAAGATGGTTCTATTCTATTTTACTTTCTAATCTATTCTATTTTTTTCTATTCTATTTTATTACTTTCGGAAATTCGAATTAGACTCAAAAACAATTTAAATTCGAGTGGAAAATTATTCAAATTTCATAAGAAAACTATTCGAATTCGAACTTCGCCCAAAAATTTTGTTTTGCTATTTCAGATTCGTTTTAAATTTGTTACTATTGTAATTTGGAAAATCGGATATAGCCGAACAGGCTTGCCGCTGCTTTTACAATTCATCATCAAAACAGTCAGGCGGATTTAAAAACACTGAGGGCCAGATTCTCAAAAGAGACACTCCAGATTCTCCAGATACGCCGTCGTATCTCTGAGTCTGGCCGGTTGTATCTATGCGCCTGATTCTTAGAATCAGTTATGCATAGATTTCTATTAGATCCGACGGCGTAAGTCTCTTACGCCGTCGGATCGTAACTGCATATTTACACTGGCCGCTAGGGGCGTGTACGCTGAATTACGCGTCAAAATATGTAAATCAGCTAGGTACGCAAATTCACGAACGTACGCCCGGCCGACGCAGTACAGATACGCCGTTTACGTTAGGCTTTTCCCAGAGTAAAGTTACCCCTGTTATATGGTGGCGTAAGTGCAGCGTACCAATGTTAAGTATGGCTGTCGTTCCCGCAACGAAATTTGAAAATTGTACGTCGTTTACGTAACTCGTTCGTGAATGGGGCTGGACGTAATTTACGTTCACGTCAAAACCAATACGTCCTTGCGGCGTATTAGGAGCAATGCACACTGGGAGATTTCCACGGACGGCGCATGACATTGAAAAACGTCAATCACGTCGGGTCACAGAACATTTACATAAAACACGCCCCCCTGTTCCAAATTTGAATTAGGCGGGCTTACGCCGGCTTATTTACGCTACGCCGCCGCAACTTACTGAGCAAGTGCTTTGAGAATACAGCACTTGTCCGTCTTAGTTGCGGAGGCGTAACGTAAATAGGTTATGTTACGCCCGCACAAAGTTACGCCAAACTACGAGAATCTGACCCTGAATGTCACTATATAAGCTCCGTTCTGTGGTTAAAATAAGGTGTAACAAGATGTCCGCCTGCCAACTTCTCGCTGTATCCTTACTGTGAACGAGTGCTGGGTGTAGCAAGATGGTGGCGACGGAAGGTCATTTCCGTTACAAATTCTGACAGGTCACCGAATCTGACGAAACACTGGCTCCTGCACCTGAAGCCGATGGACGGGTCGGCTTTGGGTGCCGACATTGTGGGCTCCCTGGACAGGTAACTGTCCTTAATAGGCGTGCGCAGGGGGTGTACCGGGTGTGCCTGGGCACACCCTAATCACCGCTGGGGCACAGATTCCCCCTGCTGATATTTCCCCAAAGCCCCCCAACGGGGCTCCTAAAAAAAAAAATATATATAAAAATTTAATTGTAAAAAAAAAATTACAAAAACAAAACAATAAAAACACCGTCCACTGCCCTACTGTTTTTCTTTTATATACATATATATATATATTTTTTTTCTTTGGGGGGGCATAAACAAACTGAAAAAAACAAACATAAATTGCAGCCACTGTGCCCATCAAACGCAGCTTCTGTGTCCATCAATTGCTGCCATTGTGCCATGAAATGCAGCCACTATGCCCATAAAATGCAACCACTGTGCCCATCAAACATAGCCACTGTGCCATCAACCGCAGCCACTGTGTCATCAATTGCAGCCACTGTGCCATCAAATGCAGCCACTGTGCCCATCAAACGCAGCCACTGTGCCCATAATTTGCCACCACTGTACC
Organism: Rana temporaria; assembly: GCF_905171775.1. NCBI lineage: Eukaryota > Metazoa > Chordata > Amphibia > Anura > Ranidae > Rana > Rana temporaria. The sequence continues at coordinate 127,806,935 of NC_053498.1, forward strand.
ATCAAACGTGGCTACTGTACCCATCAATTGCTGACACTGTGCCTATCAATTGTTGCCAGTGTGTTCATCAATTGCTGACACTGTGCCCATCAACTGCTGCCAGTGTGCTATCAACTGTTGCCACTGTGCCCGTCAACTGCTGCCAGTGTGCCCATCAACTGCCCTACTGTTTTTCTTCCACATATATATATATATATATATATATATATATATATTTGGGGGGGGGGGGGGCATAAACAAACTGAAAAAAAAAAACATAAATTGCAGCCACTGTGCCCATCAAACGCAACCACTGTGGCCATCAAACATAGCCACTGTGCCATCAACCGCAGCCACTGTGTCATCAATTGCAGCCACTGTGCCATCAAATGCAGCCACTGTGCTCATCAAACGCAGCCACTGTACCCATAATTTGCCACCACTGTACCATCAAACGTAGCTACTGTACCCATCAATTGCTGACACTGTGCCCATCAATTGCTGCCAGTGTGTTCATCAATTGCTGACACTGTGCCCATCAACTGCTGCCAGTGTGCTATCAACTGTTGCCACTGTGCCCGTCAACTGTTGCCAGTGTGCCCATCAACTGCCGCTACTGTGCGCATCAAATGCTGCCAGTGTGCATCCCCCACCCACCCGGCACTTACCTTGTCTTGGTGGGGCAGCGGGTCACGGCGGCGGTGTCTTCCACGCTCCTCGTTCTCTTCTCCTGCCCTCTCTTCCCATCCTGGATAGAGGGCGTCCAATCACAGTTTTCACAAGTAGACTTCTATTCCGGCATCGGGGAAATCCAATCTGCGGGATGCAATCTTTTCTTTTTCCGCAGCTTGCCAAATGACTCTTAAAAACTTACTAAAGCAGAAATTGAAGATATAATTGCCACAATAAAATGATAATGAACTAGACAAAGAATAACATATCAACCAACATTCCAGTGTGAAAAATGTGCAGTTTATTTCTGCTGCAATTCCTCATAAATCTGTATTATTATAATGAGAATATTTCTTTTTTTATTTGCGGACTTTCAGCTCGCCGGCGGGTGGCGCTCTGGAAAGCGAAGCGCGTTGCTCTGCTGCAAATGGAAGAGTTTCCATATTGTGAAGCGCTCAGCGGTTGTCCTCCACTTTTAATAACGTCTTTCTTTATTTAGATAACTTAATAGCTCTTGAATTTTAGACTGGAAAGCTAAAATGGAAACGGTTCTGTAACAATTGTCGATTATGTTTAATTGTGTAATCAGTGGTGGGGTAATTACAAATTTATTGCTGTTTGCGGCGTAGACTTATGTTCCTTACAATACGTCCATGCTGATGAGAAAAAAGCAGTGAGATATGACGACGGCACAAAGCCACTGGAAAAAAATGAGGACAACCCTTGGAGCGCCTTTCTAGAAGGATCGTAACCAGGATTAACTATTTGCTCACAATCGCACTTCTAAAACAATTATTTACACAGATGGAAATCCGCAGCACCCCAGAGCAGGCCCCCGTTCTGATAAAACATTGCAGGTCCTCGGTCAGAATTTAGGAGAGGGGCGGGGAAAGGCGGAGGCAGATAAATATTAATCGTCATTTAGAGCCCAACTTCATTCTACTTATGGTTTGCCTGCCTGGTTCCTCCTCTCCCCACTTATGTACATGCCAATGACCACCTGTAGCGCTACCCCATAAAGGGCCGCTGAATTCTGGGACATCCTTTTCCTGCACAGCCAGGCAACATGTATTTTCCAACTTACATACAGAGTCAGTAACAAGTCCATGTTTTATCCATGTACAGTGGAGGCTGGTGCTTAAAATTTTTCTGGGGGCGCAAACAAACGAAAAAAACACACAAACATAAAATGCAGCCTCACTGTGCCCATCAAACGCAGCCACTGTGCCCATCAATTGTCGCCACTGTGCCATCAATTGTCGCCACTGTACCATGCCATCAATTGTTGCCACTGTGCCATCAAACACAGCCACTGAGCCATCAATTGTCACCACTGTGCCATGCCATCAATTGTCACCACTGTGCCATGCCATCAATTGTGCCACTGTGCCATCAAACACAGCCACTGTGCCATCAATTGTCACCACTGAGCCATGCCATTAATTGTCACCACTGTGCCATGCCATCAATTGTCACCACTGAGCCATGCCATTAATTGTCACCACTGTGCCATGCCATCAATTGTGCCACTGTGCCATCAAACGCAGCCACTGTGCCATCAATTGCCACCACTGTGCCATGCCATCAATTGTCACCACTGTGCCATGCCATCAATTGTCACCACTGTGCCATGCCATCAATTGTGCCACTGTGCCATCAAACGCAGCCACTGTGCCATCAATTGCCACCACTGTGCCATGCCATCAATTGTCACCACTGCGCCATGCCATCAATTGTCACCACTGTGCCATGCCATCAATTGTGCCACTGTGCCATCAAATGCAGCCACTGTGCCATCAATTGCCACCACTGAGCCATGCCATCAATTGTCACCACTGTCCATGCCATCAATTGTTGCCACTGTGCCATGCCATCAATTATCACCACTGTGCCATGCCATCAATTGTCACCACTGTGCCATGCCATCAATTGCCCACACAAAAACCACCAGTTTGCCCCCAGAAATACTGCCAGTTGCCCCCCCCCCTGCCCGGTACTTACCTTTCTCTGGTCTCAGCCATTCTCCTCCAGACCTCCACGCTCCCTCTAGCTGCTGGCTCTGATAGGCACTTACAAAACACACCCACCGATGGCCACTGCTGTAATTCAGATGGCCAGTGCTCGCCAGGGGGCGCACCACAGGCCAACAATTAAGAGAAAGGAGAGATGAGTGCAAAAGAGCCTGCGGACTCCTCTCAACACCCCTCTTTGTGGGTTGGCAGTCCATTCATTTCAAAGGGCTTCCCTACCTACAGAAACACAGGGGAAAAGTCTCTGATTCTTTTTTTTTAACTCACACTGCACCAAGTCTCTCGGTGCCACAGCACCATGCGATCTGGCACGTGCAAAATCACGGCACATTTTCCGATGCTCAGGGGTGTCATTAAGGGTTAGACCTCCTCATATCCACTCTTTGAACATGAAGACCTCATTCACATGGGTATACCTCTCTGTACACCTGTGCGAAAGACCATCTTTGTCCGCACAGGATGCACCAGTGTTCCATGCATCCCCATGCAGGCAGGGACACAACGGCTGCCCAGACACTGGTCCCAATTTGACAGCAGCATGGATGCCAGGGTACGTCCCCAAATGTAGACAGTGTGTGTTCCGGGACACTCAACACCATGGTTGTCAAATTGGGAACAGCAGCTGTGCCCATGCAACCAGTGCCACCTTAATAGTATCATGGGCCCTTGAGCAAAGTAATGCACCGGCGCCTCTACCAGGGGGATGGTGAGCTGTGGTGGATGTAGCATTCCACGGCCAACAATGATGTGGTTGATTAATGCTACAAATTGACCGTGGCTTTTTATTCTGATTGGAAAGTTTAGTCTATATTTTTACAATTGTTGATCATTTTGTTACAACTTTTTAAAATATTTTTTTGCATTTTTGCTGTTGGGGAGTCTTTGGTGAGATATAAGGGTGCTAAACAGACTCATAAAGTCTAATTATCGAGACAGAGAAAGTGACAGAGGAAACACATTATCCAGTTTCAGCTGCACTGTAGATGAATGAACAGGAAATAGAGGCTCCTGTGTATTCATCAACTGAAGCATCGTAAACACAGTTTACAATGCTTCACTTATGAAAGAACACACTAAGTGATCAGTACCGATCACTCATTGTTATCATTTAGAAATGGAAGGGGCTGGTAAATATGTAATGCCGCGTACAAACGATCATTTTTCGGCATGAAAACATTTTGTTTTTTAAAACGTTATTTAAAATAATTTTAAATTTTCTGAAAAACGGCAATTTTTTTTTTCGAACCTCGTCGTTTTAAAAAATGTAGTTTTTCGGGTTGTAAAAAATGATCGTATGTGGGCTAAAACGACGTGCTCAGAAGCAAGTTATGAGATGGGAGCGCTCGTTCAGGTAAAACTACCATTCATAATGGAGTAAGCACATTCATCACGCTGTAACAGACAAAAAAGTGCGAATCGTCTTTTACTAACAAGGAATCAGCTAAAGCAGCCCAAAGGCGAATAGAACTTCCCCTCTAGAGTGCCGTCGTACATGTGGTACGTCACCGCGCTTTGCTAGATAATTTTTTTAAAACTATGGTGTGTGAGCAACTTCGTTGAAGTTGGAAAAACTTAGTTTTTTGGACATGATGAAAAACAATGTTTTCTTTCATGCCGAAAAATGATCGTGTGTACGCAGCATTATTTACCAGCCCCATCCCACACTCTCCATCCTTAAGATCCTCGTTTTTGCCTGCAGTTGATGCCAGTGGGAGAGGAAAGGAGGGAAGCCGGAAGTGCTGGGGAGTGGGGGCACACAGGAGGGGCATGCAGCAGTGGGGAGAATCCGATAGTGGACAGGAGGGGGTGATCAGTGCAGTAGGAGGGGGAAATAGCTGAATTGATCTTTTGTGGCCAGTGGCAGACATCCAATAGGCGCGCATCTATCCTTGCCACCCCCTATATGAACAATGGATAGATTCATGCATAGCATGATTCTATCCATGGCCACGGCGGCTACCCCCTATTTAGCGTCCACCTACTTTCAGGACGCCGGGCACCTGAATAAGAGCGGTGGGGGTTTTTATTTGAAGCACCTGATTAAAACCATAGGCTTCAAAATAGGGTGGCTTGTGGCGCAGGGCATTGCGCCATAAGCACACCCAGTGAATGACCATTTGCTGTTGTAACACCGATCAGAAGCGTGTTGTAAGCCCCATTTTCTGATTGACCGAAAAGAGAAGACATTTTCGATTGGCCGCCAAGAAGGAGGGAGGAAAAGGAAGCTGCCGACGGCGTGGAGACGCGTGGAGAGCAGGGGAATGAGAGGCCGCCACGAGCATGGGAAGCCACGATGGGGTAAGTGCAACCGACCATCCAAAATTCCACTGGCCGCCACTGTTTGTGGCTCACCCTACATCAGCTGAAAGCCTCTGGGAAGGAGGAGGAGATGCCGGCTTTCAGCCTCTGCAGGGAGAGACACAAAAGACTGATCACCCGCTCTGTCCACATGCAATTCCCCCTGTTGGGGAGAGGAGACTGCAGGGGAGACAGCGTAATTTCGAATTTTGTGCGTCGTATCTTTGTTTTGGTATCCACAAAACAAGATACGACGGCATCTGAGTTAGATCCAAAAGGCGTACAGTACGTCTTCGTACGGCGTCGGATCTTAGATGCAATTTTTCAGCGTCCGCTAGGTGGCATTCACGTCGTAATCCGCGGCGAGTATGCACATTAGCTATTTCCGGGCGTACCCCGAGACGAAGTGATTTCTCACGAAACGCGTCGGGTGGAGTGAGTGACGTGTGGACGCCATCCCCTTCATTTCTCCAACGAGTGGCTTTTGTCCCTGATACGTCCGGCCGGCGTTACAGGCCAACTGCTTGGTTTATCAACCCAAATGTGAGTTGTATACTTGTTTTTACTTTATAGTGGCCCTGCAGGACCTTGACTTCTGGTAAGCAGCTGTGTGATCGGTGGTGGATTAACGTCTGGTGTTATAATCAGCGCTTTTGAAGCTTTCACGGGTGTCTTCGTTTTCACTTGGACTCATCGCATTTATTTTCACAATTGAAGTTTATGGACTTTATTCACTCATTTGTGGTTTATTATTTTTAATATTGTTGTCACGTTTTTCTTTCGTGGCAATTCCCACTGGGCGAGTATTATATTGCTTAGTAGGGCCAGGTGGCTTTGGGCCCCTTGACCTTATGGGATTTCTAACAGTGTTTAAATGCAGAGTGTCAATCTAGGAATTTTTTAGCACATGCACCTTAGCACATGTCCAATATGTTCGTTTAACATATGTTAATTTTTTGGTTTAGCGCAATTAATCTTCTTTTTCTAATATTTACGGACGTACGACCGGCCGTCGCATTTTTTTACGTAGTTTCCGTTCGGCTTTTTGCGGCGTATAATTAAAGCTGCTATATGGTGGCGTACTCAATGTTAAGTATGGCCGTCGTTCCCGCGTCTAATTTTGAAAATTTTACGTCGTTTGCGTAAGTCGTCCGTGAATGGGGCTGGACGCCATTTACGTTCACGTTAAAAACAATGACGTCCTTGCAACGTCATTTGGAGCAATGCACCCTGGGAGTTTTTACGGAACTGCGCACGCGCAGTTCGTTCGGCGCGGGGACGCGCTTCATTTAAATGAAACACGCCCCTCCTAATTTGAATTCCGCCGCGAGAGATACACTACGCCGCCGTAACTAACGGCACAAATTCGTTGAGGATTCAAACCAAAGCCAGGTAAGTTACAGCGGTGTAGCGTATCTCACATCTGCGCCGGGCGCAGTCTATGTATGTGGATCTGCCCCTGTGACTTTGACTTACTGTAACACAACAAAATCTTCATTTATTTTTCAAGCTTTGCGTTCCACAATAATGTTACATTTCCGTTACGTTCCCGCTGCGCTCAGCTGCTGAATATGTTGGCGCTATACTAATCAACAGCAATCATAAAACTCTTCCGCATCATGCGCTCTCCCGTCTGGAAGGAAGTCATTTGTTCCGGCTGTAGGGGAGTTTATTACTCAAGAAGTCACTTTGTCAGAGACGGATGGCTTCAGAGGTGAGAACAGCCCGCAGCCGCTGACTTATCAATAAAATATTTTCTCCTATGAATATTACACAATTTATTTTCACTTTTCTGTCTATATTTGTAATTGCATCACTGACCCGGCGGAACCCCCTCCCTGCGATTCCCCCCCCGTCGCATATCTCAGATCTCTGCGCTCTGAAGGGCCGTTTAATTGCCTTTTGCAGTTGCGTGTTACTATGTGAGTTACATAAGAGGGAGATTTACAATCTCACCCAGCCAGGTGACACACGTCTTCATTAGAACAGAATAGATTTGCTGCGCTGTGTGATGGGATCAGATTCCTCGCAGTTCTGCAGCCGGTGCATTTATAAAAGAAACAGGATTAAAGAGAACCTGTCATGAATTAAACCAATTAATGTTTAACCACTTGCCCTCCAGAAAATATACCCCCACCCCTCACGATTAGGCCATCTTTTGCGATACGGCACTGCGTTACTTTACCTGAAAATTGCGCGGTCATTCGATGCTGTACCCAAATAACATTGATGTCCTTTTTTTCCCAAAAATAGAGCTTTCTTTTTGTGGTATTTGATCACCTCTGTGGTTTTCATTTTTTGCACTATAAGGCCAGGTTCACACCTATGCGAATTGAGTGCGGCTTAAACTGCATCCAATGCGCAGAACATTTCTAAATACATTGTTTTCAATGAGGCTGGTTCACATATGTGCGATGCATTCGCACTGCGCATTGCAGTACAACCGTGTGCGTCTTTTAGGCATTGCGGTGCGGCTCAGGTGCAAATTCAAGCCCATTATCTCTATGGGTACGCAGCTGATTCGCAGATGTGTTCAGTTCTCTTCAGGAATTTCTCTCATTCAGCTCAATACACTTCTCCCCCACTCTCCTCTCACCCGTAACTTCTCCCAGGTCTCCAAATTCGCATCTAAAATGTTGCTAATCTGCTGAACACTTCTCTAATCTCTCTGCAGAGATAAGAGAGCTGAAATTCGCACTGCACTAGTGTGATTCCGGCCTAAACAAAAAAAGACCAACAAATTCTGCTGTAAAACATATCCAATAAAAATAATAAAATAATCGAATTTCTTCATCAATTTAGGCCAATATGTATTCTGCTACATGTTTTTTGGTAGAAAAAAATCCCAATAAGCTTATATTGATTGATTTGCACAAAAGTTATAGGCCTGGATTCACAGACAGTGGCGCACATTTATGCCGCCGTAGCGTATCTCCTGTACGCTACGCCGACGCAGAGCAGAGAGGCAAGCATGGAATTCACAGAGCACTTGCTCCCAAAACTGTGCTGGGTTTCCTAGGTGTAAGCCGGCGTAGGTGGAAGTGGGCGTGAACCATGCAAATGAGGCGTGACCCCATGCAAATGATGGGCCGCGCGCCAGACAGATACGTATAACGAACGGCGCATGCGCCGTCCCGTGGACGCATCCCAGTGCGCATGCTCACAAACACGTCGAACAACTACCTAAGATACGCCGGATCACTGCCTACGGTGTGAACGCAACCTACGCCCAGCCCTATTCACTTCCAACGTAAACTACGCAAAATACGCCGGGCTTGAGTTCCCTGGTGCAGATCTTTGCATGTCTGCTGCTGAGTTACACCTGCTTTATGGGGCTTAACTTTACGTCGAACGTACAACTTACGCGCACATCGCGTAGCCTGCGTCGGGCGCACTTAGGTTTGTGAATCGCCGTATTTCCCTCATTTGCATATTTGAATGGCTAAACAATGGGAGCGTCCAGCCTAAATGTGCGCCTACGCTACGCCGGCGGGTTGAAGCCAGTTTTTAGGCGTATCTTAGTTTGTGGCTCCGGCGCACAGATACGATGGCGCATATTTGCATTTACGCGGCGTATCTCGAGATACGTTGGCACAAGTGCTTTGTGAATCCGGGCCCTAGTGTCTACAAACTATGGGATATATATTTTTTTTTAGTGTAGCGCCCTGCTCATGATGACCAGGCGCTATGTTAAGTTTAGTGGGTGTCTGAGCTGATAATTGGCTCAGACTTTGATGATTGATACAATCGAGTGCCCCAACAGCAAGCAGCTTGCTATGGGGTACCCGAGGTGAGCTGAATCTCCATCTGTCCATTTAGACACAGAGTTGCCGTTCGGCCCCACCCCCTCTCTCTAACTGACTTTGATTGACAGCCACGGGAGCCAATGGCACAGGCTGCTGTGTCTCGGCCAATCAGGAGGGAGATTCCCGGACGGCCGAGGGACTCGTGGACATCGCTGGACAGAGAGGGGGCTCAGGTAAGTATTAGGGGCTGCTGGGGAGGCTACTACACACATAATGCTTTTTATCTTAATGCATAGGAAAACCTTCTGCCTTTACAACTACTTTAATGTCAGGGGCGATCAAAGGGTTAACTGTGTGCCTAGCTGGTGTTTTCTTACTGTGGGAGAGGTGCTTGTACTAGGAGAAGGCATGGATCGTTGCCCCTGCTTTGCAGAGACACAGAATACATGCCTTCCATACTGACAGAACGGGGATCTGCCTTGCCGTTAGCCCTCTGTACAGGAGGATCAGTGTGTCCCGGCAGACATCAAGTCCACGGTACCCGCAGATCAGCTCTCGCTGTGTATATCTACGCTGAGTGGTCTGCAAGTGGTTAAAGGCTAAGTCCACCTTTCTGACCATGTTTCATAGTACACTCATATTTAGGGTGTAACATTAAACATGGTCACATTCCACAGCCCTGGATCTTTACACCACCCCCTATTACCTGAATCGCAATTTCCCCCGTAACATCTTAAAATTTGATGGAATTCAGCGTGACTGTGTGTGGTTCTCCCCACAGAGCCACGTCATCTATTCACAGATCTATTCACACGGCTCTATAAATAAAAGTCCACAAGGGATTCATAATTCTCAATACAGCACAAGTGCAGTGACCTCACCACACTCATAGACCATTGATTACTCAGTGCATTTATTCATTATTTATTAAAGATGGAACTTGCCTTTAAAACAGATGTCCACCTGAAATATTTTTTTTAAAAGCCAGCAGCTACAAATACTGCAGCTGCTGACTTTTAAAAAATGGACACTTACCTGTCCAGCGCGCCCGCGATGTCGGCAGACGAGGACGAGCAAACGCTCATCTCTCGGATGCTGCCGCCCCCATCCTTGGCGAGGGAATCAGGAAGTGAAGCCTTGTGGTTACACTGCCCGGTTTCCTACTGTGCATACGCGAGTAGCGCGGCGCACAGTCACTGGTCCCCGCTCTCTCCTGGAAACAGTGTGTTTCCCAGGAGACAGGGGGGGGGGGGGAGTGGCGTGACTCCCACAGGAGTCTGTGCCCAAAAGTGGGTGCAAATACCGGTCTTAGACTGGTATCTGCACCCCACCCCTAAAAGGTGCCAAATGTGACACCGGAGGGGGGGAGGGCTCCGAAAAGCGGAAGTTCCATTTTTGGGTGGAATTAAAGTGGAACTATGGACAAAGTCACAAAGGATATCTATGATGAAGTCTGCCAGTAATATTAACCTTTTGCTGCAGGCATAACAAACTGTATACATGCAACAGCAAAAGGGTGAGCTTTAACGCCCACATGCAGCACATATGTGTCATTGCAGAGGCGGCTCTAGGCTTTGTGAGGCCTTAGCCCCCTTTCACACTTGTACGACTTCAAAGTCGCGCAATTTTACCGCGATTCCGCGGCCGCGATTTTACCGCGATTTAGCCGCGTTTTCAATGAATGCCTGTGTAAGTGGCATCAAAATCGGACCAAAGTAGTGCAAGGACTACTTTGAAGTAGGCACAACTTAAAGCGGTCCTCCACCCTAAAGTGGAGTCCCGCTGATCGGAACCCTCCCCCCCTCCGGTGTCACATTTGACACCTTTCAGGGGGGAGGGGGGTGCAGACACCTGTCTAAAGACAGGTATTTGCACCCACTTCCGGCCACACGATACGGGCGAAAGACGGGCATTCCGTCACATCCCGTCTGTCGCCCGTTGTGTGCTGGGAACACTCGGCTCCCAGCACACAGCGTGTGAGCCAATCGGCGGGCGCAGCGCGACTCGCGCATGCGCCGTAGGGAACCGGGCAGTGAAGCCGCAGCGCTTCACTTCCTGGTTCCCTCAGCGTGGATGGCGGGGGGAGCAGCAGAGTGACGAGCGATCGCTCGTGCTCTGCTGCGATCGGCGCTGGACTCCAGGACAGGTAAGTGTCCTAATATTAAAAGTCAGCAGCTGCAGTATTTGTAGCTGCTGACTTTTAATATTTTGTTCCCATGGCACATCCGCTTTAAAGTCGTGCCAATATGAATGGTAGTCATTGAAAATAATGGAGAATGACTTGTCATACGATTTTGCAGTCCAAAATCGTGAGACAAGTCTTATAAGTGTGAAAGGGGACTTAGGCAAAATTTAACATGGGGGCCCCACTAACGCCCTTGATGGGGAAAAATAAGGACAAGAGCCTTTTCCCCACAACCCTGGCCGGTGGTTGTGGGGGTTTGAGGGCAATGGGCTTTTCAGAATCTGGAAGCCCACTTTAACAAGGCGGCCCCCAGATCCTGCTCTTTAATAACTAAGGGGCGGGGGCCACCCAGTGATTTCACCTGGTGAACCCGCCCCTTGTGACCACATTGACTGAGGGCATGGTCACAAGGGGTGGCGTCACCGATATTCACTGTTTTTTAGGGACGCTGGGGCTCATAACGCTGCCGGAGCACAGCAGCGTTAAGGTCCCCTGTCCCTAAAAACTGGGGTAATGCATTGGGCAAGTTAGGCGGCCGCAAGGCCCCTGTGAGTGTGAGGCCTTAGGCGACCGCCTAATTTGCCTAATTAAAGCCGCCTCTGTGTCATTGGGTCAATGTTTCTATGCTGAGAGTGTGAGCTCACTGCGTGATCCTGGCACAGAGACTGAGCTGTCCAACACAACACTTGGTCCCCACTAATGATCAGTAGCCACTGGGACTGGCTCCTAAACATGTGACCACCGTGACAGTTGATCTCACCCCCTGGGTGCTCAGAACCTATTAAAGGGATACCAGGATGGGTGGGTAAGGGGTTAATACATAGAAACATAGAAAGGAGTGCCAGACGAAAACTGTATGAAAGAGTCCTAAATCACTTTAAATGTTGGTGAATAAGTAATATAAAAACAGCCAACGCTTTTCAGGGTCAACAAAAGTTTCATCAGGGCTCAACACAGGATAAAACTTTAATGGACTTAAAAAAAAATAGTGGATTCATAGATCTATATTAGAACCAGTATTGAACTTTTTACATGGAGTAACACCTTTACAGCAGTTGCTACTCAAGTTGTTACTCCATGGATTGCGGCTGGTTTCTTTGCCTTTGAGGCGTGGGGAGCAGGAACGAGCGATATTAGACTTGCACCATGGGCAGCCCCAAGACTCAGTAGCAGTGTTTCTTCCTTTGAATGTTCCTTGACATGTTTTCAGGAAGTTTAAAACTAATAGATCTTCAGGCAGAATCAACATGTAATGAATCTATGTTAGAGGAGATCACTGACAGATGGCACTGGCAGACTGCATTCTTATGAAACGCGTTGGGTCAAGAACTACACACTGACATCTCACCACCACTTCCTTGCTTGGAACTGGCAGCTCATTTTGTTTATCATGACAATCATTTTACTGGCGTTTGAATGAAGCCTTTCACTTTTTTATGTGAAATCTATACTTTTTAATAAATACAGGGAGTCCCCTAGTTACGAACATCCAACTTGCGAACGACTCCTACTTACGAACGGGAGGGTACGTGGCCACTTTTGAATGGCAGGCACATTCGACGGAACCTTTTAGATGGCGGGCACATTCAACAGAACCTTTTAGATGGCGGGCACATTCGACGGAACCTTTTCGACGATGTGCACATTCGACGGAACCTTTTCGACGATGTGCACATTCGATGGAACCTTTTTCGACGGCGGGCACATTTGACAGAACATCGGAAAACAACGTATGTGCCGTTCTGCGCTTGCACGGGCACTTTTTGACAGCAGTCAAATTCAACGGAAAATTCAACGGAACATCGGAAAACAACTTATCTGCCTTTCTGCACATGCTGTTCCGACTTACGAACATATTCGACTTAAGAACAAACCTACAGTCCCTAACCCGTTTGTAACTCGGGGACTGCCTGTATACTACACTATATGTGGTCCCCTGCTTATGCCACTTTTTTTCCCCAGACAGTATCAAACAAACATTCTGACTGTCTCCAGTGGTGAGAAGCAAAACTCCCAGAAGCCATTTAAAGCCGATTGTACCCTTAAAGGAGTTGTAAAGGAAAACATTTTTTTTGCCTAAAATTAATGTCTGCAAGGTAGACAGACAGAATAGTGTAATGATTCTGTTAAAAAACGAGTAAATACCTATTAAATTCCTTCATCTATATCACCTCCGGCATTCTAGTTTCTGTTCTCTCATTCACTTCCTGGTTTGCATCGCTCGTTTATGTAAGAACTACATTTCCCAGTATGCATTGCGGCACGCCCAGTAATTCACACCTCCTTGAAGTCTCTAACACGTAGAGAGCGTCCTGCCGCACAGATGTAGTTCCCAGGAGGGGGTGAGCACGTTACTGACCACCACAGTAAAGCCTCCCATCACGGTGGTGAGTAACAATCAGACAAGCAGGAAGTGAACAGAACAGAGAAGAAATAGAGCAACTTCTGAGCAAAAACGAACAATGAGGAAGTGAAAAGAGGAATGTCTGCAGGTAAAGGATGCTTATTATGAAAAAAAATGTTTTCCTTTACAACCACTTTAAAAATCCATGAAACTTGGTCTGAATTTTTGGTGAAGGAAATACTCACAATATCTCTACCAAAGCTATAATTAATACCGTATATACTCAAGTATAAGCCAACCCGAGTATAAGCCGAGGTACCTAATTTTACCACAAAAAAATTTGAAAACGTATTGACTCGAGTATAAGCCGAGGGTGAGAATGCAGCAGCTACTGTAAGCGGAAAAGAGTGTCAACAATGCCCAATTGCACGCCTCACTGTGCCCATTGCAACATCACTGTGCCAACCTCACTGTGCCCATTGCAACCTCACTGTGCCAACCTCACTGTGCCAATTGTCACTCAGCCCATCATCACTGTGCCCTCACTGTGTCCTCAATGTGCCCATCCTCACTGAGCCCATTCTCACTGTGCCCTCACTGTGTCCTCACTGTGCCCATCCTCACTGATAACGCTTCACCTATGGATATATTTGGGTACCATAATTTTTGCACAATTTCCTAGGCGCACACTTTTTTGAGGTTTGACATGTTTGGTAATTATTTGCTCAACACTACATCATCTTTTATTTTGTACAAAAAAATATGGATTCAGTTGTGCAATTAAATTTAATTTTAAGAAAATATAGATGTGATAACCAGTATAATAAGTATCATTGGACATTAAAAATAGCACCATTTTTGTTATTCTACATGGTCTCTGCGTTCAGAAAATTTCCAATATTCTGAGGCGCAGATTCTCAAAGGAGATACGCCGTTGTATCTCTGAGTCTGGGCGGTCGTATCTATGCGCCTGATTCTTAGAATCAGTTACGCATAGATTTCTATAAGATCCGACCGGCGTAAGTCTGTTACGCCGTCGGATCTTAACTGCATATTTATGCTGGCCGCTAGGGGCGTGTATACTGATTTATGCCTAAAAATATGTAAATCAGCTAGATACGCGAATTCACGAACGTACGCCCGGCCGATGCAGTACAGATACGCTGGTTACGTTAGGCTTTTCCCGGCGTAAAGTTACCCCTGCTATATGAGGCGTACATGCGGCGTACCAATGTTAAGTATGGACGTCGTTCCCGCGTCGAATTTTTTAAATTTTACGTCGTTTGCGTAAATCGTCCATGAATGGGGCTAGACGTCATTTAAGTTCACGTCGAAACCATTACGTCCTTGCGGCGTACTTTGGAGCAATGCACACTGGGATATTCCACGGACAGCGCATGCACCGTTCGTGAAAAACGTCAATCACGTCGGGTCACAAGTCATTTACATAAAACACGCCCCCCTGTTCCACATTTGAATTAGGCGGGCTTACGCCGGCCTATTTACGCTACGCCGCCGCAACTTACGGAGCAAGTGCTTTGAGAATACAGCACTTGCCCGTCTAAGTTGCGGAGGCGTAGCGTAAATAGGATACGCTACGCCAGAACAAAGATACGCCGATCTACGAGAATCTGGCCCTGAGAGTTTAAGTAATTTTACAGCCAAAAATGCACATATGTGCAAAAAGTGAAAAAAATGCCTCAGAGGCAAAGTGGTTAAATGGAGTACACATTAATATTAAACTGCATTCTGAACACAAAAAAGATTGTGTTTTTGCTTATGGAGAAGAATTGTTGCGGATCCCCCTATTAAATAAAGCGTCACGTTGCAGACGCACCGTGTTTTCTTGTTGCGAAGCGCCCTGTGCCCCGAGGTTACCGTCTCCTCTCCAGATTAGACATTTCCAGAAAGCTGCTGACGCAAGCCAAAATTCTCTTTTTTCCTCTGCAAGCTATTTAAAGAGGGAGCAATTGTGTGTGTAGCCTACTGCTCACATTAATTAGTAATGCAATGTAAGAGCAAAGTGATTAACCAGCAATCCCCAAAGCTCAACTTATTTTCTGTAACTGCTGTGTGGCGCCATTCCAGCCCTAAAATACTCGATCACAAATAACGAAACGCTGAGAACACTTTTTATTAGACATGTCAGAAGAAGATCATGTCCTGTACGATCCTCAGGGTTCATATGGGTGTGCATATGTATTTATACAGTGTATATATATATATGTAGGCCCAGATTCACGTAGACTTACGACGGCGTATCAGTAGATACGCCGTCGTAAGTCCGAATGAGCGCCGTCGTATATTTAAGTGTATTCTGGAAACCAGATACGCTTAAATTTAGCCAAGACCGATCCGAAGAGTCATACTGACCATCGGACATGTCCGACCGACAGGCTTCCAGCGGACAAGTTTCTTAGCATGCTAAGAAACTTTTGTCCGCTGGAAACCTGTCCGCTGGGCCGGAAAATTGTCCGGTCGGCCCTACACACAACCGAACATGTCCGCCAGTTTCAGCGGACATGTTCGGACGTGTGTACGAGGCCTTACTCCCGCGGGGAATAGGCGTTCCTATGAAGAGGCTTAGATGATTGACGTGCGGCTAAGGCGCGTCACACGTTCCGAAAACAGCCGAACTGGGACTCGGCTATATACGGCGCATGCGCAGTCAGCTCCTAGTCTGTGCGCAGGCGCCGTATAGCGCCGTATAGAGCCGAGTCCCAGTCCGGCTATTTTTGAAACGCGTGACGCGCCTTAGCCGCACGTCAATCATCTACGCCTCTTCATAGGAACGCCTATTCCCCGCGG
Source organism: Rana temporaria (assembly GCF_905171775.1). Lineage (NCBI taxonomy): Eukaryota > Metazoa > Chordata > Amphibia > Anura > Ranidae > Rana > Rana temporaria. Next base: position 127,822,997 of record NC_053498.1, read on the forward strand.
GAGTAAGAAAAGAAAAAGAACGATAAAACGGTATGTACAGCGAAAAAAAACAGCATACTGTACATGTCGGCAGTATGCTGGATGGAACGGTATGTAATTGTTTTAGGGTGAACCTTCGCTTTAAAGATCCCAGTGGTCATCTCTAATAGATCATATATCAGGACCTTCAAAAGTACAGTAATTGTTATTAAGTTTTCATAAATTGACTTTCTGTTTTATTGACCACTAAAGGAAACCAGGAAAAGTAATAAATGTATATCCTGAATTTCAGTTTTTTTATTAATTTCTTTTAGTTCCAAAGGAGAAAAGAGCTAAAAACTCCCAGAAAACGTTATTTTATAATGAACGATAATCCTTCCCATAATACCCACTTTCTACGGGTCACTGGCGGTATAAAAGAAACATTTAGAAGACATAACATATCGTTTTCTGTCATGGTAACAGAAGAATGAAGATCCAGTCCTCGTAAAGACACTTTTTAACAAATAAGGGATTATAGATAACCCGCAGCTTCATCAGCAACTTAAGACGTCTTTTCAGTATCGGAAATCCTCTGTGCAGTTACGGTTCAATGCGTGGCGTTCGGGAGCCACGGAGGCTGCGTCTACATTACCATAATCATACTGTACAATCTTATTACAGCTTTCTTCTTGTACCTGCTCATCCCTAAATCACTGAATGTCTCTCTGATGAAAGGACGACGCCGGATTAGATGATAAAGCAATCTATTTGAATAAGCCATCTTTTTTTAATCATGTTACTTTTTGGAGATTAAGTGAGTTTTTTCTTTATAGTTTTGTTTTATATAATGGAATTGTCACGTTCAAAAAATAAATCTCCGATTCATGAAATAAAAAGTACAGATTGAATTCTTGTAGGATAACTTTCAATTATAGGCCCCTGCCGAGTCACATTTATTATTTTTAAAGACAGAATTGTGATCATTTTGTCAGACGTGATTTAAAGGGTTCGATATATTCAGGGTCTGTCTTCCCAGCAATGTATCATTGCTGTGTCTGGGTTTGTAGACGTGTCATAGTGGTATAGAACCGCAGACAGGAAGAACTGGTGAAAAACAACAGCGGCGACAGCATCTGATAGAGGCCCATTGACCCTGCAGATCCCAACGCTGAGCTAAGTCCCAACTGATCTTTCATAATAAAATATTAAACACATTCCAGTTGTATCAGTACAAAAAGTGTGCAAACTCTTATGCCGCGTACACACGATCATTTTTTCGGCATTAAAAAAAAACAATGTTTTTCAGCATATAGAAAAAACGACGGTTTTCCAACTTCATCATTAAAACGACGTTGCCCACACACCATCGTTTTTAAAAAATGCTCTAGCAAAGCGCGGTGACGTACAACACGTACGACGGCACTATAAAGGGGAAGTTCAATGCGGATGGCGCCACCCTTGGGGCTGCTTTAGCTGATTCCGTGTTAATAAAAGACGATTCGCGTTTTTTAGTCTGTTACAGCGTGATGAATGTGCTTACTCCATTACGAACGGTAGTTTTACCAGAACGAGTGCTCCCGTCTCATAACTTGCTTCTGAGCATGCGCGGGTTTTTAACGTCGTTTTAGCCCACACACGATCATTTTTTACAGCCCGAAAAACAACATTGTTTAAAACATTGTTAAAAAATGCAGCATGTTCGAAAAAAAAATGTGTAGTTTTTCAGAACCCGAAAAATTATGTGAAGCCCACACACGATCATTTTAAATGACATTTTTTAACCACTTAAGACCCAGACCTTTAGGCAGCTAAAGGACACGGCCAGTTTTTGCGATTCGGCACTGCGTCACTTTAACTGCGTCGTGCGATGTGGCTCCCAAACAAAATTGGCGTCCTTTTTTTCCCACAAATAGAGCTTTCTTTTGGTGGTATTTTATCACCTCTGTGGTTTTTCTTTTTTGCGCTATAAACAAAAATAGAGCAACAATTTTGAAAAAAATTCAATATTTTTTACTTTTTGCTATAATAAATATCCCCCAAAAATATATAAAAAAACATTTTTTTTCCTCAGTTTAGGCCGATATGTATTCTTCTACCTATTTTTGGTAAAAAAAAAAATCTCAATAAGCGTTTATCGGTTGGTTTGCGCAAAATTTATGGCGTTTACAAAATAGGGGATAGTTTTATTGTATTTTTATAAAAAAAAAAATTTTTACTACTAATCGCGGCGATCAGCGATTTTTTTCATGACTGCGACATTATGGCGGACACTTCGGCCAATTTTGACACATTTTTGGGACCATTGTCATTTTCACAGCAAAAAATGCATTTAAAATGCATTGTTTACTGTGAAAATGACAATTGCAGTTTGGGAGTTAACCACAAGGGGACGCTGAAGGGGTTATGTATGACCTAATATGTGTTTCTAACTGTAGGAGGGTGTGGCTGTAGGTGTGACATCATCGATTGTGTATCCCTATAAAAGGGATCACACGATCGATGACGCCGCCACAGTGAAGAACGGGGAAGCCATGTTTACACACAGCTCTCCCCGTTCTTCAGCTCCGGGGACCGATCGCGGTACTCCAGCGGCGATTGGGTCCTGCGGTCCTGGTCACGGAGCTTCGGACCGGCGTGCCCGCGACCCACGGCTGGGTACTAGCACAGGACGTACCAGTCGACGTAAATGTGCAGGAGGCGGTCCTTAAGTGGTTAAAAACTATGTTTTTTTCATGCCTAAAAATGATCGTGTGTACGAGGCATAAGGGGTCTATTTATAAAATAATTGCTGTTGAGCTGTGACAAGCAATCAATAAAAAATTGTTGTATTTTATCCGATTTGTTTCCTATGATCGTGAGCACATCTAGTGGCCAGAACGCTGTATTTTTTACTAAAGTGGAGCTGAACCCTTAAAGTGGATGTAAACTTTTTTTTTTATGTCACAATGTAGAGTATAAGATTTCCTATCATCTGTGCCCAGTCTTGCCACACAGAGTTAATCCAGCTCTGAGCAATCCTCTTTTATTGTTCAGTGAAATAAAACAGACTTACAGAGAAAAACCTTAGTCTGTTCCGCCCCCTTGCTGTGAGTGACAGGTTATTTACATATCTCATGCACTAGCCTGGAGACAGGCATTATTATAAATTCCCACCCCCACTCCTTTTCTGAAGTCATGTGGTTACTTTTCAGGATTTTGACTGGATGTTATTGATCATAGCAGAATTCAGTGTAAGGAATACATAGGAAAAAATGCATGTTGACAAGGGGAGTGTAGAGGTGGGCGGGGAGTCTACTGACATCACGACTCCACCCATCGAGCTCCAGACAACAGATCCACCCACAGAATCTGCAGTTTTTCAGTTCTTATAACAGACAGAGGGGAAACATTTGACAGGTGGGGATACATGTAGGAGGCATCTATATCCTTATAGATCAGCACTATGGCAGTAGTTTAGAAAGGATGAGAGTGGGTTTACATCCACTTTAAAAGAAAGTTATTTCCACTTTAACACCTTGCAAGTAGAGGCGCCAGATTTTTTTTTCTTTTCCTACCTATTTTAACCTCTTGCCGCCAGTAGATATACGCCGGCAGAATGGCACGGCTGCGCAAAGCAACGTACAGGTACGTTGCTTTGAATTTGCCAACGTGCAGGCACACGCGTGCCTCTGCCGTGAGCTCTGTGACTGTGCCTGCGGGATATGCAGACTCGATGTCCGCCGGTGTCCCACGATCGTGTTACGGAGAGGCAGATCGGGGAGATACCTGTGTAAACAAGGCATTTCCCTGTTCTGCCTTGTGACAGGACACTGATCTTCTCCTCCCTGTCATCAGGAGCAGTGATCAGTGTTGTGTCACTTGTAGCCCAGCCCCTCGCAGTTAGAATCACTCCCTAGGACACACTTGACCCCTTCCTCGCTCCCGAGTGGTTAACCCCTTCCCTGCCAGTGTCATTTACACAGTAATCAGTGCATTTTTATAGCACTGATCTCTGTATAAATGGCAATGGTCCCAAAATAGTGTCAAAAGTGTCCGATGTGTCCGCCATAATGTCGCAGTCAGGATAAAAATTGCTGATCGCTGCCATTACTAATAAAAAAATATTATAATAAAAATGCCATAAAACTATCCCCTATTTTGTAGACGCTATAACTTTTGCGCAAACCAATCAATAGACGCTTATTGTCATTTTTTTTTTTACCAAAAATATGTAGAAGAATACGTATCGGCCTAAACTGAGAAAAAAAATATGTTTTTTTTATATATTTTTTGGGGATATTTATTATAGCAAAAAGTAAAAAAATATAGATTTTTTTTCAAAATTGTCGCTCTTTTATTGTTTAGAGCGCAAAAAATAAAAAACGCATAGGTGATCAAATACCACCCCCTTCTGCGCTGTCACCCTGTGACATTGGAAACTGCCACCTGCGGCCTAAGTTCTCCAACCCCTCCATCATCACAGCAGGCAAGTGCTGAAAGAAATGACGCAGTAGTCTGTAATAAAGGAAAAAAACAAGAGCTGCCCTTACCTAAACCCCCTCCGATCCAGCAATGTTCACGATAGCCTTGGCTGTCGCGGGACTCTCCCTCCTTATTGGCTGAGACAATCACAGCCAGTGACTGTAACAGGTAACATCTCAACTGTCTGAAAAGAGTGCTGAACGTAACCGCGCTTTGCTAGAGCATTTTGAAAAAAACGATGGTGTGTAGGCAACGTCGTTTTTTTAAATCAAAGTTTCAAAAACGTCGTTTTGTTTCATCACAAAAAACGACCGTCTGATCGCGGCATAAGAACCTGTGTTGCTCTGTACTGAAGGCACAGTAACACATGAAAGAAAATGAGTGCCTTAAAACATCTCAACTGTCTGAATTCAGCCGTAATCGAGCCAGAAATGTGTCGTAACCAGTAAACGTGTCATAAAAGTAACCTGTGTTTTTTGGTGACGGCGAAGTTCAGGAATAATCGCAGACTCAGAAATTGTGGTCTCGCCCTCCAGGATAAAACAGTTTTATAGCAATGAGAACAATGAAAGAGATGAGGACTAGCAGCAGAAAAAATAGAATATTCTGCAGTCAGCTTGAAAAGAATTTGTCTCTTTTTGCCTGAAGTGTGTGTTTATTAAAGCTCCCATTGTGCGGAGTGCGAGGTGTTTTCTTGTAGCGCTTTCCATCTTTGTTTCTGGGTGAAGGGCAGAGCGGAGCGGCCGATCGCTCCCGGCATAACACTGAATCTATATACATCTTTCTGTCATGTTTATGTAATTTGTGCGTTCTAAGCAGCGCTCGCACATAGACATTCGGCCCAGATTTCCTGTCCCTTGCTATAGAGATTCGCCCGCCAGTACTGCGCCCCATCCACGGGACGCGTTCCATCATTCCGCAGCCAGCGCTGGTGATGGGCTAAATTTTCACCGACAAGGACAAACAGATAAAAGAGCTCAGGAAGCCGTTCATAAATCATGCCGCAGCCCCAGGACTGCTGATGCTGAGTTTCAGGGAGGTTTCTGCGTTTTCCGCGGACCACCCAAAATAACTGACAGGGAAGGGGAAAGCCTGATGGCTCCCAGGATGCTGGTTAAGAATACTAAACAGCCTCTCACACAGGATTCACCTGAGGCTGGGATGAAGATGTTTTATATCTATAATATCAGCTCTTCTTGACTCAATCTACTCTCAGATATATATATGTGCTTCTGGAGGAGTCTCCACCATCATTCCATTATGCAGCAATAGGGGTTTGGCCATTTGCTGCTACTGATGGGAGTGTTGCTGGGCCACCTACCGTGTTTCCCCGAAAGTAAGACCGGGTCTTATATTAATTTTGTCCACAAAAAACACACTAGGGCTTACTTTTGGGTAGGGCTTATTTATGGAATGTACAAATTTTACAAAGATTCTGTGTCCCCCTGTCAACCCCCCCCCCCCCCCCAACTGTCAGTTCAGGAGTCATTACGGTATTTTGAGAAAGACATCTTGGCACTGTATAAGGTGCACTACCATAGAAAATACCTTTTACCGTAGGATATACACATACCTCCCAACCGTCCCGGATTTGGCTGGAATGTCCCGCGACTCGCGTTAAATCCTGCGGTCCTGCGAGCAGAGCTATTGTCCCGCGACCCCCCCCCCCCCCGCTGTTACCTGCGATTCACGTCAAATCCTGTGGTCCTGCAGGATTTGGTCCCGATTCGCGGTAAACCCCACCCCCCGCTCAGCAACGCTAATTCGTGGACCCCCCCGCCCAACAACTTAGATCCGCAGGCCCCCCCCGCTCAACAACTTTGTTTTGCGCAATCCCCCCCCCCCCGCGCTCAACAACTTTGAGGTTGAAAAGTTGGGAGGTATGTATACAGCTCCCTGGTGTACCGGTATTCACCTGCTCTTCTTTCATCATCCGGGAGGAGAGAGTGAGAGAGAAGAGATCCCGCTGACGTCAGTGCTTTGCGCGCTGAGGAGGAACGGGCTGAAGACGTCAGGCGGGAGGAGAGAAGGAGAGAGAAGAGCCGAGGTCACCTGTCATCGGCTCACTACGTGTAGTAAGAAGGGACGGGCTGAAGATGTCAGGGGGGAGGAGAGAAGGAACGAGAAGAGGGACTTACCGCTGCTTACAGTAAAGAGGGACGGGATGCAGACGAGGCGAGAAGAGGACGGATCAACAGTGGCTTTAAACATAACCGTACCATATTTTTTAACACATTAATAAACGGAAACACTGCAGCAATGTATAGGTTTGAAAAAATAGATTTTTAATGAACTTTGACTAGGGCTTACTTTTGGGGTAGGGCTTATATTGCAGCCCGCCCCGATAATCACGCTAGGGCTTACTTTCGGAGAAACACGGTAGAGTTCCTGTGAGCTTCTCAGCCTTGATTTCAGGGAAGGAATCTGTCAGTGCTGGGACAATCAACTGGGGGCAGCTGACTGGCCCGGCACTGGCGGCCTTTGTTTCAGGTTCACCCGAACATGTGTTTGAACCTAACCCAAGCTCATCCCTAATGAGGAAGGTTGGCACCATGGTGGGATATTAGGGGATGCTTTGGAAGCATATAAAGAACGGCTGGTAGGGTGACCACATTTCCAAACTACCATTCAGGGACACCCGCCCTTCCCAAAAATCAGCTTGTGCTGTAACGAATCACAGCACAGTGATTGGACACAAGAGGCGGGATTTATGATTTCTTCAATCACAATTTCCCGAATTTCCGAAAAAAGCAAAAAAAAAAAAAACATGTCTATCGGGGATGAGGGAATCAGGAAGTGAAGTGTGGTGGCTTCACTTCACGGGTTCCCTACTGCACATGCGCGGCTCGCGCTGCGCGTCATCACTGGTCCCACTGTCTTCTGGGACATGTGTGTTTCAGAATGGCAAGGGTTCTTTATGGTAAAAAAAAACTCTGTATTGGCTTTTACAATGGTAAAAGCCAACAAATCCCATCAGAATGGGAAGGATTTTTTACAGTAAAAAGACAAAGATCGCCAACAGAATGTGAAGGATTCCTTAAAAACAATGATTTCCATCAGAGTGGGAAGGTTTCTTTAAGGTAAAAGACAAGGATTGCTATCAAAATGGTCAGGGCCCTTCACAGTAAATGGACAATGATTGCCATCAGAGTGGGCAGGATTCTTTATGGAAAAAAAACAGAAATTGCCATCAGAATGGGAAGAGTTCTTTATGGTAAAAAGAAAAAAAATGTGATTACCGTTACAATTGTAAAAGCCAACAAATCCCATCAGAATGGGAAGGATTTTTTACGGTAAAAAGACAATGATTGCCATCAGAATGGGAAGGGTTCTTTATGGTAAAAGATAACAATTGCTATCAAAATGGGAAGGGTCCTTTACAGTAAAAAGTTAATGATCGCCACCCGAATAGGAATGCTTCTTTACAGTTAAAAGACAATGAACGCCATCAGAATGGGAAGGATTTTTTACAGTATACGGACAATAATCGCCAGCAAAATGGAAAGGGTTCTTTATGGTAAAAAGACAACGATCTTCTTCAGAGTGAGAAGGGCTTCTAACGTTAAAAAAAACAATTGCCATCAGAATAGGAAGGGTCCTTTATAGTAAAAAGACAATGATCGCCATCCGAAAGGGAAGGGTTCTTTACAGTAAAAAGACAATGAACGCCATCAGAATGGGAAGGATTTTTTACAGTATACGGACAATAATCACCAGCAAAATGGAAAGGGTTTTTTATGGTAAAAAGACAACGATCTTCTTCAGAGTGAGAAGGGCTTCTAACGTTAAAAAAACAATTGCCATCAGATTAGGAAGGGTCCTTTATAGTAAAAAGACAATGATCGCCATCCCAAAGGGAAGGGTTCTTTACAGTAAAAAGACAATAAACACCATCCGAAAGGGAAGGGTTCTTTACAGTAAAAAGACAATGATCGCCATCCAAAAGGGAATGGTTCTTTACAGTAAAAAGACAATGAACGGCATCCGAAAGGGAAGGGTTCTTAACAGTAAAAAGACAATGAACGCCATCAGAATGGGAAGGATTTTGTACAGTAAATGGACAATGTAACGGAATGACACGGGACACCCAGAGACTTTGTGAGGATGGGGGATACTCCTGTGTCAGCGTCACTGATAACTCTTGGGTCTGAGTCCACCCTGTGCCTTTTGGGCATGGGGTGGCAAGTGAATCATAATTCATGTATTACATGAGATGGGACATCACTGATAGTTCGTATTGCAGGATTTTGAGATACTGCAAGATGTTGGCCCAACCAGTCAATAGTGACTCATTCTATGATTAGCCCTGACTAGTGACATGCTAATTGAGTCATGGCCTGGAAGACATTCCATTGTCCTTGTGTAAAGGTGTTAACCCAGGTCTGCTCCCAGAACTCTAATTATGCATGCTAAATACTGTTTATGTGTGATAACACTGTCTACAGCCTATTGATGCTCAGAGGTGTGAATAGGTGTCAAGCTGTATGCGGAGACGAAACGTCTGCCTAGGGAACTCATTGTGTGATGGGGTTTTGTTGTTTTGCTGTTAATTAAGGAATGTTTAGTAATTAGCCTTAGTGTGTGATTAGGGGGGTGGAGATCTCATTGTTGCTTTAATGCCTGGTACTGTATAAAAAGCTGAGAAGAAACCATTAAAGTATCTTTACATTTGAAACCAGAAGCACAGAGCTGTGTGTCTCGTGTCTGGGGGGAATTCTTATGGATCGGGTCCTGTTGTCTGTGTGTCAGATGAGCTGTCGTAGTTGATGGAAGGTCGTAAACGGTGGTGACCGTTACAGACAATCATCACCAGCAGAATGGAAAGGGTTATGTATGGTAAAAAGACAACGATCTTCATCAGAGTGGGAAGCGCTTCTAACATTAAAAAAACAATTGCCATCAGATTAGGAAGGGTCCTTTATAGTGAAAAGACAATGAACGCCATCCGAAAGGTAAGAGTTCTTTATGGTAAAAAGACAACGATCTTCAACAGAGTGGGAAGGGTTCTTTATGGTAATAGGTGGTTAAGCTTTGGAAGCTCTAACACATGAGCTAATACTGGCAAAATCAATAATGAAAAAAAAACAAAAACAATTGGATGCTTTTCTTACACCTGAAGGATAAAATTGGAACGTTTTGATCCTGGGAATCGATCCAACTTTATGTTGGGTCAGAAAGAGTTTTCTTTCCCATTGTGAGGCAGAATTGGCCACAGTTGCCGGTATAGGGGGGGCGTTTCTTCCTTCAGCCAGAAATTGTCGGAGTTGCGTGACTCCTGATGGACACATGCCTTTTTTTTTCAGCCCAGTTAACTATGAAACCATGTCTATTATGGAGCCTCTTGAGCAGTGATAGCTTGTCAATCAGCCTCTCTTTGCCTCCTATTAATCCTTTGAACTGTACGCCAGCCAGCGATGTACGCCCTGCGGCTGAATATAGGAATATCCATGTGTTTTATGAGCGATCGTACAAACTCTATCAGAATTCATGCCGGATTCCGCCTGGCGGGTTCATGCACTGTGTCTGTTGCATGTTAATTTGTGTTTCTCTCTTCCAGCAAGTTTCCTGTCTCGTCCTCCTGTTTATTGCATCGTGTTTTTGGCAGATAATCGGCCTTTGGTTCCGCTCTTGTTACCCCGGGTGTGGAGGGGGATTTGGCTCAGCCGTTTTGGCTCTTTATGTATTTCATAAGACGCAGCGGCATACCTTTACGGTTCTTAAGGTAAATATTTAGTAATACGGCGTGTCCATGGAAAGTTTAGCATCACGCGCCGGCGGCTCTTGTTTATGCCACGCGGTAAGCTACCAGTTTTCTGCGCTTCCTGCCAATGTTTTCTCCTGGACTGGCTAGACCATTGTGGGGTATCGGTGGGGTCACCATGATGGGCAATGTAGGTCTTACATAAGCTGATTATACACTACGGTAGTAGGATTTTGTTTGAAATTTTTTAGTTTCAGAACAGTTGTTCAATTTTCGATGGCTTATGCCGCGTACACACGATCGGTCATCGGTCAAAACCGATCGTGTGTGGGTCCCATAGGTTATTTAACCATCGGTTAAAAAAAAGCCAACTTGTTTTAAATTTAACCGATGGATTCCTAACCCAGGGTTCAAAATTTCAAGTCCTGAGCTACTAGCCAGGCTTCAAGGCATACTCGCCACCAGTTGCCCCGCCCAACCCCTACCATGTCCCGCCCCCTAATCCCGCCCCTAGACCCTCATAAATCTCATGAAAATTACACTTAAATGTTTTATGTAGAATTAAGTTATAAAAATAAATATTAACAACAACTTTATCCATGCCCAAAAATGCAGCCTGCCCATGTCTACCAATGCAGCAAAATGTCCCCATTTTCCAGCCAGTGTCCCCCCACCACCACACATTGTAGCCAGAGTCCCCCCACCACCACACATTGTAGCCAGAGTCCCCCCACCACCACACATTGTAGCCAGAGTCCCCCCACCACCACACATTGTAGCTAGAGTCCCCCCACCACCACACATTGTAGCCAGAGTTCTCCCCCCCTGCATCCTACCTGTGCTGGGTAGGAGAGGAGCCGCCGCCAAATGGTTCAAACCGCGGGGAACATTACAGCTTTCAATTCAATAGCTGTGTTCCCCGCTGCACGCGTCATATACAGCCCCTCCCCTCTTGTCCGGGAACCTTTGATAGACAGATCACCTATCCAATCCTGGGATGGGTTATCTGTCTATCAAAGTGCCCGGACAAGGTGGAGGGTCTGTATAAGACACGTGCAGCGGGGAACACAGCTATTGAATTGAAAGCTGTAATGTTCCCCGCGATTTGAACGCCGCGGCGGCTCTGCTCTCCTCTCCTTGCTCGCCCCCCCTGCTCCCAAGCAGCCCACACTCGCCAGCCCTCAAAATGTACTCGCAAAATGCGAGCAGGCGAGTGTAAATTTTGAGGGCTGCCTAACCGATAGGTCAAAACCAATCGTTAGTAGGCATAACCATCAGTTAAAAATGCACGCATGCTCAGAATCAAGTCGACGCATGTTTGGAAGCATTGAACTTCGTTTTTTTCAGCACGTCGTTGTGTTTTACGTCACCGCGTTCTGACACGATCGTTTTTTTACCGATGGTGTGTAGGCACGACAGACCATCAGTCAGCTTCATCGGTTAACCAATGAAAACGGTCCATCGGTCCGTTCTCATCGGATGGACTGATCGTGTGTACGCGGCTTTAGTGTAGCAATATGGTTACGTTTAATGAAGGTACAACATTTAGCAACTTATTGCTACACTTAGAGGTGCCTCTCTTCTCTTTTATATGCTGCTTTGATATACAAGTGCTTTGGTTTACAAGCATGTTTCTGGAACGAATTATGCTCGCAATCCAAGGTTTCACTGTAATAATAATAATGGTAAAAGATCTTTTCAGTCTCTTGTAACATGTTGGCGGTCTCTATCACTTCCTTATCACAGCCGCAGTCTCTTGTAATGCGGCAGCTGTCTAGTATGGCATCAGTGAAGGTGGGGTTGGATTGTGGTCCCCGCTATAAACTCAGTTGGTTGGGTCGCAGGTCCAGATGTCCTCTACGAGAAGGCTGCCCGTAAGGCCATGGCTCTCATCTTGCTGCCAGGAGTTGGCCAGTCTACAGGCGCACACATATGGAGATCTCCGGTTCATACCTCTGTATGTTAGTGTTGTACATATACACCCATTCACCATAAAGGGGGGCCTCTCCACCCTCCTCTCTGGCCCCCTGCAGCGTGGATTAAAAGATTCTCTGTGGGTCTCTCTCGCCGTGAATTTGGGTTAACAGTGCAATGAAAAGGGAAGCGCCCTCGCATCTCCAGCGCCACACGCTGAGCAGTAATTAGAGAGTAACCCTCATTTAAATGCAAATGAGCCTGCAATTAACAGAGCAGCTTGGGCAGTTGGTTATTTCCCGGCCAGCGCAGGATTCGGCAGCCATGACTGGCGGGCTGCACAGCTGTGTTTGTCAGGTTACACGGGTGGGTGAAGCTTTCTGCTGCAGAATTTAACTATTTCCCCAAAAAACATCTTCTTTTCTCTCTATCTCTCGAGTTGACGGACAGATTTAAAAATAAGTCAGACCTCTGGCTGGGGAGGAAATTGGGGAGGAAATTCAATATTTAATCCCAACAGACTCTTCCACAAGCTTGTAATCGTGTTTTTTTTATTCCCTCTACTGTCACTCTCATTGCTTGGGCTTCGCTGAATCGATCGATCGTGGAAAATTGATCAGCTGGGGAATTAAAGGTGCTTTACTTATCCTTCCAAATTTTTGCAGCCCACTCTTTTACTTACAGGCGAAGTCTGGTGTCTGAGGCAGCTGGTGGTTTCTTATATTTGTTGCAGGAAAACTACATATACTATATTACCAAAAGTATTGGGACGCCTGCCTTTACATGAACTTTAATTGCATCCCTGTCTTAGTCTGTAGGGTTCAATATTGAGTTGGCCCACCCTTTGCAGCTATAACTGCTTCAACTCTTCTGGGAAGGCTGTGCACAAGATTTAGGAATGTTTGACCATTCTTCCAGAAGTGCATTTGTGAGGTCAGGCACTGATGTTGGGCAAGAAGTCCTGGCTCGCAGTCTCCGCTCTAATTCATCTCAAAGGTGTTCTATCAGGTTGTGAAACGTGTCATTGTGAAAGGGGCCTTAGGATGAATTTACAGTGACTGCGTGCCAGGCCTTCTCGTCCACCATCAGTGCCTGACCTCACAAATGCGCTTCTGGAAGAATGGTCAAACATTCCCATAGACACTCCTAAACCTTGTGGACGGCCTTCCCAGAAGAGTTGAAGAAGATGTGAAGCTGCAAAGGGGGGGCCAACTCAATATTGAACCCTACGGACTAAGACTGGGATGGCATTAAAGCTCATGTGCGTGTAAGCCTGCATTCACACCTCCGCGACAAGATACGCCGCGTACGCGGCGTATTTTACCGCGAGTGTGTAACTTTTTTTTTTTTTTTAAACAAAGCCTTCCCATTGCTTTGTATGGCCGAACGCCAATGCCGCCTGAAAAAAAGGGTCCGGGACTTTTTTTCAGGCGGCAGGCGTACGGCGTCTATGAGATGTGAACCATCTCCATAGACAGCAATGGGAATTCTCCCCTCCAGCGGCACGAGTGTCCGGCGTCGGGCGTTTTGTCGCGGAGGTGTGAATGGGCTCTAAAGGCAGGCGTCCCAATACTTTTGGTAATATAGTGTATCTCTCAGCTAGAAGATTGAAAATATTATCATATTGGGTGATCATATTGGATTAGAATTTGTAATTTTTGTCTGATAGTACTGAAAAAAATACTTCTATCTGGAACCTGAATAACCCGTCTCCTGTCTCCAATCTGTAGTAATATTTCCAAATAGGACGCCCGGTGCTTAGAATAAGTCAAATAAATGCCCTGCCTTCCTAAATCACCAGCCTACACTTTGCACGGCTGGTGGCTCTCAATCCGATGGTCATTGACAGCTCTGGACTCACATGCAACCAATCAGCTGTGACATAATGGGGTTGATTTCCTAAAATCAGACTGTGAACTTTACAAATTGCAGTTTCTCTCTTCAAGACCAGTAGCTCCAGAGTTTTGTAAATGAGGGGAAGCTCTGCTGATTTCTATCATCCAATCGTGTGCAAGCAAAAATGCTCTTTTTTTTTTTTTCCTTGAATGGATATTCTTTGCAAAGTGAAACTTCACCTCTTTTATTAAGTTCTGGAGTAACTGCACTTGCCGAGTGCAACTGCACTTTGTAAAGTGCGCAGTCAACTTGCCTTTAGTGAATCAGCCCCACTGATCACATGTTGGTATATGGTTCTATATATGAATGTTTTGATGTTTTTGTAACTATTTTTGTTTAATTGTTTGAATTTGATGGGGTCTATTTTCATGCTGACTGGTTATACTGTATATTATATAAAATAGTCAGGCAGGAGGCTTCATTGGCAAATTAAACCTTCCGCCAGCAGATGTCACTAAAGGCCTGATGGTGGCAGTATGCATCTGTTTAATTCTGTAGTTGTCAGATACAATTACAGTACAAAAAACCCCAGAGCGGCTCAGAAAAATACTTGGAGATCGCTCAGAATGGCTCGGAAACACTTGGGTACCCTCGGAAAGGCTTGAATCACTCGGGAACTGAGCATTTCCAAGTGTTTCAGAGTATTTCCGAACGGCTCCAAGTGTTGCCGGCGCCAAATTCGGTACTGCACACCGCAGAGGCTTGAATCCTGCTCGTCTTACAAAACAACACTCGCAAACCGAGTCAGGAGTTAAAAAAAATTGCTCGTATTGCGAAACGCTCGTTAACCGCATTACTCGCAATCCGAGGATCCACTGTACTGTAAAAACGCTAATAAAATGCTAATGCTCCTAAAAGCTTCTAGAATCTACTAAAATACTACTACAAGCCGGCACAAAAACTCAGCATTTTTCATCCAGCATTTTTTTCTTTAGTTTTTTGAGCTTATAAAAATGCTGGTGTGTATGGAGCCAAAAAATAGCTTTTTTTGTGATGCTAGAAGTCGAAGCTTCAAAAACGCGTCTAGACTAAAAAAGTTTGCATGGACACATAGGATAACAGTATTTGCTTCTAACAGCAGAAGCGTCATGGAGCCTTCATGAAAAAACGTTGTGCCTGGAGTTTAGCTTTAATTTTGCCTTCCCAATTGTATACAGTGGAACCTTGGATTACGAGCATAATCCGTTCCAAGAGAATGCTTCTAGTCCAAAGCACTCGCATAGCAAAGCGAGTTTCCCCATAGAAGTCAATGGAAATTGACCCCATAGAAGATAATTCGTTCCACATTGACTTCTATTGCATGCAACACCGTATGTGGCCAGAGGTGGGGGGGCGCTGGAGAGATTTGGAAATACTCGGCGATCACTCAAATGCACTTGGAAATCCTCGGAAAGGTTTGAAAACACTATGTTTCTAAATGGCTCCGAGTGTCACCGGCGCCACCGTACCTCTTGCCAAATGCAGTACTGCACACTGCAGGGGCTTGAATCCTGCTCATTTTACGAGACACTCACAAACCGAGTCAGGATTAAAAAAAAAAAAATAGCTTGTATTGCGAATCGCTTGTTAACCACTTTAGACCCGAACCAAAATGCAGGTAAAGGACCAGGCCCCTTTTTGCGATTCGGCACTGCGTCGCTTTAACTGACAATTGCGTGGTCGTGCGACGTGGCTCCCAAACAAAATTGGCGTCCTTTTTTTCCCACAAATAGAGCTTTCTTTTGGTGGTATTTAATCACCTCTGCGGTTTTTATTTTTTGCGCTATAAACAAAAATAGAGCGACAATTTTGAAAAAAATGCAATATTTTTTACTTTTTGCTATAATAATTATCCCCCAAAAACATATAAAAACATTTTTTTTTCCTCAGTTTAGGCCGATACGTATTCTTCTACTTATTTTTGGTAAAAAAAAATCGCAATAAGCGTTTATCGATTGGTTTAGGGGATAGTTTTATTGCATTTTTATAAATTTCTTTTTTTTACTACTAATGGTGGCGATCAGCGATTTTTTTTCGTGACTGCGACATTATGGCGGCCAATTTTGACACATTTTTGGGACCATTGTCATTTTCACAGCAAAAAAATGCATTTAAAATGCATTGTTTACTGTGAAAATGACAATTGCAGTTTGAGAGTTAACCACAAGGGGGCGCTAAAGGGGTTATGTATGACCTCAAGTGTGTTTACAACTGTAGGGGGGTGTGGCTGTAGGTCTGACGTCATTGATTGTGTGTCCCTATATTAGGGAACACACAATCGATGACGGCGCCACAGTGAAGAACGGGGAAGCTGTGTTTACATACAGCTCTCCCCGTTCTTCAGCTCCGGGGAGCGATTGCGGGACTCCAGCGGCGATCGGGTCCGCGAGACCCACGGTCCCGGAGCTTCGGACCAGGTCGCGGGAGCACGCCGCGGGCGCGCGCCCGCAGCCCACCGCTGGGCTTTATACAATCACGTACAGGTACATGATTGTGCCCAGCGGTGCCATTCTGCCGACGTATATCGGCCTTAGGTATTACTGTACTTGCCAACATTTCAGTCCCCAGCACAAAGTTAACCCCATCTCCAGTGTGCTTGAGGCTTTCCTAATGACTGGGCACCCCACCCACGTACCAGAGTGGCCAAATTTCATCAAAACTGAAAACTCCAAGCTCCGCCCATTTATACCCTTCACATTTCCTGCTGCAGGTCCTACAGCGAGTTTGTGGCCCTTCCTCGGCCTCTGTTGGATTATCCTTCTGCCCATGAACTCTCCAATGTATTTATTAATACATAATAATGCCAGAGTATAAAAGGAGCGATGGTATTATTATCGGATGAGTAAAGCGCAGGATGTGGCCGATGGGGAAATGATGCAGAAACTGACATTCACCGCGGAGAACCGCGGCGAGGGTCACATGCCGTGATTAAACGGCGCATTAAAAAGGCAGGCAGCGTTTTGTTTGCTGTCTGTTGACTTGTAATAAGAGGTTAAATGCCAGCAGCCGGCAATAACACACATGCACGCTGGAATTTGGCAGTGGCTACAAAAACAAGTAATTAGAAGCCTTGCTTTCAAACTTCCAGGGCCGCGTTCAATATCAAACTGACAGCCGCAGATATGAGCACAAAGAGGACAATTATATTGTACATTTTTACTTTCATACCGCTGAAAAATTGCTTTTCAAATGTCCGTGCGGGGAGTCAGCCAGAGCTGTGAAGGCGCATCATAGTAAATATTAGCAAACAAGCTGCCGTCATATCAGATGGATGGGAGATGGTCTATTGCTTTATATCCTCTATAGAAAGGGTATTATAATGTGCACAGCGCGCTCAGGGTAGGTGCATGTCACAGAACGCAACCGTTTTTAATATTAATATTGATCACGTAATACAAAGTCATAGGATCTAGTGGGGCTGTAACAATGACATAGGGCCAGATTCTCAGAAGAGATACGACGGTGTATCTCAGGAAACACCATCGTATCTCTGTTTTTGGCCCCGGGTGTCTATGCGTATGATTCCTAGAATCATTTTCGCATAGATACGGCGTAGATCCGACAGGTTTAAGTCACTTACACCGTCGGATCTTAGATGTAATTCGACGCTGGCCGCTAGGTGGCGCTTACGTTCAGTTCTCATTTGACTATGCAAATGAGCCTAATACGCCGATTCCCGAACGAATTTGCGCCGCGTCGTCGTAGTTTACGTTGTTTCCGTAAGCGTAAGGTTACCCCTGCTACATGAGGGGTAACCTTACGCCAGTCCGCCGTATGCAATGTTAAGTATGGCGTTGGGTCAGCGTCGTCTTTTTCCGTCGGTTACGTCGTTTTACTAACTCGTTCGCGAATACGACTTTACGTCAATGACGCTCACGTCGGCGTCATTGACGTTTTCCGTTTTCCGTTTTCTAGTTCAGAGAAGGCTGCTAGAAAAATTGAGTTCAGCTCCTCTGTAAACAGTGGAGTAGGGATTGATTGCTTAGGACTGTTCAGTGTTTCACAGGCTGCTGTTCTGCTACTTCCCCCTGTCTTACTGACGGTACTATAAAGCGGAAGTTCCATTCAGACTGCGCCACCCTTTGGGCTGCTTTTACTGATTTTGTGTTACCGCTGTGTTAGTAAAAGTTTGGTGAGAGACGATTCGCGCTTTTCAGTCTTCATGCTTTTCAGTCTGTTACAGCGTGATGAATGTGCTATCTCCATTACAAACGCTAGTTTTACCAGAACGAGCGCGCCCGTCTCATAACTTGCTTCTGAGCATGCACGTTTTTTTTCCCATCGTTAAAGCCTACACCCGACCAGTTTTCACGACGTGAAAAACGACGAGAAAAAATAGAGCATGTTCTAAATTTTTAATGCCCATTTTTCACGTCGAGAAAAATGCTCTGGAGCCCACACACGATAGTTTTTAACTACTTGCTGACCAGCCGCCGTCTTTTTACGACGACAGGTCGGCTCCCCTGCGCGAGAGCCAGTAGCTCTATGTCGGCTCTCTCGCAGGCAACTAGGGAAGCGCGCGACTCCCGTGCGCGTGCCCGGCGGATGCGATCGCCGCCGGGCACAGGCAATCGCTCGTTACAGAGCGGGGACCTGGAGCTGTGTGTGTAAACACACAGCTCCCGGTCCTGTCAGGGGGAGAAATGCTGATCTTCTGTTCATACAATGTATGAACAGAAGATCAGTCATTTCCCCTAGTGAGGCAACCCCTTCCCCGCCCTCTAGTGTTAACCCTTTCCCTGCCAGTGGCATTTTTATAGTAATCCAATGCATTTTTATACCGGTAGCACTGATCGCTATAAAAATGCCAATGGTCCCAAAAATGTGTCAAAAGTGTCCGAGGTGTCCGCCATTACTAGTAAAAAAATATATATTAATAAAAATGCCATAAAAATACCCCCTATTTTGTAAACGCTATAACTTTTGCGCAAACCAATCAATAAACGCTTATTGCGATTTTTTTTTTACGAAAAATATGTAGAAGAATACGTATCGACCTAAACTGAGGAAAAAAAATGTTTTTTTTATATATTTTTGGGGGATATTCATTATAGCAAAAAGTCAAAAATATTAACTTTTTTCAAAATTGTTGCTCTATTTTTGTTTATAGCGCAAAAACTAAAAACCGCAGAGGTGATCAAATACCACCAAAAGAAAGCTCTATTTGTGGGAAAAAAAGGACGCCAATTTTATTTGGGAGCCACGTCGCACGACCGCGCAATTGTCAGTTAAAGTGACGCAGTGCCGAATCGCAAAAAGTACTCTGGTCTTTGACCAGCAATATGGTCCGGGGGTTAAGTGGTTAATGACCATTTAAAAAAATTGCATTTTTCTCGTCATGAAAAACGGTCGTGTGTATGCGGCATTAGTGTCAGCGTGTTTTGGTAGGATTAAAGGAAAAAAAACAAAATGCACACTATTGTTTCTGGGCCTTGCTACGTGTACAAAGAACCCCCACGTACAGTATCCGATTTCCTGCAATTCAGAAGGAGGAAATTACGTTTCAGTCTTATTGGTGGTTGTTCATAAAAATGGTTTAAAGTAAAAAAAAAAAAAAATATATATATATATATATATATATATATATATATACAAAATAGTTAAAACAAATTATATATATATATATATATATATATATATATATATATAGATATAGATATATACAAAATAGTTAAAACACATTATATATATATATATATACACACAAAATAGTTAAAACAAATAATAAAGCAAATATATATATATATATATATATATATATATATATATACACACAAAATAGTTTAAACAAATAATAAAAAATATATATATATATATATATATATATATATATATATATATATTTATATATTATTTGTTTTAACTATTTTGTATATATATATATATATATTATTTGTTTTAACTATTTTGTGTTTAAAAAAACAAACAAACTAAAAAACAGGAGAAATTCATTAACAATTTGTTCTAAAAAAAAAAAAAGTATAATTCCCATGTGGTGTTTTGAGATTTTGCATACTTTTAAAGGGTGCAGTGAGTAAAAAAAGGTTTGGAAACGGTATTATAGCTTTGCAGAGAACACCATGGAAGACATTTATAAAATGTAAAAAATATCAGTTATTGCCTCCAATTTATTAATAACAGCATATTTTGATAATTATTTACTACAGAGACTGAATAGAAAAACACTTAAGGCTTCAGAAGAGAAAACCTCCAAACACATAATTTGCCCACTTTCAGTCTACGCCACAAATGCTTTTATTTCTGTCACAGAATGTTTGTGCAGATTGTGTTTTTGAATGTTCCATTTCTATGACCCAGCAACGGATCTGCTTATTAGCGCCGGCAATTCTTTAATATTTATCTGCAGAACATCAGACGGAAATCAGTAATTTTAGCATTTGATGAATTTTCTAATAAATGTTTAAACGGCTCCTACGCTTCGTGTTGATGATGATTTTCCAACAGATTTCAACCTTCCTTTGAACGTTGCAATTCTAAATAAGTTGAAAACAATTTGTACAAAGACGGGAGACCTCGGGGGGCTTTCCCCTGCGTTTTTGCCTGACGGGGAAAGGAAATGTTTTATAAATTGCTGTACATACGACGTATCCACGTCAAGAAACCCCAAGTGTCTCCCTTTTGTGAATTTCTAAATGATGTGGAGACACAGAGGGGAGGGAGATATGCTCCCTCTACGCTGATATACGCATGGTACTTATTAATGAGTGCTCAATAACTTCACTCTGCAACATATGTAGCGAAATTAGAAAATTCTACTGGATTCTTATTTTTAGACAGCAAACTTGCAGCAGCCCAGGTGAGTCTGTGTTAAATCTCTCCCCATTGAATCTGTGCAGTGCCGCCATCAGGGGGGTACAGGCAGTACACCTGTAAGGGGCCCGGAGGTCCCCAGGGGCCCGGATGGCAACCCCCTTAAAAAAAAAAAAAAAGTGTTTTTTTTATATATATGTACACATTGGAACCTTGGATTGTGAGTAACGCGGTTAACGAGCGTTTCGCAATACAAGCACTGTATTTTTAAAAATCATAACTGGGTTTGCGAGTGTTGTCTTGCAAAACTAGCACGATTCAGGCCAAAGCGGTGTGCAGTACTGCGTTTGGCCTGAGGTGGGGGCGCTGGAGCCGAGTGGAGCCGAACGGCGCCGTTCGGAAATGCACGGAAAGGGCTAAGAACAGCTCAACTGACCTCGGCAAATCTCGGGAACAGATTCTTTCCAAGGTTTGCCGAGGTCAGCCAAGGGGTCCTCAGGCCTTTCCGGCCGTTTCCGAGGCTCTCCGGCGCCCCCCACCTCTGGCTGCATGCGGTACTGAATGTCATTGAAGTTCATGGAAATTTGCTTTGATATGTGAGCACTTTGGATAACGAGCATTCTCCTGGAACGGATTATGCTCGTAATTCGAGATTCCACTGTATATATATATATATAAATACATCTATTCTTGTCCACTTTATGCACTAATTAAAACCAATTGTTTTCTAATTTATTTGTGTACAAGGTGGACAAAAACATGAGTCACACATCTAGAAGGATGGGATAGGGATGATTTAGGTCACCGGTCAGACTGTTGACCCAGATAATCCCTATTCCATCCTTCTACTTTGCAAATGCTTTCCAGGATTATCTACAGTCACTACCAGAATTAAAGCCCTGATGAAGGACGGTTTGTGAACTCTTGAAATGTGTTGTTTTTTCTTATGTCCTCTTGAAAAATTAACCATTGCTGTAATGATTCTCGAGTTGTGGTGTTCTCTTCCTTTACTACTTCTCAGGCATCAATACCCCGCATGGCAGAGAGCTGCCTCTTAGAGCTAGATTTTTGATTTGATTTTGTCTACCCTTGGGGTCAGCGTTCTTCCCAACATGTCCTCTGTCTATATTTCTATTAAAGTGGTTCAGAGGGCTCAAGTTTTTTTACCTTCATGCATTCTATACATAAACGTAGAAAACATTCTGTGTGCAGCAGCCCCCCCCCCCCTAATACTTACCTAAGACCCATCTTGATCCAGTGATGTGCATGAGAGCCTTGAATCTCTGGGGACCCTCCCTCCTCGTTGGCTCCCATTGCTGTTAATCAAAGCCAGTGAGCCAATGAGGAGAGAGAGGGGGCAGGGCCGAGCCATGGCTGTGTGTGTGAATGGAAGTGTGAATTGCAAGCTGCTTGCTCTGGGGGAACTTAACAATAGGGAGACTCCAGGAGCGCTGGTGAGGGACCCCATAAGAGGAGGATGCAGGCTGCTCTGTGCAAAACCACAACACAGAGCAGGTGAGTATACCGTGTTTGTTACTTAAAAAACAAAACAAAAAAAACAGAAGAAAGCCTTTAATATAACTTTAAGGTTAAAGCGGGGGTTCCGCGGATTATCTCTTTTTTTTTTTGCCATTCTTCTAACGCTCTTACCTTTATTACTCCTCTACCAGTGTGTCCCACTCCTTTAGCCGGCGTAGTCAGTGTTCTCGAGGAAACGATATTTTATAAAAAGAAGCGATGGACGTTTCCATTTTAACTTTGGGCACTGTGAAGCCCACAGTGTATTCTTCCGGGATACGGCGAATGTGTTCCCATACCTAAAACGGAGAATTTGTTGCCGCCCACGTCACATGACCCACTTGCCGAGTCACGTGAACGGCGAGATATCGTAAGCCGTAAGCACAGTGCGTCTCCTGGGATTCTCATGCCTCACTCCCAGGAGACATAGCGGTGGGGGAAAAGGAACATTCACGCCCACTCCCGCGGGGAATATTGAGTGACAGCACACAAACGGCAGCATTAGAAAGGTAAGGATTGAGATGAAAAAAAAAACAACAACGGATTATTTATTGTCTCTGGCTACCAGTTTGATTCAGCAGAAGTCAAAATTTAGGGTGAACCACCGCTTTAAGTATTACAATTGTCACCTCCCAGCCTGTGATTGGATAGTAAATAAGTAGCTACAGACTGATGAGTTTTCTCCTCACATATTGTATATTGGAAATAAGATAAGATTGAAGTGAGACTTCTTTAAGGTTTAATGCACACTAGGGTTTTTTTTAAGCTAAAAAAAAAATGAAAAAAAAACAGGTAATAGCTTTTTGTAGTAGTGTTTTAGCAGTGTGTTAAGAGCGTTCAGGAGCGTTAGCGTTTAGGAGCGTTAGCGTTTTTGCCGTAAAAGGGGGAAAAAAGCTCAAAAAATGCTAAGTAGCATTTAGGAGCATTTCTGCTGGAAAAATACTCCAAGAAACTCTACAAAAACATATTTTTTCTGCTCCTAGACGCTGATCCTTTAAAAAAAAACGCTAATAGCCTAAAGTAGTGTGCATGGACACATAGGATAACACTATTTAGCTTCTAGGAGCAGAAAAAAAATGCTAATAACAGCTTCTGGAAGCTTAAAATACACTAATGTGCAGGGGTGGACTGACAACTCATTGGGGCCCCGGGCAATGGAAGATTATGGGGCCCCCAGGCTTACAGATGGCCACCACGCCAGGAGGCAGTGCAGAGGCAGGGCAGCTAAAATCTCAGGATTTTCACATCAAAAGCATGTCGGTTTCAGACATATCAGGGACAGATGTAAAAAAAAAAACAGAGATTTTTACATACTGTCCCTGGTTTTATTGAGCCTGGCAACCCTGATGGGGCCCCCTAGTGGCATGGGGCCCTCGGGCAGTGCCCGAAAACCCCCAATGGTCAGTCCGCCCTTGCTAATGTGCCTTAAGTGCCAGCACAAGGACAGCCATAAAAGGGTAAAAAATAAAAATTGTTTATAATATGCACTGCACAGTACAAAGGAAATGTCATTCAGTTAGGGTTTACATCCACTTTAAACCTAGAGGACCAGATTCTCAAAAGAATTATGCCGGTGTATCTACAGATACACCGGCGTAATTCGAAAATCCCGCCGGCGTATCATTGTTTTGTATTCTCAAAACAAGATACGCCGAAATTAGGCTAGGATCCGACTGGTGTAAGTCACTTACACCGTCGGATCCTAAATGCAATACTACGCTGGCCGCTAGGTGGCGTTTACGTCCATTTCAGCTTCAGATATGCAAATGAGCCAATACGCCGATTTACGAACGTTTTTGCGCCGCTTCGCCGTAGTTTACATCGTTTCCCTAAGCGTAAGGTTACCCCTGCTATATAAGGGGTAACCTTACGTCAGTCCGCCGTATGTCATGTTAAGTATGGCCGTCGGGACAGCGTCGGGTTTTTCCGTTGTTTACGTAACTCCTCGCGAATAGGGCTGTGCGTTCACGTCGCAACCAATGTATTTGCGGCGTACTACGGAGCATGCGCAGTGGGGGCGCGCTTAATTTAAATACAAGCCGCCCCCTTTGAATTTTGTGGGGATACGCCGGGCCATTTACACCACGCCGCCGCAAATTACGGAGCAAGTGCTTGGAGAATACGGCACTTGCTCCAGTAAGTTGCGGCGGCGTAGTGTAAATAGCTTAAATAGGAATCTACGAGAATCTGGCCCAGAGAGAGTTTACTTATCTATCTGGCCCCATAAGTACTGGCACTGAAACCCCGCAGTTCCTGAGCTGAGATCCTGGTGCCAAAACCAAATGACAAGGCAACATTGCTGGAAATTATATTTCCCATTAAAAAACAGTGAAATATCATTTTCTGGGTTTATAATCAGCCCTCAAGAGATAAGTTGAGTCCAAGACGAGGAATTTAGAAGTATTTCTTCCTTTCTTTTCTTCTAAGTCTGCAGCCTTTATAGCCAGCAGGGTGTGAGGTTACTGGGGGGTGCAATCGGAGGTACCAAGCGGCGCGCTGTCGGATCCAAGGCGCTGGAAACTCCACCGCTTTGTGCTCCTGGCTTCTCCCTCCAGTGGATTTATTGTCAGATAAAAACACCTGAGCCCCAGGGCCGCACAGCCAACGCCGACCGCTCAGCCGTAGGTACCTCGCTGCACTGCGCCATCTCCAGCTTTCCAGAGCACATCTTATTTCATATCGAAATGTCATCTCACCCACCAACGCCGCCAATGCAAATCACAGAAACTTTTCACATTCTGACTTTTACGGCTTGTTCAGAGGATATTCCGATCCGCAGCTCCGGTGAAATGTCTGTTTGAACTCTTCAGTGGAATGAAATTCGGAGGGAATGAAAAGCAAATTTTATCCTGATCCTTAGAAGCACGCCTGAGAACCACTTCAATTGTTTTTAGTACGCTCATATTATGACGCATCAGATAGCTCTGAGGCCACACAACCTAACCGCGTTCTATGCACCGCACGCCACATCTCTGGGGAGCAGCTACCGCAGTGTTGGGAGGGGAGGGAAGGCTACAAGATTAAACAAGTTTACCTGATGTTTAAAGAGATAACAAGTGACGGCTGAGACCAAGGCGGCAAAGTGATGTGAAAGATTTTGACAAGCATATGCAGCCCATTAAGTGAGAATAATCGGAAGGTGAACAATCCTTTTAGGTGGTACAAATAGCGCAGCTCTCAGCATTCCATCCGCTCTGAAACGCTTTTTCCCAGCAAGCACTGTGGTACCCCAGCATGACGCAAAGTTCCCGCAAGGCCTCCATCCAACTCATAAACGCCTTGTAATTTGCGTGGTATTTATTCACTACGGCATTCATCTTTGTATACATCGCCAGCTTCTATAAAGTCTCCTTTTATTCGCACATCTGAACGCCGCGAGGACACCGCCGGCGGGCCGCGGATGGTACGTGCTGCAGCGTAACACAAAAGACACAATTATACACAGCACACCTTAGATAAACACGGACGTATCTTTGTCTTGCCGCGCTTTGTTTCACAACCGGTATCTCTCCCTGCGACGCATTAGACAATGGGAAAAAAACGGACAAAGGGGCCCTGTCTCTCCGATGTATGGGTGTGCAAAGAAAAGAGCTTGGCGATCAAACGCAGATATACTAATTTAAAGCCACATCAGGGGAGCTAAAGTTCAGAATAGGCCTTGTGTTACCATGACAACCGTTATAAAGTAATTAGAAGGAAAATCACAACAAAAGGAGAAAGCGCGGAATAAAAGAGCCAAGAGAAAGGGAGGTAAATTAAGACGACGAGGGTTGACGCTCGTCATCATGTCAAGGTGATGCCGCCGCAATGTGACACACGGGAATTCGGTTTAATGTCGCCGCTCGGTTTTGTTGTTCCTGTGTTGACATTTAAAGAACAACTCGATGCGTCTTTCTCTTTCTAAAGAACAACGCGATGCGTCTTTCTGTTTCTATTTTATAAGGTATTGTTACTTTGTGCTGGAGTTTAATATAAAGAAATTGTCATTCTCTGTTCAGGAGGCCCTCATCTCACACTTTGTTCTTCTTTATTTTAAGATGTATTCTCCGCGAGACACAAATCAGCTTTTGTGCCGATACCATCCACAATTCTGAGCGGAGGGACGCCAACAAAGGGTGACATTTCTGGATCCACAGTGGAATAATTCGCTACACAAATGTTTTTCATAGTCACATCAAGACATAAGGCTTTCATGTCAGTGTATTACCTTGTCCTCTCTCCGGTGTCTCATACTTTTTTCTCCATCACCATCATTTTCCACTCTGATGTCTCCTATGTGAGATGTTTGGCAGGATGGTCCCATCCACAGGGATGACTCGTATATAAGAGTAGCATCCTCTAGATAGGTAGGTGCTAGAGTAGAATTTTTTTGTCTTAGGATAGGCAAATTTAGGTAGGCATGGCTTTCAGCCAGGCCTGTTTGTTTTGTTTTAGGCTGGGAGTGGCTCAAGATAGCAGCTGGTGACTAACAGGCAGCATCACGAGACCTCCCTCTTCTTTCTAGAGCTTTCTGGAAGGTACTGGAAAGAGAGGAGGATTGGAGAGGAGAGGTGGAGCTGCCTGGTGTACTCTAAGGAGCCCTGACCAATCCCCAACTTGGATTGGCAGGGGGCAGGCCTCCTTAAAGCGGGGGTTCACCCTATTAATAAAAAAAATAATTTCTTCTAGCATAAAATGAGGCATAGTAGCGCAAGCTACAGTATGCCTGTCTTTATTTTTTTAGTCCCGTACTCACAGTGTAATCGTAGAGACAAGATTCCGACCCCCCTCGGGGAATGGGCGTTCCTATGTTCCTATTGACGGCCGGCTATGGCACGTCACGCTTCTCCGGAAATACCCGAAATAGAGCCGAGACCTGTTCCGTCTGTCTTCAGGGAGCGTGACGTGCCAGAGCCGGCCGTCAATCACCTTCCCTCTCCATAGGAATGCCCATTCCCCGCGGGGAGTCGGAATCTTGTCTCTACGCTTACACTGTGAGTACGGGACTAAAAAAATAAAGACAGGCATACTGTAGCTCGCGCTACTATGCCTCATTTTATGCTAAAAAGATGTTAATAAGGGTGAACCACCACTTTAAGTACCCAAGGTCATCCCAGCTGGGGAGGAGTTGTTGGAGTTGTTCAGAGCTTAAAGATGGAATACTAGGCTGTCTGGGCCTTTGAGGGAACTCCCCAGTCTGGGGGGGTGTCCTTGGGCCCGGGGCTGGGTGCGGACGAGGCTCTTCAAGAAACCATGAAAGCATCTGCGACAGGAGGAACAGGAGGAGCAAAGAGGACAGCAGGAGATAGCATTGCCGGGCAAATCTTCAAGGAGAGAAACAACTGGTCGCAGCCAGGAGGGCTGGTGAGTGACAAGCACAGTCAGGAGGACTGGGGAGGCACGCCTGAGAGGACTGGGAGCATGCAGTCTGGGATGGGTGCAGAGCCAGTGGAGTGGACTGTGTTGTCAAGGGCAATTGAGAAGGGCAGCTGCAGCCAGGAGGGCTGGCAGGGCCTGAAGATGGGTTACTGGGTTTAGTAACCAGACATAAGACAGCCTGAACACAGGCTCTGCTGGGAAACTGAGTGTTCCGCCTATCACGGAACAGCATGAGGAGGAGGCGTGGCTTTTAAACAATGGACGCCTGCAGTCTGACTGAGATTCTGCATGCCAGGGATAAGGTATGGGATCGTCGAGGTGAGGCATGCAATGGCACAGTGAGGCATGCAATGGCACAGTGAGGCATGTAATGGCACAGTGAGTCATGCAATGGCACAGTGAGGCATGCAATGGCACAGTGAGGCATGCAGTGGCACAGTGAGGTATACAATGGCACAGTGAGGTATGCAATGGCACAGTGAGGCATGCAATGGCACAGAGAGGCATGCAATGGCACAGTGAGGTATGCAATGGCACAGTGAGGTATGCAATTGCACAGTGAGGCATGCAATGGCACAGTGAGGTATGTAATGGCACAGTGAGGCATGCAATGGTACAGTGAGGTATGTAATGGCACAGCGAGGCATGCAATGGCACAGTGAGGCATGTAATGGCACAGTGAGGCATGTAATGGCATAATGAGGCATGCAATGGCACAGTGAGGCATGTAATGGCACAGTGAGGCATGCAATGGCACAGTGAGGTATGTAATGGCACAGTGAGGCATGTAATGGCACAGTGAGGCATGCAATGGCACAGTGAGGTATGTAATGGCACAGTGGGGCATGCAATGGCACATTGAGGCATGTAACGGCACAGTGAGGTATGTAATGGCACAGTGAGGCATGCAATGGCACAGTGAGGCATGCAATGGCACATTGAGGCATGCAATGGCACAGTGAGGTATGTAATGGCACAGTGAGGCATGTAATGGCACAGTGAGGCATGCATTGGCACAGTGAGGTATGTAATGGCACAGCGAGGTTTGAAAAATGCTGACTAAAGCCGGTTTCTGTCAGTGGTTGTTTCTGTCAGGAAGGGGGTCGTCTTATATGGCGAGTATATCCCAAAACCAACATTTTAGCTGGAAAATTAGGGGGTCATCTTATACGCCGGCAAATATGGTATTTAAATGTTTGTATTATCATTTTACTTCAACCATGACTAAGGCCTGAAGGCTGAAACCCATTGGCTGTTTTACAACTGTTATACAGTACATGTTTTTATAATAAAATATAACTATTGTTGGGTGCCATTCTAAGTGCTGACCTCTCCTCTTGTATTTTTTCCTATTGACCTCCAATGAATTTGTTTTAGTGAAGCCCTGTACACACGATCGGTTTGTCTGATGAAAACTGACCCGTTTTCATTGGACAAACCAATCGTGTGTGGGCCCTATCGATTTGTTTTCTATCGGTGAAAAAAACTAGAACATGTTTTAAAATTTTCCTATGGATAAAAAACTGATAGAAAAAAACGATCGTCTGTGTGGAACTCCATCGGAGAAAAATCCACACATGCTCAGAATTAAGTCGACGCATGCTCGGAAGCATTGAACTTAATTTTTCTCAGCACGTCGTAGTGTTTTACGTCACCGCGTTGGACACGGTCGGATTTTTGACTGATGGTGTGTAGGCAAGACTGATGAAAGTCAGCTTCATCGGATATCTGACTAAAAAATCCATTGGATTAGATTCCATCAGATATCCGATTGTGTGTATAGGGCCTTAAGACCTGGAAATTATTTTAGTTGTTTTTCTGATGAAAAAAAAAAATGAGAAAGGCTGATAAAAACAGCGAAGACATAACGAAAAAAAAGAGAAAATTTTAAGTAGAACTATAGGTAATTTTTTTTTTTCATTTTAGATAGAGTAACGCCCCGTACACACGAGCGGAATTTCCGTTGGAAAAAAGTTTGATGGTTTTTATGACGGAATTCCACTCAAACTTGGCTTGCATACACACAAAGGTTCTCTGAGGCATTAGAAAGGGTTATAACCCCTGTCAGATTTTTTTTCACCATCTGTGTCCCATTGTGAAGATTTCCCTTCACTTCCTGCCCCATGGCCAAACGGGAAGTAAAAAGGGAAATCCCTGCAAATTAAGGGAATTCTTTGGGCACCCCCAGGTCACCATTGGAAGATTTCCCCTCTATTACTTTTCTGGGAACAACACAAAATTAGATTTTTTCTTTTACTTTCCCTTTCAATAATAATAGTAACCAGGACAACTATAGAGGGCGAATCTCATTAGAGCGGTTGTATAGTCACCTAGGGCACCTGTAAGGCAAAAGGCATATTGAGCTAGTATGCACCGCATACTAGCTCATTATGAAATACTTAAAACGATGTGTCGGTAACTTACTTGGTCTACGCCGAGGTAGCTGACATGTTGCCTTAGCGTGTCTTCTGGGTATCGCGGCTCCAGCGCTGTGAGTGGCTGGAGCCCCAATGTCTTCACTCCCGCTTATGCATGCAGGAGACTTCTTTCCGGCAAGGTCCGGTGTCTGCCGGGCCTTAAGCCGAGAATCCCCTGTGCGCATGCGCTGCTGCAGTCAGCAGCTCATTGCAAGGGGAATATCTCCTAAACCGTAAAGGTTTAGGAAATATTTTTTTTTACCTACAGGTAAGCCTTATTATAGACTTACCTGTAGGTCAAAGTGAAAAATTTGACTATACAACCACCTTAAGGGCTCATGTACACTGCATCTCAAAAAAGTGTCTCCTACAGGCTTTTGAGCTTTTTTGAGCTTCAATTTTTCTCTGCCTGGAAACTCCCCTCCATGTTAGCCAATGTGTCCATTAGGGATGAGCTCCGGCGTGTTCGCACACTCCACTGGCAGAGCCCGCCAGGAAGTCGGCACCGCGCTGCGCTAATCACAGGCAGTGAGACATTGTCCCGATGCTCGGCTGCAGAGATCAGGAAATGTCTCCCTTGCCTGTGATTAGCGCAGAGCCGTGCCGACTTCCTGGTGGGCTCTGCACCTAGACTGTGCGAACACCATGGCTTTTTCAGGAGTTTACAGGCATATGCTCTTACAGGCAGAAAAAACAAAAACACCAAACGTATCTGTTTGAGAGGAGCTTTCGAGCACAAAAGACGCCTAAGTGCAAAAAATATAATAAAAAAAGTGTGGAAAAGCATTAGAAAGCTCAATGAAGCTAGAAAGAAAATGCATAAAAAAAAGGATAAAATGTGTTGAGGGGAAGGTTTGTGAAAAAAACAACGCTTATGCTCAAAGAAACTCGAAGAAACTTGAAGAAGTTCAATGAAAACACACAAAGGAACACAAAAAAGCACAAGCTTCTGAGAAATGAAAGCCCAAATGCCTGTAAAAGCAGCTTTTTTTTTTTTTAGCGTGAGCCCTTAAAGAGGAATTGCAGTCTGCTCACATAATGTGTAACATCTTTGCCATTCTGAAGCTTCCCTCCAACCACTTTGCATATTATTTTATATATACTGTGATTCTATACTTGCCAAATATGCCGCAGAAATCTCCTTCTACTAAGCCTAGCTGCATGCATTTTAACTGTGGGCAGCTGAAGCTGCTGCCTGTTCACTTCCTGGATTTACACAGACACACAGAGGCACACCTCCAGCCCTGCAGCTCTCATTGGCCCTCTTATGACTCATCCCCCCTTCCTTCCTAGCAAACGCTCAAAGTACATCATAATGAGCTAGTATGCTATGCCTTTGTCTTGCAGGGTTTATTTTTTATTTTTTTCAGGAGGCTTTACTACCTCTTTAACTGAGCATGTGCAGAGTGCCCCCAAGGCTCTGTTCTATCAGCAGATGGATTGGGGACAGTAAAAGAAGGGGAGGATCAAACATCTGTTTTACACAGCGTGGAGGATAACCCCTTAGGTTCCACTGTGTGTATAACAAGCATGCTTTGCTGCATATACAGACTGATTTTACTGTTGTGGAATTAGTAAAACGTTAACAGGGACACAGACAGCAATAAAATGTGTAAGTGTTCAGATCCCTCTTCTTTTTATCCAAAACGAAAAAAATAAGTTTTGCCTTTAGTTATATATTAACGACCAATAGGATAATTTTATGAAAATGGTAAAATGTTATTACCTCCGTTGCACCGATGTCAGTATATGATGACAGTCTTTGTGGCTGCATTAACATCTGTGATAAAAGAATGACACTCTCATCCCATTTAACGAATGTGCGATGACCTGGGCGTCATTAATTGAGCAGGCCAGTTATTCTGCTTTCCAAGGTTCTCTTCCATCAAACGGTGTCTTTCAGTGGAAATCATTTCTGTCATCTTAGAAGCAGCGTACGCCTTATTTAATGTGGGAAAAAAAGCGTTTTTTTTTTTTTTACACCAGATGATATTATCTGGAAAAAAAAAACGGTCATATGTTCGGTGTGGAAAATGAGGTGAGAGAGCAGATTCCTCCGTCCCCGCCGGAGTCTGATGTCTGGAGGCCTCTGAGGTTGTAATCTCGGCCTAAACATTGACTCTGTGTCCCCGATGATTCCGGGAGCATTTCAGGAGAAAGGCAGATGGCAAAACATTTAGTGAAGAGGGCGATTTAAACTGAATAGTACTTTAGTGGAGAAATTAAGTGCATCCTCGTTTTACAGGGACAGGAAATTTCAACAAGAGACGCAGCACTCATGTCATGCGGGAAGGCAGCAAAGCAGCCAGTCTGCTGTCACAGGAACGTGTCGGAAGAGCGTTTGTTCTAAAAGACTGTCACCAGCATGAGAGACGGTGTACGATGTTACCAAGTGTGAACCTCCCGGGACCTGTCACATGGAACATGTAATGCGATTCAGAACTGTGGCGGGGCTTGCAAGGAATGACAATAGAGATATTATTATTATTGTTATTGTAGCTCCATCTACTTAGGTAGGTGCTAGAGATAGTTTATTTTTGGTTAGAGAATGCAAATTTAGGCAGGCCTAGCTTCCAGCTAGGCCTGTTTGTTTTGATCTGTGTGGGCTGGGAGTAGCTCAGTGTAGGCTGGTGACTCACAGATAGCATCACCTCACTATTACCTCCCCTTTCCTTCTAGAAGATTCTAGAAGAGAGGCGGTTAAGTGTAGTGGAGCTTTCTGGGGTGTCCCAGGGAGTAGGGTTGCCACATAATTCTTTTAATCCAGGACACACATTAATTACACAGGTTCCGTGACTGATTAAGGAGGTAATTAAACTCACTTGGTGCCTTATCTGCATTAAATCAGCTTCAGAACCTGCGTAATAAATATGTGTCATGGATTAAAGGGATGATGTGGCAACACTACCAGGGAGCCCTGACCAATCCCCAACTAGGATTGACAGGGGGAAGGCCTCCTTGAAATACCTGGAGTCAGCCCAGTTGGGGAGGAGTTGTCGGGTGGAAGAACTGAGGATGGAATACTAGGCTGTCTGGGCCTTTAAGAGTGCTCCCCAGTCTGGGGGGGGGGGGTAACCTTGGGCCTGGGACTCGGGTGCAACACAGATCCTTTTTAAGAACGCATGAAGGATCTGCGCAGGAGGCACAGAGAGGAGTCATAGATGACAGCCAGAGCTAGTACTGCCGAGCAAGTCTTCAGGAGGGAACCATCGGTTTGCAGCCAGGAAAGCTGGTGAGTGACATGGGCAGTCGGGAGGACTGGAGAGGCATGCCAGAGAGGACTGAGAGGAAACAGTCAGAGCTGGGTGTAGAGCCAGTGAGGACTGCAATGTTACGGGCAGTGAGGTCGGGCATCTGCAGCCAGGAGGACTGACAGGGCCTGAAGAAAAGACTTCCTATTTCTATTTTTGCTACATTAAAGGGACCCACGGTCCCTGCCTGCAAAAGGCAGTTGCTGAGGTCTGACTGAGTTAGAGTTGGACCTAACCACGTGCTAGCTGTGCCCAGACTTAAGTGATGTGCTGGAGAGAGAGAAAGAGTAACAGTCTGCAAGCAAGTGATGGGCTGGAGGAGACTGGAGTAGCTAAGTGTATATAGTTGTCCCATCTGATTGATATACAATCAACCAATTGCTTGTTCTGCTGGGCATCCCCTATATTCCTATCCCTATCCAAGTTCAAATCCCTCAAAAAAAACAAAAAAAAAAACACATGGACTGTTCACTGTCTCAAAAGTGACTGGGAAGTGAATGCCGGGCTGGGCAGGGTGACAGGGGCGCCACAACTTTCAGCAGTCCCTACGGGGGTACCGCTACATTATCCTGCATTTATTAGGTGATGACATATTACATGGTTCTTTAACCACTTGATGCCCAAGGTAGCGTACATGGATGTCCTTGGGTTTCAGTGGTTATACTGGGATGATGGCCACACCTACAGGCATCATCCTGGGATCGATCTTTTCAGCTGGCAATTTTCTTTTTTGCAGAAGTGATCTGAGTGTTTTTTTAGCCACTCAAAGACTTCTGCGGGTAGCGGAAGGGGGTCCCACCCCCCTACCGCTGCTGCCTCTCCTGGGTTTTCCGGTCCACTCGGGAGCAATAAAATCTCTCCATAAAGAGGACCATAAAAAGGACCTGTCACACCCCATGCTATCACAAGGGATGCTCTTAATCCCTTGTGATAGCAATAAAGTTAGTACAAAAAAAAAAAAACACAAAAGTGTAAAAAGAAATAATTGTATAAAATAAATGAATAAAAAAATAAGATAAAATGTAAAGCACCCCATCCCACTGTGCTTACATGCAAATGTGAACGTATATGTTACTTCTGCATGCAAATGTAAATGGCGGTCGCACCACACATGTGAGGTATTGTCGGGAACGTCAAAGCGAGAGCAATAATTCTAGCACCAGACCCCCTCTGCAACTCTAAACTGGTAACCTGTAAAGGCATTTGAACCTTCTCCTATAGAGAATTTTAAGCGCCGTAGTTTGCCACCATTCCACGGGCAGACGCAATTTTAAAGCGTGACATATTAGGTATCTATTTACTCGGCGTAACATCATCTTTTAGATTATACAAAAAATTGGACTAACTAGTGTTTTTTTTTTGTTTTTTTAATTCATGAAAGTGTTTTTTTCCCCCCAAAAAATTATGTCTGGAAGACTGCTGCGCAAATCCTGTGCGACATACAAAATTGCAACACCCACCATTTTCTTCTATAGGGTAATTTTCAAGCAATAAAAAGCTGATTTTTACATGTAGGAGCGAAGTGTCAGAAATGGCCCGGATGGGAAGTGGTTAAACACAGAAGCCCCCCTAATCCAGCACTAGAGATGTGCATTTAGAAACCGGTGAACCGGGTAACGCTGTGCATGCTATGTAGTTTGTGTTCTATGAGTCACTATATGTGCAGCGAATCTGCTATATCAGGATCTGTAGGATACAATAACGGAATCATTACACTGATCCTAATCAGCGGCATCTAATCTGCAGCACAATGAACCAGCTCACTGATAGGAGTTCAGGGAGAGGACCGCGTGATGTAAGTAGAGAGACAGTTCACTGTGCTGGGATTTTGTCTGCAAAGAATTGCTGAATATGGGCAATAGAAAAAATTCCCCCCAGAGTATTATCTAAGGCCTTTAACCTTCACTTGTGTCAGCTTTACTTTATTTCATACTTGTAGATGCCATATGAAGCAACCTAAATTTTCCTTTCATTCTACACACCCCATTGCTGGCTCAGTCTGTCTCACCACTGCAAAGAATGGACTTCCCCAAGGCTCAGAGTCTAAGGAGCGTTCAGTCTCCACTAGGGGCCCCATGGCGTGCCCGCAGTTTAACATGCACTGACCGATGTACGGATGCATCGGTTTGCACAGGAGAGCCAACCTGCCGCCTTATATATACTGTGGTCGGCAAGTGGTTAAAAGTGACACAAACATGGCCATAATGGCGGATCAGATGTGCTACGCGTAACAAAATGGGCGAAGCGCGTTGATCCATGATCCACAAATTCTTTGTCTGCACAAAATTGTTGTATTGTTTTATGCTGGTGTAATCTGTACCTATGATATTATATAGGTTTTTAAATTTTGTATAAATAAATTTTTGTAATTTATATAGGTTTTTAAATTTTGTATAAACAAATTTTTGGAATTTATACTGTTTATGGCACTTTAAAATCCGCCTCTCTTTTCCCACAGTCTCCCTTTTTGGGGAACCTCCCCCTTTTCAATGCACTTCATTTGTTGTAGGGGATCGTGCCATTTTTTGATGATAGGCTCCCCCTCTACACAACCATACTTTACTAATAGGTGTCCCTCGTTCCCAACTCAAAAAGTTGTGAGGTATACTGCTGTTTCTCCTACCCCAGCTCTTATGCAGTGGAGAATATAGATTACCGTATTAATCGGCATATACAGCGCGCCGGCGTATAGCACGCACCCCAAGCTGAGAAGGGAAGTTTAGGGAAAAAAATAAAATTTTGGATGTCTTGCCCGGCGTCCATCGGCGGCCTTGTTCGGCGTCTGTCTGTGGCCTTGCGCGGGGTCCGTCAAGCCTTGTGGGTGTCCCTCTGTGGCGGAGACCGCCGAGCCTTGTGGGTGTCCATCTGCGGCGGGGTCCGTCAAGCCTTGTGGGTGTCCGTCTGCGGGGTTGCAGCGTCGTGTGTTTGAATTTGGCGCGTTGTGCAGAGCCGGATTTCCTGCGCACTCGGCTTCTCTCGGCTCCTCTCGCGTGGCTGCTGGCGGAGCCAAACGTGGCCGAGCCTAGCTGAGTGCGCAGTACACTCGGCTCGGACAATGTTGGAGATATCGGGGATCGGCGGGGGGACGGCGTATATTGTGCACCAACGATTTTCCCCTGATTTTAAGGGGAAAAAAGTGCGCGGTATACGCCGATTAATACGGTATGTGATCACTTATAAAAAATGGGGCGAAGAGATATTTATAATGTTTTTTTTTATATGTATACTCCTGTGCGTGTTATACGCCGATAAATACGGTATATAATATGCAAATATTTTGCCTTTCCTTTCTATTTTAAGTTGAATAGGTTGTTTTACAAGATAAGCGTTCACATATGCTTGAAGTGAAGTGAAGGTAGGCATCCTGGTCTGCAGTCTGTGGTTCAGCCAGTCAATGTTCAGGCAGTGTCTTTATGGTTGCCATAGGTGCGTCAATAAATGATCAATATTTTATCCTATTGATACCTTATGATAGGAATAATTGATCTATATCCAGCAACCCATTTTATTGTTATGACTCACATGGAGGAGAAGTGGATTTCGATCAAAAGTTGGAAGATACAATGGTAACTTATCAATTGCATCTTTGTTCTCATTGTGCAGTTTAGTAATTTGATCAATCAAAATATGATAAAATTCATGAACAAAGCATTTCAGCGCTGCCGATTGATGTAACACGATCAATAATTTTTCCGTTCCGGCCAACTGACTCAGATGGAATCCAACCTAAGTTGAGTCTAAATCGATCGGAAAGGAAGATATGCTTATTTGATTGTTTGCCGGGTCCATTGTTTTGATTGAATCGCCTATTGATTGGGTAATAAAGTCGAAATGTGTGCAGATAACAAAGACGCCACTTTGAATTAGCCAAGTAGGGTAAAGAGAATGTCATCTGCCCAACAGGGTCAAATCTTTATTAATGGGCAGAATCCATGGTAAAAATTGTGTAGCGCAAATGGTGACCACGCGTCCCGGATTGCCCAGGACAGTCCCGCATTTTGCAGGTCTGTCCCGGGCACATTCATTCCAGGACAATACAGTGTCCCGGAATGAACCTGACACAGCTACCCCCCCTGGCCAATCTGGTGCCCCCAAAAAAGGCTGCCATATCACCGCTTTACTCACTGACAGTACTTGTCCTGGCTGGGAATGCCTGGAGGAGCACAATCCCCACCCCCTGCTTATGATTGGAGCAATCAGAAATCCCACCTCTTGTGTCCAATCACTGTACTGTGATTCGTTATGGCACAAGTTGATTTTTGGGAAGGGAGGGTGTCCCTGAATGGTAGTTTGGAAATGTGGTCACCCTAGTAGCGCACCCCCAAAGGAGTAGTAGTTTGACTGGTTCCTTCTCCAAATCTGAATGCAATCTCTCTGGCTCAATAAATGGTCTAGGGCAGGGGTCTCCAAACTTTCTAAACAAAAAAAGCTAGTTTACAATCCTTCAGACTGTAGAGGGGCCGGACTGTGGCCAGTGGGAGTAGAAATTGTCCTGGGTTCGATAAATGTCCCTTTATCGGTGTCCATGAGAAGAATAGTACCCTGTTATCGGTGTCAGTAGGAGGAATATTGTCCCATTGTTGGTATCAATGGGAGGAACAGTGCTCCACTGTCAGTGTCTGTCATTGGCAGGAATTATACCCTATTGTTAATGTCAGTGGGAGGAATAGTGCCCCAAGGGCCAGATAAAGGCAAAAAAAGGGCCACATCTGGCCCCGTGGCCGCAGTTTGAAGACCACTGGTCTAGGCGACGCCATTTATAGCTTGTTGAAACTTGGATGGGCAGAAGAAGAGGAGAATGGGATACCCAAAGGACACTGAATAGCCAGAGGACACGTTTTTCTAAACAGTTCCTGTGCATCGGGAGGAAGAGGTAGCTGGAATGAGGTTCTCATAAGGGTCACTTAGAATTTAGGTCAGTACTCAAAATGCCACAGGCTCATTGTCTGCCTCCTTCTGACAGCTGGACACCCTCCTCCAACTTTCGCCGGGCACCAGGGTTGCCAACTTTTAGTAAATTTACAAACAGTTTGTAAAATCCGTAATTTTTGCATCTGTCTATAAATGTCCTTTATGGACGTGTAGTCTGTATGTCCATAATGGACATTTATGGGCAGATGCAAAAATTACGGATTTTGCAAACTGTTTATAAATTTAATGATGGTTGGCAACCCTGCCGGGCACTCTTCTACAAGCTCTCCAGAGCGAAATCCTAGACTAGAACCTTTGAAGTAGCCCCCCCCCAGGGCTCAAGTCCTGCAGGAACGTGTGGGAACAGAGTTCCTGCACTTTTTTCACAGCAAGAACGCAGTTCCCTTTGCAGGACTAAAGCAGCCGAGAGCAGCCGAGCCGCCTGAGCCAATCCTTCACTAAGTGGCGATTCCCAGCTCGAGTCACTGTCAGGGGCAGGCGAACCTTAGTAATCCTTTATGTTACTGGCCGCTTCCTGTATATGGATTCATCGGGTAGTGTGCGGGTATTCCGACACTTCCTCGATGCCGCAATGTCTCCTGGGAGCTTTAGTGATTGTTCCCAGGAGACATTGCGGAGGTCTGTCGCGAGTTATCGCGGGATTTAGAAAGAACTTGCTTAAAGTTCATCGAGGAAGTGACGGAATACCCGATGAATCCATATACAGGAAGCGGCCAGTAACATAAAGGATTACTAAGGTACAGTGGATCGAAAAAAAAAAAAACATGCCGGTTTAGTAATTATGCATATGAGCGTATAATTTGTTATTATTTTTTTGGTGGGGGAGTGGATCTTGGGTGTGAGTTCCCACACTTTTTTCCCCAGGACTTGACCCCTGCCCCCCCCCCAACTATGCTACAGCTGAGACCTCAATGAACATCTGACAGCGGTCTAGCCAACTGATTCAGGGGCAGGGGCCCCTTGGGTCAGGGGTTCTTGTTTCAGGACTAGACCCAGGACCAGCTCTACCCTGCTCCAGGCCTATTTATGTGCTTTCCAACCACCTACTGGGTAAACCTCACCAGGAATTGGCTCTGTCCTCATAATGAATTCTAAATGCTTTCTCTGCCTATCCTTCCACTGTGATTCCAGAACAGTCTATATAATACAGAGGCAAATATTCAGACCAGCAACCTGTGAAACACTGAGCAAGCCAAACCAATTAACAACTGCTCCAGAGGAGCCACATTTATTTACCCCAGCATCCTTTACTTTAACTATGAGGGTGTTACAATACATTTCACAAGGAAACTCTTACGTTTGTGGAATCATGCTGAAAAAGATGGAAGAGATTTTACACAGCAGCTTTATAAGCAGACAATACTCAAAAGATACAAATTTTCTCTAGGGGAAAAAGTGGCTGGATTGTTAGACTAATGCCGCGTACACACGTTCAGAATTTCCGACAAGAAAAGTTCGATGGGGAAAAGGGAATAGCCGCGCCAGGTGGGAACCCAGATGAATATCCTCCGTTGCAGACAACTCAGGTGCAGGCAATGCACTTAGCAAAACAGGAACAAAGATTGTCTCTGGACAGCCGCACTCTGAACAAATTGTAGCCTTTTATTAAAAGAAGGACAGCACTACAAGTCACAGCAAAATAAAATAAAACCTGACTGCTGACGCGTTTTGCACTGAAACTCGTGCTTAGTCATAGCTATGACTAAGCACTGGTTTCAGTGCCAAACGCGTCAGAGTCAGGTTTTATTTTATTTTGCTGTGACTTGTAGTGCTGTCCTTCTTTTAATAAAAGGCTACAATTTCTTCAGCGTGCGGCTGTCCAGAGACAATCTCTGTTCCTGTTAAGAAAAGTTTGATGTGAGCTTTGGTCGGAAACTCCGACCGTGTGTAGGTCCCATCTGACATTTTCTGTCTGAATTTCCAACAGCAAAAATTTGAGAGCTGGTTCTCAAATTTTCCGACGGGGAAAGTTCTTGTCGGAAGTTCTGATCGTCTGTATGTAATTCCGGCACTCAAAAATCCTACACATGCTCGGAATCAATTGGACGCACGCTCGGAATCATTGAACTTGTCGTAGTGTTGTACGTCAACGCGTTCTTGGTCGGAATTTTTCGACAACATTTGTGTGACCGTGTGTATGCAACACAAGTTTGAGCCAAGATTCCGTCTGAAAAAAATCCACGGTTTCCTTGGTGTAAATTCCGATCGTGTGTACGCGGCATTAATGTTTTTTGAATGCCCGATCTCTCCTGAATGCTCCATTATGTTGTGCGCAGCTGTTGGGAAAAAACAGCAGCTCTTGATAGATCCACTCGTCAGACTGACCTGTGCTGATCTGTAAACAAAATATTATTTCACGGTGAATGGCTGTAAATCTCTGAATGTAAACCTGTGCGAGAAATCAAGGACAGAGAACGGCAGAGAGATGATTTGTCCTCATTTCAGTCTCTAACATGAGATGAACGTCGGACCATAAATGCTATAATAATAGAAATAAAAGCTTGGAGGCAAATTCAAGATGGTCACATCTACCAAAATACACATTTATTAGTGTCATCATAACAGAAGACAATACCGTAGAATCAAATCACGTTTTACTTTTCTATACTATAATTCTCCATACAGCGATGTAGCAATTTATGTGCTTTCCGGCCACCTACTGGGTAAACCTCACCAGGAATTGGCTCTGTGCCCATAAAAAATTCTGACTGCCTTTCTGCCTCTCTTCCCACTATGATTCCAGAACTGTCTATAATACAGAGGCAAATTCAAGAGGGTCACATCTACCAGATTACACAGATGAAAATTCACATATTAGTGTCATCATAACAGAAGACAGTACCGTGGAATCAAATCACGTTTTACTTTTCTATACTATAATTCTCCATACAGCGATGTAGCAATTTATGTGCTTTCCGGCCACCTACTGGGTAAACCTCACCAGGAATTGGCTCTGTCCCCATAAAAAATTATGACTGCCCTTCTGCCTCTCCTCCCACTGTGGTTCTAGAACTGTCTATAATACAGAGGCAAATTCAAGAGGGTCACATTGTGGTGGAGGTAAATAACATGAATATTTTTGTGTTTGTTACTTTTCTCCTAAACCATTCAAATGTTGCTTTTCTTTCTTATATTGTTGTATTTCTTTTGTTTCTTGATATATATATATATATATATATATATATATATATATATATATATATATATATGTGTGTGTGTGCGCGGGTATTGCAACAAGTGTTATTATCCTTAAATGAAGTAACAGATTATAGAGTTAAAAGTAAGAACGAAAACAGATGTCTCCAAACCCCTCCCTTGTACTCTTTACTCACTCCTTTTGACCCCCTCCATCGAATGAAGCCCCTGTGAGTCTGAGTGGAGGACCCTGTGCGTCTGAGTGTGCCACAAGGACTCTGTGCCAAGAAAAGACTCACAGGAAGAGACCCATATATAGACTGACCAATCAGTTGTGCTCATGTGAATGATGTCATTTTGTCTATAAATCTATGCTGGCAATAAAGGTTCCTTCTCTTGAGGTTGGGACACAGAAGCAAGCAGTTTGTTCCTCGCTCTTTGCATGTTTTCATAATTTGCATCAGAGGCAGAATGGGTTATGCCCTGAAGTTGTGTCAGGGGTTATCAATCTATTTCAACATCTACCAGAATACACAGATGTAACTTCATGAATTAGTGTCATACCAGAAGACTATACAGTAGAATGAAATCATGTTTTACTTTTCTATATTATACCTCTCCATACAGCAATGTATCCATCTGCATTGCAAGAGTAACAAACACAAAATGAACAGGGAGCATGCTCCACCTCCTCATATGCTATTGGCTGATCTCTGCCAGTGAAAGACTCCAGAGTCTGTATCCTCCCCTTTCTTCCTCCTTCATTGCTGGTAGCAGAACGGGCAGGAAAAGCGTACAGCGATGGGCAAGCATTGAGAGTTACAGCCTATTAATGCCTATTTTCGAGACCTTTATGATAAAAACACAAAGCTGCACCAATAATGTCAGTATTTAGGAATCAAATACGATTTTAATTGCCTGCAAGCAAGCCTTGCACTCTTTTCTATTACAGATATTGATCAAGAAAAATAAATCATACTGATAACTGTATAATTCTCACCATAAAGCCTGCAGTTACAATGTATCACTTTGGTGAATGGCTTTGTTAATTAAAGAGGAATCCCTGTGAGTGGAAAGCATTCATCCGGTGTGTTGTTTGCCCGCAATCTATAAATAAATATTAAGAGTAAGCAAAACACACAGGTGCAAGTAAGAGGCAGA
The DNA here is from genome assembly GCF_905171775.1 of Rana temporaria. Taxonomy (NCBI): domain Eukaryota; kingdom Metazoa; phylum Chordata; class Amphibia; order Anura; family Ranidae; genus Rana; species Rana temporaria. The sequence continues at coordinate 127,865,452 of NC_053498.1, forward strand.
GGCTTGGATTGGCTGCCGCTGCAGTATGCCGGCCGGCCACTTGGTGTCATCGTCCCCTCATGTCCTGTATGTCAGGGCTCAGCAGCAGATTGATATTCACTACCACAGGGCTGCCTAATGAGTGCAGAGAGGAAGGAGCAGCTCATCCACTCAGTGAATGTGCTGCATGAAAATATTCCCTTCTGTATTGTTCTAATGGAGAGTCCTGGGCTCACAAAGTCAGCTGCATCTGGCGGCCTGTCGCTGCTGTGTCAGTGCCGAATAGGCAGCTGAGTGATTGTTAAAGTCAATTTTATCACAATTCCCTACCTTAGATGGAGAGAGAAGAAGAGAAAGAGGGACCGATAATGGGAAAGAGAGGAAGAAAGGGGGGAGAGAGGAAGAGAATGAGGAGAGAGGGAGTGAGAGAGAGAGAGGAAGAAAGGGGGGAGAGAGGGAGAGGATGAGAAGAGAGGAAGCGAGAGAGAGAGGAAGAAAGGGGGGAGAGAGGGAGAGAGAGAGGAAGAAAGGGGGGAGAGAGCGAGAGAATGAGAAGAGAGGAATCGAGAGAGGAAAGGGGGGAGAGAGGGAGCGAGAGAGAGAGGAAGAAAGGGGGGAGAGAGGGAGAGAATGAGAAGAGAGGAAGCGAGAGAGAGGAAGAAAGGGGGGAGAGAGGGAGCGAGAGAGAGAGGAAGAAAGGAGGAGAGAGGGAGCGAGAGAGAGAGAGGAAGAAAGGGGGGAAAGAGGGAGAGAATGAGAAGAGAGGAAGCGAGAGAGAGAGAGGAAGAAAGGGGGGAGGGAGCGAGAGAGAGAGAGAGGAAGAAAGAGGGAGAGAATGAGGAGAGAGGGAGAGGAAGAAAGGGAAGGGAGAGAAAGGGAGAGAATGAGTAAGACAGGAGGAGAGAGGGAGAGAGAAAAAGATAAAGAGAATGAGAATGAGAGAGGGGGTGAGAGAATAAGGAGAGAGAGAGAGAGAGAGAATGAGAAAGACAGAAAGAGAGTAAGAAAATTGGATAAAGATAGGGAGATAAAAAAATAGAGAGAATAATAGGTAGAGAAAAAGGAGAGAGAAATAGAGAAAGAGGGAATGAGAATGCGAGAGAGAAAGAGAGGGGGGAGGGAAGAGGAAGAAAAGGGGGGGGGGAGAGAGAGGGAAGAAAAGGGGGGGGGGGGGAAAGGGGGAGAGAGAGGAAGAAAAAGGGAAGAGGGAGAGAGAGAGAGACAGAAGGAGAGAGGGAAGAAAAAAGAGAAAGAGGGAAAGAGAATGAGAGAGGGAGTGAGAAAATAAGAAAGGGGAGAGAGAGAGGGAAAAAATGAAATAGACAAAGGGAGAAAAAAATTAGAGAGTGATAGGGAGAGAGAGAAAGAAGGAGAGAGCGAGAGAGATGGAGAGAGAAAAAGAGAAAGCGGGAAAAAGAATTAGAAAGAGAAGAGAGAGAGGAGGAAAGGGGGGGGGGAGAGAGAAGAAGGGGGAGAGAGGGAGAGAATAAGAAAGACAGAAGGAGAGAGGGAGGGAAAAAAGAGAACGAGGGAATGAAAATAAAAGAGAGAAGAAAGAGGGAGGGAGAGAGAGGAAGTAAGAGGGGGGAGAAGAAGAGAGAGGAAGAAAGAGGAGGGAAAGAATGAGAAGGACCCAAGGAGAGAGGGAAAGAAAAAAAGAGAAAGAGAATTATGCCCCGTACACACGTCCGGATTTTCTGTCGTAAAAACCTTGGATGGTTTTTCCGATGGAATTCCACTCAAGCTTGGCCACACGGTCACACAAAAGTTCACAGGACTTTTGTCCGTCAAGAACACAGTGACGTACAACACCACGACGAGCCTTGAAATTAAGTTCAATGCTTCCGAGCATGCGTCGAATTGTTTCCGAGCATGCGCCGGAATTTTGCGCGTCGAAATTGCTACAAACGATCAGACTTTCCGACAGAAATAGGGAGGAATAAGACAAAATAAGGGAGAAAGGAGAGACAAATATTGAATGAGAAAGATATAGAAAGAGAGGTGGAGAGCATAAGAACGGGAGGCAGACAGAGAGAGGGGGAGAGAGAGAGAGAGAGAGAGCTGGAGAAAGAAGAGGGAATACAAGAAAGAGGATAAGAAACAGAAAGAGGAGGAGGGATGAGAGAGAGAGTGAGAGTGTGTGGATCGGGGGCATTCCTAGACCTTGGCCCCTAGGGCATGTGCCCTAGGTCTTCCACTGAGTGCCCTGGTCTCCGTTGAGATATGGAGATGATACATTATATGCATTATACCATTTTAAAAATGTTGTATAATTTATGTACTTCTCAATCCATCTATTAAATATGTTCTCATCATAATGCCACTTTATAGCTTTTAGATTGTCATGCCGCATACAAGCGATCATTTTTCGGCATGAAAAAACATTGTTTTTAAAAAATGTCATTTAAAATGATGGTGTGTGGGCTTTACATTATTTTTCGGGTTCTGAAAAACGACAAAAAAAAAATCCGAACATGCTGCATTTTTTAACGACGTTTTAAACGATGTCGTTTTTCGGGTTGTAAAAAATGATCGTGTGTGGGCTAAAATGACATTACAAACCTGAAGCAAGTTATGAGACGGGAGCGTGCTACCGTTCATTATGGAGTAAGCACATTCATCACGCTGTAACAGACAGAAAAGCGTGAATCGTCTTTTACTAACACGGAATCAGCTAAAGCAGCCCCAAGGGTGGCGCCATCCGCATGGAACTTCCCCTTTATAGTGCCGTTGTACATGTTGTACGTCACCGCACTTTGCTAGAGCATTTTTTTAAAAACGATGGTGTGTGGGCAACGTCGTTTTAATGATGAAGTTGGAAAAACTTGTTTTTTCTACATGCGGAAAAACTTTGTTTTTTTTCATGCCGAAAAATAATTGTGTGTATGCGGCATCAGTCCTAGATTTGATCCAAAGTGGTCATCATGGTATTCTATCAGCCCCCCAACATTGTAGTCTGCGCCCAGAGGTGTCCCTTCTAGGACCCTGGAGACGACCCTTGCGGGTTTGGTAAAATGGATTTTAAGTTATTCACAAATGTTTAAAGAAAAAGGGATAATGAAGACTTCTGTTCATGCATAAAAATAAAAAATAAATATGTTTATTAATGACTAGTCAATGAATACAGGATATATATATAAAATGCAGAAAATATAAACAATGATATTAAACCAAAATAGTTATGTCACCCACCTTATATTGAGTAGGTCCCCTGTTGCTGCCAAAACAGCCCTAACCTGTTGCGGCATGGACACCACTAGACCTCTGAAGGTATGCTGTGGTATGTGTCACCAAGCCATTAGTAGCAGTTTCTTTAGGTTCTGTAAGTTTGCAAGGCGAGGCCTTCATGGATTTGTCGTTTTTCCCCAGCATATCCCATAGATACTCGATTGGATTGAGATCTGGAGAATTTGTAGGCCAAGTCAACACCACAAACTCGTTGGGCTAGATTCAGCAAGCAGATACGGCGGCGTATCTCCATGATACGCCACCGTAATTTCAAATCTGCGCCGTCGTATCTTTACGCCGATTCTCAAAGGCAGATACGTTAAAAAAATAGGCTTCCTCCGCCGACGTAACTTGAATACGTGCAATTTTACGCTGGCCGCTAGGGGCGCTTCCGTTGTTTTCGGCGTAGAATATGCAAATGACCTAGATACGCCGATTCACAAACGTACGTACGCCTGGCGCAATTTAGTTACGTCGTTTACGTTAGGCTTTTTTGGCGTAAGGTTACTCCTGCTATTAGGAGGCGCAGCCAATGTTAAGTATGGACGTCGTTCCCGCTTCAAATTTTGATTTTTTTATGTCGTTTGCGTAAGTCGTTCGCGAATAGGGCTGGACGTAATTTACGTTCACGTCAAAACCAATACGTCGTTGTGGCGTACTTGGAAACAATGCACACTAGGATATGTACACGGACGGCGCATGCGCCGTTCGTAAAAAAAGCAGACTCAATAGGAAGACAGTCGTGCAGGGAAAGGCCTCCAGCAAGACGCCACATCTACATGTGCAGGGATGCGGTCGCCTATGGCAGTGTGCATTGCAACTCAGATAGCAACTCTGATTGTGCGGGGTCGTATCTATGCGCCTGATTCGTATAATCAGTTACGCATAGATTTCCCTAAGATCCGACCGGCATAAGTCTCTTACACCGTCGTATGTTAGGCTGCAGATTTACGCTGGCCGCTAGGTGGCGCTTCCGTAGATTTACGCGAGGAATATGCAAATTAGGTAGATCCGCCGATTCAGAAACGTACGTCCGCCCGGCGCATTTTACGTCGTTTACGTTAGGCTTTTTCTGGCGTAAAGTTACCCCTGCTATATCCTATGTTAAGTATGGACGTCGGGCCAGCGTCAAATTTTCCGTAGATTACGTTGTTTGCGTAAGTCGTTCGCGAATAGTGCTGGGTGTAATTTACGCTCACGTCGAAAGCATTGGCTTTTTGCGGGTTAATTTGGAGCATGCGCACTGGGATACGTTCACGGACGGCGCATGCGCCGTTAGCCAAAAACGTCATTTACGTGGGGTCAGCCGTCATTACCATACAGCACGCCCACTGCATGGAGAATTTGAATTCCGCGGGCTTACGTCGGACCACATACGCTACTCCGCCTTAACTTAGGGCGCAAGTTCTTTCTGAATACGGAACTTGCGCCCTAAGTTGTGGCGGCGTAACGTATCTGAGATACGTTACGCCCGCCGCTAGATACGCAATTGTATCTGAGTCCGGGCCAAAGAAAGGAGAGAAAATAAGAAAGATACAGAGAAAGAAGTGAAGGAGAGAGGAAATAGTGAGCCACAGATGTTGGATGAAGCATGAAATGAATATTACCCTGCAATCATTCAATTGTAAAAAAGCAGAATGTTGGATTTGCATCATTAACAAATACTTCTTGTGTCTAATTAAGAGATCAGCAAACTGGCACTGCAACTATACATCAAAGCCACCAATAACATTTGCTATACAGTGGAACCTCAGATTGTGAGCAACGCAGTTAACGAGCGTTTCGCAATACGAGCACTGTATTTGAAAAAATCCTAACTCGGTTTGCGAGTGTTGTCTCGAAAAACGAGCAGGATTCAGGCCAAAGTGGTGTGCAGTACCTGAGATGGGGGGGCACTGGAGCCGAACTGCGCAGTTCGGAAATGTTTGGAAAGACTCGGAAAGACACGGACATACTCCGTTCCCGAGCCGTTCCCAAGGTTTGCCGAGATCAGTCGAGCTGTCCTCGGGTCTTTCCGGCGTTTCCGAGGCTCTCTGCACTGCCCCCCCCCCCACTTCTGGCCGCATGCGGTATTGTATGCCATTGAAGTCAATGCGGAATGAATTATTTTCGTTTCCATTGACTTCAATGGGAAAACGCGATTTGATATGCGAGTACTTTGGATTACGAGCATTCTCCTGAAACAGATTATGCTCCTAATCCGAGGTACCACTGTATTCAACAGAGCCACAGATAACAATAACATGCAATATATACACCAGAGTCACTGGGCCAGATTCACATACAATTGCGTTACGCTGCGGCGGCGTAACATATCCCATTTACGTTACTCCGCCGCAAGTTTACAGCGTAAGTGCTTGATTCACAAAGCACTTACCTGTAAACTTGCTGCGGCATAGCGTAAATCCGCCCGGCGCAAGCCCGCCTAATTCAAATAGGGCGGGGACCATTTAAATTAGGCGCGTTCCCGCTGAACGTACTGCGCATGCTCCGTCCCTAAAATTTCCCGGCGTGCATTGCGCTAAATGATGTCGCAAGGACGTCATTGGTTTCGACGTTAACGTAAATGGCGTCCAGCGCCATTCACGGACGACTTACGCAAACGACGTGAAATTTAAAAATTTGACGCGGGAACAACGGCCATACTTAACATTGGTTAGACCACCTAGAGGGCATGCTTAGTTTTACGCGACGCATCTCTACGGAAACAACGTAAATTTAGATCGACGGGCAAAGCGGACGTTCGTGAATCACCGTAACTAGTCATTTGCATATTCTACGCCGACCGCAATGGAATCGCCACCTAGCGGCCGGCCTAGAATTGCAGCCTAAGATCCGACGGTGTAACACAGTTACACCTGTCGGATCTTAGGGCTATATATGCGTAACTGATTCTATGAATCAGGCGCATAGATACGACAATCGTATCTCAGAGACCGTCGTATCTCTTTTGTGAATCTGGTCCACTTATAACAATACGCCAGAGCCACCAATAATGTTTAGTTATACACGGGTATTTATATATCTACCATATGAAGTCTGCAGTCTGGCCGCCTTATAGCAGTGAACAGGTCTAAAAAACAAATATCATATGAGATCTGCCAGGTTTATACAAATATAATAACGTTACCTGACAATCCTTATTAAAGATTTACTGTTCTATTCACAGCGAAACGCCATCGAAGATAAAGAGCTGAAGGACACATTTGGTTTGTACTTCTCTCAATCTTGAAGACCACGTTTTCTTTGTTTGGATATTTTTTTGCTGATTTCTCAATGAAATGTTTTTAAAGCTCAACAAAAAGTTAAAGGGAAACTTGTGTGAATGTGGATTGCGATGTTGCTGAGGCCCTGCAATGCGTCGCGGTGGCAGAAAGCCGTTCGCTGTCTGTCTCCTTGCATGATTGTGTTATTGAGATATTAGGCCGAACATATTCAAGATAAAGAGGTTAAAACTTAATTCTTTATTGATCCGTTGTTAAAACTTCAGCCACAATTCTTGTGAATTTTTTCAGCTCTGCTCCGTCTCAGGGGAATGGTAGTTTATGGAGCAAGTGTTGAGGAACACAGATGAAATTTTAAGTCTAGATCAATAAGGCGCTGCAGATTTTAGAGCTGTGACTTTCGGCTTGGTGTGCTTTCTGGAAAAGCAGAGTACAACAGCCACATGTGAACCTGCAATGTGTTATATAGAGTGGAGAAACTGCACCATCAATAACTGGAGGGCATCAGAGACCTGCACAACCCATGACTGGAGGGCATCGAGACCTGCACAACCCATAACTGGAGGGCATCGGGACCTGCACAACCCATGACTGGAGGGCATCGGAGACCTGCACAACCCATGACTGGAGGGCATCGGAGACCTGCTCAACCCATGACTGGAGGGCATCGGAGACCTGCACAACCCATAACTGGAGGGCATCAGAGACCTGCACAACCCATGACTAGAGGACATCAGAGACCTGCACAACCCATGACTGGAGGGCATCGGAGACCTGCACAACCCATAACTGGAGGGCATCAGAGACCTGCACAACCCATGACTAGAGGACATCAGAGACCTGCACAACCCATAACTGGAGGGCATCGGAGACCTGCACAACCCATAACTGGAGGGCTTTGGAGACCTACACAACCCATGACTGGAGGGCATCGGAGACCTTCACAACCCATAACTGGAGGGCATCGTAGACCTACACAACCCATAACTGCAGGGCATCAGAGACCTGCACAACCCATGACTAGAGGACATCAGAGACCTGCACAACCCATGACTGGAGGGCATCGGAGACCTGCACAACCCATGACTGGAGGGCATCGGAGACCTGCACAACCCATAACTGGAGGGCATCGGAGACCTGCACAACCCATAACTGGAGGGCATCGGAGACCTGCACAACCAATGACTGGAGGGCATCGGAGACCTGCACAACCCATGACTGGAAGGCAACAGAGACCTGCACATCCCATGACTGGAGGGCAACAGAGAACTGCACATCCCATGACTGGAGTGCATCGGAGACCTGCAGAACCCATGGCTGGAAGGCAACAGAGACATGCAAAACCCATAACTGGAGGGAATCAGAGACTTGCACACCCCATGACTGGAGGGCATCAGAGACCGGAAAAATGCATGACTGGAAGGCCTCAGAGACCTGTACAATCCGGCACCAGAGACCTGCACAACTCAGGACTACAGAGCATCAGAGGCCTATAAAACCCACAGCTGGCGGGTGTCAGAGAACTGCCCAACCCACGACTGAAGGACATCAGAAACCTGCTCAACTCATGACTGGAGGGCATTAGAGACCTTCACAACTCATGACTGGAGAGCATCAGAGACCTGCACAACCCAGGACTAGAGAATATCAGAGAGCTGAAAACCCCATGAATGGAGGGCATCCGAGACCTGTACAATCCATGACTGGAGGGCATCAGAGACCTGTACAATCCATGATTGGAGGGCATCAGAGACCTGTACAATCCATGACTGGAGGGCTTCAGAGACCTGTACAATCCATGACTGGAGGGCATCAGAGACCTGTACAATCCATGATTGGAGGGCATCAGAGACCTGTACAATCCATGACTGGAGGGCATCAGAGACCTGCACAACCCATGACTGAAGGACATCAGAGACCTGCAAAACCCATGACTGAAGGGCATCAGAGACCTGCACAACCCATGACTGGAGGTTGTCAGAGACCTGCACAAACCATGACTGAAGGGCATCAGAGACCTGCAAAACCCATGACTGAAGAGCAACAGAGACCCACACAACTCATGACCAGAAGGCATCAGAGACCTGCAACACCCCTAAACTGGTGATCATTTCAGACCAGCACAGCCTATGAATGAAGAGCATAAGGCCCCTTTCACACTGGTGCATTTTTTGGGCATTATCCAATCGTTTTGTAGGCGCTTTGGCGTTAAAAAAAGCCTGTAAAGCGCCAGAAAGAAGCCTCATCTGCAATTCCAATGTGAAAGCCTGAGTGCTTCCAGAGCCCTTTCACACTGCCAGCACCCGAAAAATGCTGGTAAAGCACCACTAAGACCCTAACGTTTTAGGGCGTTTTTGCAGTGCCTCAGTGTGAAAGGGCAAGGCGTTTTTACAGCGCTTTCAATTCATTTCAATGGAGAGGGGTGTTTTTGAAGAGTTTTTTTCAGCGCCCAAAAGTTGCTCCAAAGATGCTGCTTGCAGGACTCCATTGAGTCCAAGGGTCCATTGAGATGCATGGAGAGCGTTTTATGAGTGTTTTAATAGCGCTATATTTAATGCTAAAATGCTGTAAAAATGCTTCAGTGTGAAAGGGGTCTCAGGCCTTGTACACACGGCCAGACATGTCCGATGAAAACGGTCCGCGGACCGTTTTCATCGGACATGTCTGCTGGGATGTTTTAGTGTGATGTGTGTACACACCATCAGACCAAAATCCCCGTGGACAGAGAACGCGGTGACGTATACGACACCGACGTTCTCTGACGCGGAAGTTCAATGCTTCCACGCATGCGTCTAATCAATTTGACGCATGCGCGGGATTTCGGGGCGCTGGTTATACGTCATAACCAGCGGACATGTCCGATGAGTCATACTGACCATTGGACATGTCCGACGGACATGGTTCCAGCGGACAAGTTTCATAGCATGCTAAGAAACTTTTGTCCGCTGGAAACCTGTCCGCTAGCCCAGGAATCCGGTCCGGTAGGCCCTACACACGGTCGGACATGTCCGCGGAAACTGGTCCGCGGACCAGTTTCAGCAGACATGTTCGGTCGTGTGTGCGAGGCCTCAGAGACCAGCACAACCCAAAACTGGTGATCATTACAGACCAGCACAGCCCATGACTAGAGTACATCAGAGACCAGGTAGGGCTGCCTCTAATTATAGTGGAGTTCTTCATCCTCCATGTGACCATTAATTTAAACAGTATATGGAGGTCATTAAAGTGTACAGTATATCCAACCAAAACCTTTTTGTTTTGAATGGAGTGAGGTGGATTAGTAGCTTTTTCAGGTTTTTATTTACCTCTGGGGCTCTATTAGAGAGATTCCTTCTTCATACTTCCTGTCCTGCTAACAATGGTTTCACCAAGCAGAACATAAGAGCAGGGCCGCCATCAGGCAGTACACCTGTAAGGGGCCCGGATGGCAACCCCCCCTTTTTTTTTTTTATAATTTTTTTTTTTGTAAGGGGTCCGGAGGTCCCCAGGGCCCTGGATGGCAACCCCCCTTTTTTTTTTATATATATAAAAAAAAATATTAAAGGGCCCTGAGGTCCCCAGATTTTTCATAAAAAAATAAATATTTATTTTTTATACATTTTTTTATTTTTATTATATATATATATATATATATATATATATATATATATATATTTTTTTTTTATTAAAGGGCCCAGAAATCCCCAGGGACCCGGAGGTCCCCAATCCCCCTGGATGTCAACCCCCCTTTTTTTATTTATTTTTTATAAATAATAATTTTTTATTTTGTATTAAAAGGCCCAGAGGTTTCTTTTTTTTCTTTTTATTAAAGGGCCAAGAGGTCCTCAGGGGCCCGGAAGTCCCCATAGTCTCGGATGGCAACCCCCTTTTTTTTGTATTCTTCTTTTATAAAAAAAAACTGTAATTATATATATATTTTTTTAATTAAAGGGCCCAGAGGTCCCCAGGGCCCCAGGTGGCAACCTCAGCCACAAACATTCCCGGGGTCGGTCCCACACATCCCCAGAGCTCAGCCACGCACATTCCCAGAGCTCGGCCTCACATGTCCCCAGAGCTCGGCCCCACATGTCCCCAGAGTTAGGCCCCACATGTCACCAGAGCTTGGCCCCACATGTCACTAGAGCTTGGCCCCACACACCCCCAATGCTCGAATCCATACATTTACATAGCTTGATCCCACGCATTCCCAGAGGTCAGCCCTGCACTTTCCCAGACCTTGGTGTAGCACATTCCCAGACCTCAACCCACACCTTCCCAGAGCTCAGCCCTGTATGTTCCCAGAGCTGGACTCCACACATTCTCATAGCTACTGCACATTCCTAGAAGTCAGCCTTGCAGATTTTTATAGCTTGGCCAATTTACATTACCAGAACATGTTTAGAATGACTAACATTATTTGGGATGACTAACAAGCAGCCTTTTCTTGCCAAGCATTAACAATAAAATCACTCTGGGAACACTGGAATACTCTACTTCCTAATATTCAACACTAAGTGGGTAGATTCTGTAGTAAGAGCCAGGCTTCCCTCTAAACCCCAGTCCTCCCCCGGTTTCCCTTTTCATTTTCTTTTAGGTATCTTGTTTCTGAATTCCTCCAATGGTTACTGTTCTAGAAACCCTGCAGAACTGATCTTTCCTCCATCTTCTACGGCTCCTACAAAGAGTGGTTCCCTTCATCCCTGATGCCGCGTACACACCATCACTTTATGTGATGAAAAAAAATGACGTTTTTAAAAACGTCACTTTAATTGACTGTGTGTGGGGGAAAACGTTGTTTTATGTCTTGTAAAAAACGACCAAAAAAAATTGAAGCATGCTTCAATTTTATGTGTCGTTTTTCAAAAGTGCACTTTTTACTTCACAGAAATTGACCGTGTGTAGCAAAAAACGTCGTTTTCTAAGACGTTTTTTCATCCACGCATGCCCAGAAGCTACTTATGAAGCAAGCTTCAATGGTAAAACGTGGTGGAACGTAACCTCACTTTGCAAGAACATTGTGAGAAAAACGATGGTGTGTAGGCAACTTCGTCTTTGAAAATTGAAGTTTCAAAAACGTCATTTTTTACTTCACAGAAAGTGTCGTTTTTTTTCATCACATAAAGTGATGGTGTGTATGCGGCATAAAGAAGACACAGCGGTAGTGGTAGGGTCAATTATTAACTCCAGATTGGATTATGCAAATGCCCTTTACCTCGGACTCCCAAAGTACCAGCTCGCCCGGCTCCAAATCATCCAAAACATGGCAGCTCGACTGGTAACAGGGAAAAAACCCTGGGAACCAATCACCCCGTCCCTGAGATCCCTCCATTGGCTGCCCATAAAGGACCGAGTCACTTTCAAGGCCTTATGCCTAACGCACAAATGTGTACACTCACTCACTCAATTATTGCACTTCATCTAATTACCTTTTTCCCAACTTGTGGCCTGTGGGCCTCATGTGGCCTTTTGGCACCTACCGTGAACCGGAAATGAAAAATGTGTGCCGCTCAAGCTACAAGGGAAAACAGTCCAGTCTCCACTGCTGTGAGTGCTGGCCAAGGAAAGAGCATGTCTCAGTTTCAAGCAACTATAAGGCAAAAGATATGTCCCATGAAGCCGCACATCAATGCAAATGCGCTGGTATTGGAGTGAATGGCAGCCTCAACCTGGGCTCCTGCCAGGCCATGCCCCAATGCATTTCACTCTGCCCCTCTCAGCTTAATCATGATTCATGATTAAGCTCCGAGAGTCAGAGCGAAACACATTGGGGGATGTGGCCTGTTGGAACCTCAAGCTGAGACTGCCATTCACTCCAATACCAACATTGATGTGCGGCTTCACAGGACATATCTTTTGCCTTTTGGTACCTACTGTTTGACCCATGGGACCCAAAAGCCAGCAGTCTGTTGTCTAGGGCAGAGGTCTCCAAACTATGGCCCATGAGCTACATGCAGCCCACTCAGGGCCGTCTTTAATGTTGATTGGACCATTGATAAAGACGGGCCCTGACTCAAATTCAGGGAACAGCCATTCTGCCTGCTGGGCCAAATTGCATGAGCAAGAAATGAGACACTGCTCGCTTTGAATCCCTGTGCAAAGAGGAAGGGGTGGAGCTTTTATTGGTCTTTTATAAACAGAATGATATCATACACATGAGCACACAGATAGGTCAGTTCATATAGGTCAGTCCATATATGGGTCTTCTCCTTGCAAGTCCATCTTTGGCACAAACAGCCTTGTGTCATACAGGGCTCTTACACCCAAGTTTACAGGGGCTTTCTTCACTCAGAGCCATATTTGGTCCTTCAGTGGAAGAAGGGGGAGGACAGGGTTTGAAGTGACATCTGTTTGTTATTATTGTCCTTCTGTGTCTCCATTTCAAGCTGAACTTTAAAACATTATAATCTGTTTCTTCATTTAAGGATAATAACAGTATTGTAAGATATATCCCGCAGGACTTGAGCCCTGGTTGTCAGAGGTTACAGCATATCATTACCGCTCACTGACTGGTTGCTAGAGGTTACAGCACACATTACGGCTCACTGATTAGTTGCTAGAGGTTACAGCATATGATTTCTTCTTGTTGATTGGTTGCTAGAGATTACTGTACAATAATACTGCTCACTGATTGGTTGCTAGAGGTTACAGCACATCATCTCTTCACTGCAGAAGGGCATGATATTGGCTCTCCTCAGATGGACTCCCCACCGAACAGCTATCTCGCTTGGGATCTTCAGGATTGGGAACCCAGTCGACTACTGGGCTCCCTGCCACAGCTTAAATGTTCCGGACCAACATGGTCCCGGAACCAGGAACACCGCGCTGCACGCGCAGCCCGGCCTGGAAGGCCATTACGCCAGGGCGCCGTGATGCAGTCACCCTGAAGGGCCGTGCCACACTCCGAAGAAGAACCCAGACCAATGGCGTCTGCCTCATAAATACCCTCCCCCAGCATGCACAGCGAGGCTAAACCCTCCTGATAGGCTGCTGGGGAAGAGCACCCAAACCTCGACCCCACTGCTGCCAGCCATCACCCTGGGGTAGGAACTACACCCCAGCAACAATAGACAGCCCACAGCACAGCCTAGCTGAGACAGAGACCCAGTTTTGAACATAATAATTGGATCAGAGTCAGTTAACACTCTGATCCCTCTCTAAATTTAATTAGCACCGGTACTTTTTAAGTAACCAGGCGCTACAAACATTTTGTCCAGTTCTTAGCTGATGTGAAGCCTTTGCTTTCCCCCTGCCCCAACAGCTACTGTGTACAGTCTAAGCTCCCCCCCCCCAACAACAGGGAGAGACTCTGATGTAAGGAGGACTCTGATGGGGACCCTGATGTTCGGGTTACTCTCATGGGGACTTTGATGTAAGAATGGACTGTGATGGGGAACCTAATAAAAGGGAGGAATCCAGTAAGGATGAGAAAGATGCAGACTGAATTTATTTTGTTTGACCCATATTCATATTCATGGCTCAAGTTTATTTGGAATTTCTCTGCATTTCTCTGCATTGTTATACTGAAGTTCTTTCTCTGTTGTTCTGAGGTATATCATGCTGAATATTAAAAAAAAGTCTGCAGTCAAAATGTATTCACCCGTTTTTGGCTATCAATTATTTGTAAAATGTTCGATGCAGCCTTCCTAATGAAAAGTCTGAAGACCTCTGGTCTAGATGCTTGCTCAGGGACAGATGGCCATATTCTTAGAGATCTCCGCGGCGTAACGTATGTCCTTTACGTTACTCCGCCGCAAGTTTAACTGGCAAGTGCCTGATTCCCAAACCACTTACCTGTAAACTTGCGGCGGCGTAGCGTAAAGTCCACCCGCGCAAGCACTCCTAATTCAAATGATCCTGGTAGGGGGCGTGGATCATTTAAATTAGGCGCGCTCCCGCGCCGATCGTAATGCGCATGCTCCGTCGGGTAAATTACCCGACGTGCATTGCGCTAAATGACGTCTCACGGACGTCATTTGTTTTGACGGTAACGTAAATGGCGTCCATCGCCATTCACGGACGACTTACGCAAACGACGTTAAATTTTCAAATTTCGACGCGGGAACGACGGCCATACTTAACATTGAGTACGCCACCTAGGGGGCATGTTTATCTTTACGCCGCGTATCGCTTACGGAAACGACGTAAAATCACTACGACGGGCAAGCGTACGTTAGAGAATCGGCGTGACTAGTCATTTGCATATTCTACGCTGACCGCAAAGGAAACGCCACCTAGCGGTCAGCGTAGATATTGCAGCCTAAGATACAACGGCGCAGGCCGTCGTATCTTAGGCATGTTTAAGTGTATCTCAGTTTGAGAATACACTTAAACATAGGACGGCCTTAGAATCGGACTTACGTCGGCGTATCTGCTGATACGCCGGCGTAAATTCTTTGAGAATATGGCCCAGAGAAGGCAAATATCTTGCCCTCCATCCAGAACTAATCTGCCTCCTGCACTGTGCCATGCTCACTATTATTGTAAGGTAGGCCAGGAGGACTGAGGACTCTGTTGTGAAGGAGTGCTAGGGGGGGGCTCTGCTGTGCAAGGGGCGCTCTGATTTGAAGGGGGTCTCTGATGTGCAAGAAGGGACTCTGCATACCCCTGTATTTTCCAACCATATAGTTAAACTGTACAGAACAACAAACAGCTGAAGCCAAAGAAAGAGTCATAAAGACAAAAATGCATTATTTCCATCCATGTCCCATTTTCTTGTTTACTGGCTTGACGTTAAGAATATTGCTTATTCTACTCCAGGGACATTGCACAAGACCCATTTTGGCAGAGATTTGACTAGGCAGTAACACAGCCTAAGGGTACGCAGAAATCAGAATATAAACTAGCGAAGCCAGCCAGGTGTGGACGATGCCAAAGAACTGGATAAAAGAGGTTGTCGCTCCACCTGAAATTATTGCCAGGGGCAGCCAGACCCCAACATTAAAACTGGGGCAAACCAGAGGTCACTGTGAAGTCAAGGGTTAATATAAATCCAAAGCAACATCTACCAAAGTGTGGATGGAGCTGCTCTTTAATAGGAGATCAGACCAGCTGTTGACACTCTCTGAAGTGACAGTACACTTAACCCTGCCCCACCAGATGGACAGCATGACTTGAGAGCATAAAGGGAACGTTGATGCATGCACCCTTGGAAAGGCAGCATGGTGCTGCGGCAATAAACACTCAGAATTCAGATGCAGTAACAGAACTGTATTGTAAATGTAGTTCAAACCAGTACAACTACCCGGCGGGAAGTCCACCAACCGGGGGCACTCACAGTGTGCTGCAGCAAACTGTGTAGTACCAGGTCAGTGACAGCATCTCAAGGGATGGAATGCGGCCTTGCCGGTCTGTGCCCAAAAGTGGAGGTTTCCAGAAAAGGATAGTGTGTCCCTGCTGTTTCCTTACTTGTCTGGAACCTTTGCCTACTGTTACTACTGTTCCTGACAGACAGGTAACCTGTCCCTATACTATCTACTTACTAAATGCATGCCAAGTCCGGGCGCCTTAAATAGATTCCGCCTGACCCAAGATGGCCACTTGGGGTGGCAGTATCCAACAGACTAGCTTCCCTAGTGACCCAGGAAACCATAGATGAACCATGTTACCAGGGCCGCCATCAGGGGGGTACAGGCAGTACACCTGTAAGGGGCCCGGATGGCAATCTACTTTTTTTAGGGGTCCGGAGGTCCCCAGGAGCCAATTTTTTTTTAGGGGTACGGGGGTCCCCAGGAGCCGCGGAGATCCCCAGGGCCCCCGGATGACAACCCCCCTTTTTTTATAAAAAAAATATATTTTTTTATATATATATTATTATTATTATTATTATTATTATTAAAGGGCCCAGAGGTCCCCAGGGCCCATTAATTAATGTATTTTTCTTTTTATTCCTTTTTATATATATATATATTTTATTTTTTATTAAAGGGTGCAACCCCCCCCCCCTTTTTTTATTTTTTATAAATGTTTATTTTTTTATTTTTGTTTATATATATATATATATATATATTTTTTTTATTAAAGGGCCCAGAGGCAACCCCCCCTTTTTTTTTGTTTCTAAATGTTTATCTTATTTATTTTTTATATATTTTTTTATTTATTTTTATTAAAGGGCCCAGAGGTTTCTTTTGTTTTTTTTTATTAAAGGGCCCAGTGGTCCCGGATTGCAACCCCCCTTTTTTGTAATTTCTTTTTATAAAAAAAAATAATATATTGTATATATATATATATACATATATATATATATATTTTATTAAAGGGCCCAGAGGCCCCCAGGGCCCCGTATGGCTACCCCCCTTTTTTTAGATATATTTTTCTTTATTTCTTCTTTCTTTTGTAATGCCCCCCCCCGCTTCTCAATTCGCGGCAGCCCCCCCCCCCCCACTTCTCAATTTCAGGCAACAGCACCCCCCCCCCCCCGGTTCTCTGCCATGCCTGAAGCTGTGTAAGGGGCCCCCCATAATTCCTGATGGCTGCGGTGCATGTTACTCTTGACTTTCTCTCCCTCTTCAATGCCGCTGCAGTTGAGCGCCACCTGCAGTGGAGAAAGTAGACTGCACCTGCCTACTCCCCGACACAAGAGGAAACCACAACGATGACAACCAATTACTGAATGAAGCAGAATTGCCCCTAGTACATGTTATATAATAAAAAAGAATGCTAAACTATAGAAAAAATATGTTGCATGAGACCTGTAGGGGTGTAAATATCTCTCTCTTAATAATTACCATTTATTCTCCTCTGTATTTTCTCTTATCTGGATTCATTGATTTAATGTCACACTCAGTGGTGATACGGCTCCATTTTCCATTTTTATTTTCTTCTGTGCCTGAAATAAAAATGGAAAAAAAGAAAAGTTACCAAGAAAATCTGTCGGACAGCCGAAGGAAGCTCCTGCAACGACTAATTATATAGGAATTGTCAATGTATGGATAATAAATGGTGATGTGGTGGGATGATGTAATGTTCTGGGAGGGGGAGGGGGGGGTAGTTATAATAACAAGTTCCTCATTGCATTACCCCTCTGCCGATGACCTTAAATCCTGTTGGCTTTTGCAGCGAGATGCTAAGCGCCCACTCTGGGAATTCCTAGGAGAAGTCTTTAGCGGATGTACTTAGAAGGTGTTTAATTGCAGCTGCCAAATCAGAGAGAGAAGCTTTAGATTGTATCAACTCCTCCGAGGATTGGTACCCGCTTCAAGGTCGCGTCCCTCTCCTACATAAATAGCAATGTGTGTGTTGTATGAACACTTTGCTTCTGTATACGGCGTACGCTCAGTAGGCTTCACACCTTTACATATCCCCAACGTCATAGGTGTCCGTGTGGCAACAGCCGAATCAGCCGAGAGTTCATCTAGTTCTGTGGCTGTCAACTTTTGGGCTATAGGGGGCGTCAACTGCGGCCCCCAATATCCCCAGTGGGCTGTACATAATGTTCCATATATGTAATGCCTAAGGCCCCGTACACACGACCGAACATGTTTGCTGAAACTGGTCCGCGGACCAGTTTCAGCAGACATGTTCGGTCGTCTGTACAGCCGAGCGGACAGGATTCCAGCGCTCATTTGCCCGCCAGACTGTTTTCGAGCGGGCAAATGTTTCTAAACATGCTTAGAAACATCCCCGCTGGAATCCTGTCCATTGGACATGTTCGGTCGTCTGTACAGACTTACCGTACATGTCCGAGCGGCCGCCATCCCTCGCATGCGTCGAATGACTTTGACGCATGCGTAGAAGCATTGAACTGCCAGGGCCGCGCACGTCGACGTGTCATCGTCGCGGTGACGGCGCGGCCTCGTCGCCGCGTATCGTGTACGCGCGGATTTCTGTATGATGGTGTATACAGCCATCATACAGAAATCTCCGGGCGGGCATGTCCGCTGAAAACGGTCCGGCGGACCGTTTTCATCGTACATGTTTGCCCGTCTGTACGAGGCCTAAGAGGACTGCCAGACTGCAGACCTATCAGAGGAAATGAGGCTCATGCCGCGTACACGTGACCGTTTTTCGGGTTGTAAAAAATGGTCGTGTGTGGGCTTTAACGACGTGAAAAATCTGCGCATGCTCAGAAGCAAGTTATGAGAGGGGAGCGCTCGTTCTGGTAAAACTACCGTTCGTAATGGAGTAAGCACATTTATCAAGATGTAACAGACAGAAAAGCGCAAATCGTCTGATGGGGACACCTGCTGTTGGGGGATACCTGCTGTGGGGGGGACTCTGATGGTGACATCTGCTGTGGGGGGGACTCTGATGGGGACACCTGTTTTGGGGGGGACTCTGATGGGGACACCTGCTGTGGGGGGGGGGGACTCTGATAGGGACACCTGATGAGGAATCCTGCTGTGGGGAGGGACTCTGATGGGGACACCTGCTGTGGGGTGGGCTCTGATGGGGACACCTGTTTTGGGGGGGACTCTGATGGGGACACCTGCTGTGGGGGGGGGGGGACTCTGATAGGGACACCTGATGAGGAATCCTGCTGTGGGGAGGGACTCTGATGGGGACACCTGCTGTGGGGTGGGCTCTGATGGGGACACCTGCTGTGGGGAGGGACTCTGATGGGGACACCTGCTGTGGGGTGGGCTCTGATGGGGACACCTGCTGTGGGGGGGACTCTGATGGGGACACCTGCTGTGGGGTGGGCTCTGGTGGGGACACCTGCTTTTGGGTGGGATGGGAGGGGGAAGTAAGAAGTATGTTGGATTTAGTTATTGTGCACTTTTTTTATGTATATTAATTGATTTTATGGTACAGTGGTGTTTTTTGCAAATGGCGGACGCACCGGCTGGTCGCTTGGGTCTGCAGTTGGGACAGGAGAGCCCGAGACAACAGTGGAAGGAGACAGGGGAGGGGGGGGGACATCCCCTCCTGCTGCTTGTAATAGCAATAGGAAGCTAGTAAGCCACTACTACAAGAGAGCCGATCGCCGACCCCAAAAAAAGGATACCGGTGACGCCCTGAAAAATGCCACCCAAGGTAAACGCCTTGTTTGCCTCATGGTAGATATGGTCTTGCCCTAATCAATGTTCCCAATACAAACTGTTGAGGTCCAAGATCCGCATACAGTGCCTTGAAAAAATATTCATACCCCTTGAAATTTTACACATTTTGTCAAGTTACAGCCAACAACGTAAATGTATTTTATTGGGAGTTTATGTGATAGACCAACACAAAGTGGCACATAATTGTGAAGTGGAAGGAAAAGGTCAAATGGATTTCAACATTCAACAATACTTTGTAGAACCCCCTTTCTCTGCAATTACAGCTACAAGTCTTTTGGGGATGTCTCTACCAGCTTTGCACATCTAGAGAGGGACATTTTTGCCCATTCTTCTTTGTAAAATAGCTCAAGCTCTGTCAGATTGGATGGAGGGCGTCTGTGAACAGCAATTTTCAAGTCTCGCAACAGATTCTCAATTGGATTTAGGTCTGGACTTTGAGTGGGACATTCTAACCCATGAATATGCTTTGATCTAAACCATTCCATTGTAGCTCTGGCTGTATGTTTAGGGTCATTGTTGTCCTGCTGAAAGGTGAACCTCCGCCCCGGTCTCAAAGGGGTTGTAAAGGTAAAAAAAAAAATCCCTAAATAGCTTCCTTTACCTTCGTGCAGTCCTCTTTCACTTACCTCATCCTTCCATTTTGCTATTAAATGTCCTTATTTCTTCTGAGAAATCCTCACTTCCTGTTCTTCTGTCTGTAACTCCACACCATAATGCAAGGCTTTCTTCCTGGTGTGGAGAAAGCCTCTTGAGGGGGGAGGGGGCGAGCAGGAGAGTCAGGACGCCCACTAACACACAGCTCCTTTCTCTATCTGCAGTAGAGAGCGTCCTGACTTGCCTGCTCACCCCCTCAAGAGGCTTTCTCCACACCAGGGAGAAAGCCTTGCATTACTGTGTGGAGTTACAGACAGAAGAACAGGAAGTGAGGATTTCTCAGAAGAAATAAGGACATTTAAAAGCAAAATGGAAGGATGAGGTACGTAAAGGAGGACTGCACTAAAGTAAAGGAAGCTATTTAGGGAAAAAATGTTTTACCTTTACAACCCCTTTAAGTCTTTTGCAGACTCTAATTCCGCGTACACACAATCGAAATTTACGACAAACAAATGTTCGATGTGAGCTTTTGGTCGGATATTCCGACCGTGTGTATGCCCCATCAGACATTTGCTGTCGGAATTTCTGACAACAAATGCTTGAGAGCTGGTTCTCAATTTTTCCGACAACAAAAGTTCTTGTCGGAAATTCCGAACGTCTGTAGCCAATTCCGACACATAAAAATCCTACGCATGCTCGGAATCATTAAACTTAATTTTTCTCGGCTTGTCGTAGTGTTGTACGTCATCGCGTTCTTGACGCTCGGAATTTCAGACAAAATTTGTGTGACCGTGTGTATGCAAGACAAGCTTGAGCCATAATTCCGTCTGAACTCTTTGTTGTCGGAATTTCTGATCGTGTGTACGTGGCATTGGTCCGTAGGGTTTAATATTGAGTTTCCCCACCCTTTGCAGCTATAACAGCTTCAACCCTTCTGGGAAAGCTGTCCACAAGGTTTTGGAGTGTGTCTATGGGACTGGCTCGCAGTCATAGCTTTAATTCATACCAAAGGTGTTCTTGTAGGTGTGTGTGTGTGGGGGGGGGGGGGTGTGGTCTTCCCCATTGCATATTATATGGCTGTATATACTGGCCCGGATTCAGATAGATTCGTCTATCTATCTGCCGGCGTAACGTATCTCCGTATCTACGTTACGCCGCTGTAACTTTGGGCGCAAGTTCTGTATTCAGAAAGAACTTGCGCCCTTAGTTACCGCGGCGTAACGTATGTGTTGCAGTGTAAGGCCGCCTAATTCAAATGGGGATGTTGGGGGCGTGTTGTATTTAAATTTAACTTGACCCCGAGTTTCTGACGTATTTTTTGAACGGCGCATGCGCCGTCCGTAAAATATCCCAGTGTGCATTGCGCCAAATTACGTCGCAAGGACGTATTGGATTCGACGTGAACGTAAATGACGTACAGCCGTATTCGCAAACGACTTACGCAAACGACGTGAAAATTTCAAAACTCGGTGCGGGAACGACGGCCATACTTACATACATTAGCTACGCCTCATATAGCAGGGGTAACTATACGCCGAAAAAAGCCCAACGTAAACAACGTAAAAAAATACGCCGGCGGGACGTACGTTTCTGAATCTACGTTTCTGAATCGCCGTATCTACCTAATTAGCATATTCCTCACATAAACATATGGAAGCGCCACCTAGCGGCCAGCCTGAAAATGCAGCCTAAGATACGCCGGGGTAAGACACTTACACCTGTCGGATCTTAGGGAAATCTATGCGTAACTGATTCTCTGAATCAGGCGCATAGATACGACCTCCCGCACTCAGAGATACAACGGTGTATCAGCCGATACGCCGTTGTATCTTGTCTCTGAATCTGGCCCACTGTATATATAGTTCATATAATTGTGTACTTTATACAATTGTTTTATACATAGCCCAGGGAGGATTGTATAATCTATTATCTAATGCACTCATGCAAGCCATGTTTAATTTTGTTGAAAAACAGCAGCATGATCCATTTTCCATCTCAGTGATATCAGACCATTTTCGTGGGTTGGCTGCATTCTAATCCACAGAATGGTGTTTTGTATTGTGTTCAGGTGACAGGTACACTTAACACTGTATTAACACTTGTAGCTGCGATTCATCAGGATTCTTCTAGTCTCTGACCGCAAAGACTCTTGAGGAGACCAATATTTTTACAGCAATCTGTATGAACATTGTCTCCCCTGTAGCACAACACCACATCTGAGAGGTTAAGGATGGAGAAGCATACAAAGTGCACTGTGAGCAACACAGAGACAGAGGGAATAGCAGCCATCTGCATACTGACACATACAGTACATGTCTTACACAAGAAAAGCAGGATGAGCTGAGCTGCTGGGTCAGTGCTGGGAGGAGGGAGCAGGGGAAGACGTGCTGCTGGGTCAGTGATGGAAGGAGGGAGCAGGGTACAATGTGCTGCTGGGTCAGTGATGGGATGAGGGAGCAGGGGACAATGTGCTGCTGGGTCAGTGCTGGGAGGAGAGAGCAGGGGACGATGTGCTGCTGGGTCAGTGCTGGGAGGAGGGAGCAGGGGAAGATGTGCTGCTGGGTCAGTGCTGGGAGGAGGGAGCAGGGGACGATGTGCTGCTGGGTCAGTGCTGGGAGGAGGGAGCAGGGAAAGATGTGCTGCTGGGTCAGTGATTGAAGGAGGGAGCAGGGGACGATGTGCTGCTGGGTCAGTGCTGGGAGGAGGGAGCAGGGGACAATGTGCTGCTGGGTCAGTGCTGGGAGGAGGGAGCAGGGGACGATGTGCTGCTGGGTCAGTGCTGGGAGGAGGGAGCAGGGGACAATGTGCTGCTGGGTCAGTGCTGGGAGGAGAGATCAGGGGACGATGTGCTGCTGGGTCAGTGCTGGGAGGAGGGAGCAGGGGACAATGTGCTGCTGGGTCAGTGCTGGGAGGAGAGATCAGGGGAAGATGTGCTGCTGGGTCAGTGATGGAAGGAGGGAGCAGGGGAAGATGTGCTGCTGGGTCAGTGCTGGGAGGAGGGAGTAGGGAAAGATGTGCTGCTGGGTCACTTCTGGGAGGAGGGAGCAGGGGAAGATGTGCTGCTGGGTCAGTGCTGGAGGGAGGGAGCAGGGGACAATGTGCTGCTGGGTCAGTGCTGGGAGGAGGGAGCAGGGAAAGATGTGCTGCTGGGTCAGTGATTGAAGGAGGGAGCAGGGGACGATGTGCTGCTGGGTCAGTGCTGGGAGGAGGGAGCAGGGGACAATGTGCTGCTGGGTCAGTGCTGGGAGGAGGGAGCAGGGGACGATGTGCTGCTGGGTCAGTGCTGGGAGGAGGGAGCAGGGGACAATGTGCTGCTGGGTCAGTGCTGGGAGGAGAGATCAGGGGAAGATGTGCTGCTGGGTCAGTGATGGAAGGAGGGAGCAGGGGAAGATGTGCTGCTGGGTCAGTGCTGGGAGGAGGGAGTAGGGAAAGATGTGCTGCTGGGTCACTTCTGGGAGGAGGGAGCAGGGGAAGATGTGCTGCTGGGTCAGTGCTGGAGGGAGGGAGCAGGGGACAATGTGCTGCTGGGTCAGTGCTGGGAGGAGGGAGCAGGGGAAGATGTGCTGCTGGGTCAGTGCTGGAGGGAGGGAGCAGGGGAAGATGTGCTGCTGGGTCAGTGATGGAAGGAGGGAGCAGGGGAAGATGTGCTGCTGGGTCAGTGCTGGGAGGAGGGAGTAGGGAAAGATGTGCTGCTGGGTCACTTCTGGGAGGAGGGAGCAGGGGAAGATGTGCTGCTGGGTCAGTGCTGGAGGGAGGGAGCAGGGGACAATGTGCTGCTGGGTCAGTGCTGGGAGGAGGGAGCAGGGGAAGATGTGCTGCTGGGTCAGTGCTGGAGGGAGGGAGCAGGGGAAGATGTGCTGCTGGGTCAGTGCTGGGAGGAGAGAGCAGGGGAAGATGTGCTGCTGGGTCACCGCTGGGAGGAGGGAGCAGGGGACAATGTGCTGCTGGGTCAGTGCTGGGAGGAGGGAGCAGGGGACGATGTGCTGCTGGGTCAGTGCTGGGAGGAGAGAGCAGGGGAAGATGTGCAGCTGGGTCAGTGCTGGGAGGAGGGAGCAGGGGAAGATGTGCTGCTGGGTCAGTGCTGGGGGGAGAAAGCAGGGGAAGATGTGCTGCTGGGTCAGTGCTGGGAGGAGGGAGCAGGGGAAGATGTGCTGCTGGGTCAGTGCTGGGAGGAGGGAGCAGGGGAAGATGTGCTGCTGCGTCAGTGCTGGGAGGAGAGAGCAGGGGAAGACGTGCTGCTGGGTCAGTGCTGGGAGGAGGGAGCAGGGGAAGATGTGCTGCTCGGTCAGTGCTGGGAGGAGGGAGCAGGGGAAGATGTGCTGCTGGGTCACTTCTGGGAGGAGGGAGCAGGGGAAGATGTGCTGCTCGGTCAGTGCTGGGAGGAGGGAGCAGGGGAAGATGTGCTGCTGGGTCACTTCTGGGAGGAGGGAGCAGGGGAAGATGTGCTGCTCGGTCAGTGCTGGGAGGAGGGAGCAGGGGAAGATGTGCTGCTGGGTCAGTGCTGGGAGGAGGGAGCAGGGGACAATGTGCTGCTGGGTCAGTGCTGGTAGGAGAGAGCAGGGGAAGATGTGCTGCTGGGTCAGTGCTGGGAGGAGAGAGCAGGGGAAGATGTGCTGCTGGGTTAGTGCTGGGAGGAGAAAGCAGTAGGGGAAGATGTGCTGCTGGGTCAGTGCTGGGAGGAGGGAGCAGGGGAAGATGTGCTGCTGGGTCAGTGCTGGGAGGAGGGAGCAGAGGAATATGTGCTGCTCGGTCAGTGCTGGGATGAGGGAGCAGGGGACGATGAGCTGCTGGTTCAGTGATGGAAGGAGGGGGCAGGAGAAGATGTGCAGCTGGGTCAGAGATGGGAGGAGAGAGCAGAGGAAGATGTGCTGCGGGGTCAGTGATGGGAGGAGGGAGCAGGAGAAGATGTGCTGCTGGGTCAGTGCTGGGAGGAGGGAGCAGGGGAAGATGTGCTGCGGGGTCAGTGATGGGAGGAGGGAGCAGGAGAAGATGTGCTGCTGGGTCAGTGATGGGATAAAGGAGCAGGAGAAGATGTGCTGCGGGGTCAGTGCTGGGAGGAGAGAGCAGGGGAAGATGTGCTGCTGGGTCAGTACTGGGAGGAGGGAGCAGGGGATGATGTGCTGCTGGGTCAGTGCTGGGAGGAGGGAGCAGGGGAAGATGTGCTGCTGGGTCAGTGCTGGGAGGAGGGAGCAGGGGAAGATGTGCTGCTGGGTCAGTGCTGGGAGGAGGAAGCAGGGGAAGATGTGCTGCTGGGTCAGTGCTGGGAGGAGGGAGCAGGGGACGATTTGCTGCTGGGTCAGTGCTGGGAGGAGAGAGCAGGGGAAGATGTGCTGCTGGGTCAGTGCTGGGGGGAGAGAGCAGGGGACGATGTGCTGCTGGGTCAGTGCTGGGGGGAGAGAGCAGGGGACGATGTGCTGCTGGGTCAGTGCTGGGAGGAGGGAGCAGGGGAAGATGTGCTGCTGAGTCAGTGCTGGGAGGAGGAAGCAGGGGAAGATGTGCTGCTGGGTCAGTGCTGGGAGGAGAGAGCAGGGGAAGATGTGCTGCTGGGTCAGTGCTGGGAGGAGGGAGCAGGGGATGATGTGCTGCTGGGTCAGTAATGGGAGGAGGGAGCTGGGGACGATGTGCTGCTGGGTCAGTGATGGGAGGAGGGAGCAGGGGAAGATGTGCTGCTGGGTCAGTGCTGGGAGGAGGGAGCAGGGGACGATGTGCTGCTGGGTCAGTGCTGGGAGGAGGGAGCAGAGGAAGATGTGCTGCTGGGTCAGTGCTGGGAGGAGGGAGCAGAGGAAGATGTGCTGCTGGGTCAGTGCTGGGAGGAGGGAGCAGAGGAAGATGTGCTGCTGGGTCAGTGCTGGGAGGAGGGAGCAGGGGAAGATGTGCTGCTGGGTCAGTGCTGGGAGGAGGGAGCAGAGGAAGATGTGCTGCTGGGTCAGTGCTGGGAGGAGGGAGCAGGGGAAGACGTGCAGCTGGGTCAGTGCTGGGAGGAGGGAGCAGGGGAAGATGTGCAGCTGGGTCAGTGCTGGGAGGAGAGAGCAGGGGAAGATGTGCTGCTGGGTCAGTGCTGGGAGGAGGGAGCAGGGGATGATGTGCTGCTGGGTCAGTAATGGGAGGAGGGAGCAGGGGACGATGTGCTGCTGGGTCAGTGATGGGAGGAGGGAGCAGGGGAAGATGTGCTGCTGGGTCAGTGCTGGGAGGAGGGAGCAGGGGACGATGTGCTGCTGGGTCAGTGCTGGGAGGAGGGAGCAGAGGAAGATGTGCTGCTGGGTCAGTGCTGGGAGGAGGGAGCAGAGGAAGATGTGCTGCTGGGTCAGTGCTGGGAGGAGGGAGCAGAGGAAGATGTGCTGCTGGGTCAGTGCTGGGAGGAGGGAGCAGGGGAAGATGTGCTGCTGGGTCAGTGCTGGGAGGAGGGAGCAGAGGAAGATGTGCTGCTGGGTCAGTGCTGGGAGGAGGGAGCAGGGGAAGACGTGCAGCTGGGTCAGTGCTGGGAGGAGGGAGCAGGGGAAGATGTGCAGCTGGGTCAGTGCTGGGAGGAGGGAGCAGGTTAAGCAGAGCTGCTTAGTTACTGCTGGAAGGGGGAGCTGGGCTGCTGGGTGACTGCTGGGCGGTGGAGCAGGGTTATCTGAGCTACTGAAATGAAAGTATTCTTTGCTTCAAATTTTGAGGATGAATTGCTCCACAGTTCCTACAGTTACTGAGTGTGGGCTTGTTTAAAGCTGAACTCCAGAAATTCAGTTCTTTTGGAAAATGTTCTAGGGGTTAAGTCCAACCAGGTGCATGCTACCTTGTTAGACATAACTTATAGTATACCAACACATTTTGGCTCAATTTCTTGAGTTCACACATTCACTGCTTGTTAAGAATACAAAATTAATTGATGGTCCATATCGTGGTCACAGGTCCACTTTAATGTGAAATTATTCTTCAAGTGAGTAATGGGATACACTCGTTATTTCCTATAGTTTGTATACTATACATTGTAAATTTTACACTTTTAGCATTGATACGCTTTAATTGTGTACAATAATTGGACCATAAAGCCGGTTTTGTACAGATTTATGCATTTACAGTAAATGTGTTGTATTTCTGAATGTGGATCTGGAATTTGTGTGAGCGAAACACAGACTGATGTAAAATTAGAGGCAGGAAATGACCTCTGCATGTGTATTGTGATTTCTAAATTCATATTTTTCTCTAGATAGTAAAGTATACCCACGTTAATTTCTGAAAACAGATTACTGTCAAATTTTACTGTGCTTTATCCAATCAATAATCAGCTTCCAGAAACATGCAATATGATAAAATCAGATTTTTGATTGGTTGATGGAAGAATCTCTGCAGTGCTGGTCCAGTGAGAAGCAATCTGCCATCCTGTGTGTGTACATTATTCAGCAGACATGGATTGCATGTAACACTGTATGTGGCTATAATCATATTATCAATGTTAATAACAGTTTGTGGGACGTCAGCTGTCATTTGCAATAATTACTCGTCTGATCGGCGTATTTTGTGTCCTGTGTGGTCGCTCTGTCAGCTCGGATCCGGCGATCATTTGAATGAGAAAGAGACAGGCGCTTCTCTGAATGCTAAATAGGTTCCTACTAGATGGAAAACTTTGAAGCGGAGAAGAGGAGTTTTGGGATTGTGCGATCAATCGGGGAGATATTGAACCTTAACTGCTCTTTCCTAAATGTTGATCCTCCGACAAGTAGTTCAGTGTAATTGGCGTTAGGGCTCTGTTTACTGTCTGATCCGCAACATGATTCACAGTGACATTATCGAGTAGGTGCCTGTTTGGAAGGGATTTTCTTAATACACATTTCCTGTGAGGGTGATTACCAGGCCGATTGCTAATTACTGGCAAAGAAAAGCTGAGAATCCCAAATTCATGCCCAGAATGGTGGATCACTCCTGTAGGTTTGATCCATGGACTGAAGTGTCTCATTAGGTGACAGTCTCACACAGTAGTGGAGTCTTGCAGGGTGGCGGAGTTTTTCAGGCTGATGGGGTCTCAAGGGGAGAAGTAGACTCAAAGTTTGTGGAGTCTCATGGGGCGGGGAAGTCTCATAGGACAGTGGAGTCTCATAGGGTAGCAGGGAAGTGGAGTCTTATGGGGTGGTGAAGTATCATGGGTGGTGGAGTCTTGCAGAAAGGTGGTGTAATGGAACCCCAAATGGGACAGGGGTTAAATCCGTTCACGATATTCCATTCCACCCAAGACAGCTTATCGACACTCCACAATCAGGCAAACGAACACGACCCATAAGAATTCCCCCCAAAAACGAGACACACAGCTCTGTTCTGGTTTCAAATGAAAGACATCTTTAATGGTTAGCTCTCAAGTTTATATACAGTTTTCAAGGCATGTTTCAGTGATCACAGGAACAATCAAACTCTCCACCCACCCATCACACCCTGGGGGGGGGGGGCTTCAACACACCTTCAGATGGCTAATTGCTAAACATTCCAGACATTTCGGCGCCGGTCTATAATTATCATGACCTAATCACTGCACCTGAGAAGTCACATTCCTTCATTAACAGAATTCAAACAAAACACCATCACACAATGAATTCCCCTCAATCCACATCTTTAGACAGACGGTCTGTCTCTGGTATTCACACCTGAGCATCAATAGGCTTTAAACAGTGTTATCACATCACACAATGAAAGGCCTTTCAAGAGCCAGCCTCATTTAACAACTCACTAGCCAGGGCTAAGCATTGAATGAGTCATTATTGACCGGTCGGGTCAGAATATTCTTTGCAGACATTAAGGAATATATTGTAGATTACTGTCCATGCTAAAACAATCCAACATATGTCCCTTTATTTCCTGGCTCAATCTGTGCCCAAAAGGGACTCCTGTTACAGGTGGAGTCTCAGGGGGTGGCAAAATCTCAAGTGGAGGTGGAGTCTCAGGGGGTGGCAGACTCTTAAGTGGAGTTGGAGTCTTACAGAGCAGTGGAATTCATTGAGTGGTGGAGTCTCACAGGGCAATGGAGTATTTTTAAAGGCCGAGCCGCAAAGGGTGGTAAAGTCTCATAATGTGGTAGAGGCTTGCAGGGTGGTGGAGTCTCATAGGAAGTTGGAGTCCCACAGGGTAGCAAAGTGTCATCAGGGAGGCAGAGTCTCACATGGCAGTGGAGTCTCATTGAGGTGGCAGATTCTCTCAGGGCATTGGAGTCTCATTAGGGAGCAGAATCTCACAGGGCAGTGGAGACTCAGGAGGTGCAGTCTGACAGGCCAGTGGAGTCTTATGGGTTAGCAGAGTCGCATAAGGTAGCAGAGTCTCCCAGGTTGGTGGACTCCCATGGAGTGGCAGAGTCTCACAGGGTGGTGGACTCACACAAGGTGGCCAGTGTCACAGGTTGGTGGAGTCCCATGACATGGCAGGGTCTCAAAGGGTGGTGCAGCCCCATAGGGTTGCAAAGTTTCCTAGGGTGGTTGAGTTGCATGGGTTGGCAGAATCTCACAGGGTGGTTTAGTCCCATGGGTTGGCAGAGTCTCACAGGGTTATGAAGTCCCATGGAGTCTCACAGGGTGGTGGAGACCCACAAAGTGACTGAGTCTTAAATGGTGGTTGAGTCCAATGGAATGGTAGAGTCTCCCAGACCTCATCTGTGTTTCTAACTGAAGGGGGGTGTGGCTGTAGGTGTGACGTCATTGATCGTGCTTCCCTATATAAGGGAACACGCGATCGATGACAGCGCCACAGTGAAGAACGGGGAAGCTGTGTTTACACACAGCTCTCCCCGTTCTTCAGCTCCGGAGACCGATTGCGGGACTCCAGCGGCGAGCGGGTCCCACGGTCACGGAGCTTCGGACCGGGTCACGGGCGCGCACCCGCGACCCACGGCTGGGCACTTAAAGAGGACGTACCTGTACGTGCTTGGGCCCAGCCGTGCCATTCTGCCGACGTATATGTGCAGGAGGCGGCCCTTAAGTGGTTAAACAAACCACAGAGCTTAAATACAGGCCTCTTCTCTTGTTGACCCCCAACTGAAACTAACCCCCGCACCCCATGCATGCCAGTACCCAAGGCTGTACCTCCTAGCCATGCCATTGCCCAAAAAATCCTACACACCTCCTAGACCTGCCCCCTTACTAAGGAATTGTGCAACCTTCCCCTGCAACCCCCAGTCATGTGAGACCTGCACCCAGGTTCCCTTTTGTTCCGGGTCTGTTCTAGAGTGTCTAGGCACAGGAAGTGCTCTGCTATTTTTAGGTGAAATTCAAGACAAAACAAATCTTTCATTCTTGCCTAGGCACAAATAGCATTTCTAGGAGTACAGAACAAACCCAATCTTAAACCACACCACCTTGCATCCTGGTCAGGAATTAACTATATATTCTATGAAACTTCCACAATCCCCCAAAAAGCTTTGCTTTTGCCAATAAGCTTTGCTTGTGTAAAACATGTATATCATTTATACAGTAATATCAAAAATACATAACCCCTAAAATTAAATCAATAAAATATCCTACATGCAGGACTTTTGCCGCGCTTTCAGAAAATCCACCAAAACCTCAGGGCATAATAAAAATCTATAGGACAGCGCAGCTAGCCTGCACAAAAATCATGGGTACACTGCGCTGCAGCTAAAGGGCAGCAGATCGGTGTGAAGCTGCCTAACAAACAGCTCTGCAAATACAGACCACTGCAAAGTGAGAGTAGAAGATGTACTTTAAGACATTTCTAAGCAAAAATCTGCTACAAACCATAACCTGTGGGGTACAGGCCTGTACATAGATTAACCGATTAAGCCCTGGACCATTTGGCTGTGTAAAAACCAGGCCACTGTTTGCGATTCGGCACTGCGTCGCTTTAACTGACAATTGCGCGGTCGTGCGACGTGGCTCCCAAACAAAATTGACTTCCTTTTTTCCCCACAAATAGAGCTTTTTTTTGGTGGTATTAGATCACCTCGGCGGTTTTTATTTTTTGCGCTATAAACAAAAATAGAGCGACAATTTTGAAAAAAAAGCAATATTTTGTACTTTTTGCTATAATAAATATCATCAATTTTTTTAAAAGAAACCAATTGTTTCCTCAGTTTAGGCCGATATGTATTCTTCTACATATTTTTGGTAAAAAAAAAATCGCAATAGGGGATAATTAAATGGCACTTGTATTATTTATTTTTTACTAATAATGGCGGCGATCTGCGTTTTGTATCGTGACATTTTTACAGCGAACAGTGCTATAATAATGCACTGATTACTGTAAAAATGACACTGGCAGAAAAGGGGTTAACCACTAGGTGGCGCTAAAGGGGTCAAGTGTGCCCTAGGCAGTGATTCTTACTGTTAGGGGGAGGAGCTACCAGTGACACGCCACTGATCACTGTTTCCAATCCCGGCAAACAGTAGATCAGTGGCATGTCACTAGGCAGAACAGGGGAATGTCTTGTTTACAAAAGCATCCCCCTGGTCTGCCTTTGCCGACCGCAATCGCAGGCTGCCCGGGAACATCGAGTTCCCAGGACCCGCAAGCACATTCACGGGGGACGTGACGCGCGCCCGCTGGGCAGCAAATTTAAAGGGACGTACAGGTAAGCCCATTTGCCTGCCTGTGCCATGTTGTCGATGTATATGTGTGTCGGCAAGTAGTTAAAATGTATGAGGCTTCATTTGGGTTTTAATACTTTCTCTGGTGTCATAATAAAAAAAAAATTTGTGCAACAGTCCGATTACAAAACCAGAAGACCTGAGCCACTGCTATAAAATAGGTATTGTATGACTATTTTGTGGTAAGGCTCTTTCTTTCTGTGTCCACGCCCTCTGCACCCAGTTTTTGTTAAACTGACGCTCTTATGCCTCGTACACACGATCGGAATTTCCGATGAAAAAAGTCAGACGGAATTTTTTCATTGGATATTCCAACCCCGTGGGCCGGATTCAGAAAGATGAGCGCATCTTTCTCCGATACGTTACGCCACTGTAACTTTGGGCGCAAGTTCTGTATTCAGAAAGAACTTGCGCCCTTAGTTACGGCGGTGTAACGTATGTGTTGCGGCGTAAGGGCGCCTTATTCAAATGGGGATGTTGGGGGCGTGTTGTATTTAAATTTTACTTGACCCTGCGTTTTTGACGGGTTTTTTTAACGGCGCATGCGCCGTCCGTAAAATATCCCAGTGTGCATTGCGCCAAAGTACGCCGCAAGGACGTATTGGATTTGACGTGAACGTAAATGACGTCCAGCCCTATTCGCGAACGACTTACGCAAACGACGTAACATTTTCAAAACTCGGCAACGACGGCCATACTTAACATTAGCTACGCCTCATATAGCAGGGGTAACTATACGCCAAAAAAAGCCTAACGTAAACGACGTAAAAAAATGCACCGGCGGGACGTACGTTTCTGAATCGGCATAAATACCAAATTAGCATATTCCTCGCATAACTATATGGAAGCGCCACCTAGCGGCCAACGTGATTATGCAGCCTAAGATACGACGGTGTAAGACACTTACACCAGTCGGATCTTAGGGATATCTATGCGTAACTGATTCTCTGAATCAGGCGCATAGATACGACCGACCGCACTCAGAGATACGACGGCGTATCAGGAGATACGCCCTCGTATCTCGTTTTTGAATCCGATCCTGTGTGTGCCCCATTGGATTTTTTCCATCGGAAATTCTGATCGTCTGTGTGGAACTCCGACGGAGAAAAAAACACGCATGCTCAGAATCAAGTCGACGCATGCTCGGAAGCATTGAACTTAATTTTTCTGGGCTCGTCGTAGTGTTGTACATCACCGCGTTTTGGACGGATTGCAATTTGGTGTGGCAGTGTGTATGCAAGACAGCTTGAACGGAATTCCGTCAGAAAAATCTGTCTGAGTTTATTCCGACGGAAATTCCGATTGTGTGTACGGGGCGTAAGTGAATGGAAATAACTAGAGTGAATGTCGGCCACATTTGGTGCTCAAGAGCAAAACACATTCTTGGTTCAAGAATCTATTCTTGAAACACACCGACTCCCATTATATAACTTGTACGAGGGCTGCCCAGCAACACCACTACACCGACACAATTTAGTGTATTCTTACCAGGCTCAACAGTCACTTATCCTGGCCGCCGTCGCTTTTCACACCTTCTGTGTGGCGTGAATAAGAGCGCTACTGAGAGATGAAAAGGACGGAAAAAGCCTTAAAAACTGGTTGTGAATGACTGTATTAAATATTATCTGCATGCATAAGTGATGCATGAAGGGTTCATTTACTCCTTTATACCTAGCAACTTTACCCCAACCTATGGTTGCAGATGTTACAGTTGTGATACTTATTTCTTAATATTTTTTTTTAAGATAATTTATTTTGCTTTTCATTACAATTAGAACCTTCTTTTAGCACTTTTTCAGTTTTTATTATAAGAGAACATATGGGCCAAAATCTATAAAATGTACTTTTTTGAGAGCTGATTGTGTTTCTTAAAGACAGTGGGCCGGATTCAGAAAGAGATACGACGGCGTATCTCCTGATACGCCGTCGTATCTCTGAGTTCCGACGGTCGTATCTATGCGCCTGATTCATAGAATCAGTTACACATAGATATCCCTAAGATCCAACAAGTGTAAGTGACTTACACCGTCGGATCTTAGGCTGCAATTCCAGGCCGGCCGCTAGGTGGCGCTTCCGTATTATTACGCGAGGAATATGCAAATGAGGAGTTATGCCGATTCAGAAACAAACGACAGCCCGGCGCTTTTTTTTTACGTCGTTTGCGTTCGGCTTTTTCCGGCGTATAGTTACCCCTGCTATATGAGGGGTAGCTAATGTTAAGTATGGCCGTTGTTCCCGCGCCGAGTTTTGAATTTTTTACGTAGTTTGCGTAAGTCGTTCGCGAATACGGATGGACGTAATTTACGTTCACGTCGAAAGCAATGACGTTTTGCGGCGGATTTTCGAGCATGCGCACTGGGATGTTTTCAAGAACGGCGCATGCGCCTTTCAAGTAAAACGTAAAAAACGCGGGGTCAAGGGAAATTTAAATAAAACACGCCCCCTACATCCTCATTTGAATTACGCGGCCTTACGCCGCAAGACATACGCTACGCCGCTCTAACTAAGGGCGCAAGTTCTTTGTGAATAAAGAACTCGCACCCAAAGTTAGAGCGGCATAACGTATCGGAGATACGTTACGCTGGCCGGACAGATACGCCAATGCATCTGAATCCGGCCCAGTAAATGTAAGAAATAGGTATCTCACAGTTAAAACTGATCAGATAGCAGGAGGAGAGTGACCACAGGAAAAACATTTATTTATGTAGACATATATATATATATATATATATACACACAGCTGTGCTTAAAAGTTTGCATGCCCTGGCAGAAATTGTGAAATTTGGGAATTAAAGCGGGAGTTCACCCATTTCTAAAAAAAAATTTTTTCTTCCCCTAGATTCCTGCTCGTTCGGTCTAGGGGAATCGGCTATTTGTATTAAAATAGGTGCAGTACTTACCCGTTTTCGAGCTGCATCTTCTTCCGTCGCTTCCGGGTATGGTCTTCGGGAGCGGGCGTTCCTTCTTGATTGACAGTCTTCCGAGAGGCTTCCGACGGTCGCATCCATCGCGTCACTCGTAGCCGAAAGAAGCCGAACGTCGGTGCGGCTCTATACTGCGCCTGCGCACCGACGTTCGGCTTCTTTCGGAAAATCGTGACGCGATGGATGCGACCGTCGGAAGCCTCTCGGAAACCTGTCAATCAAGAAGGAACGCCCATTCCCGAAGCCCATACCCGGAAGCGACGGAGAGGATGCGTCTCGTAAACGGGTAAGTACTGCACATATTTTTAAATAAATAGCCGATTCCCCTAGTAATAACGAGCAGGAATCTAAGGGGAAAAAGTGCCCTCTAAGGGTGAACCCCCGCTTTAATATTGAAAATATGACTGATCATGATAAAAAAAACTGTCTTTTATTTAAGGATAGCAATCACATGAAGCTATTTATTGTCACATCGTTTTTTGGATCCTTTTTAAATCATAATGATAACGTAAATCACCCAAATGGCCCTGATAAGAAGTTTACATACCCTGGAATGTTTTTTAGTAGTTTTTCAGAAGTCGAAAAATGATGTGAAGCCCACACACCATCATTTTAAATTACATTTTTTTTAAAACAAAGTTTTTTTCATGGCAAAAACTTATCGTGTGTACGCGGCATAAGTATTGTAGACTCCAGCATTCCACCAGCACTCATTTTGCACCGAATTTGGATAAAGCAGAGTATTGCACCAGACTTTTTTTGGGAAACTTGCCATCTCTATGTGGATGCAATAATAATTTATCTCCATTTTCTTGATAATACCTTTTATCCACATGTATTTTCTTGTGAACAGTTAAATCATATTTGCTATAAATCTTCATCTGAAAAATTACAGGGTTTGGTAATTCTCAGACCCCATGGTACGCATTTAACTTCCAAATATTTACGTAACATAATTGCTTCCCACCAGTCATTTCTTTCTGCAAAAGATTTTTCAACTTATAAAAAATAGATGTCATAAATTTACATCTTCCGTGTTCTTCTTGGGTATTAGTCATAGCATCAGCGGCTACATTGAAAGGTTCAAAGGAATCAACACTTGTATTAAAACCTTTTGACAATGAGATTCTCCTATTAATCCTTTCTTCTATAGAAAGAATCACTGATGTTTTCAATATTGTATCCAATCTCGAACACCTGATTAATAGATTCTTGTATTGTAGTGTCTCCTATACTCAACTCAGCTACCAGCAAACCCGACCATTAAATAAAATAGATAGAAAGTGTCAGCACTTGAGTGGTGAAGTATACAATCCTGCCGTTAAATTACTTCCATCCAGATTTCATTCAAATGTTCCCATAAGAATAGACAATAATATCCATGGCCTTGAAGCTGTAATCTCTGAGCTCTGGGAAATCTTTGCACAACACTACAGAACAGATAGAAATCACATAAGCATTGTGTGAGATCTTTAACAAAACTAATGTTGCCTATGGATTTTAAATAGATATCTGCACATGTGTATATCTTTATCTAATAAGAGGGGAGTATCCCATGGATGTTTGGTGCTTGAAAAAGTCAACACTGGGGTCCATACATAATCCACAGAGTTTATTTACTAAACTTCAAGTGGCCTAGCATCAGAGGCGGCTCTAGGCTTTTTGAGGCCTTAGGCAAAACCTGACATGGGGCCCCACTCACGCCCATGATGGGAAAAATAAGGACAAGAGCCTCTTCCCCACAACCCTGGCCGGTGGTTTAACAAGGTGACCTCCAGATCCTGCTCTTTAATAACTGAGGGGCAGGGGCCATCCGGCGATGTCACCTGCTGAACCCGCCCCCTTGTGACGTCATTGACTGAGGGTGTGCTGGGTCATTGGCGTCACAAGGGGTGGTGTCACCGATATTCACTGGTTGTTAGGAACACTGGTGGCCTCGCTCTTGAGTCTGAGCACAGCAGCATTAAGGTCCCCTGTCCCTCAAAACTGCGACCGCCTAATTTGCCTAATTAAAGAGCCGCCTCTGCCTAGCATACACCCGAAATAACACGTCTTAACAACTTGCCGACTAGCCACCTCAGTTTCACTGCGGCAACATGGCTCGGCTGGGCAAAACAAGGTTATGTTAAGTCGCTTCGCCCTGTGGTCACTAAGGATGCGTGTGACCGATGCTCGCCCCCGGATCCGATGCGAGAGCCCGCGGGCGCAATGGCCGCAGGGCACCCGCGATCGCTCTTGACAGAGCGAGAACTGGGAGCTGTGTGTGTGTGTGTGCGCATTTTCAATGCTCTGAACGCTGTAAAATTGTCAATGGTGTCAAAAGTGTCCGATCTGTGTGCCATAATGTCGCAGTCCTGATAAAAATCGCAGATCGTGCCATTACTAGTAAAAAAAAAAATAATAATAAAAATGCCATAATTCTATCCCCTATTTTGTAGACGTTATAACTTTTGCACAAACCAATCAATATACAGTTATTGCGATTTTTTTTACCAAAAATATTTAGAAGAATACATATCGGCCTAAACCGAGGAAAAAAATTGGGATTTTTATTATAGCGAACAGTAAAAGATATGTGTTTTTTTTTTTTTTCAGGTACAATATTTTTATTAAAATATATATGTAAAAAAGAGTAAAAACGAACAACAAGTTCCCACGCAGGGGATATGGACATAAAACACAAGCACTCACAAAAGCACATAACAGAATATATGCAATCAAAGGAACTAATTACAAATTACCACCACTGTCTCCCCGGCCGGGGCCAGGGGGCAGTGCGTTATGCCTGAGCCAGAAGACCCAGGGGCCAAGGGGGGGGGGGGGGGGCGGAGAGAAGAAGAAGAAGAAGAAGAAGAAAAAGAAGAAGAAGAAGAAGAAGAAAAAGAAGAAGAAGAAGAAGAAAAAGAAGAAGAAGAAGAAGAAAAAGAAGAAGAAGAAGAAAAAGAAGAAGAAGAAGAAGAAGAAGAAAAAGAAGAAGAAAAAGAAGAAGAAAAAGAAGAAAAAGAAGAAGAAGAAGAAAAAGAAAAAAAAAGAAGAAGAAAAAGAAAAAAAAGAAGAAAAATAAAAAGAAGAAGAAGAAGAAGAAGAAGAAGAAGAAGAAGAAAAAGCAGGAGGAGGAGGAGGAGGAGGAGGAGAATAATTGGCGTACACCTAATGGGTCTGTACAGGCTGTGGTGTATGAACACCTGGTTAAAAACTGCCACACCGCTCTCCACCAAACACTCCTTAGACCACTTGGGGGGTTATACAACTTCCACTATCCTATTCAAAATCACAATAAAATTGCAGCAAAACATGCAACACATTTGGGATCCATTTATTCTTAATGGCATCCCAAAACAAGGTGCGATTCTACTGCGATCGTTACGCAACAAAACATGTAAATATCACTTATGTAAAAACGCACCTGGCCAACATTTACTCCCTAAACTTCTGTGCTGCAACAAACATGCAAAGGGCAGCCCAGTCCAAGTGAATGGACAGCCCAATGCCTGACACGTGCAAATGCTAAAAACAAATCGCATTCCCGCTATCCGAAATGTGAATGGGGCCTAAAGCTCATCACAACAACTTGATACAGTTTTCATGACACTTTTATACCTATTTATACACAGCACATCTTGTGATAATTATCTAATTGCCTTTTAATTTGATTAAGAACTACAATAATACAACTTGCATGTGATATTTTTCCACTCAATCAGCAGGATTTACACATCATTGCATTTGTGGTTAGCTATTTTCTACAGAAAATCTAAAATAAATCGCAGGACAAGTAAGTAGCAAACAGGTTCATTAACCAATTGCCGACCAGCCAACGTCAGTATACTGTAGCTCGTTCCCACGAATCGCTGTACCTGTACATCGGTCCGTTTTACAGCAATAGCAGGACGGAGGCGCCGTGCACGCCCCCGCTGAACGGCAGGGGAGGTGATGACCATGGCCGGCGGCCACGATGTGCTCCGGCCACCCGCGATCATTCCACAGAGATCCAGAATGTAAACAAATAGGGGCAGGTCCACAAAGAAATTACGCCGGCGTATCTACTGATACGCCGGCGTAATTTCAAAATTCCCGCGTCGTATCTTTGTTTTGAATCCTCAAAACAAGATACGACGGCATCTCGGCTAGATCCGACAGGCGTACGTCTTTGTATGCCGTCGGATCTTAGATGCAATTTTTCGGCGGCCGTTAGGTGGCGTTTCCGTCGAAATCCGCGTCGAGTATGCATATTAGCTATTTACGGCGATCCACGAACGTACGTCCGGCCGGCGCATTTTTTTTACGTCGTTTCCGTTCGGCCTTTTCCGGCGTATAGTTAAAGCTGCTATACTGAGGCGTACTCAATGTTAAGTATGGCCGTCGTTCCCGCGTACAATTTAGATTTTTTTACATCGTTTGCGTAAGTCGTTTGCGAATAGGAATTTGCGTAGAATGACGTCACCGTCGTAAGCATTGGCGGGTTCCGGTTTAATTTCGAGCATGCGCACTGGGATACCCCCAGGGACGGCGCATGCGCAGTTCCAAAAAAACGTTGTTTACGTCGGGTCACAACGTATTAACATAAAACACGCCCCCATTACATCCATTTGAATTCCGCGCCCTTATAACTTTTGCGCATATATGCTTACTGCAATTTTTTTACCAAAAATATGTAGAAGAATACATATTGGCCTAAACTGATGAAGCAAAAAAATAAAAATAAAAATTGGGGATATTTATTATAGAAAAAATTAAACACATTTTTTTTTCAAAATTTTCGTTTTTGTTAAGCGAAAAAAAAAAAAAAAAACGCAGTGGTGATCAAATACCACCAAAAGAAAGCTCAATTTGTGGGGAAAAAATATGTAAATTTTGTTTGGGTACAGCATTGCATGACTGACCGTGCAATCGTCAGGTAAAACGATGCAGTGCCGTATCTGAAAAAATGGGCCTGATCATTATAGGGGAAAATCTTCCATGCCTTAAGTGGATAAACTACATAAAACAAATGATGTTATTTTTCTTGCCTATATGTAGCGCTCACCCCCGAAGGAGCCGCTGGATAATTTGGGGATTGGCGTATTAAGTTACCAAGTTCTCTTGTCTAGGGGTACAACTTGTGAGTGTGGATAGGGAGCAAATGTTCAGACAACAGTGTGAGGTTCCAATGCTTTATTCCAAGACCAACAATAGCCAACATCAACATGGCACACAGTAGGAAAAAGGGTTGATGAGCAGAGAGAAAAAACTGCAGTATCTGCACAGTCAGCTCTACACGGCAGACGCAGGCGCCGTATAGCGCCGTATAGAGCTGACTAGCAGTTCGGCTACTTTCGGAAAACTGGTGACGCGCCTTATGCGCCGGGGGGGGGAAGTTTTTCACAAGGCGTCAATCATCTAGCCTCTGCATAGGAACGCCTACTCCCGCGGGAGTGAGAACCCGGAAGCTGGGTGGAATATAACAATAAGACGGTATGTACAGCAAAAAAAACAAAAAAAACGGCATAGTGTAAATGTTGGAATTCTGCTGAATTGAATGTATAATATATAATGTTTTTAGGGTGAACCTCCGCTTTAAGTGGGAGAGACCAACTATACGCAGATGCAGTCTGTATTCCCTACTGAAGGTGGCGTTCGACAAAAGCAGAAATGCAAAAAGGGAAGGAAGTTGTGAGGAGCTTGGTTTCTCTATGACTTCCCGCAGTTACAGGGAGACAGCTGTCCATTTAAACGGCATGTGACTTTGGTGGCCATCTTGGGTCAGGCAGAGTCTATTTAAGACTCCGACTCCCGGGTTTGGAGTGCTTTATGTGAGTGGTTAGTGTAGGGACAGGTTACCCATCTGGCAGGGAAATGTTCCTAAGGAGTAAGGAAGGGGCAGGGACTACAATATCTCCTTGTAGTAAGCCTACCATTTAGGTGTGAACCAGCCAGACCGCATTCTCGGTCCTTGCTGCAGAAGCTGTTAACGCCATTCCAGGACCTTAATCCTCTGCGATTGTTTGTAAGTGGCCCCAGCAGACTGTGCCTTCCCGTGGGGCCTGTCTGTGCGTTGTTGGAACTCTCACAGTCACCTAGTGACATGGCAGTCTCTGTGTTAATGTGGCACTTTTTCTAGGAACAAAGCAACCTCTGTGTGTATATCATGGAACATGGCACCACCACTCTCTCCGAGTTCGTTGCGGCTGGAGGACTATTTATGGTAAAAGGTACCGCAGTGCATAATTGGAACATACTGTAGTTTGGGGTGCCTTCAATGACCAACAGGCTTAGTGACTGATATGATTCTGTTATAAGAAATGCTTTTTCTCGTTTATGTTAATTTAGGTTTATTTGTTAATAAAGAGGTTGCTACGGCCATTTGTTACTCCATTCATTGTACGGTCTCCATTAATTGTAGGTAACGGAATGGGATGGGGTGGAGTATGGATGTTTGGCCAGGCAGCCGTTGGCTAAGGTTGGGGACATCTGTTTTACACTGGTCAAGTGGTCCTTGAGCTCCAGTCAGTGCCTTTGCCTAGATTGAGATCTTTTTTTGTTCAATACGTTTTTATTGAGAAGAATAATACAGTTTACAATGAAACAACCAGTATGGCCTAACATGTGGAATATTCAGTAAATCTGAAGAGCCTTTGGGTATGAAAAAACCTCAGGCAATTTTGAGTCAAAAAAGTTCAGTGTATGCCTAGTGCCATTCAGTAGACACTTCAGTAGACACCTTAGCCTTTCTCTGTAGGCTAAGGTTGGGGACATCTGTTCTACAATGGTCAAGTTGTACTTGAGCTCCAGTCAGTGCCTTTGTCTAAGTTGAGATTTTTTTTGTTTAATAAGTTTCTATTGAGAAGAATAATACAGTTTACAATGAAACTACAGTATGGACTAACATGAGGAATATACAGTAAACGTGAAGAGCTTTTCTTGGGTATGAACAAAACTCAGGTAATTTTGAGTCGGAAAAGTTCAAACAGTATATGCCTAGTGCCATTGAGTAGACACTTTCCAGTACAACACAAGAGTATACTGACGGTCAGGCCCGTCGCTACAGGACAGGCAAAACAAACAATTGCTTGGGGCCCCCAACTTCCCCTTCCCAGGCTGTAGCGTGGCCGAGTTCCTCTTCCTTCCACCTGGAGTCCTGTCAGTCTGGCCGGATACCGCGTGTGGTACAGGAGATTCAGTTTCCTGTTCCCGGCCGGACTGACAGGAAGTGCACACTGGGTGCTCACTTCCTTTCAGTCCAGCCGGGAAGACAGGAAACTGAATCTCCTGTACCGCATGATACCCGGCCCGGCCCGGGCACTATCTGATAGGGGACTGGGGAAAAGACAGGGAGAAGAGGAGCTCGGCCACGCTGCAGCGGCAGCCTACAGGGAAGAAGGGGAGGTAAGAATAGAAAAAAAAAGTGTAGCGTTAACGTAGGCTTAGCATCCAGGGGGGGGGGGGTGCTTGGGGGTCCCCATTTTGCTTGGGGCCCCCAAATTCCTTCAAATGGCCCTGCTGACGGTCTATGCCCATGAAAAACAATGTGGGGTAGAACATATCTTATGAAAAGGAGAGTAAAGATTGTAGAAGATAGTGGGAATAAAGAGAGAGAAGAGGAAAAGGGAGGGGGAGGAAGGGGAGGTTTATCCTACCTCATGTCAAAACCAGTAGTTTTGAGCAGAAGTTACATTGCAGTCCAATACATTATAGAGAGTGGGACATCATTTTTCACATATGTGGAAGAGAATGTAAAGGCACACCAGCAGGACCATATTTTATTGGAAATATCGGATTTATTTTTAATGTCGCGGTCAGAATTTCTGACAAGAAAGAACTTGCTTATTTCTAAATCCTGCGATAACTCGCGGCAGACCTCCGCAATGTTTCCTGGGAACAATGACAAAAGCTCCCAGGAGACATTGTGGCATCGAGGAAGTGACGGAATACCCGCACACTACCCAATGAATCCATATACAGGAAGCGGCCAGTAACATAAAAGGATTACTAAGGTTCGCCTGCCCCTGACAGTGACTCGAGCTGGGCATCGCCGCTTAGTGAAGGATTGGCTCGGGCGGCTCGGCTGCTGTCGGCTGCTCTAGTCCTGCAAAGGGAACTGCGTTCCTGCTGTGAAAAAAGTGCA
Source organism: Rana temporaria (assembly GCF_905171775.1). Taxonomy (NCBI): domain Eukaryota; kingdom Metazoa; phylum Chordata; class Amphibia; order Anura; family Ranidae; genus Rana; species Rana temporaria. The sequence goes on from NC_053498.1 coordinate 127,908,046, forward strand.
GGAACTCCGTTCCCACGCGTTCCCGCAGGACTTGAGCCCTGGGCTGCGCACACCTATGGTCATCTCTTAGTCAGCATCTCAGATTAGGTAGTAGATGGTGACCCTGGATGATGCCTAAACAAAGATGGCTCCTTTCTGAAGAGAAAAGCAGGAAAGGTTTTGTCAGGGGGGAGTACTGTGATCTATGTGAGAGGTAACAATTACTTGGACGTGTTACGATGACCCATTACTGAGCATGCTGCATTTCACATGAATAAATATAGCTGATGTCAGGTCTACGTTAATAGCATGGACCAAGTAGAGCATTAGCACGCATAATAGAAGCAGCATAATGATGACCCGAGAGGCAATAAATATCTGAGAGTGTTACACTGACGCATTATTGAACATGCTGCACTTAGCATAAAAAAATATATCGGAAAGACAGGTCCACTTTGACAATACGCCATATAATTGATTGTCTTTTTCCACTGCACCAAGCAGGTTCTAGATGCCGCAAAACGTTTATCAGGTAATGTAAATGTTAAACTACATCTGAACAATTACCGTTTGCACTTTGTTTTGTGATGGAAATCTTTAGCTCAGCATATTCCCATCCACCGGCCATACATGGAAGATCGGCCAGTTTAAGGTGTTCTCGTGGCTCTTTGGCGCTCTGCAAATATTTGCTCTGAGATGAATAATAAATGATTTAGCGAGGAGCTCCCCCCCGCTCTCCTGGCTGTATTTCCATCCTCGCTCTGCCGACCATTTCTTAATAAAGCCAATAAACCAGGAGAGGTGAGCTGCCATTCATCATATTAATGGATATACAAAAGGTCAGGAATAATGACCAGCCTGCACCGTTCTCCCAGCACGATTCACCATTGTCACGCCGCTACTATTGTAACTCGTGAAGTCATTTCAGAGCTGCTATCTCTGTACGTGGATATATGTTATGCAATTCCTGATTAATGGCGCTGAGCCTCACATGCTGGAGAGCGTTAATTAATTGGCAATTTTCTCTCCAGCAATGAATTCTAGCCTGGTGTGTATTTAAATAACATAGTGTACAGATCAGTAAAGGGAATCAACATTGATACAAAGTAGTGGGAGATTGAATGTCCACACGTGGGAAACAGGGGGGCAGTTGGGATTTTGGGGAGGCGCATGAAGTTCTCATTAAAGATCTTGTCATGGGCAGTCTGGACCATAAATACCGTATTTATCGGCGTTTACCGCGCACTATTTTGCCCTGATAATCAGGGCAAAATCCGGGGTGCGCGGTATACGCCGATACCCGCTTTCCCGCGCTGAATTTGAATACTGCGCCGGCATATACCGAGCGCAGTACACTCGTGTATCTTCGGGCAGTTTCGGCGCCTCTCATGCTGACGTCCTGGACGTACAGGATGTCAGCGCGAGAGTAGCCGAGCCTGCCCGACGATACACGAGTGTACTGCGCTCGGTATATGTCGGCACAGTATTCAAACTCAGCGCGGGAAACGAGCGGGGAGGACGCCGCAGAAGGACGCCGGACCCGACGAAGAGGACACCCGAAGCCGCAGACAGATGCCGGACCCGACGAGGCCGCCGATGGACGCCGCGGAAGACACCAAAACTGTAAGTACAAAAAATCTTTTTTTCACAGGAATCCGGGTCAAGTTTAGGGGTGCGCGCTATACGCGGGAGCGCGCTATACTCCGATAAATACGGTACTTAGAAATCCACTCTGCTAATAATGATCCTCTTGCAATTTGCTAAACCTGGTCATGCTATCCATTAGGGGTGCAACGGATCAAAAAACTCACGGTTCGGATCGTTCCTCGGATCAGAGTCACGGATCGGATCATTTTTCGCATCAGAAAAAAAAAAAAAATTCTCCCCCACCGTAATAGCCACATCTCTCCCCCACTGTAATATCCACATCTCTACCCCTCTGTAATATCCACATCTCCCCCCCCCCCACTGTAATATCCACATCCCCCCACTAATATCCACATCTCCCCCACTGCAGTGGCGTCACTAGGGTTGGTGTCACCCGGTGCAAAAAAAAAATGGTGTCACCCCCTCCCACCAACTATAGTCCCCCCTCAGTAAAGACCCCCCTCCCTCAGTGCAGACACCCCCCTCGGTGCAGACACCCCCATCGGTACAGACACCCCCACCTCAGTGCAGACCCTCCCCAGCAGTACACCCCCTCAGTACAGACACCCCCCCCTCTCAGTACAGACAACCCCCCTCTCAGTACAGACACCCCCCTCTCAGTACAGACATCCCCCTCTCAGTACAGACACCCCCCCTCTCAGTACAGACACCCCCCCTCTCAGTACAGACACCCCCCCTCTCAGTACAGACACCCCCCTCTCAGTACAGACACCCCCCTCTTAGTACAAACACCCCCCCTCTCAGTACAGACACCTCCCTCTCAGTACAGACACCCCCTCTCAGTACAGAAACCCCTCCTCTCAGTACAGACACCCCCCTCTCAGTACAGACACCCCCCTCTTAGTACAAACACCCCCCCTCTCAGTACAGACACCTCCCTCTCAGTACAGACACCCCCCTCTCAGTACAGAAACCCCTCCTCTCAGTACAGACACCCCCCCTCAGTGTAGACCTCAGACAGTGGTGTGTGTGTCCCATGAGTGCGGGCTCCTCCTCCTCTGTGGGTGTAAACAGAGAGGAGGGCCATCACCAGGTGTACCAAGATGGCCGCGGCTCCGGAGCTATGCCTTTCCTAATGCTATGGCGGCAGCGGCAATCCGCGGATCACATAGTGTGCCGATCCAAAGGGGGGTGACCCATTCAGATCACAGATCAACAGTGGTCCGTTGCACCACTACTATCCATTCCATAGGGTCACATGTCCCTAGTTAAATTTTTGCAATCACTAACATCTCATATAATCTTTAACATATTAAGGTCATTACAATTGTCACTTTCAATCTTTTTAAATCTGAAGCTTTCATTAAATATAATCCCAGTTGATCCTGCCATTATTGTCCTTGTTCTGGTACTTCCTCTTTTAGGGTGACAATACCTGTCTTCAGTGGTGCCACACGACAGCGCAACCCCCACCCCCTACCCCCCTGTGGAAGATGGACGCCTCCTTAACTTAGGAGGCAGATGTCCTGCCTGCCCGGGACGACTCCAATCTCCTGTCCTCCTCCCTCCCCTGTCCGAGCCAGGTAGTAGAGCTGCTGCGGGTGAGACATTGTGGTGGCCTTCCCCTCCGTGCATTTCCTTCCTCCTCCTCCCCCTTGGCCAATAAGGTTGCTTTTCCTTTCGGCCAATCGGGAACCAGGTCTCACGACCCACTTCCGGATTGGCGGGGAGGATATTTATTGTGAAAATAGTGAATTTTCATTCGCTGTTATCACACAACTGGGTGAGCTTCGGATATGTAGATCAGGGGAGCAGACGCATGGTTGGGGGAGGTGACGCCTGTGCATCCTCTATGGACGGGCCGCCACTGATACACACACATTATGCAGGAATGAATGACTGTTGTTACCATCGGGAAATCTATCCTGAGAAATACGATAAAGCCATGAAGTGCATGTAGACAGGAAGGGATTCCAAAGAGGATGCAGATGTTCAAGAGCACCTGAATGCAATCAAGGTTTTTTATGGAAAAGAACAAATATGTGACAACTGCTTATGATGCACAGTGCAAACTTTTGGGTTGATTTACTTAAAGGGGTTGTAAACCTTCAGATCTGATAGTTACAGGAGCCCCCATTTTTCTTACCTGAGGCCCGAATCTCCGTGGGCGCGATCCTGCAAAGGTTTCCCCCCGCACCTGTGGCCTCGTTATTGGATGATCGATAGCAGCACAGCCATTGGCACCCGCTGCTGTCAATCAAATCAATGGCGCGGCGTGCTGCGGGGCGGGGCCAAGTGATACACTTGACGGCCACAGTGAGGCTGCAATTGATGGGGGGTTTTTTTCGCCCCCCAAAAATGTTGGGCACCAGCCGCCACTGTATCTGAGGGCTTTTATAAATAAAGACATTGTGGGCTCTTGGTCCTCATGTTACTTTGGGGCCCCGTAGATCTGCAGTTCTGAAATCAGGAAGGAATATCGAGTTAGGGTGGTGTACTGATTGTGTTATTTTCAGGGGGTAGAGCGGCAAGCGCAGCCGGCATAATATTCTCCTCTCAAAATTCTCTGCAGTTCACGCTCTGAGGCTTCAGATGTAACATCAGCCTGTGTCTCCTCTCAGGTACGGAATCAGTATTCGATCGCAGTGCCACATTGACAGAGTAATTTACCGGTGCAATTGAGATTATTCCAACACACCAAACTTCTATTCCGCTGCCGCTACAGACGGCGGCCTCACCGCCTCTTCCTTCTGAAATTTTAACATAAGCCCAACTAATCCCTGGACGGAATAGAAATGTAGGAGACAGAAAACAATAGAAATTGTAGGCATGTGTACACGGCGGGCACTCCGGGACACGGCGTCGAAGTCTGCAGATAGATGGTAGATGCACTGCATGCTGACAGGGAAGAATATCACGCTCACATTTATACAGCGACTATTTACTACAGGAATAAACATTTTATATTCACCAAATGCAGGACAATTTCCTGGTTGAAAGGTACAATGATCCCTAAACATAACTGTATTTAAAAAAACAAAAAAATGTTTCTGAACTGCTAAGGCCCCATTCGCAATTGAGGCTGCATTCACACTACAGTAGCGCATGAACTCGCAAAAAAAAAAAAAATAAGTGGCAAATGCTGCAAAGCACACACTTAAAAAATGCACAAAGCTCATAAAGATACTTGAACTTCTTTGCCACGTTTGTTGCATGTAGGGCAGCCCATTTAAAATAAATGGGCTGTCCTATGCGGGTAGTGCCTCAAGGCACAAAAATAAATGCACATATGCGCAACACCTGAAATCACACAATATAGTGTGAATGGAGGATAAAAACAAGTGCAAAATGTGTGAACATGTACATCCTGTAACTAGTAACTAGCTTTTCATTTGCTAAAAATACTTTTTAAAAACCCTCAAGTCTTAGATGCCCACAAAATGCTCAAAAACACCTGTGCAAACGTTCCGAAAATCCCGTAAAATGACAAAATACAAACAGCTCAAGTGTAAGGCCCCGTACACACGGCCGAGGAACTCGACGTGCCAAACACATCGAGTTCTTTGGCCAGTTCAGCCCTGAAGCCGCCGAGGAGCTCGGCGGGCCGAGAGCTCCCATAGAACAACGAGGAAATAGAGAACATGTTCTCTATTTCCTCGCCGAGGTCCTCGTCGGCTTCCTCGGCGAAATTGTACACACGGCCGGGTTTCTCGGCAGAATTCAGCCAGAAACTCGGTAGGAAGCTGAATTCTGCTGAGGAAACTGGTCGTGTGTACGGGGCCTAAATGCAGTCTTAAACTGGTGTACAGTAAAATGTATTATGTTGGAACATCATTGGGGTAGATTCAAGTAGCAATTACACCTGCGTATCCATAGATACGCAGCGTAATTGCTAAGTAGCGCCGGCGTATCGACTTTCTGTATTCAGAAAGCTCGATACGCCGACTGTAGCCTAAGATATGACTGGCATAAGGCTCTTATGCCGTCGTATCTTAGGCTGCATTCTGACGCTGGCCGCTAGGTGGCGTTCCCGTAGTGGTCAGCGTAGAGTATGCAAATTGCATACTCACGCCGATTCACAAACGTACGAGCGCCCGGCGTTCGCGTTTTACGTCGTTTGCGTACGGCACTTCCGTCGTAAGGCTGCTCCTGCTATTAGGAGGCGCAGCCAATGCTCAGTATGGACGTCGTTCCCGCGTCGCGTTTTTCGAAATTTGCGTCGTTTGCGTAAGTGGATCGTGAATGGTGCTGGACGCCATTTACGTTCCCGTCAAAGCAAATGACGTCCTTGCGACGTTATTTACCGCAATGCACATTGGGAAAGTTTCCCGGCGGAGCATGCGCACTACGTTCGGCGTGGGAACGCGCCTAATTTAAATGATCCACGCCCCCTACGGGATCATTTAAATTACGCCGGCCACTTTTACGCAACGCCCCCGCAAATTACGGAGAAAATGCTTCGTGAATGAAGCGTAGCTCAAGTAATTTACGGAGGCGTAGCGTAAAAACGGTACGCTGCGCCTCCGTAGTAGTGCGCGCCCCTACCTGAATCCACCCCATTGTTGTTAAAAGACATTGCAGCTTGTCAACTGTCCATTATATGTAGCTATACATTTTACAAAGTGTATGCTGCATCTAGTCTAGTAACATGTGGGTGAAGACTGAGCAGGCACTAGAAATCAACAAATAAGTCAGAATTGGTTATATAGATTTTACAGCATGTCAAACTCATCAGCAAAATAATTATCTTTTGATTGAGTAGGGGAACTCTCAGCCAGGCCAGCCACAAAATCTTTTCTGATCTTTCATAGCATTTGTCAAATCTCTAATCATTTTGAGAAATATTGGAGCTTTTCCTATCTAGGATGGCAATTTTACCATGAGGTTCAGATCGCAGCTATCGGTTAATCCTGATGGCGCAGTGTACAGGGGCGGACTGACAACTCCATGGGGCCTCCGGGCAATAGGAGATTATGGGGCCCCCAGGCGATAGATTATGGGGCCACACAGTATACACACATAGGCCCAGATTCTCAAAGGGCTTACGACGGCGCAACGCCATTTGCGCCGTCGTAAGTCCTAATCTGGGCCGTCGTATCTATGCGACTGATTCTTAGAATCAGTTACGCATAGATATCCATTAGATCTGACAGGCGTAAGGCTCTTACGCTGTCAGATCTTAAATGCAATTTGAGAGGAATCCTGTCGGGAAAAACTTTTTTCTGGTACAAACCGGTCGCGTGTACGAGGCATACCTCTTTCTATTTAGCACACGCAGCCAATTGGTATAAAGAATGGGTCTTCAAACTACGGCCCTCCAGTTGTTCAGGAACTACAATTCCCATCATGCCTAGTCATGTCAGAATTTTACAATGCCTCATGGGATGTGTAGTCAGGGCTGATCCTAGGGTCACAGGCGCCTGGGTGCAGAAATATTTCTGGCGCTCCCCACATGGGCGTGTTCTTTTTATTAACTCCTCCCCTTTACAAATGTTTCTATGGCAATGACTCAACCACAGAGATGCTCCCCCACAAAGTATTCATTACCCTGGGATCCGTACATGATCTCTTAACAATAAACAAAATACAGGAAGAGAAGAGGAGTACTTTATTGGGACCTGGAGGGGGGCCTCTCTGATGGACACAGTAAGGGCTTCTGTTAGAGAGTCTGTTAGAAAGAGCCCCTAGACATACTACAGACATGATACAGGAGATGGTCAGAGACTGCAGACATGATACAGGAGATGGTCAGAGACCACAGACATAGTACAGGAGGCAGTCAGAGACTGCAGACATAGTACAGGAGATGGTCAGAGACTGCAGACATAATACAGGAGACGGTCAGAGACTGCAGACATAATACAGGAGACGGTCAGAGACTGCAGACACAGTACAGGAGATGATCAGAGACTGCAGTCACAGTACAGGAGATGATCAGAGACTGCAGACATAGAACAGGAGATGGTCAGAGACTACAGACATAGTACAGGAGATGGTCAGAGACCCATCATTTCTGGACGGACACACACCTATGCTCAGTACACTAGTTCTGGATGGACACAAACAAGGAGAGAAGGAGGGAGGGGAAAACTCTGCCACTTCGGCGCCCCCACCTCTGCAGGCGCCTGGGTGCAAAACACCCTGTTCCGCAACAACTGGAGGGCCGTAGTTTGAGGATCCCTGGTATAAAGTCATGAGCCGACTCTCTGGGGGAGGGGGGGGGGGTGAGCAGCATTGTTGTGATTTACAACCTTGTACTAGAAGTAAGCAAAGTGGGGATTGTTTGTTTCACTGAAATAAAATTGGGAACATTTCAATGTTTTGAGTTCCTGAGAAATGCATTGAAATTAATAGAGAACCTAATTTAAGATGGTATTTTCTCATTTTAAAGGCTTTTAGTGACTCCTGAGGGTTACAGAAAGTCCTTTAAACTATCTTGGGCCTAATCTTATGTCATAAATGTCCCCTTAATAGCCAGGAACATAAAGTCATATATATTAAAGGAGCTTACCGTCACACACAGCAAAAGTAAACTTTTTTTAAGCCGATTTAAATCAGCAGAACTGAATGACCAAATGAGAGACATTATTTGCAAAAAAATCAGGAAAGGCCAAATTGCTTTTTTTGTGGCTAAATTAAGTTTGGAAAAATTACCCATTTATCCCTACTGAGCTATTAGGTTCCAGCATGCTTTTGTTTGGCCACCATTTTGTTCCCTACATAGCCAGGGACATGACATATGGTGGTCCTGCAATCATTTATATGGGATAGGTCAAGCAATAAATAGATTTGCCCTATCAGAATGCCGTCCTCTTTTCCTGATATCTGTGAATTCTGCGTCCATGTCCCAGGCGTCAGTGACTCGGTAGTGAGTGGTATGTCGGCGGTTATTATTCCTCCCTGGGATGGCTTTACAGCTGCCGTTCCTTGTCTGGTAATCCTGTTCTATAATTGTACCTCTAAGCTGCCATTATTGGTTAAGCCCGTTAGTTACAGCCTGCAGACTCTGACACAGCGAGAAGATTGAACAGAGCGAGAACGCTGAATTAATGTGATGGGGCATTAAGTAAGTCACTGGACATCGCCCAGTGCCCCTCCTCTGGTGCCCAATCCTACTGGATGGACACCCCAGCCTTTATCCATAGTCAGTGATCTCGTTATTAGGGCTCTGGAGTGGGGAATGCATTTTATGTGAGCATGGCGGCCTGGATTGGATGGCTCAGCTAGCGACTCAATATACGCGCTCTGCAGTCTGGAGAATTAGAACCACTAGGCTCTCTCTGCCGGGAGCTCAGCCTATAATAGGGTATTAATTGTTTGCGCTGGGAAGTCAGGGGTAAATAAACAGCCAGAGGAATCAATAATCAGCCAGGTCAGATGAACTTATTTATCGCTCTAGCAGCTGCCGGCAGCAGCCACATAATAGATGTATATGGAGTATTAAAGAGGTTTATTACGTCCTCTGCATGCTGCAGCGAGCTTATTCTGTGTGCGCTGCAGAGCTGCCAGCGGCGGGGAGGAGGAGAGGGGGGGGGTGGGTAACCTCTGTCTGCAGAGCTGACAATGTGATCCCCTCACTGGGGGACATGCAGCACATCTGATCCAGGAAGAGATACAGACACAACACACATACCAGCACAGACAAGGCCACAGGCTGCCTGGAAGGGTTCCAGTTTTTCCTCCATTACAAGATCTATGTGTGTGAGAGAGGGAAATATTCAGATATTTATTGCAAATTCCAGGACAAGAAGCAGCTCTTCTTTTTTGTGCTTCTCACATCGTATGAAAGGCAGGACATCGCTAAATAAGATCTACTCAACAATAAACATTCAATTAAACTGCACAGTCCAGTAACTGATACCCTCACCATCTATGGGCCCTCAGACATCTGATCACCCTCTGGTGCGCGCTTTTGGCCACCTTGCACATAAACATGGCTGTTCACCTCAGGCAAACATACAAAATTTGGGGGGAAGCTGCACTGGCAGACACTATAAGGAGCTTATTGGTGGGGGGTTGGCAGCTGTCTCTTGGATCGAGTGTTGTCAGCATGGCTTTCATAGTCATGAAAGGCCAGATCAAGGAATTGTCATCATGTCTTTGGGTATCTATGGCAGATCAATAGTTCTGAGCACTGTGACCTCGGCGCCAGATCTAAAGTACTGGCTTTGGATAATGGAAGGTCGATAAAGAAAGTGTTAGGTTAGTGATAAGGTTAGTGGTTATTTAATGGTAGTGTTAGAAGTTTTAGTGTAGCTTTAAAGTGGATGTAAACCCTCCATACACCCAGCGAAGTGAACAGTCTCAGGTGATACACTGAGATGAACCAAATCTCCCTACATAGGTTTTACATCCATATCTGATGTCTTCACATTTATATACTGTTTAGAAAGTTCAGATCATGTCAGGAAAATTTCTCTTCCTGTTTAACACAGAGGGCCAGATTCACATAGGTTAGCGGATCTTTAGATCTGCGTAACCTATCTGATTTAAGATCTGCCGCCGCAAGTTTTTGAGGCAAGTGGGTAATTCACAAAGCGCTTACCTCAAAACTTGCGGCGGCATATCGTAAATCCCCCGGCGGAATTCAAATTCCGCGGCTAGGGGGAGTGTACTATTCAAATCAGGCGCGTTCCCGCGCCTAACGAACAGCGCATGCACCGTCCGCAAATTTACCCAGCGTGCATTGCGCTAAATGACGTCATTGGTTTCGACGTGAACGTAAATGGCGTCCAGCCCCATTCACGGACAAGTTATGCAAATGACGTAAAATTTTTAAATAGCGACGCGGGAACGACGGCCATACTTAACATTGGCTGCGCATCATAGACCCAGGGGTAACTACCTGCCGGAAAAAGCCGAACGCAAACGACGTAAAAAAAAGCGTTGGGTGGTCGTTCGTTTCTGAATCGGCGTAATCTCCTCATTTGCATATTCGTCACGTAAATAAACCGACACGCCACCTAGCGGCCGGCCTGGAATTGCAGTCTAAGATCCGACGGTGTAACGCAGTTGCACCTGTCGGATCCTAAGGATATCTATGCGTAACTGATTCTATGAATCAGTCGCATAGATACGACCTGCAGAACTCAGAGATACGACGGCGTATCAGGAGATACACCGTCGTATCTCTTTGTGAATCTGGCCCAGAGTGTGATGTCTGGGCATACAGCCAAGATAGCTAGCATTGCTGATTGGAGGAAAGGCACACACCCCCTCTCCACATAGGCAGAGACTCTCAGAGGTGTTTTGTAACAGGGCCAGCTCCCTGATAATCTATTTTAGCAACCTCCCCTGACAGAAATGCCAGACTACTTTTATCTGACGTGTCAGAGAATTTGTCAGGAGTTATCAGGCTGATAATAGAAGAACGATTCAGAACGAGACTTAGCTCTTTGAAGAGAGATAACAAAAAACTGCAGAAGTAAATGTGCCCAGATCAAATTTCATGAATTGGGTTTACTTCCACTTTAAGGGCCAGTGATTTAGTTAGATTTAAAGGGATTAGTCAAGATTTTTTTTGGGGGGGGGGGGGCGGAGGGGGGGTGCTATCAGGTAAAAATCCAATGAAGAGGTTAAAGTGGATGTAAACCCCAAAAAAATTATCCACAGTTCATTGTATATTACCAGGATGTGTTATGTGGGGGAGGGGTGGATTTATCACTTTTTATACTGTGGATCACCTCATATTATGATAAACATAACATAACATATGATAAACATGTCCAAGCTAGATATGTAAATAACCTGTCACTCAAAGCAAGGAGAGAGGAAAGGACTTTTTATTTAGATTTTTATCTGGAAGTCTGTAAATTTTAACTGAACTATAAAAGAGGATTGCTTAGAGCTGGATTAACTCTGTGTGGCAAGACTGGGCACAGATGATAGATAGAAAATCTTATACTCTACATTGTGACATAAAAAAAAATAAAAAATTCACACAATGGCAATTATTTATAAAAAAAATAAATAAAAAGAGTCGTATGAGTGTCAGAAGCATTAACATAGCCGTTACGAATAATCCCCATATTGTGTATTTTACTCTATGATTAGCAGCTCCATTTGGTGGCTAATACATAATGTGGTATTTTCCTGAAATACGTCAAACAAGAATTTTGTTCACTGGATGGAGCTGATGATCATAGTAAATAATTGTAGCATCCTTTAGCTAGTGTGCTAGTGTATATATTTAATAGAGTAGGTAAATTTGACTTGGCTAGCAGCCAAACCTGGGCTGAATCTGGGTCAGGGATGAGTGACTCAGGAAGGCTGGATGACACATCTCTGGTAACTCCCCCTGCTCTCTAGAATCTTGGAGAAGCTTCCAGAAGTAGATGGTGGAGTTTAGGAAGAGCTGTCTGGTGTATTAATGAGGGCCCCAGCCAATCCCCAGTAAATTGGCTGACAACGGGCGGGTATCTCATAAATACAAATGGGTCTTGCCAGCAGGGGCAGTCGAGTAAAAGATGGAGAAGGAGTACTGAGGAGGCTGTTAGTAAGCCTTGAAGGTGCCCCCTAGTCTGCAGGGGGGTGACTTTGGGCCTGGGGCTTAGGTGTTGGAGGGACCCTCTACAACACACGGATGATATCCTTCCTGGATGCACTGGAGAAAGTGTGAAGACAGAAGGAGCAGGTCAGCATGTCCAGGAGTTCTCCAGAAAATCTATCTCTGGAACCCAAGGGAATCCCTGCTACATAGAGCAATCTCCGACCTTTCTAAACAAGAAAGAATTTTATGTTTGTGTCTGGCAGACAGACAAAAGCATGGAGACAATCAATCGTCTTTTAATTTTTCCAAGGTAAAACACAGTGTTATGGGAGTCACGGTCCACAAGAAGTTCACTGCTATTCTCAATGATGCTCATGCTAAATTTGTTAAAGTATGGACCCCATGGCTAGACTATGATAATAATCTCGGCTTTGACTGTTCTGCCCTTTCCCTATAGCTCTTTACTAATGGAGCAACGTTTGGTGGTGGCTTGACCCAGCCCCGTGGAATCCATAAATTTGCCTCCCCCTTTTCCTGCCTACTCTCCCCACTTCCTTTCACTTTTTTTTTCTGCACCTTTTATACACTTCTTCTCCTTTTCTTACCTGTCCCACCATAAACATTACGGGGCAGATCCACGTACAACGGCGCATTATTACGCCGGGCGTAGCGTATCTAAGATACACTACGCCGCCGTAACTTACTTTTTTTTTTCAGATCCACAAAGAATCCGCGCCGTAAGTTACGGCGGCGTAGTGTATCTTTGGCGGCGTAATGGCGCGGCATTCAAATCTCTGTGATGGGGGCGTGTTTTATGTAAATATGTCGTGACCCGACGTAAACAACGTTTTTTTTAACTGCGCATGCGCCGTCCGTGGGGGTATCCCAGTGCGCATGCTCGAAATTAACCCGGAACAAGCCAATGCTTTCCGACGGTGACGTCATTCTACGCAAATCCCTATTCGCGAACGACTTGCGCAAACGACGTAAAAATTTTACATTTCTACGCGGGAATGATGGCCATACTTAACATTGAGTATGCATAACAGTAGCTTTAACTATACGCCGGAAAAAGCCGAATGCAAACAACGTACGGCCGGACGTACGTTCGTGGATCGCCGTAACTAGCTAATTTGCATACTCGACGTGGAATTCGACGGAAACGCCACCTAGTGGCCGCCGAAGAATTGCATCTTAGATCCGACGGCGTACTAAGACGTACGCCTGTCAGATCGACCCGAGATGCCATCGTATCTTGTTTTGAAGATAAAAAAAAGATAGGACGCAGGAAATTTAAAATTACGCCGTATCAATAGATACGCCGGCGTAATTCTTTTGTGGATCTGCCCCTACATTTATACAGTACACCCAATTCCAAATTATTATGCCAATGATATTTTTCTCATTTACCAAAATAATTGATGTAAACAACAGTCAGCATAATTCTCGTGTTATCAACTGTTAAGAGTACAATTCTAATTTTATTGAACAACCCTCCTAATGATGTTTTTTTTTTTTCAAAATAAAAAAACGTACAATTCACTGTTCCAAATTATTACGCATAGTGGGCCAGATTCAGGTACATCTGCGGCGGCGTAATGTATCGCATTTACGTTACGCCGCCACAAGTTTTACGGGCAAGTGCTTGATTCACAAAGCACTTGCCTGTAAAGTTGCGGCGGCGTAGTGTACATCCCTCTGGCGCAAGCCCGCCTAATTCAAATGATCCGGGTAGGGGGCGTGGATCATTTAAATTAGGCGCGTTCCCGCGCCGAACGTACTGTGCATGCTCCGTTTTGAAATTTCCCGCCGTGCTTTGCGCGAAAATGACGTCGCACCGACGTCATTTTTTGAACGTAGACGTGAGTTACGTCCTTTCCTATTCACGGACGACTTACGCAAAAAAAAAATATTTGACGCGGGAACGACGGTCATACTTTAACATGGCAGGTCTATCTATACGCCACAAAATAGCAGCTTTAACTATATGCTGGGAAAAGCCAACTAGCGACGACGTAAGAGAATGCGACAGCCGCGCGTACCTTCGTGGATCGCCGGAAAAAGCTAATTAGCATACCCGACGCGGAAAACAACGCAAACTCCACCCAGCGGGCGCTGAAGTATTGCACCTACGATCCGAAGGCGTACGAAGCCGTACACCTGTCGGATCGAAGCCAGAAGCCGTCGTATCTTGGTACTTCTTCTGTGAATCTGGCCCAGTAAGTTTCAAAACACTTTATAGGTTGCAAAGAACTGAAAATTTTAATTTGTTGTGTTTGCAGCATATTTACTGAAATCAAAAGCTATTTCAATCAAACTTTGAACAACATTTTAACTTTTTAAACATTTTAACTTTTCAAACATTTTAACAGGTCACGTTACATTTTAACATAGGACCCCTTATTTGATAGCAGCTTCACAAGTCTTGCATCCATTGAACTTGTAAGGCCTCGTACACACGACAGAGTTTCTCGGCAGAATTCACCGAGAAACTCGGTCAAACCCGGATTCTGCCGAGAAACTCTGTCGTCTGTACACTTTTGGCCCGATGGAGCCGCCGAGGAACTCGTCGAGAAAATAGAGAACATGTTCTCTATTTTCTCGTTGTTCTATGGTAGAAGGCGGCCCGCCGAGCTCCTCGGCGGCTTCATCCCTGAACTCACTGAGGACCTCGACGTGTTTGGCACGTCGAGTTCCTCGGCCGTGTGTACGGGGCCTAAGTTTTTGGACAGTTTCTGCTTGGGCTCGGGCCGAACCTTTCGCCCTTCCCTACCTCTGATCTTAAGTCTTTGTGGTGGTATTTACTGTAGAAATTCTGATATGCAGCTTATCATTTAGGATATTATGATAGTCATGTAATCAGTGTTCAGGCAGGGAAGGATTAAGTGCCAGCATGGTTCTCTAGCATTGAGGACAATATAGAATTTCCTGACAGTCATTTTCACTTGTTCTTCATAGCCAAACACCAATAATTACCGGTGACGGAAACTAAGTTGCCAATCTAATGTGTCTGTGCTACTCCCCCGCCATTTTACACCTAAACTGTGCAAAGTGGAGTGCTAAGAAGGACATTACACTTATCAAATGTGTTCATTTCATATACCTATTAATTAGGGCGGTGATAAGCACTTTCTAAGGAACGTTTGGTTCAGAGTTTTCCAGGCAGTAGAGAGAACTAAGTTCCCCATCATTCTCTGTGATAACTGTCACCAGTTGGAAGTACATGACTAAGGGTCCTTTCACACGGAGCGGACCGTTTTTGTGTCCGCTCCGTGTGTCCGCAAAAGCTCAGCGGGGATCCTCCTTAATCCCCGCTGAGCTGTCGGCTCTCCCCTATGGGGAATCGGATGAAGACAGACCGTCTGTCCGTCTTCATCCGATCCGTTCCGCCGGACGGAAGAAAAATAGGGTTTTCTTCCATCCGAAAAACCGGATCCTGACGGACGCGGATGGTTGCGGACGTTATCGGATGCTCCATCCGCTAACGGACGCGATCCCATAGGGATGCATTACAACTCAGTAAACGGACTTGTAATAAACGGACGAACGGTCCGCTAATGTGAAAGGGGCCTAAGGCACAACATATGTTATTAGCCCTTCGGGATAGTGACCACTATACTGTACCTAACTAAAATAAACAACACCATGGCCCGGATACACATACATTGGCGCATATCAGTGCCCATCTGCAGCCTTTCCCATCATTACAGCCTAATCAGTGCCCATCTGCAGCCTTGTCCATAATAAAACTGCAGCATACAGAAACTGGTGCGGCTCTGCATAGTAACCAATCCGCTTCTAGGTTTTAATGTTAAGGAACCCTTAGCAACCTCTTGAGGAATCCTGGTTGACATGACTATGGTATACCAGAATACACCCTGACCGCTAAGACCCTTTTACAGTTAATACCCCACATTAACCCTTAATAAATAATGAGACCACCACTTAATGTTGGAGTAAAAACTGGCCGTAGCAGCCTCCTTTATTTTAAATACTCTTTAAATAATAAATAACCAATAACATAACAACAAACACGTAAAATTCCTGAGATAATACCTCTCCTAAATGGTGTTGGACTTTGCAGGACCCACTAACCACTAAACTTATTCACACTTTAAGATATGTGTAAACTCCCCTCCCACAGCTCCTGCTCCTCCTTCCCCCCCAGCTACCAGGGTTCTGTTAACCCTGTCATGGCCGGCCCTACGCTGACTTGCAGTTGGCTCCGTGCCTCACTAGACAAAGGCCCCACTAGAAGCTGCAATTGCATCTTTTACTTTAGAAAATGTGGCTAATCTAAGAAAAGACACAATGGGGTTGATTTACTAAAACTGGACTGTGCAAAATCTGGTGCAGCTCTGCTTAGAAACCAATCAGCTTGCAGTTTTTTTTTTGTCAAAGCTTGATTGAACAAGCTGAAGATAGAAGCTGATTGGCTGCCATGCACAGCTGCACTCAATTTTGCACTCTCAAGTTTTAGTAAATCAACCCCGATAACTCCCTCTGTCCTTCGCAGAGTGATCTTACGACATTGGTGTGACATCATCGCTCACATTTGGACAGTCGGCGCATCTCCATCGTGTACCCGAAGCAGATCTGGCACGGCAGGGAGCCTCCACCACCACCCGTTCCCCCCTGCAGAGAACAAAATGTGTTTATCTGAATGCCGACACCATCAAGCCTTTTGTGTAATCACAAAACTCTTTAGCAGGCTGTAATATTCTTATAAAAGGCAGCAGGGGGTATATTACAGTTGTGGCTTCCTCTAGGTATAAACTCACGTGCTGGAATAAAATGCCATTTATTTATATGAGACATCTGGATTAGCCTGATATATGGCCAGCGGTGAAATGCTGAGTGGTGGCGAAGGATGGTGGGGGCGGGGGTGGTGTTATCAGCCACTTAGAGATGTGAATAAATGCCCAGATTGCCTCTTCGTCTTCTTTCTGATCTTCTCTATTATCCCCAATTTCTTCACCTTCCATTTATCATCGAACACCATATATATAATATGGTCGTATTCTGATGATTATCTGGACACCACTTTTGATATTGTCATGCTCCATCTATCATCTAGACACATATATAATATTTTCACATTCCATTTATCATTGAACACCATATATAATATCTTCATGTTCTACTGATCGATCGGACCCAATATATAATATTGTCGTATTCTACTGATCATCTGGACCTCATATATTTTATCTTTATGGTTGGAGCCCTACGGCCGACACGGACATGGACACAGACTGACTAGGACTCACAACATACAATGTACCTGAAGTGTGCGCTGGCCCTAATGGACGGTACGCCAGAATAAGGGGGCATACCCTGTTAAATGATAGATGTTGTGGAGAGGAATGAACCTGGGAAAATGAAATGGGATGGGGGGGCGGGCGAAGTGCGCCGGAAGTCTCGTGCAGAGACAGGAAGCCGACGGAGCCCGGAGGGAGGCGAGGAGGTTATATAGGCTCCCCGGGCTCCTCCCATAAACACAGGCCGCTGCTCGGCCTTCTTACTTATGGTTGGAGCCCTACGGCCGACACGGACATGGACACAGACTGACTAGGACTCACAACATACAATGGACCTGAAGTGTGCGCTGGCCCTAATGGACGGTACGCCAGAATAAGGGGGCAAAACATACAGGTATGGTTATAGTTTTATTGAGCCAGAACATTAGAGAGCAAGTTTGGCGAAGGCTTGTGCCATCTCCGCCTGAGGGTCAGGAATGTACCTAGCGAAACAGGCAGACTTCCACCTGCCTAGTTTCTTAATGATATGGTCGGGGACCCCGTGTCGGGAGGCAGCTGAGGCTGCTCCGACACGAAAGGAGTGGCCCGAATACTGGGTAGGATTCAGGTGCAGAGTCCGAAGGAGGATCCTTACGTGTTTAATGAACTGGCTGGTGTTGAGAGGTTTGTCCGGGAAAGGGAGTAGAGGAGCGGAGTCTGATTGGGCTGGCAAAAGTAAGAGTAGGCGGTCCAAGATGGTCACTGGGCACCAGGCGTTACCCGTCTTGAAAATGGCGATGTCTAAGCCGGGGCCTGACTGCTGTGTTTTGGTGGTAGTGAGGTGAAGCGTGAAGCGGTCTTGATGGCGGACCAGGTGTCGTCTGCGCAGGATTTGGCCAGCAGGGCTGTTGAAGGCAAACTCGCTGGGCCGGAGGAAACCATAATACGCTAGGTAGATGGCCGCTTGTATGACCAAGCTAGGCAGGAGGCCAAACGGGGATGTGGCGAGGATGGCAGACAGGTCTCTAAATATGGTGCTGGTAACAGGCAGGCGTTTGGCGATGACGACTGGTTGTAGCTTCTGGACTGCGCGTAGGGCAGCTTTGACTGCGTGGGACGTAAACAGCGAAGGCTTCGCCGGATCT
This sequence comes from Rana temporaria, assembly GCF_905171775.1. Classification (NCBI taxonomy): domain Eukaryota; kingdom Metazoa; phylum Chordata; class Amphibia; order Anura; family Ranidae; genus Rana; species Rana temporaria. Next base: position 127,926,507 of record NC_053498.1, read on the forward strand.
TGTAAGGACAGAAAGTGCTGGACGCCAGCCAGGTAGAGACGGATGGTGTTGTATGAAAGGGACTGGCAAGTGTGGCAGTAGGAGATGAAGGCCAGTACGTGCTTGACACTCGGGGTGGTGTTAGCGGAGTGGCGCGTCAGGAACTTGGAAAAGGAGTCCCAAGCCGTGCGATAGGCTTTGAGGGTATTGCGGGAGAGAGACTGGTTGATCAGCTGGGTAGCTTGCTGTAGGTGCTGTGTCAGTCCAGGGTCAGTTGAGACCAAGGAGGGATAGGGGCTGAAGATGGATCGGCTGCGGGTTTCTGCTGGAAAAAAGAGGCATAATTAAAGCGGGACAAGGCGTCTGCGGCGAGATTACACTTGCCGGGGAGGAAGTTACAATGCACATTGAATTGGTGTAGTAAGGACAGTTGGACTAGCCGACGTAGGAAGGACATTATAACAAGAGACCTGGACCTGCCCTTGTTGATAATGTCGGCTGTGGCCTGGTTGTCGGTGGTGAAGGTTACCGTTTGTCCAGCCCAGCTGTGGCCCCAGAGTTGAGCGGCTGCTACGATTGGGTACAACTCGAACAAGGAGGACGTCTGGGTGAAGCCCGGGACCGCTAGTATTTCTGGCGGCCATGGTCCTGCGAACCAGTGGTGGCCAAAAATAGCCGCGAAGCCTGTGGAGGCTGCGGCGTCGGTCACTACTTGTGGGGAAAGGGGTGACACTGACGGTATAAACATCGATATACCGTTCCAGTTGGTGAGAAATTCTTCCCACATCGAGAGGTCCGCTAAGGCTGCGGTATCCAATTTGAGAATCTGATCAGGGTCCTGTGCGTGGGAAAGGAAGACCAGAAGGCGTGACACGAAGGATCGGCCCTGAGGGATGATCCTTACCGCAAAGTTTAGCATTCCCAGGAGGGACTGCAGCTGCTTCCTGGTGCAGCCCTGCGTTTGGGTGAAACTATGGAGGACTGCTCTGATGCGGGTCAGTTTGTCGGGGGGGAGGCTGGCTTGCATGGAGGTGGTATCCAGGTTAACCCCGAGGAAGGTAATGGAGTGTGCTGGGCCTTCTACTTTGTGTTCTGCGAGGGGGACGTTGAGATTCTTGAAGACAAGTCTCAACTTCTGGAGGTCTCCTGGAGGCGTGTCGGGTTGTTCAATTAGCAAAAAGTCATCCAAGTAGTGGATGACTTCTTGGCACTGGGCTTGGTGCACGAGTATCCAGGTGAGAGTCTGTGCGAAGGTGTCGAAGAGCCAGGGACTAGACTTGGAGCCAAACGTCAGCTTGGTGGCGAAGTAGTATGACTCTCTCCACTTCATGCCATGCCAACACCAGAGGGACGGGTGGATAGGCAAGAGTTTGAAGGCGTCTGAGATGTCGGCCTTGGAGAGCCAGGTGCCCGTGCCGGTTTTGATTATGGCTTGGATTGCCATGTCTACAGACGCGTATTTTAGGGAGAACTCCTCCGAAGGGATCAGGGAGTTCAGGCTGGGGGTGGGGGAAGAATGAGGCGCAGACAGATCGTAAACTAAACGTGTTTTATTTGAAAACTTGCCCTTGACAAGCCCAATAGGGCTGACTCTCCAGGTGCTGAAGGGGGGTGTGGTGAAGGGGCCTATGATGAAGCCTCGCTCTAGCTCTGTCTGTAAGAGCTGGTCTATGGCCTGCTCGTCTGTGGCGGCTGAGCGCAGGTTTCTACATTCGTGCGTTGTGTGGGGTAGTGAAATGAGGCCTGTGTGGAACCCTTCTGTGAAGCCTTGGACGAGGAAGGTGGTGAGGGAGGGGGTGGGGTGGGAGGTGAGGTAGAGCTCCAGCCAGGGGATGTTAATGCGGCCTAGTCAGGTCTTCTTTTGTTGCTTGACTAGGCATAGGGTCCTGGGGTGCGCTCTATGGCACGTAAGGCAGACATGGAGCAGACGGCATTGGCTGAAGTTGCAGGAGCCATGGTTAAAATTATTGCAGATGGCCGCGCCGCCTAGCGTCTGTACTGGGCGCCCGAACTTGTCGGCCTGGGACGTCTGCTGGGTGGCCGGTAGGCCCGGAGCTGCCCTCGAGGTCGAGGGGAGTTCGAACGGGCGAGTGTTGGAGGTGGTGTTGGCGCACCAGGTGGCGGTGTGAGTGGAGGACTGGCAAACAGCGCATAATGGTGAGCGCAGGCCAGCAAAGTGGCGGCAGAACAGCTCGGTGTCCATGAGACTCCAATCTGTAGCTGTCTGGAACTGCAGCAGCCTGGCCGCTGCTTTGGCTGAGAAGGAGCGGTGGTAGTCATAGAATGAAAACCCTCCGTACTTGTAGCCCAGATCCACTATGGTGTGGAGATAAAGGTCCAGCTCTTCCCTCCTGCTGGGGGAGGCGGAGCATAGGACATCTCTGAGCATGCCAAAGGCCAAGGCGAATTCCGGGACCGATAGTTTACGGTTAAGCCTTGGGTCTTTGGCCTTGAGGACCACTGAGACGTCTCCCCAGGCGTAGGCCTTGTTGTCGGCTAGGTCGTGTACCGAGATGAGGAGGGAGGCTAGGTTGATGTCCTTGCCGTCCAGGATGTCCTTCCTGATGTTGGCAGGAACCAAGTGGGCTGGGAGGACTACGGAGCACTTGCCTGTGGGTGTAAGCGGGGGAGGTATTTGCGGTTGCACTGCAGACGGGGTGAGCGTGGATGGATCGGGGGTAGCTGTAGGTGGGCGAGCCTCCAGAAGCATCATTCTCGCCTGTACGTCTGTAATTGTGGTGGAGAGTGTTGCGACCATGTTGTGGAGTTGGGACATGGCGGCGGATATGGAGTGTAGCGAAGTTTGCTGGGTGCTTGGTCCGGGTGAGGCTGGCGGGGAGTTGTTTGAAGCAGGAGGTGGGAACAGGAGCCTGAAAAGTTCTGCCTTCCTGGCTGTGGACGGAAAGGGCACATGCTTGCGCCTCAACTCCGCTGTTAACTTGGGGATGGTCCATCCCCTGAAGGAGCGTGCGCTGCCGCTCTCTGAAGCGGGGGGCGGTGATGAAGGGGCAAAAAGGTCTTCGCTGCCGTCCTGAGACATGACTCAGGGTAAATCGTGCCCTGGGTACGGAGTCTTGTCTAGGAGGTCGGGGTGGGACGAGCAGGAACCTGCAGGGGTGAGATAAAAGGGGTTGTTTCTGTGTCCTGCCGGGGATGGGGGATCCCCTTTTCCTCTTTTTTTTTTTTTTTTTTACCTGTAGAAATTACTGAATCTGGCGTGCAGGGGGAGCTGGTGAGCTTGACTGACCTGTGGAGAAATGACAATATATAAGGACGGGTGCTAGCCAAGCTCGAATGTTGTAAGTGACCGACGAAGGGGGTGAGGCGGCGGGGACGGCTTGGTGGCCGAAATGTCCCATGACAGAGGCCTGAAACGGTGCGTTGCGGGTGTGGCTGGCAACGTGGGGGCTCTGGAGCATGTGCTGAAATGAGGGTGACACTGTTGGGGAACGTTCGAGGCAAGCCTGCCAGCGGGAACATGCAGGGGTTGAGATCTGGACTTGTGTCAAGTAAATGAGTGACAGAAATTCCCATGGCAGAGTTGCGAAACTCTGGAGCACGTGCTGAAATGGGGCTAAAAAGAGAGGGGCATGTTAGGGTCCGGACTGAGTGTGAGGATGTGTGTGGGCTTGCTGGGGTGTGTTTGTGGTAGGGCGAGTGACTGAAATGACCCATGACAGAGGCATGAACCGGTGCAGTGTGATTGTGACTGACAACCGGGCTCTGGAGCATGTACTGAAAGGGGCCACGGTGGAATTGGCCATGTATGGAATGGGGTGAGGCTGCAGCTGAGAAGGTGCTTGTGTACACCCAAGACGTACTGCAGCTGGGTAAGTGGGGGAACGTCCGACAAGAGAGGCGTGACAGTGCGTTGTTGTGTGTCCGGCGACTGCCGGGCTTTGGAGCGTGAGCTAGGGGTGAGGCCGCTGCTGAGCGAGGGTGCGGCGGCTGGTGTGGGTGCGGGTGTGACGTGTGAGGAGCGCGGGCTGTGTGGAGGTATGCGTTTGGAGGCAAGTGGGGTGTGTCTGGAATTGCTCTGAAGCCAGTGGGGAAAAATGAACGGCTGTGTTAAGAGCATGAGGCACGGCGCAACAATTGACAGCGTGAGTGCCTCGTGCATTGCCGTGCAATGAGAGGGGTGCAGTAAGCCGTAAGCCTACCTGAGGGATGAATCACGTGGGTTTCCTATGTGGGATAGAGATATGCGTCCCTGCTCAGGCAGGGTTTGGGGATGAGCGATTCAGCTGCAAGTGCAGGGAATCAGGGAAGCTGCAAGTTTGGTTTGCAGTGCGTGTGTGAAGTGGGTAAGAAAACAACGACAACAAAACACGGGAAGGGGAGAGAAAAAAAAAAAAAAATAGAGGGGAAGAAAATACACAGTTTAAAACGACATGAACACATGCAGCATGGAAACTAGTGATGTGTGACTGTGAATCAACATGTTCGGTATGTGGTAATTGTTCGACTCAGCCACCTGAGACACATGTTAATCCAAAACATTGCATGCCCTGGAGAGCCCTGCAGTGGACATTTATACAAAGCCTCGCAAGTGTAGCAGCACTGATGGGTTCACTGCACAGAAGCACAATCAGAACGCCTATGAGTTTCTCTCAATATGCCAGACAAGTGAAGCTGTCCTAAGTTGGATGCACAGATTGTCTGTGAGCGATATTTACATACAGTATTAACGTGGGAACATTTGGACAAGTGGATGTGCATGAGTGCTATTCCTGTGAACGGCCAGGGAACCATTGCATACATCGTACAAGTAATTGAGATGTGAGAGGAGAATATGACCAAGGAGAGACAGTAGTTAGCGTGAAAAAAGAGGGGGGGTGAGCAGGACATGGGGCGACATGAAGAAATGTGTGGCCGCCGCAGCCGTGCGGGCTGTTACTGGTGCGGTAGGGGGCCGAAATGGGTGGCGAGGCTCCGGTGCGGGCGGGGTTCAGGTGCTGGGGGAGCAGGCCTACCTTGTCGCGGTCGAGCGGAGGCGAACGGAGGGACGTCTCGGCGTCTGCGGTGAGTGTCGGCTGGAAGACGCGGATGCGACGGATGACGCAATCGAAGTGCGCCGGAAGTCTCGTGCAGAGACAGGAAGCCGACGGAGCCCGGAGGGAGGCGAGGAGGTTATATAGGCTCCCCGGGCTCCTCCCATAAACACAGGCCGCTGCTCGGCCTTCTTACTTATATTGCTGACCATACAGACACCATACATTATGGCCCGGATTCACAAAGCACTTGCGCCGGCGTATCTCGAGATACGCCGCGTAAATGAAAATATGCGCCGTCGTATCTGTGCGCCGTGTCCACAAACTAAGCTTCATCCGACCGACTTAACTTGCCTACGCCGGCGTAGAGTGGGCGCATATTTACGCTGGACGTATTTGGCACTCCCATTGATTTTCTATTCACATATGCAAATGAGGGAGATACGCCGATTCACGAACGTACGTCCGTCCGACGCAGTGCGAGTAAAGTCATACGTCCGGCGTAAAGTTATGCCCCATAAAGGAGGTGTAACTCAGCAGCATCCATGCAAAGGGCTGCACCAGGGAACACAAGCCAACGTATTTTACATCGTTTACGTAGGACGTGAATATGACTAGGCGTAGGTTACGTTCATGCCGTAGGCAGTGATCCGACGTATCTTAGGCAGTTGTTCCGACATGATTGTGAGCATGCGGGCTGAGATGCGCCCACGGGACGGCGCATGCGCAGTTAGCGATACGTATCTGTCTGGTGCTCGGCCCATCATTTGCATGGGGTCACGCCTCATTAGCATGACTCACGCCCACTTCCGCCGACTTACGCCTTGGAAACCCAGCGCAGATTTGGAAGCACTGGCTTTGTGAATTCAGTGCTTGCCTCTCTGCGCTGCGTCGGCGTAGCGTAAAGGAGATACGCTACGGCGGCATAAATATGCACCAGTGTCTGTGAATCCGGGCCAATATGTATTCATTATCAATTGATCATACGGGTGCCATGTATAATATTACATTCTGCTAATCATCTGGACACCATTTTAATATTGTCATATTACACTTATCATCTGGACAGCTTATGTAAAATATTCATATTCTGCTGATCATAAAGAAACCATATATAATATCTTCATATTTCATTTATCATCCGGACATCATATATTATCCACTTACCGACAGCTCCTTAGCAGATTAACTGCTACAGAGCAGCCCCACTGTGCAGAATCTCGTAAATATACGTGATTCTGCACTTCCGAGTAGGGGGTGCGCTATGTAAAGAGTGCAGGGTTCAGGAGTGCCTTACCTACAGTTGAGCACACCGCAGATAATGGTGGGTGTGGCCAAATTGCAGTAAGAGTGGAAAGGTCTTAAAGGGGCCCTACGTACAGAGTGCAGAGTTCAGGAGTGCACTACATACAGAGTGCATATTATTCTAATATGTTATTATATGACATAATTATAAAAATAAAAGTGCAGCGCTAAAAAATGACGTGGTATCAGATGACTGATAACATAAATACCATATGTATTTGAGACTTGAGTATAAGCCGAGTTTTTCTGCACATTTGTTTGTGCTAAAAATGCCCCCCTCGGCTTGTACTCGAGTCAGCTTTTTGTGCCTGATCTCCCGGACTTTGGGGATCCGGTACAGCAAACTTGCCACACATGTAGCCCCACTCTTCCTCTACAAGTGTACAAAGTTTGTTGTCTGGAGGACCTACATCCGGGGAGCACCGATTTTTCAAATCCAGGCACCCCTTCCATAAACTTCCATGTTAAACAGTAATTTCTCCAGTGAATTTGGGGACATGGTACTGGCCATTTGTAGGTCCCCTGGACCCGGAACTTAGCAGACCTGTAGCTCTATTTATCCTCTACAAGTGTGCAAAGTTTGTTGTCTTGGGGACCTACGGCTAGGGAGCACCGATTTTTCAAAGCCGGGCACCCCTTTCATAGACTCCCATGTTAAACTTCAGTCTAGTTATGGACACAGTGAGGCATGGGCACAGTGAGGCATGTACATGGACACAGTGAGGCACAGTGAAGCATGCAGATGGACACCCTAGGCTTATACTCGAGTCAATAAGTTTTCCCAATTTTTTTTGTGGTAAAATTAGGTGCCTTGGCTTATATTCGGGTCGGCTTATACTCAAGTATATACGGTAAATCAATAAAAAAAAATGAATGTCAAAAAAAACATATGTATGCACCGTGGTGAAATAAATATAAACCTTCAAATGAAAATCATGTGAAAACAATAGTCCATTGATGAAAGATTGTAAATACTGATGATGATACTCATAATGGTGATAACACTCCAATTAATAAGTGAATGAACACAGTCTATATGTGACTAATAGAAAAAGTTTATAGGAGATCCACCACCGTACGTCATAAGGCTTACCAAAAGGATTGAACCCAGATAAGCGTACACTCACTAGGTCAATCAAGCTTGTGAGGTCATAGACCAGAAGAGGGTTGTTGCAACAGACAATGATTCCAGGAAATCAGCGGTGGAGCTTCCAATGATGTTTTACAGGTTATGACGCCCAAACATATAGATGGTAAGAATATGGAAAAAGAGGAAAACAGGAACCCACATAGTGTAATTTTGCAAGATATCTCACAGCTATTTATTAAAAAGAAAGAGTAACACTCACATTTGAGGTGATATAAAAGCGCTTATAAAATCTGCAATAACAGTGGCATCAGTAATCCTATCAACGCGTTTCGTTCAATAGAACAATAGATAACCTCAGATGACACCAATCTTCTCTCTGCCCTCTGAGAGGGACACTTGACCCATGTTCCATGCTTGGCACACGTCCTGAATTTGGTGGTGCAGCGTTTCTTGACCAGATACCCAAGCTTGCAAGTTCTCCTGAAGCAGGCCAGAAAAGTCTGTGGTAATTTCCGGTGGTCATACAATGTCAGTGCTCAGCTGGCTGATATTCAAAGGGAATTTTACCTGTCCACCAACCACCTTATTTGTGACATGCCCACCAGGTGGAAATCAACATTGGCAATGCTACAGCGGCTGCACACACAGCAGAGGGCCATCAATGAGTACCTGTGTGAGTATGGCACCAGGACGAGGTCAGAGGAGCTTGACTTCTTTTTGCCATTTGAGGTCACAAGGATGGTGAGCAATGAATGCATTAGTGACACTGTCCCTCTAGGCTTCCTGCTGGAGCACACGCTTTGTGGAATCATGAACAGGGCACTTGAGGCAAAACAGCGGGAGGAAGAGAAGGACTTCCTTATCTCTCAAGGCCCCCTTATGCAAATAGCATTCCTGCAGGGCCGCTAAATACACAGGAAGAACAGGAGGATTGTGTCAGCATGGATGTAGAGGATAACACGCAGCAGTCTTCAAGGGATGGTGTTCAGTACCCAGAAACCCTATGAGTTGTACGTGGCTGGGAGGAGGTAGTTCCTGATAATTTGATCTTTAGTGACCCAGAGGACTCTGAATCTAATGCCTCTGTAAACTTACGCTGCATGGCCTCCCTGATTCTGCAATCCTGCAAAAGGACTCTAGGATTAGTGGTATCAAGGAGAGGGATCATTACTGGCTGTCAACCTTTCCTGATACACGTTACAAGGGTAAAGTTGCAGAACTCATCCTGCCTACGCAGAGGGAGCAGAGGATGAAACATCTTCAGGAGGTCCTGCAGAAAAGTTTGTGTAATGCCTTTCCAGACCCTGGCAGGGAACCATTTCCTGATGCTGGACAACGTGTTTCTGAGGCTTTGTCCGGCCAAAAAAAGGGCAGTGGAGAAGGTGGACTGCTGACCAATGCCTTTAAACAATTTTTCAGTTCTCAGTGCCAAGATCTGGTTCAAGCAACCATCGCCAGCTTCTGCATTATATGGTGCATGAATATCTAGGGGCAAGAGCAGACTTGGAGACCTTTCGAACAGAGCATCCACTGAGTTACTGGGTCTTGAGGATGGACCACTGGCCAGAACTTTCTGAATATGCAATCAACCTACTGGCCTGTCCTGCATCCAACAATGTTTCTGAACGCACATTCAGTGCTGCTGGAGGGTTTGTAATGGATCAAAGAGTGCGTCTGTCCACAGACTCTGTTCACAGGCTCACATTTATAAAAATGAATCAGTCCTGGATTAGCAGCTATCAAGCCCCTGATGCTGATGTAACTGATTAGAGACTGCCTATGTTGCCTATCCTATTCCTCCTGAATATTGATGATGCTAGCTTCCAACAATATTTTTGGTTTAGGGCACCACCAACACCCAAGGCCCAATTTTTCTGCTCCTGTTTAACAGACGCATGTAATTACAGTACATACTCGAGTATAAGCCGAGTTTTTCAGCCCTTATTTTAGGGCTGAAAATACCCCCCTCGGCTTATACTCGAGTTAGAGTACCTGAAGGGCTGCGAGCGTCCATTGTTTAAAAGTCTCGGCTTCCCCCTGGTTCCTTCCGTGATAGGCGTTTCCCAGCAGACACTGTGTTCAGTGTTCCGCCTATCACGGACGTTCTTTTGTCCGAGGATGAAAAGACGTCCGTGATTGGCGGAACACTGAACACAGTGTCTGCTGGGAAACTGAGTCCAAGCATGAGAAGACGTCTGTGATAGGCTGCTGGGAAACGCCTATCACGGAACGGGACCAGGAGGAGAGCGCAACTTTTAAACAATGAATGGATGCCCGCAGCCTGTCAAGAATTTCAGGTACACTGACTCGGGCACAGTGAGGCTGCAATGAGCACAGTGAGGTTGGGCACAGTGAGGTGGCAATGGGCACAGTGAGGTTGGGCAGAGTGAGGTTGCAATGGGCACAGAGTTCAGAGTATATAGTGAAGTCTGTATAGTATATATGCTGCAGTTCAGAGTATATAGAGAAGTATAACCTTTAGTATCACTTTACACAATTCAGAGGTCATTCCATTCCCAAAAGCATCAGATACTGAAAAAAACATTTCCATTTAAACTTCTAAGTCACCTGCCAAGCCTATGCCTCCTATTCCAGGAATATAGAGAGATCAGGATTTTGAGAAGGAATTTCAAAATTCAGGTGACAATAAAGGTGAAAGAGCCAAAAAAAGTGAGTCATTTCAGAACAAAGCTGGTCTCTTAAACGATGAAGTTGTCAGAATAAATCCCCCGTGTCCCTTTCCTATCTCCACTCCCCTCTGCCTTCATAACATTCCTCTAAAATTCAGTCGTTTTGGCCGTGCGCTCTCTTATCGCCAATCAGCGGGTAATCATTTTCTCCCTAAACATTTGTATTAATGATGGCAATACGAGCCATCCGGGCACACATCACACATTAAACTCGTCTTTCTGATCTAATTAGAGGCTCGTATCTAATAAAAGGATCAGTAAATCCGTCAACGGCATGGCCAGGGCCTGGGATGACTCTGGATGAGTTTGGGGAGCCGGCGGTGGAGAGATGACACAGTTATAAAAGGATGATGAATAATTAATAAATATGTAAATAAAAAGAAATTAGGAATATACAGGTTTTTAATTTGTCTTTATAAAAGATGAAGTGAGGAATCGGATCATTCGGGGTAAATATATATTCACACAACAATCACAATATTCTTAGAGCCCATTGACTTCTTTGCAGTGCATTGTGCCACACATTTATATGCATCGTATTAGGGCACCCAATTTAAATAAATGAGCTGACAATTTACTAAACATGTGCACTGCTGAAAAATTTGATAGTTTTTATTTCATTTTTTTTGTTTTTCGAGTCATTCGTTATGATTACGTAAATTCGTAAATGAAAAAAAAATCTGAAGTTCAAAAGAAATAAAAAAAAATTAAATGTAAATTTTTTTTCGAAAAACTTAGGAAATTCTGAAGCTCGGAAAATCGAAAACAATTAGAAATTCTGAAATTTGAAAAAAATCTGAAATTCGAAAAAAAATCTGAAATTTAAAAAAAAATTGTATATATATATATATATATATATATGTATATCGTTACAGAGCGAGGACCGGGAGCTGTGTGTGTAAACACACAGCTCCCGGTCCTGTCAGTGGGGGAAATGCTGATCTTTTGTTCATACAATGTATGAACAGAAGATCAGTGATTTTCCCTAGTGAGGCCACCCCCCCCCCCTACAGTTAGAACACACCCAGGGACATACTTAACCCCTTTCCCGCCCCCTAGTGTCAACCCCTTCACTGCCAGTGGCATTTTTATAGTAATCCAATGCATTTTTATAGCACTGATCGCTATAAAAATGCCAATGGTCCCAAAAATGTGTCAAAAGTGTCCAAAGTGTCCGCCATAATGTCGCAGTACCGAAAAAAAAACGCTGATCGCCGCCATTACTAGTAAAAAAAAAATATTAATAAAAATACCCCCTATTTTGTAAACGCTATAACTTTTGCGCAAACCAATCAATAAATGCTTATTGCGATTTTTTTTGCGAAAAATATGTAGAAGAATACGTATCGGCCTAAACTGAGGAAAAAAAAAGTTTTTTTATATATATTTGGGGGATATTTATTATGGTAAAAAGTAAAAAATATAATTTTTTTTCTAAATTGTTGCTCTATTTTTGTTTATAGCGCAAAAACTAAAAACCACAGAGGTGATCAAATACCACCAAAAGAAAGCTCTATTTGTGGGAAAAAAAGGACGCCAAATTTTTTTGGGAGCCACGTCGCACGACTGCGCAATTGTCAGTTAAAGCGACGCAGTGCAGAATCGCAAAAAGTACTCTGGTCTTTGACCAGCAATATGGTCCGGGGGTTAAGTGGTTAACAGCAAAATATGAAAGGAAATTCCAGTACCTATAATTTAATAGCTAGCAATAGTTAAGTTATTATTAGTTCGTTATTATTTCAGATTTTTCAATTTTAGTTTTTTTTTCTAATTTCTTTTTTTTCCGTATTTCTGATTTTTTACGAATTTACTTTTTTTTGTTTTTTTTTTCATTTACGAATTTACAAATTTTCGGAAAAGTTTGTTAAACAGGTTTTCATTATTTCGGATATTTCAGAATTAACAAATTTGTTGAAATTTGTTAAAAAACGAATTCGGGAAGAAACGAATTGCACATATCTACAATTTACACTGGTGCCCCAAAAATCAGATATGAGCCTTTTTTGTAATGCAATTCCCTACAGTGTGCTGCTATGCAAGTGTTTTGAAAAATGAACAGCAATTTAACCCAAAAACACACGATGTACCAGGATGCAGAATTCTGAATCGACCCATAGGTGGGGTACACACTATAAGAAAATTGGGCGAACGATCGTCTGATTTTCCTCGTTGCAAATCGGAACCGATGAACGAAAATTCGTACGACAAAGGCTTTCTTCTTGTTCTTTATTGTTTCTAATCATGCGCAGTCTTTCTTTTCTGTACAAAAATCGTCCGAAAACAGTACAAAGTAAGCAAAAATCAGAATCGGCTGTCGAAAGTTGTGTACACACTATATGAAAATCGTACGAAAATTCTTTGGATGAAAAAGTTCGCCCGATTTTCTTATAGTGTGTACGAGACTTTAATATTGGCTAATGAATCTGTTGTTAATATATTAGGGGTTGATTTACTGAGGTCGGGTTCACACTGATAGGGCCGTGGGTCACAGCAGGGGGTTTAGGTACGAATCGCACCTGAAACGGAACCAAAGACACACAGGACCCTTTTCCAAAGCGGACTATGGCCCCCCCAGAGCTGTGTGAACCAGCTCCATTGAGGGCCGGTCACACTCTCCTGTCATGCGAATTGGATGCAAGAAACCCACATGCGGGACGGGCACATCCAATTCACATCAGTGTAAACCCAGCCTCGGCCCCCATTCACTTCGGCGCGATTCAACATGCGATTTCACAAATCGCATGCCAAATTGCACCCTATTGCAGGAACTGTCCCAATCAGTGCAACGCATATCAGGAATATGAAAGAGTTGGGGTAACATATACTTTAACTTGCTGCACATGTTTACCGGCAAACTGCACACTTGCAGAGCACTTGAAGCACAAGTTTTAGTTGACACGTTTCCATATTGTAGCAAGTTTGAGTGGCAAGTCTCTAGCAAGAGCAAAGTTGCAGCGGTGAGTCTACAGCAAGAGCTGTGCAGGTTTACAGCATACAAATTCAGCCACAGTGCCCCCTGTGGTGGGATGACTATTGCACAACATAACTGAACCAGACCTTGCAGCAGACCTGCAGAATGTTTGCAAAGAAAGTTAATCTGGAGTCATGCAATGCGGACTTGCTGCAATTGTGCAAGAAACATGTGAAGCCTGGCAAGTCTAGCAGTAGCTTAGCAAGCTCAATTGCTTCATATCTGGGTTAACATCAGGGGCGATCAAAGGGTTAAATGTGTTCTTAGGGAGTGCTTTCAAACTGGGGGGGTGCTTTGACTGGGGGAAGGTAAAGATCTGTGTACCTGCTTAGTAGAAACACAGGATCAGTACATTCCCCTCTCACAGAACGGTGATCTGCCTTGTTTACATAGTCAGACCGCCGTTCTGCCTGTCTCCCGAACGATCTGGCGTACCTACTGATTGGCTACCGCTGTGTCCAATCACAACGGGAGTGGGATTGTCGTCAGCGTACCAGACCCAGAAGTGTCAGATCATGTACTAGGAATGTGATCTGGCACAGAGCGGCCACCCTGCCGCAGTATATGTGCGTGGGGCGGTCTGCAAGCAGTTAACCTTCTTGTCTGAGTATAGATCTAAATTTATTCCAAACATTTATAAATTCACTTACTGATGACGGACTCACTACTGACAGATGAAATTCTGTTGCAAGCGAGTTAAGGGCAGGAAAGGGCAATGCGGGAAATGAGGCTATATAAAAATAACAAGGCAAACAATTGTTTTCAGCAAATATTATCCTGTCCTTGCTCATAACCCGATGGTAGAAGACCTATTATCTGTGTGGCAAGTGGTAGTTGGTCCCATTCATCTGGACTCGTTGAAGATATTTCGTAGCTTATCTAAACCACTTCTTCAGTCCTAATGAGTGAGTAGAACATCCATATCTGCGTGTCAGGAATTCTGCGTTTGGCTCGGCGGTGAACAGACTGACAGCCCTGCAGAGACGAAGGCTCGGCCCCGCTGGATCTGCCTGGTCACGGCTTCGGCAATAAGTCTCTGGGCTTCCGTCCTCTGATAATATGTTAATTGCTAATTGCTGATTCTTATCTGCTCTGCGCTCGTTAGGGCGTCAGACCCATGGCACGACTGGTGCTCGGCGTACACGCAGCCACATTCATTAGCTGAGGGTTAGCCTCTGACCTGCAGGATTGCAAACAATATCTGATTAGGGGAGGAAGCGCTTATACCGGCTCGGCGGTTGCGCTCGCAGACCTTTATTTTCACTGGGAATATGTTCACTTTATTTTTTATTTTTTGCTCCCTGCTGACAGAGGAGTTAAGTCGTCCTTTATCGGCTAGAGGCGGCTTTGCTGCTGCAGCAGAACTACAAGGCCCAGCATTCTCTAATGTCTGATCTGGACTTGTCTATAAGGACTCAGATACACCTGAGATTTTTCATTGCTTACCAACATGAAATTAAAGTGGTACAGTGAAATGCTAATTGCATAATTTATTGATATAAATTATATATATCTTGCCACTGTATTTTGTTTTTCTTTAAAAGCACTTTTGTGTGGTCACATGATCATTCCGTGTTCTTTATCATCTGCAATGAAGGATCCTTGGGAGGGACAAACAAGTAAAAGGATTGAGCCTGCAACTCTGTAGCCCATATAGCGATTTTAATGGTTGTTTCCATGAAGTGACAAGCAAAACCACTGAGGCGTTTCGGCAAAAGCCTTAGGCCGCGTACAAACGACCGAACATGTCCGCTGAAACTGGCCCGCGGACCAGTTTCAGCGGACATGTTCGGTCGTGTGTACGGCCGACCAGACAATTGTCCGGCGGATCGGACAGGTATCCAGCGGACAAATGTTTCTTAGCATGCTAAGAAGCATGTCCGCTGGAAGCCTGTCCGTAGGACATGTTCGGTCGTCTGTACAGACTCACCAGACATGTCCGCTCGGCCAAAAGCCCTCGCATGCATCAAAGTGATTAGACGCATGCGTGGAAGCATTGACCTTCCAGGGCCGCGCACGTCGCCGCGTAATCGTTGCAGCAACGGCGCGGCCACGTCACTGCGTATCGTGTCCGCGCGGATTTCTGTTTGATGGTGTGTACAACCATCAGACAGAAATCCGGCAGCAGACTGACCGATGAAAACGGTCCGGCGGACCGTTTTCATCGGACAGTCCGTCCGTGTGTACGAGGCCTAAGTCGTAGCATCTGTAGGAGGGGCTTCTATTACTCTGCCAATGTACGCCCTCTACAGTGCGAGTCTGTGTCTGCACAGCTCTGATTGGTACTGTGTCAGTCACATGACTCAACCACTTGACTTTAAGAAGGTTTACCCCCCTTTCATGACCAGGCCATTTTTTGCGATACGGTACTGTGTTACTTTAACGGACAATTGCGCAGTTGTGCAATGCCATACCTAAACAAAATGTATGCCCTTTTTTTACCCACAAATAGAGCTTTATTTTGGTGGTATTTGATTAATCCTTGCGGTTTTTATTTATTGCGTTGTATTTTGAGTGTATAACTCTGTGTGCCTTTGTTCAAATAAACAGTTTATGTCCTCAGCCAAAACGAGTACTGCCTAGTACTTGGTTGCAAGCGGCTGTAATATCTAATATCTATATTCAGATTGGAGGAAGCTGTATATGATGGAGCTTTCAAGCGGAATGTGGGACGTTCCAATGAAAGTGACATTAATATAGTGATCTCAGTGCTAAAAAATATGCACTGTCACTCTACTAATGACACTGGCTGGGAAGGGTTAACACCAGGGGCAATCAAAGGGTTAAATGTATGCCTGACGGGAGCTGCGGTGGCTCAATGCGATTGGCACTGCGCTGAAAAGCCATTCACCTCTGCAGCTAGGGGTTTGGATCCCGGTCTCGGCTACATGTGAATTGAGTTTGGTGGTCTCAGCCCGGCTCCCGGTGGGTGCGCTATACGAGGTAAGCCTGCGCTTAGTACGCCCACCCCCCTCCCACAAAAAAACACCACACTTACACACACTCGAAATTGGGTTAACATGCACGCTCTTTGACCACGCGGTCTCTAAAAAAGAGAGGCGAGGGACTAACAGGGCTGGTTGAGCGGGGTAGATCCTCTCACTCCCTTATAGGGAGTCCCTCTGCCCCGTTGGGCTTCAAAGCGGAGCAGGTAGGGCGGGCTGTGTGGGAGGACACCCTCACACACCCGCCATTGCCACTCGGGGCATGGAGAAAGGTGGCAGATTGCCTCTGGGGGAGGCCTGCCTACTCCCAACTCCTGCAGTCCGGCTCCTCTCTCGAGTACATGCACAAAATACACTTTAAAAAAAAAAAATGTATGCCTGACCAGTGCTTTACTACTGTGGGGGAAGTGCTTGTACTAGGAGGAGGTACGGATTGGTACCCCTGCTTAGTAGAGACACAGGATCCATGAGACAGGGCGCCATTCTGCCTCTGTACCGAAGCATCAAGTGCCAGCGAACATCGAGTCTGCAGTACTCACCAATCAGCTCCCGCTGTGTCTAACCGCAGTTCCCCAGACCCGGAAGTGCTACTAGCTATGCGATCCAGCGCAGGAGAGCCACCTTGTCGCTGTATATTTACAGTATACAGACGACAAGTAGTTAAAAAACTGTTTCAGGAGAGAATTTCAAATTAGATTATCAAAATCAAATAACGGTTTTACAGCTCCCTATAAATCTTTATAGAACATCAATTCTGTATTTTTTGTGCATTAATATGGTATAGGCAAAGTCAAAGACTGAAACTAGGTTTTATTTTGTTTAGAATGCATCTGCATCCAAGGCTCTTTTTTTTTACAATACGGGTAATAGCAATTACATTTGATATATTTAATACTGATTTATATAAAAACTAAGAGTTTTTATAGGTTTCTTACTGAATGTAATAAAGCAGCGTACTATATTCCGTTTCCATAGTGTTTCACAGTAGGAGAACATGGAGGAGGAGTGTGTATACTGTGTAGGGAGGGGCCGCCTAGGGGAAGAGGAGGAGTCGCCTAAGCGGCCGAGAAGCAGAGGTGAGACAGGAAGTTCCTCTAAAAAAGAAGGTACCCACTCCCCCCCCCCCCAAAAAAAAATGACATTCCAAATGTGGCATGTAAGGGGGCGAGGAGTGCTTAAAGCAGAAGTTCCACTTTTGGGTGGAACTCCTCTTTAAGGCGCAGTCACATTCCTCCTCTTTATGCCTGCATGACACTTCCTATTGGTAGTGGCAAAGCTTCCAGTGGCGGAGCTCTCTAAAATTGCTCAGTACATCATAGGCAGTCCCCAGAGCAGGAAATCACTATTCCCCATAGAGGAAACTGGGACCTTTCAGGCCTCGTACACACGACCGTTTTCCTCGACAAAATCCATGAAGAAAAATGCTGGCAGAGCTTTTTTGCCAAGGTAAACGGTCGTGTGAATGTTTTTCGTCGAGAAAACTGTCATGGATCTCGACAACAAAAAAAGAGAACATGTTCTCTTTTTTCTCGTCGGGAGTCTCAATTTCCTCGTCATGTTTCTCGTCGGGCTGGTTTGCGCGCATGCTCAGAATAAAGCTGCATGTGAGTTCTTGCTGCATTGGGCATTAATAAATTCAGACTAAAGTGGACTGAACAAACCTTCTCATTGCCTGTGGTACTTCAGGCAATGTTTTTTCCACTGTGGATGGTAATCAATTAATCAGATTTGTTCTGATCATTATAGTTCCCCTAGGAGATAAGCAGCCATTGTCACATGCACCAGTCACACCTTCCTCGTCTCCTCTCCATTCACATAAACCTGTGAACTCTGAAGATCCAGTTGTGCAGGTTTATGGAATACAGTGCAGGATCATTCCCTGGGCAGCTATTCCTTGGCAGCAGATTCCCATTAAAGTACCAGAAAGGGAGGCTCTGGTGGACACAGCACCATGGTCTCTGTTGCATTCTTCCGCCTTGACCTTCTCACTGAAAAGAAGAATTGGACTCATCAATACTCATTAAAGTAGAGACAAGACAGTCTTTGTTTTAAGAATCGATCTCATATAATGCAAACCCATCTAGCGCCTGTGTTCCCATTAGCTCTTGGTCGGTCGCTCGCGTCACAGCCCGAACATTTATATACCAATATCAGTAAAAAATACGATTGCCTCCCTGTCCGTGATTGCAGGTGCGGCCTGATTACACCTCTGCAATATTTGGCGCTGATTGCCTCCGACAGCTAACCATCACCTTTAAAGCAATGCTTGTAACAACTGTAATTTTTTTCTGACTCATTGCAATCATTTATTATTATTTATTTTCCATCTGGAGAGTGGCATGGCCGCGTCTGTTTTCCAGCAAAAGTGACACGTTTAATTGGGTCAGCGACGAGGGCGCCTGTCAGACGCTTTTTATTTTATTCCCTGAAAGCAGAATTGCCATTAGGCTGGATTGGATATTTTCATGGTAAATTGATGTAGTACAAGGTGAAGTGAAATTGTTCCCACTTACCGGTGAACGATGGGGTGACCTCGGATCAGGCATTCCCGCTACGGAGAGAAAGAGAGTGCCACTTACTGGTGAATGATGGGGTGACCTCGGATCAGGCATTCCCACTATGGAGAGAAATAGAGTCCCACATACTGGTGAATGATGGGGTGACCTCGGATCAGGCATTCCCACTACGGAAAGAAAAAGAGTCCCACATACTGGTGAATGATTGGGTGACCTCGGAACCTGTGTCCCTGGTACAGCAAGAGAGAAAGGATACAATTCTTAATTTGTTCATGGGGAATATTGGTAGGGTGACCTGATATCTGGTACCCACTACAGAAGAGAAAGGGGCTTATTTATAAAGGACAGAGTTCCGCATTTATTCATGGGGAATATTGGTTGGGTGACCTGATATCCGGTTCCCACTACAGAAGAGAAAGGGGCTTATTTATAAAGGACAGAGTTGCGCATTTATTCATGGGGAATATTGGTTGGGTGACCTGATATCCGGTACCCACTACAGAAGAGAAAGGGGCTTATTTATAAAGGACAGAGTTGCGCATTTATTCATGGGGAATGTTGATGGGGTGGCCAGAGATCTGGTGTCCCCACTAAAAAAGAGAAAGGGGCCTATTTATAAAGGATGCTGTTCAGCATTTATTCATGGGGAACATTGATGGCGTGAACTTGTACCTGGTGACCCCACCACGGAAGACAAAGTAGCCTATTTATAAAGGACACCGTTTAGTATGTAATCATGGTGAATGTTACCTGGGATCTGGGATCCAGATTCCTCAATGTAGAGGAGAAAGGAGCCCATTTACAAAAGATGCAGTTCTGCAATTTTTTTAAAAAAGGATGCTGTTCAGGATTTATTCATGGGGGACATTGATGGGGTGACCTGGCACCCAGCGACCCCACCACAGAAGAGAAAGTAGCCTATTTATAAAGGACGCGTTTCAGTGTGTAATCATGGTGAATGTTGGTGGAGTGACCTCGGATTGAGATTCCTCAATATAGAGGAGAAAGGAGCCCATTTACAAAAGATGCAGTTCTACATTTATTTATGGAGAATGATGATGGGGTGACCTGGCACCCAGAGTCCCCACTACAGAAGAAAAAGTAGCCTATTTCTAAAGGACGCGGTTCAGCATTTAATCACAGGGAATGTTGGTGGGGTGACCTGGGATCCAAGTATCCTTAATACAAAAGAGAAAAGGGCTTATTTATGAAGGACAAAGTTCTGCATTTATCTATAGGGAATGTTGATGGGATGGTCGGGCACCCAGAGTCCCAACTACAGAAGAGAAAGTAGCCTATTTATAAAGGACAAACAGAAAGAAGGCGCCTCTAAGTGCAGAAATAAAAACTATTAATATCCCAAAAGGGTTAAAAACACTTACAAGTATCCTTCTATGTTATTTCGTCTTGTCAACCTCACCAATGTTTTCCACCAAATAAATGTTATATATTTTATACATTTATACAATGTTTTGTATTTGTGTTGTATTTCTGCATATCCTGATGGAAGGACATTCAGATGCTTATGCTTAATTTCACATTTATAAGCTTTATTGTTCATTGAATGAACTTTCTAAGATAATGTCTTGTTACTTGAATAATAAAAAAAAATAAAAAAATATTGAAAGTTAAAAACACTTACAAGAAGGTTGATTTAAAAAACACATTTAGGGCTAGTGATTTGACATCCTGGTGGTCCCACTTTGTCTCATTCATATCCAAAGGTGTAACTGTGTGGCAGCAGAATGTTCCAAAGGGGCCAGCAGATGGAAGCCACACCTCTGAGGACACTAGGGAAACAACCACGTTGTCAGGGACAGCGTGGACTGCAAATCACAGAAGGGGACCAGCAACCAGTGTGTACCGCAAACCGGAAGTGTGGTCATCAGAATGGGACCCATTGCTGACATCACTTCTGGGATTTCGGAAGTGCTGCCTTAAATGTATGGAGATTTTTTCCCATTCTACATAGACATAATAGGGCCAGATTCTCGTAGTTCTGCGTATCTCTGCGGCGGCGTAACGTATCCGATTTACGTTACGCCGCCGCAACTTAGACGGGCAAGTGCTGTATTCTCAAAGCACTTGCTCCGTAAGTTGCGGCGGCGTAGCGTAAATAGGCCGACGTAAGCCCGCCTAATTCAAATTTGGATCAGGGGGGCGTGTTTTATGTACTGTGACCCGACGTGATTGACGTTTTTCACGAACGGCGCATGCGCCGTCTGTGGAAATCTCCCAGTGTGCATTGTACCTAATACGCCGCAAGGACGTATTGGTTTTGACGTGGACATAAATTACGTCCAGCCCCATTCACGGACGAGTTACGCAAACTATTCAAATTTCGACGCGGGAACGACGGCCATACTTAACATTGTTACGCCACACTTATGCCACCATATAGCAGGGGCAACTATACGCCGGGAAAAGCCTAACGTAAACGTCGTAACTTTACTGCGTCGGTCGGGCGTACGTTCGTGAATTCGCGTATCTAGCTGATTTACATATTTTGACGCATAAATCAGCTTACATGCCCCTAGCGGTCAGCGGAAAAATGCAGTTACGATCCGACGGCGTAAGAGACTTACGCCTGTCGGATCTAATGGATATCTATGCGTAACTGATTCTAAGGATCAGGCGCATAGATACGACAGGTCGGATTAGGACTTACGACAGCGTACATGGCGCTGCGCCGTCGAAAGTCCTTTCAGAATCTGGCCCATTCTGCTTAGTCCTGATACCCAGAGCGCCCTTAGATATGAAATGTTGGTAAGGTGACCTAGGATCCAGTAAACTCAATGCAAAACAGAAAAGGGCCTATTTAGAAAGCACGCAGTTTTGTATTTATTCATTCGGAATGTTGATTGGATGACTTTGGATTTGGCATCTTTGCTACATAAGATAGAAAGACCTATTTATAAAGTGACCCACTTCCACTTGTACTTGTAGTGGAGCTCGACGCAAAGGATAGAGGGATATATGTTTTCCCGCTGGTCAGGAAGGGGTGCTGGTGTGAAATGTCATCATCCAGTAGTGCATATCTTATAAGCAAATACCAAAACTTTCCCGATCGTGTCTGTATTGGTATGTGTTGTGGCTGCTTTTTTTATCATCAGAACAGAAAGTTAGGGGAAATCTATCTAACAAAGCTCTAGTTAACAGTTAAAACCTGACATGGGTTCCAAATCATTAAATTCTTTATTCAAGAGTAAAGGAATAAAATTGTCTAGACATATACTTAGTTTAACAATCTACAGGTAAAAGCATAGATTTTTTTTTTCAATGCCTAATTGCAGTGTTGTTTTTTTCTTTTACATAATAATTTTTTTTTACTTGCAAATTGCCTTTGAAACTTGCTAGAAAATTTAAATTCTTCAGTAAAACTGTTTTAAAACTCGGGGAGGGGGTGAAGAAGGGGGAAGGGGCAGGGTGTGGACAGCGAGGGTGGGGAGACACAATTATGTTGTCTAGTATTATCATCTCCAAATTTGTTAGGCCTTTAGGCCCAGATTCTGAAAGGGCTTACGACGGCACAACGCAATGTACGCCGTCGTAAGTCCTAATCTGGGCCGTCGTATCTATGCGACTGATTCTTAGAATCAGTTACGCATAGATATCCATTAGATCTGACAGGCGTAAGGCTCTTACGCTGTGGGATCTTAAATGCAATGTTTTTTTTTGCCGCTAGGTGTAGCCTCCGTCGTTTTCCCCGTCGTGTATGCAAATTAGCAAAATACGCGAATTCCCCCTAACTGGTTACGGGTTATTTAAACTACGACCATATTTAGGGTAAAAAGACCGATTGTTGTTTACTCCCAACGCGGTTAACCATATCGCTATGTCTATGCTCCTGAGGAAGCTCTGTTTCTAACGTGTAACATGTAGAGCGAGCTACTGATTATACTCTTTGTGTGAGTCTTTTATGATACAACTGTATTATGATTGTGATAACCTTTGTGGACCAGTTATTGATTTAATTTCCTTGATTTTTATATTTGTAACTGTTTTATGACATTTCTATAAAATAATTTATCTAGTCTCTTACTATATCTATCGTGTGCCTTCAAAGTCCATAACTTTAGTCTTTAGCCAAATCTACACATTACCAGGACGGTGACACACTATTATCTGTGTACCCTCAGTATCACCCTGTAGGGATATACGTTAAAATGAGTCCTTCTTTTCATAAAGCATGGGAATGCCAGTCCACCAAGAGACAGAGGCATCTGCAAGGTAGCCTTAGCAACTCTAGGGATGGACCCTGCCCAGATAAAATTAATTGCCATTTAGTCTAATTTCCTAAAGAAAGAGCTAGGGATTGGGACTGGAGTATTGTGAAATACATAGAGGAATTTAGAAAGAAATTTCATTTTAGGAAGGTTAATCCTTCCAACCGGTGAGAGGGGTAGGGTCTTCCATGTCTGACATCTAGAGGTGAGTTGCTGGAGGACTGGGTAAACGTTATCAGCCAGGTATAGTGCATGATCCTTCTGGACTTTAATTCCTAAATACCTAAACTTAGATACCAAGGTCAGAGGAATTTGGGGTGCAGGAGAGGGGGACTGCTAGGGATAATGGAAAGAGGAGCGATTTGGCCAGTTGATCCGGATACTCGAATAGGACCCAAAGTGATCTTCAGCCTCTAAGGCTGCCACCAGGGAGTCAGATGCATCTGGGAAGTACAAGGGGGCATCGTCCATGTATAGAGAGAGCTTCTCTGTCTCTGCTTCTCTGGTCCCAATGATAGTCCCCCAATCGTAGCTGAGGATCTAATAAGAATAGCCAGAGGTTCTATAGCTAGGGCAAAGAGTCCCGGAGATGGAGGGCAGGCCTGTCTAGTCCCTCTTCGTATGTAAAATGTTAGTAAGATTAAATCAATAGTCCTGACTCTAGCTGTAGGCTTTCTATATAGCAATTGTATCCAGGAGATAAACTTGTTTCCGAAGCCGAATCTCTCAAGGGTCTGCCAAAGGAACTCCCACTCCATCATGGAGGCTTTTTCTGCATCCAGAAGAGAGGCCACCACTTCCTGGGACCCAGTATTGGTCACCTGAGAAATGTTAGGGTAAAGGCAATGTAGATTGATGTTGGGCCCTTGCCCGGCATAAAGGTCAGGGAAAGGATGAATGACAATTCGCCACTATTTTTGTAACCACTTTGGCATCAACATTAAGTAGTGATTTCGGGCACATAACTCAGGATCCTTGCCGGGCTTTGTAGAATTCCACTGATAGCCCATCTGGACCCAGGGCTTTGGCAGTTTGGAGTGAAACTACTGCTATTTGCACCTCTTTAACCATTATAGGGGCGTCTAGACGGTTATGTGCCGAGGTAGACAGCACCGGGAACTCTACTTGGTCTAGGAATGCCTTCAACCTGTCTGGTGTAAAAAAAACATTAGAGGTATAGAGATATTTATAGTACGTTGCAAATTGGGCATTAATTTGTAATGGGTCAGACTGTAGAGTACCAGTGTCATCTCTGACACTGGCAATATGTGATGTGGTGGAGCATTCCCTAGCCAACCATGTCTATAATCCACCTGTCCTCTCCCCCTGTTCAAAAATCCTCTGAGTTTGGGCCAAACTAAGCCTTCTACAGGAGGTTTCCCATCATCAATGCAATTTCTTTATACATTATTTGCATATTTTTGTACGTCTCTACATCCTTGCTATCAACATAGTGGGACCCCAAAGCCTGAACTTTACGTTCTGCCTCCTCAAGTGTGAGGCCTGTTTCTATACAAACTTTGCCTATGACCGCTTAGTATTGGCCATGAATATAGGCCTTAAAAGCATCCCAAACTACTGCTGGGGAAGCAGTGCCCCGGTTATGTACTCAGTAGTCACATACTGTAGCTCTCTTGTCATCTCAGGGGTAACCCGCTCATCCATTATCCAAAAACTAGACAGCCTCTACAGACATGAACCCAGAGGTGAGTATGTCCATAGCTTCAGCAACATTGGAGCGTGATCTGATATACCACGAGGCAGCATAACCACCTCCAGGGTGCGGGAGAGAAAACAGTTACTTGCAAAACTTTGATCAATCCTAGAGAAGGTAGCATATGTGGCAGAATGACAGGTAAACTGCTTTTCCCTTGGGTTTCTCCACTGCCACACATTGCTGAGACCATATAGCTCAACCCAGATAGACAGGGGAGAATCAGTAACAGGGACAAAACTAAATTTGTCCAGGCTAGGATTTGGAGGCATACTAAAATCTCTTGCCAACAAGATATTAGCTTTAGGGTATTGGGCCAACGGTGGTGCCATTTTATTATATCAAGTGAGGTCGGGGGAGGAATGTACAATCCCATGACCAGTAACTCAAGACGGTCACAAATAGCATTGAGAATAACATACCTCCCTTCTGAGTCAAAGTGGAGATCCAGGAAGCTAAATTGCAGGGACTTGTGTATTAGGACACTGACTCCTCTGGAGTAGGACGAAAATGTCAAGTATCCTGCTTCCTATTAAGTGTGTCTCCTGCAATATGCAAATATGGGGGTTGTATTTTTTCATATGTAGCGATGGCCCTGTGGGGTTGCTGCGTGTTTCAACATCCACACAATTCACCCTGATGGTCAGACATCTATTTTGGCACACTTTCCCAGACAATGAATAGTCTCTTGCTTGTTTTTGTTGTTTTTATTAGGGGATTAACTTGGATGGGGAAAAGGGATATGGGATGCCCAGATAATGAACATTTCTTAGTAGAATAAAAGTAGTTGCGTCTAGATCTGATGACTTGACTTCACAACAACCCCACAGTCTCTCCCTCTGGCTTCACGTCCAACTCCTGGTATGTCTATTCCAGAGCTTCCCACTGTGCTTTTCACTCACCGACTCCAGCATTGATCCCTCCTGGAATGACTTACTCCGGATGTGCTTCCCGACTGTCCTCTTTCCTGCTCCTGTTCCAGGACACCTCTCAATGATCCTGTAATGAGAGGTTCATTCCCAGCTCCTAGCCTGAGGTACGCCCCCCCGAAAGGGGGTTCCCTCAGACCACAGCAGTCTAACACTCCATCATCCAGTTCATCCATCTGATAACTCCTCCCACAGCAGGCTGACCATGGGTTTATGTAGGAGGCCTGCCCCCTGCCAATCCTAGTTGGGGATTGGTTAGGGCTCCCACATGCATTCCATGCCACTCCAGCTCTCTTCCCTGCCTCTTTTCCAGAACCTTCTCCCTGGAAACAGAGGAGACGTCCAAGAGCTGAAACAGATGTCATTTACCTACTGCTACACTAAAACCACTCCCCTGCCCCCAGATCAAAACAAACAGACCTAGCTCACAGCATAGGCCTGCCTAAATTTACCTGCGCTGGTAGCTTACATAAAAACCTACACTAGCACCTACCTACCTAATGTAGAGGGTGCTACACTTATAACTTATAACTAAACATTAGTAATTGTTTAAACTTGGAACTCAAAACAAGAACATTCCAATACGTTTCTGTAAGGGGAGCCATCATTGGTAATTAGTGAATGCATGTGGTCTCCGAATCTGCACCTGTGACGACTGTACATATACTGTACCATCATTCTACTAGATTTGTTGAGATCACATTTTTGTATACCCAGGCACAGTACTTCTGGGAGTGTTTAATTATTGTCTGTGCTGGCCCTGCTCCACCGACCCTCCCATTACCTGCCTACATAGCCTTTTATGCATCTGCGGGAGAGGCATAAGGGGGGAATGCTATAGAGCAGGGGTCTCCAAATTTTTCAAACAAAGTAATTTAAACTTGGTGGCCTGGACCTTGGCCAGTGGGGGTAGAAAATGCCCCAGCATCATTGGGAGTAAACATAACCTCCGGCTATTGCGTAGCACCTGCTGTCAGTAATCATTGGTATTACTGGGAGGAATAGTGCCCCATTGCTGGTGTCAGTGAAGGAAATAGTGCCCACTATTGGTGTCAATGGAAGAAATAATGCCCCATCATTTGTGTCAGTGGGAAGAATAGCGCCCCATTGCTGGTGTCAGTAGGAGGAATTAAACCCCAAGGGCCGGATAAATGCAAACAAAGGGCCACATCCGGCCCGCAGGCCACAGGTTGGAAACCACTGCTATAGAGTGCAACTTGAGTGAGGAGTCTACTAGCAAAGCTGATATCGCATTCAAGATGGCGGCTCGCAGAAGCATTCTTTTGAAAGTCTAAACAAGGGAGGCTTTTACAAAGAAATGTCATGCATAAAATATATTTGCACATATCGGGCCAAATTCCCAAAAGAGATACGCAGGCGGAACTGCTGTTCAGCCTGCGTATCTCAGTGCCTAACTTTGGAAACGATCCTCAAAAGGCTTTTTCCAAAGTTAGGCAGAAGATCTGACATCTGTAAGACACTTACACTGTCAGATCTTAGGATGCAGTACCGCATCCGCCGCTGGGGGCATTTCTCATTGAAATGCCGCTTTGCGTATGCAAATGAGGACTTAAGCAGATCCACAAAGCTTTTAAGCATTGTGATTTCTGCGTAAGTTCCGATTTGCTTGCGCAAAACTAGGGCTGGTTTTACAATGTGTAAAGTTAGTAACACCATGTAAAAGCCCATTCAAGCGACGGCATTTGGTATGCATTCCTGAGGGAGAACTCCACGGCAATTTGTAAAATCAAAACCGGCATGGGTTCCCCCCCAGGAGCATACCAGGCCCTTAGGTCTAGTATGGGTTGTAAGGAGACCCCCCCTACGCCGAAAAATCGACGTAGGGGGTCCCCCTACAATCCATACCAGACCCGTATCCAAAGCACGCTACTCGGCCGGCCAGGAAGGGAGTGGGGACGAGCGAGCGCCCCCCCCCCCTCCTGAGCCGTACCAGGCCGCATGCCCTCAACATGGGGGGGTTGGGTGCTCTGGGGCAGGGGGGCGCACTGCGGGCCCCCCCACCCCAGAGCACCCTGTCCCCATGTTGATGAGGACAGGACCTCTTCCTGACAACCCTGGCCGTTGGTTGTCGGGGTCTGCGGGCGGGGGCTTATCGGAATCTGGGAGTCCCCTCAAATAAGGGGGTCCCCAGATACCGGCCCCCCACCCTAAGTGAATGGATATGGGGTACATCGTACCCCTACCCATTCACCTGGAGGCAAAGTGATAGTTATTAAACACACAACACAAGGGTTTTTAAAATCATTTATTAGTCTGCTCCGGAGGCCCCCCCTGTCTTCTTTAGCTCTAATACCAGGGGGGGCTTCTTCTTCCACTCTCTGGGGGGGGTCTTCTCCGCTCTCCGTGGGTCTTCTTCTATCTTCGCCGCTCTCCGCTGTTGACTCGGCGCACCCCGGTTCTTCTCCAGCTGTCCGGTGCCTTCTCCTTCAGCGCTGGCTGCCTGCTATCTTCGTGTGTTAGCTCAATTACTAGCAGGCAGCCAGCGCGGTCTTCTGTGACGTCATCTTCTTCTCTTCTCTTCTTCTCCCTTCTTCCGATGTTGACACGTCGCCTCTTCTCACTGCAATGATGGAAGCGCGCCTTGCATCCCATTTATATAGGCCTCACCGTCCCATCATGCTCCGGTAGGTACCCACGTGGGTAGGCACCCACCACGTGGGTACCTACCGGAGCATGATGGGACGGTGAGGCCTATATAAATGGGATGCAAGGCGCGCTTCCATCATTGCAGTGAGAAGAGGCGACGTGTCAACATCGGAAGAAGGGAGAAGAAGAGAAGAGAAGAAGATGACGTCACAGAAGACCGCGCTGGCTGCCTGCTAGTAATTGAGCTAACACACGAAGATAGCAGGCAGCCAGCGCTGAAGGAGAAGGCACCGGACAGCTGGAGAAGAACCGGGGTGCGCCGAGTCAACAGCGGAGAGCGGCGAAGATAGAAGAAGACCCCCGGAGAGCGGAGAAGACCCCCCCGGAGAGTGGAAGAAGAAGCCCCCCCTGGTATTAGAGCTAAAGAAGACAGGGGGGGCCTCCGGAGCAGACTAATAAATGATTTTAAAAACCCTTGTGTTGTGTGTTTAATAACTATCACTTTGCCTCCAGGTGAATGGGTAGGGGTACGATGTACCCCATATCCATTCACTTAGGGTGGGGGGCCGGTATCTGGGGACCCCCTTATTTGAGGGGACTCCCAGATTCCGATAAGCCCCCGCCCGCAGACCCCGACAACCAACGGCCAGGGTTGTCGGGAAGAGGTCCTGTCCTCATCAACATGGGGACAGGGTGCTCTGGGGTGGGGGGGCCCGCAGTGCGCCCCCCTGCCCCAGAGCACCCAACCCCCCCATGTTGAGGGCATGCGGCCTGGTACGGCTCAGGAGGGGGGGGCGCTCGTCCCCACTCCCTTCCTGGCCGGCCGGGTAGCGTGCTTTGGATACGGGTCTGGTATGGATTGTAGGGGGACCCCCTACGTCGATTTTTCGGCGTAGGGGGGGTCTCCTTACAACCCATACCAGACCTAAGGGCCTGGTATGCTCCTGGGGGGGGGAACCCATGCCGTTTTTTTATTTGAAAATTGGCATGGAGTTCTCCCTCTCAGGAATGCATGCCGAGCGACGCTGTCAATTTTTATTTTTTTTATTTGTTTTCCCGGCGCGTATTTTTTTTTCACCCGTCGCAACTTTATTGTCCCGTCGCAATCCACAAAGCCCGGCGTAAATTACGTTCGCGCGCTGCACGTCGGGAAAATTACGTCACACGCATGCGCAGTACGGCCGGCGCGGGAGCGCGCCTCATTTAAATTGTAATCGCCCCCCGGAGAGGAGGACCTCCTTGCGACGGAGGCACTTAAGTTACACGGCGTGTAATTTCTAGGTAAGTGCTTTGTGGATCGGGCACTTAGGTAGAAATTTAACGCCTGTGTAACTTAACTGCTGAAAGTTAAGTTAGGCAGCTTTTTGGGGAATTTGGCCCATAATACTTATAGGAAGTTTGTCACTGAAATGGTATTGTGACAGGGTTTCATAAAGAGTATAATAAAATATGGTAGCCCTATATTTCTCCAATGGCAGTTCTCCATGAACCTCTCTTGGAGGCACCAGGTGACTTTTTCCCCCTTCGTTATCATGGCCCTGCTCTCATGCGCTGTCATTTCTGAGTGGAGCTTATTATTCAGTAGCCTCCGTAGTGGAGATATTCAATACAGACTGGATACACATTTTTCAGAGATTCTTTCGGTCCTCAGCGGCTTATAGACAATGAATGATACTGCTGCATTGTCCTGCCTAATGTCAATGATATCACCCAACAGTATGAATTTGTCTTCTGGCCCCTGAGGGGATTCCAGGGTCTGACCATCAGTGATGTCAATGTGGAAGAATGTCAAGATTGTTGGAATTTTCCCTTCCTTATATTTAGTTTGAAGGAATCTAATACTCAAATTTTTTTCTACTGTCTGTATCTTCTGTCTTTGGAAAAATAAAAATAAATAAAATACTGAGGCTAATGAGGGGATCATTTTTCACCACAGCTGGAGGGCTGAGGTTGCAGACCCCTGGGCTAATCTTTCAGCAAAAGAACAGATAAGGTATAGGTGAAGAAAGGTAAAGCCTGGCACACACTATGAGTTTTCTTGTTTTCAGCGGGTTGGGAAAAAAGCCACTGTATTAACTATGCACCTGTGTGTACCAGTTTTAAGGGATAGGTGTAGGAAGGTAAGGGACAGGCGTAGGAAGGTAAGGGACAGAAGTAGGAAGGTAGGGCATAGGAGTAGGAAGGTAAGGGATAGGTGAAGGAAGGTAAGGGATATGAGTAGGAAGGTAAGGGATAGGAGTAGGAAGGTAAGGGATAGGTAAAGGAAGGTAAGGGAAAGGTGTAGGAAGGTATGAGATGGGTGAAAAAAGGTAAGAGAAAGATGAAGCAAGGTAAGCGATAGGTGAAGAAAGATAAGGGATAGGTGAAGGAAGGTAAGGGATAGGTGTAGGAAGGTATGAGATGGGTGAAAAAAGGTAAGAGATAGATGAAGCAAGGTAAGCGATAGGTGAAGAAAGATAAGGGATAGGTGAAGGAAGGTAAGGGATAGGTGAAGGAAGTTGGAGGTATAGGAATAGGAAGGTAAGGAATAGGTGAAGGAAGGTAAGGGATAGGTGAAGGAAGGTAAGGGATAGGAGTAGGAAAGTAAGGGATAGGAGTAAGAAGGTAAGGGATAGGAGTAGGAAAGTAAGGGATAGGAGTAAGAAGGTAAGGGATAGGAGTAGGAAAGTAAGGGATAGGAGTAGGAAGGTAAGGAAAAGGTGAGGGAAGGTAGGGGATAGATGTAGGAAGGTAAGGGATAGGTAAAGGAAGGTAAGGGATAGTTGAAGGAAGGTAAGGGATAGGAGTAGGAAAGTAAGGGATAGGAGTAAGAAGGTAGGGGATAGGAGTAGGAAAGTAAGGGATAGGAGTAAGAAGGTAAGGGATAGGAGTAGGAAAGTAAGGGATAAGAGTAGGAAGGTAAGGAAAAGGTGAGGGAAGGTAAGGGATAGGTGTAGGAAGGTAAGGTAAGGGATAGGAGTAGGAAGGTAAGGGATAGGAGTAGGAAGGTGAGGTATAGGAGTAGAAAAGTAAGGGATAGGAGTAGGAAGGTAAGGGATAGGAGTAGGAAAGTAAGGGATAGGAGTAGGAAGGTAAGGAAAAGGTGAGGGAAGGTAGGAGATAGGTGTAGGAAGGTAAGGGATAGGTGAAGGAAGGTAAGGGATAGGAGTAAGAAGGTAAGGGATAGGAGTAGGAAAGTAAGGGATAGGAGTAGGAAGGTAAGGAAAAGGTGAGGGAAGGTAAAGGATAGGTGTAGGAAGGTAAGGTAAGGGATAGGAGTAGAAAGGTAAGGGATAGGAGTAGGAAGGAAAGGGATAGGAGTAGGAAGGAAAGGGATAGGAGTAGGAAAGTAAGGGATAGGAGTAGGAAAGTAAGGGATAGGAGTAGGAAGGTAAGGGATAGGAGTAGGAAAGTAAGGGATAGGAGTAGGAAGGTAAGGACAAGGTGAGGGAAGGTAGGGGATAGGTGTAGGAAGGTAAGGGATAGGAGTAGGAAGGTAAGGAAAAGGTGAGGGAAGGTAAGGGATAGTTGTAGGAAGGTAAGGTAAGGGATAGGAGTAGGAAGGAAAGGGATAGGAGTAGGAAGGTAAGGGATAGGAGTAGGAAAGTAAGGGATAGAAGTAGGAAAGTAAGGGATAGGATTAGGAAGGTAAGGAAAAGGTGAGGGAAGGTAGGGGATAGGTGTAGGAAGGAAATGGATAGGTGAAGGAAGGTAAGGGATAGGAGTAGGAAGGTAAGGGATAGGAGTAGGAAGGTAAGGGATAGGAGTAGGAAAGTAAGGGATAGGAGTAAGAAGGTCAGGGATAGGAGTAGGAAAGTAAGGGATAGGAGTAGGAAGGTAAGGGATAGGAGTAGGAAAGTAAGGGATAGGAGTAGGAAGGTAAGGGATAGGAGTAGTAAGGTAAAGGGATAGGAATAGGAAGGTAAGGGATAGGAGTAGGAAGGTAAGGAATAGGAGTAGGAAGGTAAGGGATAGGAGTAGAAAGGTAGGGGATAGGTGAAGAAAAAGAAAGATGTTTTTCACTGTCTATATTTACTTTTAGTGAAAACAAGTAAAATAATGAGGCCAGAAAGGCAAATTTTCCAGCCCCAGTGTATGTCCAGGATAGGTGAAAAGAAGCCTCCTTAAACCTTAGAAGTCTAAGAATCACAAAGAAAAGAAACGCCAATGCATTTTGCTGAAATCTCCTGAATTTGCATACATTTTGGGTAAATTAATATCTTCAGTTTCCCTTCTTCCTGCTGCTGATAAAACATTAGAGTCCTGCCAGTGTGGCAGGGGATGGAGCTACAAGGGGCTCTGAAAGTACTGAGTTTATTGCTACAGGCGGTCTGTGGGAAGAAGGCACCACAGCAAGAGGACACGCCACAAACAGCAGATACGACATTGAGAAGCAATGGGTTTCTGAATTTTCAATTCTACATTCAAGGCCTCTGCATTCTACATCCGCCGCTGCTGGAGACAGAGTATGGTGAAATAAGGACCGCGCAATACAAGTGGTGTGATTGCTCCCCCTACACGTATAGGTCGTTATGTAGGTGATACGGAGGACCCAGGCACTTGACTCCTTGCCCCCATCATCCCTCACACCCCGGGAAATATTATGAATGTGAGATGGATTGGCTGTTTTCCATAAGATGAAAATATTTGTGTGGTTTTCTTTAGGTCTGCATGTTGCCTGTGTTGATGGAAAACAGTTCAGAAATCCCCCGCCAGGACCATTTCTCTCGGTCAGACGCCGCCGTGTGTATTTTGTTTGTGTAATTGGCAGGAATATCTCACCGTAGGCCAGGAAAGGACTTAACAGATTCATCACTTCTCCTGTGGATTAACCGTTTTCCGTCCACATCGCTGCCCAAATTCCATTCCCCACTCAAGGGTCCATAATCCCATTTTCCTTTATACTTACCATCGAATAAGACTCCGTAATGCGATAATTCGGTGTTACCCTTGTACCATAGGGCCTGATCTGGGGCATAATGTTTTTGCGTCATTCTCCACCGACACAACGTTTCTTTTTTTAAGGAGTGAAGTTTGAAATCTTTGCTCATTAGTGAAAGTCAGAATTTTTTTTTGCTCGTGTTGTCTCATTTTAATCAACATCGATACCGTCTAGAGAATTTGCTAAGTCACGCTTGACTCAGACATGAAGTCTTCCAGTAAACACTCCTGTGTAGTGCAAATTTAATAAACTTTCATGAGCTGTAATTAGTAGATCATCAACCTTTTACTAACACAAAAAAAAAGGGACTTAAAGCAGTAACTAACGCAAAAGCAAACATTTATTATATGTCAGCTTACCAGTTCTTCCTTTTTTAGGGCCCATTCACAGCTGAGCATTTTCAGCTCGGAAAATGCACATCTAAAAAGTTCCCAAACGCCCAACAAGCAAAATCCCATTTATTTAACCACTTAAAGTGGTTGTAAACCCTTCACAACCACTTTAACCTACAGGTAAGCCTAGATTAAGGCTTACCGGTAGGTGCTTGAAATATCTCCTAGACCTGCACGGTATAGAATATATTTGCAAATCGCTGTACGGCTATTTGTTCTGCTCATGCTCCAGAGTTAGAAAAAGCACAGTGTGCCGTTTCTAACTCGGGTCATGTGGTGAGTGGAGGCTCCCGCCCGCATGTGTGGGACTGACGTCACGAGACTCCGGCCACTCACAGAGCCGGAGTTTGCAGCCCCGAAAGGAAGAGGGGTGGACATTGGCCGCTCGCTACTCGCGAGGAAGACGGGGACATCGAGGGGTGCATAGTAACCTTTTATGCTTTACCTTTGCAGGGAAACAAAGAGGAAGTAACACCCATCAGGGTTTACTTCCTCTTTAAGGACCAAGCTTGTTTTTCAGACTGAAGCCTCGTACACACGGACAAGAACAACGTTTTTTTCCTGACGAGATTCTTGGCAAGAATCTCTTGCCGCCCGAGTGTACACACACGCCTTTCAAAAGAACCGCAGTTCTTTTGAAAGGCAAGAACGTGGTGACGTCATTGCGTACAACGAGCATGCGCTCGTCACATTCGATGCTGTTGCCGCCATCTTGCTTCACCCTACCTATGCCGTGGAAGCTACCGCGCATTCGTCAAAGTCATTTCGAGCATGCGCGGGTTTCCACGGCGACAGGTAAGTATACAGACGCTCGGGTTTCTCATCAGGAAACAGGCCGACAAGAATCTCGATGAGAAAATAGAGAGAGCAGGATCTCTATTTTTCTCGTTGAGATTCTGGGCAGATTTCCAGACGAGAAACCTGAAAGCCTCTTACACACTCGGTTTACTCGGCAAGAAAGCTCTGCCAGCAGTTTTCTTGCTGGTTCTTGGCGAGAAAACCGAGCGTGTGTACGAGGCTTCAGTGTTTGCAGGAGATTCCTGAAAACTCATTATCTGGACCAGTGCACAAAGCAAGGTCCATAAAGACATGGATAAGCAAGTTTGGGATGGAGGAACTTGACTGGCCTTTACCCGATAGAACACATTCGGGATGAATTAGAGCGGAGACTGCGAGCCAGGCCTTCTTGTCCACATCAGTGCCTGACCTCACAAATGCGCTTCTGGAAGAATGGTTAAACATTCTCATAGACACTCCTAAACTTTGTGGACGGCCTTCCCAGAAGAGTTGAAGCGGTTATAGCTGCAAAGGGTGGGCCAACTCAATATTGAATCCTACAGACTAAGACTGGGATACCATTAACGTTCATGTGCAGGCAGGTGTCAATACTTTTGGTAATATAGTACATATGTATCAATGCTGCGTAAGTTGCTAGCACTATATAAATACCCGAATTAAATGATGGTGATCCAGGGAAAACTGTGTCCCGTGTTAATAGGACCTAGGCTGCTTTAGAAGTCTCTTAAAGAATGGTAGAGGTCTCTAGTAGCCTTCGGCAACTTGGCAACAGCATTCTGTAACTTGGAAGCAGTGTTTCTGTCACTCTCTTCTAAAATGCCATCTCTATTTTAACATGGACATTTTATGTAACGCGGCGGCTTTTTTAACATCGCTAACAAGGCCAGTCTTGTGTAACATTGCAGGGTTTGATGTTGGTTATGTGTGCATGTGGCGTGAAATGATAAATACTACACCAACCCCTTGGGATACAGCCAACACTACCACCATTTGTCCATTCCAATCTGGAAGGTGCCACCACACTGGTCAGGTGTATCATTAAGTGCCACAGGTGTGCTCTGTAGGGGGTACGGGAAGTTCTGTGCTCCTGACATTGTTCAATGATGAGGACTCCAGACCCTCCACCGGCTGACAGGTCACTGTATCTGTTCATAGTTTTGGGGGTGGGTGTCAGATGTCTCCTCTGGCTCCGGGGTTAATTATTCAGCAGAGCTCAGGAAGCAGCTGGCACGATCATCCAGACATGCAGCAGACACGAATGGCGTGTAACATGCTGTATCGGAGGACGCCTCTGCAATTAGAGCGGTACTGGAGACACAGGGAGAGAGCAGCAACCTGCATTTTGTATCACCATAATATTTCACCTCTGTAACAGGGAGATGGACCAGATTGCCTAATTTTTCACATATTGCAAGTCAGGCACACGACACGGTGGGACCACGCAACAGAGAAGACACAAATTATTCATCGGACTGCAGAGAAAGCAGGAAATATTACCCGTTGTGTGTGCGAGGAGCCGAGGATGACATGAAATCATTTGTGTGTGGAATGTCACTTTCACCGTTAAACCCAGCAGAAAACCATTGGGGGGGTCTCTTGTGCTATAAGAGTGGGGTGCCCCCCTTGCGTTCTGAGGAAAGGTAGAGTGAGCCTGAACTATTACTATATCGTATGTTCAAAGAAGAGGAAATTTCTCCAAAGGGAAAAACCGCCGCTCATCAGTCAGTCCAGGCAATTTTCACCTACAGAGACTTCTACTATCGTTCTTCATAGAACAGACTTTATTCTGACCTCCGCAATGTGCAACCAAATATTGGTGTCCCTCATTCTGGGTCTGACAAACCTGCAAAGCAAAGTGGGATAAGGATCCTTGCTCTCAAAAAAAAAAGGTCAATGAGATTTGACAATGACAGTCACATGGTTGGAAATAAAGATTCTTATCCTTGTGTTAAAGCTTTGAGAACTGAGCCTATGGTGGTATAAAGCAATGAGCTCTGTGCATTGGTCTAAATTATTTGGTGGATTATGGCGTGGAGTTGTTTTTCAGGGGTTGGGTTTGGCCTCTTAGTTCCAGTGAAGGGAACTCTTAAGGCGCCATCATACCAAGACATTTTGGACAATTTTATGCTCCAACTTTGTGGGAACAGTTTGGGGGACGGCCCCTTCCTGTTCCTACATGACTGCGCACCAGTGCACAAAGCAAGGTCTATAAAGACATGGATGAGCGAGCTTGGGGTGGAGGAACTTGACTGGCCTTCACAGAGTCTTGACCTCAACTTTTGGGATAAATTAGAGTGGAGACTGCGAGCCAGGCCTTCTCATCCAACAACTGTGCCTGACCTCACAAATGCCCTTCTAAAAGAACGGTCAAACATTCCCATAGACACTCCTAAACCTTGTGGATAGCCTTCCTAGAAGAGTTGAAGCTGTTTTAGCTGCAAAGGCTGGGCCAACTCAATATTTAACCCTACGGACGAAGACTGGGATGCCATTAAAGTGGTTGTAAACCCACTTTTTTTACTTTTGCCTACAGGTAAGCCTATAATAGGGCTTACCTGTAGGTATAAAGAATATCTACTAAACCCGTACGGTTTAGGAGATATTCCCCTCGCAATGCGCCGCTGATTGCAGAGGCGCATGCGCAGGGGGGATCCTCGGCTGAAGGGCCGGCCCCGCCGACCCATGCCGGAAAGGGAATCTCCAGCGCGCATGCACGGGAGTGACGTCATCGCCGCTCCAGCCAATCACAGCGCTGGAGCGGCGATACCCGGAAGACACGCTCGGCTCGACATGGACCAGGTAAGTTCCCTACCTCGTTTCGAGGTAAGTATTTCATAATGAGCTAATATGCTGTGCATACTAGCTCATTATGACTTTTGCCTTGCAGGAGTAAAAAAAAGAAAAAAATGTATATGCGGGTTTACAACCGCTTTAAAGGTCATGTGCGTGTAAAGGCAGGTGTCCCAATACTTTTGACAATAAAGTGTACACTTTTGTGCTGTTCATATTTAATGGCAGCCCAACGCACTAAGGCAAGGCAACTCCAACACACATGCACTGAGGGCAACGCAACAAACGGTAACGCACTAATGTGCGGTGTGGTGCGCTACATAGAAGAAAATGCTGCAGATTTTTTTTGTTGGGTCCCTTTTCATGCATTGGCGGCCCGGACGGAGCCATTGCTTTGCGCGCACTCATGTTCTTCCAGGGAATTTCTGTGGTTTTATCCTTTGACTTTTCAATGAGAATTTCAAGTTCTTATTATGTTACATTTCCCACTTTAATCATTCTTCCTAATGTGACACAAAATCACAATAGAACACAAATCATTTCTCTCCGGCTGCTTTTCAAAGGATGCAAATCCGCCAGGGTAAGTGTGAGCGCGAACAGAAATCAATAGCCGCAGAGAAAAATAAAAACACTTTTATCAATAACACTCCTTCTACTCTGCATTCGCGCCTTCCAATTAACCCTCACGACAGCATCTTGGTTGCTCACTTCTGATACGCCAAATTAAGGTGAACACAGAAAGACGCGCTCTCCGCGCCTTCCATAATGTTATCATAACTTGACAAGCGCGCAGGTTAGTTCTCCGTGGCCTAAAGGGAGATATTGGCGGAGTGATGGCGATGTGAGGCTCCGGTGACCCTTCAAATCAGACGTTTTCAATCTGCGCTCTGTACAAGTCTGGGGAGTTTAGAGGGTTGGAAGGTCCTATTAGACCGGATGGAACATTGAAAGCGTCTGGATAATATCACGCAGGGCTGGAAACTGTTCAACCACATGTTTGGGGTTCTGTTTTCCCTGGGGGTATCCAAGGAAAATGCAGCCTTCTGTGAAATTCGGAATCCTGTACACCGCAATGTGAAAAGCCAACAGAAATGTAACACGGAAACTGAATTCATTGAAGTAGCTGTAAAGCCTAAAGTCTTTTCTAATTGTTAAAGCGGGGGTCCACGCTAAAAAAAAAATGTTTTGTCTACCATGGCATCGAGCATACTAGCGTGAGCTACAGTATGCCTTTATTTTTTTTTTTTGGGCTGTACTCACAGTTTAATCAGTTAGTT
Source organism: Rana temporaria (assembly GCF_905171775.1). NCBI lineage: Eukaryota > Metazoa > Chordata > Amphibia > Anura > Ranidae > Rana > Rana temporaria. Next base: position 127,964,648 of record NC_053498.1, read on the forward strand.
AAGTTTCAGACTCCCCGCGGGGAGTAGGTGTTCCTATGAAGAGGGGAACATGATTGACGGCCGGCTATGGCGCGTCACGCTTCCCTAAAAAAGCCAAAATAGGACTTGGCTCTTTACGGCGCCTGCGCAGTCAGCTCCTACTCTGTGCGCAGGCGCCGTATAGCGCCGTGAAGAGCCGAGTCCTACTCCGGCTATTTTTGGGAAGCGTGACGCGCCATAGCCGGCCGTTAATCATGTTCCCCTCTTCATAGGAACGCCTACTCCCCGCGGGGAGTCTGAAACTTAAAGTGGAGGTTCACCCATAGAGAACACATTTTCCCTTAGCTTCATGCTCGTTTTGTCTAGGGGAATCGGCTAGTTGTTTTAAAATATGACCTGTACTTACCGTTTACGAGATGCATCTTCTCCGCCGCTTCCGGGTATGGGCTGCGGGACTGGGCGTTCCTTCTTGATTGACAGTCTTCCGAGAGGCTTCCGACAGTCGCATCCATCGCGTCACGATTTTCCGAAAGAAGCAGGCGCAGTATAGAGCCGCACCGACGTTCGGCTTCTTTCGGCTACGAGTGACGCGATGGATGCGACCGTCGGAAGCCTCTCGGAAGACTGTCAATCAAGAAGGAACGCCCACTCCCGAAGACCCATACCCAGAAGCCGACGGAGAAGATGCATCTCGAAAACGGTAAGTATGGCTCATATTTTAAAACAAATAGCCGATTCCCCTAGACAAAACGAGCATGAAGCTAAGGGGAAAAGAGAAAAAAAAACGAATTGGGTGAACTCCCGCTTTAACTAACGGATTAAACTGTGAGTACAGCCCAAAAAATAAAAATAAAGGCATACTGTAGCTCACGCTAGTATGCTGAATGGCATGGTAGAAAGTTGTATTTTAGGGTGAACCCCCGCTTTAACCTCTTGCTGCCCGCGTAATGCATATCTGCGGATGGGGGGGGGAGAGGATGAGCTTTAAAGCCCATATGTATGGGTCTATGGATGGCCAATGTTTTTGAGTTGTGAGCGTGTTCAATGCATGCTCCCAACACAGGAACCGAAGTATCATAGATAGCACTTGGCCTGGCAGGAGGCGTTCCCAGTCATGTGACCAATGTGACCAATGGAAAGAGCCTGTCCCAGCTCGATACACAGGGGAAATGGAAAAATAGATGCACACCAACAAAGACTGAGGATGAAACAAATGAAAGCTGGTTCAGTTTGGCTCCATGCAGGCCTTGTCCCAATGCGTTTCGTCCTACTCAACGCCATGACTAAGTCCTGTGGGTAGGGTGTGTCAGGGGGCGTGGTCTGGATGGAGCCACTTTTCATTCGTTTCATATTCAGTCTTTGTTGGTGTGTGCAATTTGGTTTTTCATTTTCCTCCATGTGCATTGGGTTTGGACAGGCTCTTTTACACATTCTCTTGTGTGAGTGAATGGAATTGAAACCTGAAGTGGTACCCAAAGGTTTCTCGGTTTATAGCCAATGACAGTGGTCATGTGATACTGAAGTCCGGCTGGGTTCATACCTCCGATGGATGCGGCTCGCAGCATAAAATGCATTAGGATAAAAACCTTCTGACTTTAGAACCTGTGTATAGCTGTGCATTGTAACCAATCAGCTTCTAACTTCAGTTTGCTCAATTAAAGTGGATGTAAACCCAACATTTTTTTTTTTGCTGTCACAATGTAGATGTAGATTTCCTATCATCTGTGCCCAGTCTTGACACAAAGCGTTAATCCAGCTCTGAGCAATCCTCTTTTCTTTTTTCAGTGAGATAAGCGGAAAAACAGGAGAAAACTTTTGTCTGTTCTTCCCCCTTGCTGTGAGTGACAGGTTATTTACATATATCATACACTAGCCTGAGACAGGTATTATTTTTTTATTCCCACCCCCATTCCTTTTTCTGAAGTCATGTGGTTACTTTTTTGGATTTTGACTGGATGTTAGTGATCATAGCAGAATTTAGTGTAAGGGGAGTGTAGAGGTGGGCATGGAGTCTACTGACATCACGACTCCACCCACCGAGCTCCAGACAACAGACCCACCCACAGATTCTAACGTTTTTCAGTTCTTATAACAGACAGGGGGGAGACATTTGACAGGTAAGGATACATGCAGGAGGCATCTATATCCTTATAGATCAGCACTATGGCAGTAGTTTAGGAAGGATGAGAGTGGGTTTACACCCACTTTAAGCCACTCCAACCTGTATACACCATCATCACTGCCTCCTATTGTAGCATCCCCCCTCCCCCCTGTGTGTGATTTATAAAAATAAATGCTGCAAATACCTAATTTCACTGCCGAGATTGCGATCACATGACTGGCTAGCTTTCTCCTTTTCTCCTCTGAGAGATGCAGCGGGTGGGGCTGAGATTTCCCTGCTGATGTCAGTCTGGAGGGGAAAAGGAGGGGAGGAGAGAGCTGGCTGGTCATGTGATCGCAATCTCGTCTGTGAAATTAGGTATTTACAGCATTTATATTTATAAATCATTCACAGAGGGGGACACTACAATACAGGGAGTGCAGAATTATTAGGCAAGTTGTATTTTTGAGGATTCATTTTATTATTGAACAACAACCATGTTCTCAATGAACCCAAAAAACTCATTAATATCAAAGCTGAATATTTCTGGAAGTAGTTTTTAGTTTCTTTTTAGTTTTAGCTATTTTAGGGGGATATCTGTGTGTGCAGGTGACTATTTATGTGCATAATTATTAGGCAACTTAACAAAAAAATAATATATACCCATTTTAATTATTTATTTTTACCAGTGAAACCAATATAACATCTCAACATTCACAAATATACATTTCTGACATTCAAAAACAAAACAAAAACAAATCAGTGACCAATATAGCCACCTTTCTTTGCATGGACACTCAAAAGCCTGCTATCCATGGATTCTGTCAGTGTTTTGATCTGTTCACCATCAACATTGCGTGCAGCAGCAACCACAGCCTCCCAGACACTGTTCAGAGAGGTGTACTGTTTTCCCTCCTTGTAAATCTCACATTTGATGATGGACCACAGGTTCTCAATGGGGTTCAAATCAGGTGAACAAGGAGGCCATGTCATTAGATTTTCTTCTTTTATACCCTTTCTTGCCAGCCACGCTGTGGAGTACTTGGACGCGTGTGATGGAGCATTGTCCTGCATGAAAATCATGTTTTTCTTGAAGGATGCAGACTTCTTCCTGTACCACTGCTTGAAGAAGGTGTCTTCCAGAAACTGGTAGTAGGACTGGGAGTTGAGCTTGACTCCATCCTTAACCCGAAAAGGCCCCACAAGCTCATCTTTGATGATACCAGCCCAAACTAGTACTCCACCTCCACCTTGCTGGCGTCTGAGTCGGACTGGAGCTCTCTGCCCTTTACCAATCCAGCCACGGGCCCATCCATCTGGCCCATCAAGACTCACTCTCATTTCATCAGTCCATAAAACCTTAGAAAAATCAGTCTTGAGATATTTCTTGGCCCAGTCTTGACGTTTCAGCTTGTGTGTCTTGTTCAGTGGTGGTCGTCTTTCAGCCTTTCTTACCTTGGCCATGTCTCTGGGTATTGCACACCTTGTGCTTTTGGGCACTCCAGTGATGTTGCAGCTCTGAAATATGGCCAAACTGGTGGCAAGTGGCATCTTGGCAGCTGCACGCTTGACTTTTCTCAGTTCATGGGCAGTTATTTTGCGCCTTGGTTTTTCCACACGCTTCTTGCGACCCTGTTGACTATTTTGAATGATACACTTGATTGTTCGATGATCACGCTTCAGAAGCTTTGCAATTTTAAGAGTGCTGCATCCCTCTGCAAGATATCTCACTATTTTTGACTTTTCTGAGCCTGTCAAGTCCTTCTTTTGACCCATTTTGCCAAAGGAAAGGAAGTTGCCTAATAATTATGCACACCTGATATAGGGTGGTGATGTCATTAGACCACACACCTTCTCATTACAGAGATGCACATCACCTAATATGCTTAATTGGTAGTAGGCTTTCAAGCCTATACAGCTTGGAGTGAGACAACATGCATAAAGAGGATGATGTGGTCAAAATACTCATTTGCCTAATAATTCTGCACTCCCTGTAGGAGGCAGTGCTGATGGTGTATACAGGTTAGTGTTATGAGAGCAGCAGAAGGGGGGGGCCGGCTCATACACAGACAGAGAGGGGAGGGGGAAGAGGACACAGGAGCAGAGAGGAGAGCAGATAGCAGTCTGCTGATGACAGAGGCACGTAAACTGACTACGGTGTCTGGTCTCAGCAGCCATGATACACTGTGGTCAGCTTACAGAGGGGTGGGGAGAAACTGGCAGGATCAGCCAGGTATTTTAGGTGTTACAGGGGGCCAAATGACACAGGACAAGCACTTTGTCATATAACATGTTTTAAACGAGCAGGATCAATTTTTTGGAGGGTTAACAAACGCTTTAAGCTTCACTAATAAAACCTGGAAGCTGACTGGTTACTATGCACAGCTGCACCAGATTTCCCTTCCTGTTATAGGGTGACAACTCTCTGTCTTCCAATTCTCATGCATCTGAGGTCTTGGTAGTGTATCTGGAGTTACATTTATCTCCCTAAAAGTACACAGCAAAGACATCCTGAGGATGCTTTGGGCCAAACCATTTCAGAGTAGGGTGGCATGCTTTGCACTTTTTGTGAACTTTACTGATCTATATCTCATCCTAGCCAAGCAAACCATCTTTCTATGTGCCTTTTGTAAATCCAACCATGGCAGCAACCCATACATGGATCTTTACAAATGATTCATATAGGCTCTTATTTCACATTCATTTAAGTGTATGGCATGCAAGCTTACGCTGTATTTATAAAGAGTCACACATGGCACCCACACCACATTTATTGTACAACATACTTCTTTTTAGGTGGACTATGATTCGTGGAGTGCTATTTACCTGCCATAGCAGGACTGATGCACTTAGTTATTGTCAGACATCTATAAACATACTGTAGAAACTTTTGGATTTTCTACTTCATGGCATACTGATTGCAATATGCGCAGACACAGCCAGCACATTTCTGCACTTTCATCCATCCTTTGTGTCAATACTCAATCAAGTGGATGTTTATATGTCAATTGCCATCCATGCAAAGACTTCACTGGAATACACAAATGGACACATTCATTGCAAGTGCATACTACTTGGCTAAAATCAGACCTCTATGGATAGGGACATTTTTGAATCCTCTACTTCTCCACTAATTCTATAGCTCTCCACACATTTTATGCAGAGATGGCCAGCAGGATACTATTGGTTCATTTAGATTTAAGAATCATTTATATTCAAATACTTCTTTATCCAATGAAGTGGCTGTTTATACATTGGAAGTGAGCTGCTATTCAGGCAACGTCATTGAGATATACAAAATAATATTCTTTTTTTCATTGGCGGAAATACAATTTGGGTATATATATATATATATAAGTCTCTTACGCCGTCGTATCTAAGTTGCATATTTACGCTGGCCGCTAGGTGGCGCTTCCGTCGATTTACGCGTCAAATATGGTAATGAGCTAGATACGCCGATTCTCAAACGTACGTGCGGCCGGCGCATTTTTTTACGTCGTTTGCGTAAGGCTTTTTCCGGCATATAGTTACCCCTGCTCTATGAGGCGTAGATGAGGCGTGCTAATGTTATGTATGGACGTCGGAACAGCGTCAAATTTTTCACGTTTTACGTTGTTTGCGTAAGTCGTCCGTGAATGGGGCTGGACGTAAGTTACGTTTACATCGACTAGACATTGAGCGGGCGCAATTTAATTTGTATCGGGTCACGATACATTAACATAAAACACGCCCACACTAGCCTAGTTTGAATTACGTGGGCTTACGCCGTATCAGATACACTACGCCGCCGTAACATAGAGCGGAAAGTGTTTCTGAATACAGGACCTGCCGCTCTAAGTTACGGCGGCGTAGTGTATCTGAGATACGCTACGCCCGCCTAAAGTTGGGCGTTTTTTAGTGAATCTGGGCCATACTTTCTAGTGTACGGAGTCCCGCATTCACTGAGGTATTGCAGGACGTTACGATTGACATAACCTTGAAAAAAAAAACATCAAACCGAATTGTAATCCATCAATAACCAGAAGACAGTCTTTCTTTTGGAGTTGAAAAAGGCCATAGCAGCCATTTATTTAATGTCAATAAAATACAACTTTATTACAAAATACATCTTTTAATATCTGAACATCAATGACAACCATATAAGTACAGTAACTGACTTCCTTAAAGTGTAATCTGTAAGGTGATTTTACACTGGACCCCAAATAACTCCTAATACAGTGGAACCTTGGTAACGAGTAACACGGTTAACGAGCATTTTGAATAACGAGCAACGTTTTTTTTTATTCTGACTTGGTTTGCAACAAGCAGAATTCAAGCTAATGGGGCGTGCAGTACCGCATTTGGCCAGAGGTACGGGGGCCGGGCAGAGCCGATCGGAGCCGTTCGGAAAACCTTGGAAAAACTCAGAAATACTCCATTCCCGAGCCTTTCCGAGGGTTTTCCGCATTCAGCCGAGCTGTCCCCAAGCCTTTCTGAGTATTTCCGAGGCACCCCCCCCCCCACACATCTGGCCACATGCATGCCATAGAAGTCAATGTGGAACAAATTTGTTTTTGTTTCCATTGATTTCTATGGGGAAACTCTCTTTGATATGCGAGTGCTTTGGATTACAAGCATTCTCCTGGAACGGATTATGCTCCTAATCCAAGGTTCCACTGTACATACCTCCCAAATTTTTGAGACGGGAACGAGAGACACCTATTAGCAAAAGTATGTAGGCATTGGACACACCCTCTGCCACACCCCCTTAAAGGAGAATTTTACAAAAAATGTATTAGATAAACCCACAAGTGCTTTTTTTTTAACCACTTAATCGCTTGCCGACCGGCGCATGTATATGTACATCCACAGAATGGCACGTACAGGCAGATGGGCGTATATGTACGTCCCCACCTTTCCGCGGGTCGGGGGTCTGATCGGAACCCCCCCCCCCCCCCGGTACATGCGGCGGTCGGAAACCCGCGGGGAGCTGAAGAACGGGGAGAGCCGTATGTAAACACGGCTTCCCCTTGCTTCACTGTGGCGGCTGCATCAATTGAGTGATCCCTTTTATAGGGAGACTCGATCGATGACGTTAGTCCTACAGCCACACCCCCCTACAGTTGTAAACACACACTAGGTGAACCTTAACTCCTTCAGCGCCCCCTGTGGTTAACTCCCAAACTGCAACTGTCATTTTCACAATAAAGAATGCAATTTAAATGCATTTTTTGCTGTGAAAATGACAGTGGTCCCAAAAATGTGTCAAAATTTTCCGATGTGTCCGCCATAATGTCACAGTCACGAAAAAAAATCGCTGATTGCCGCCATTAGTAGTAAAAAAAAAAATATTAATAAAAATGCAATAAAACTATCCCCTGTTTTGTAAACGCTATCAATTTTGCGCAAACCAATCGATAAACGCTTATTGCGATTTTTCTTTACTAAAAATAGATAGAAGAATACGTATCGGCCTAAACTGAGGAAAAAAGTATTTTTTTATATATTTTTGGGGGATATTTATTATAGCAAAAAGTAAATAATATTGTTTTTTTTTTTTTTCAAAATTGTCGCTCTACTTTTGTTTATAGCAAAACTCTATTTGTGGGAAAAAAAGGACGCCAATTTTGTTTGGGAGCCACGTCGCACGCCCACGCAATTGTCAGTTAAAGCGACGCAGTGCCAAATCGCAAAAAGGAGCCTAGCCTTTGGCCAGCCAAATGGTCCGGGGCTTAAGTGGTTAATGGATCCGCCCTTAGGTGTGGGCTAGCCTGCAGCCTCCCCTTAGGGACCCCAATTAAGGAGCTCCAATGGTGCAACATTTATATATGTGAATTAGGGGTGAGTGGTGCTGCCTGTAAACTGAAAAGTGATCTAGTAGATCACCCTTCTCAAGTGAAGATGCACAATAGTGAGATACCACAAAAACACATTTTTTTGTGTGTGCTCAAGAAATTCCATCTTCTGTGAATACTAGAACTTAGCGTAACCTTAGTGTAGAAAACCAGCGTGCATTCATCAAGTTTATCAGATTCCCATTGCATGCATTAACAGCAAATTACCAACATCTGTTCTAAAAGTAAATATTCTTAGTCTCTTCTCATAACTGTGAGCAAAAACAGACGATGCAAATATTTATAGCCACACTCCAAGTGGTATGTGTGTCCTTAGTGCTTCAACCAAGCACGTTGCAAAACCAAGAGATAATAAAATAAAATAAATACAGATATACGTGTGAAAAAAGGAAGTCCAAAATGAAAGTTATTAAGACGATTTTCAAGTGACTGGTGCTTGCGCTTGATTCCAATCCTTGTACACAATGATGAGGTGACTGTGGTGCTCCCCCTTTTGAATCCCTACTCACCAGATACTGTCACCCCTACAGGGGCAGATCGCATGTAGTGAGTATGTGATGGCTGCTGGGCCAATCGCTCCCTCCTCCTGCATATCCTGGGAAAGTCAGATAGGTAGATTCAGGTACGGCCGCGCAATGTTAAGACGGCATAGCCTAGCGTGTTTACACTACGCCGCCTTAAGTAAGAGAGGCAAGTACATGATTCTCAAAGCACTTACCTCCTTACTTAGGGCGGCGTAGTGTAATCGTGGCGGGCGTAAGGGCGCCTAATTCAAATTGGTTGGAGGGGGGCGTGTTGTATGGTAATGAGGCTTGACCTCACGTTTTTTGACGTTTTTTGCTACTGCGCATGCGCCGGGCGCCTACATTTCCCAGTGCGCATTGCGGCTAAGTATGCCGTATGGGCCTATTGATTTTGACGTGGACGGAAGCGACGTAACTCCCGATTCGCGGACGACTAACGCAAACGACGTAAAAAATTCGAACCTCGCGGCGGGAACGGCGGCCATACTTTAACATTGTTATTCCACCTCATAGGTGGAATAACTTTAGGCCGCCTAAGGCCTGACGGAAACAACGTAATTCGACTGCGGCGGCCGGGCGTACGTTCGTGAATCGGCGTACAAGCTCATTTACATAATCTACGCCGGCCGCAATGGAAGTGCCACCTAGCGGCCATCCGAAAAATTGCAATCTAAGATAGGACGGCGCAAGCCGGCCTATCTTAGATATGTTTAAGCGTATCTCTGTTTGAGCATACGCTTAAACATACGGCGGCGTAGATTCGGAGTTAGGTCGGCTTATCTACTGATAAGCCGGCCTAACTCTTTCTGAATCTACCTAAGAGCCTCCAAACCCTCAAGGGACAGTAGAGTTACTATCAGGGAAATAGACGTATCCCTAGACGCAATGGTGCAGGGATAACGAATTGGCACAGGCAAGGCCACGCTGATGCACGTCAGTGCACAGGGATGTGCGGCGCCGTGACTAGGCAGACGCGTGGCCCCGCGACCAGGCAACCGCGCATGCGCAACATCACACGCCCAGCGTGATAGAATGCCTCAGCCTATTTAAACCCGCTGCTGACGATGGCGCATTGCTGGTGTATCTTCAGCTTGTCCTGTGTCTGCAGAGGCGCATTGCGGGCGGTATTAACCCTTTATCGGCCGCTAGCGGGGGGTTAATACTGCACCGCTAGCAGCCGAATCCTGCGGCAATTCCGAAGGTATAGCACCGTTATTTTTAGCAGCGCTATACCACCACTGCGCCTCCCGCCCCAGTGTGAAAGTGGCCTTAGTCGGGGAACTGCCTTAACCACTGCAATACATGGCTAATTCTCACACTTCACTCCTACATGTAAAAATCTTTTTTTTTTCTAGAAACTTACTTAGAACCCCCAAACATTATGGCCCGGATTCACGTAGCACTTACGCCGACGTATCTACAGATACGCCGCATAAGTGTAAATGTGCGCCGTCGTATCTATGCACCGTGCTTATAGAACTAGATACGCCTGAAAATAGGCTTCCTCCGACCGACGTAACTTTCCTACGCCGGCGTATCTTGGGCGCATATTTACGCTGGCCGCCTCATTGCAAATATGCAAATGAGGGAGATACGGCAAATCACGAACGTACGGGCGCCCGGCGCATAATATCTGCGGTTTGCATAAGGCTTACGTCCGGCGTATAGTTATTCCCCATCTATGAGGCGCAACTCATGCAAAGGTATGGACCAGGGAACAGCCGTCATATTTTACGTCGTTTACGTAGTAGTACGTGAATGGGGCTGGGCGTAGGTTACGTTCACGTCGTAGGCATTGAGCCGTCGTATCTTAGGGAGTATATTCAACGTGATTCTGAGCATGTGCACTGGGATACGTCCACGGGATGGCGCATACGCCGTTCGTTCGGCCCATCATTTGCATGGGGTCACGCTTCATTTAAATGGATCATGCCCACTTCCACCTACTTTGAATTAGGCCGGCTTACGCCTAGGATTTTACGTTACGCCGGCGCAACGTTGGGAGCAAGTGCTTTGTGAATACTGTGCTTGCCTCTCTGTGTTACGTCGGCGTAGCGCATATGAGATGCGCTACGCCGGCAGAAATATGCGCCGGTGTATGTGAATCCGGCCCTATATATTTTTTTAAGTGGAGGCCATAGAGATTAAAATGATGGCTGTTGAAATTTTTTATATCACACGCAGCATTTTTTCAAATCCATTTTTTTGGGGAAAAAATACACCTTATGGAATTTTAGTGAACACAAACACAATATAATACAATTTTTTGGGGCGTAAAATATAAAAGATGATGTTACACCAAGTAAATAGATACCAAACACACTTTAAAATTGCGCACGCTCATAGAATGGTGACAAACGACGGTACTTTATATTTTCCGTAAGGTGATGCTTTGCAGGTTACCAGTTTAGATTTACAGAGGAGTTCTGGTGCTAGAATTATTGCTCTCGCTCTGACGTCAGCGGTGATATCTCACTGTGGTGAGTGACCCCCCCCCCCCCCCCAACAAATGCATAATAGGAAGAATGGCGTCATTGTCTAGGGGCCTCTTAACACCTATGCAACAGGTTTCTGTGCAACTGAAGGTGCAGGTACTTCTTTTGGTGTGTTTTTGGCCTTGTAGACTTCAATGGGTGCACATAAGAGACTCCACCTATCAGTAAAATATTACTTTTAGTGCGTTTGAGCCTTTTAAAATGAAGAATAATGTACAGAACACAGTAATCCGTCTTTGTTCTAAAGCAATGAAAGCTAAAATCTTTTTGCTGTGAAATACAGGATCATTAAATAATCCTGACATAGCTGATTGATACATTGACCGGTGTATAGACCTCTCCTCAAGGTAAATCTCCATCAGACCCCTGGAGTCACTTCTCTCCAGGGTTAAACAGAAAGATCTTAGAGACCCGCCATGGATCGCCATGTCTAATGCTGTGTATCCCTCCGGGGATTCATGATCAATTATCCTCACAGAGAAAATACAAATATCAATATGCTTTTCTGTTCTGCTTTATTTATCCCCGAGAACACAGCCCCAAATTCCACTTTAAAACTCAATTTATACAAATTGAGTTCAAACAACCAGGCAAAGCACAAATTGCAATTTATTATCATTAATTCTCATGAAGTCTGAATGAAATAACACATAATACACCGTCATAATGTTAAATTATAGCGGCTGATTGCCGCAGTACAAACACAATCAGGTTTATTGAATAAGGTGAAGACTAATGTGTGCAGTTCAATAAGCCAAAACAATCAGAATTTGTCTCCTTTTGTGCTGACTGCCTGGAGCCATGAATGGGGTGAGTGTTTGCGAAGGTAGAGCTGCCGTGATTGCTGACCTCCAGAGGCGGCTCTAGGCTTTGTAAGGCCTTAGGCAAAACTTAGACATGAGACCCCACTCACGCCCATAATGCGAAAAATAATTCAAGCAAGAAAAATGGCTGCAGAAAATGCACCAGATGTAACACACAGGTGATCAGCACCACTTCCAGGGCACCCTCCTCACCCACCAGACATATTCAGCCAATGAAAGAGGGGGGAGGGAGGCTTAATAGAGAGGTACAATGATGCGGACATTAGTATCCTCACCTGTGATCTGTTTGCTTGTAATTAGTGTGTGGGTATAAAAGGTCAATGAGTTTCTGGACTCCTGACAGACCCTTGCATCATTCATCCAGTGCTGCACTGACGTTTCTGAAATCTGAGTCATGGGGAAAGCAAAAGAATTGTCAAAGGATCTGCGGGAAAAGGTAGTCGAACTGTATAAAACAGGAAAGGCATATAAAATATATTCAAGGAATTGAGAATGTCAATCAGCAGTGTTCAAACTCTAATCAAGAAGTGGAAAATGAGGGGTTCTGTTGAAACCAAACCATGGTCAGGTAGACCAACTAAAATTTCAGCCACAACTGCCAGGAAAATTGTTCGGGATGCAAAGAAAAACCCACAAATAACTTCAGGTGAAATACAGGACTCTCTGAAAACATGTGGTGTGGCTGTTTCGAGATGCACAATAAGGAGGCTCTTGAAGAAAGATGGGCTGCATGGTCGAGTGGCCAAAAAAAAGTATCCTGCTTACAGTACGCCAACAGCACAGAGACAAGCCTCAAACTTTTTTGCACAGTAATTTGGAGTGATGAGATCAAGATTTGGCTTTTTGGCCACAACCATAAACACTACATTTGGAGAGTCAACAAGGCCTATGATGAAAGGTACACCATCCCTACTGTGAAACACGGAGGTGGATCGCTGATGTTTTGGGGATGAGTGAGCTAAAAAGGCACAGGAAATTTGGTCAAAATTTTTGGGAAGATGAATGCAGTATGTTATCAAAAATACTGGAGGAACATTTGAATTCTTCAGCCAGGAAGCTGCGCATGGGATGTACTTGGACATTCCAACATGGCAATGATCCAAAACACAAGGCCAAGTCGACCTGTCATTGGCTACAGAAGTGAAGGTTCTTGAGTGGCCATCTCGGTCTCCTGACCTCAATATCATTGAGCCACTCGGCGGAGATCTCAAACGTGACGTTAATGCAAGACAGCCCAAGAATTTACAGGAACTGGAAGCTTTTTGCCAAGAGGAATGGGCAGCTTTACCATCTGAGAAGATAAAGAGTCTCATCCACAAATACCACAAAAGACTTCAAGCTGTCATTGATGGTAAAGGGGACAATACACGGTATTAAGAACTGGGGTATGTAAACCTTTGATCAGAGATTTGAGTAGTTTCTATTGCCATTATGGTTTTAAAAGAGTAAACACAGTTGATTGATAATAAATGGCTTCAGCCAAACACTAACCATGAGTGAAAGAAAAGTTTTTGTGTTATCATTCATATTCTCAGAAAAATGGGCAAGAAATCATAAATTCTGCCAGGGTATGTAAACTTATAATCACAACTGTACCTCCCGGTGATATACAGTAACTAGACTGCACTGTAGTCCAGTTATTGATAGTTATTGACTTATCCCACTAACATAACACAATCCAGGGTGTCCACACAAGGAACCAGGTGACTCTCCAGGGACATTTCTCCTTGCCCACCTCCTCTCATCTACATGAACGTCACTTTCACAAGATTGAATGCCATTTTATTCAATGAATCTCTAAAATCAGTTAAGACCTTAAGATGATTCAAGTGAAAAGATGACCACCAGAGATGTGAGTTATTTTCAAACCTATGCTTTATTAATGTGACTCAGACTCTTAGTGGTTGTCCAGATTAACAACCACCTCACACAACGCCAACATTTCTTTCATGCAGATGACATCACACAACAGCCACCCATCTCATTTTTTCTGGACTGAAGACACATGAACCTGTGAAGTCTGTAGTGGAACATTACACCCTGCTTTATTTTCTTGAGGTCTGGCTGTCAGGGCTGGGCTCAGCCCTTCCTTCTCTGTGCTGGCAGCTCAGCTGTCAGCCAATTGCCAGCTTCCATCTCTCCACAGTGATCCACCTGTTGAAGATCCTGCTCGTCGGCTCTGCCTACTTAAGGCTGGGTTCATACTATACTACACGACAGTAGTACGACTTTCATACTGCGACATCGGTCCTACATTGATCCTACATCCATCCGACTTTCATGAACAGGATACTACTTTGATCCGACTTTGTGATAGTCTGACTTCTTCTTTGACCAATCAAAACAATCCCACAGTGAGATCAATTCCTTTTACTGCTGCTGTAATCACAATGTGGGATGTCAAAAGTCGGATGGTAAGGACAAGGGTCCTACTTTGATCCGACTTCAGTGATATTCAATGGGCTGAAGTATGATCAAAGTCGGACCAAAGTAGTACAGGGAGCATTTTCAATGTCGGACTGACTTGTGTCGGACCAGTTAAGACGGCTCTCATAGGGAAACATTGATTTTCACACGTGATGCGACATGAGCTCCCAATGTCGGAGCGTTTGTCGGACCAGTGTGAATCAGGCCTAAAGTCTTCCAGTTCATTTGCTCTTTGCCTTCGCCTGTGTTAACATCACAAGAGACTTTCTCCTGCATCCCTGTTGAAGACCTGCTTGACTGACATTCCCTCTGGCTACAGATCCTGCTTGCTGTACTACTACCTTTATTGCTGGCTCTTGGACATTGGCTTGGCCGACTACCCGATCCGGTTACTGAACTCTATGTTTACCTTTTTATTTTTTTAGTAAACAAGTGTGATTTAACTGTACTTCTGTCTCGGTCTGATTCATGGTTTCTGACACTGGCCACCTTCCTCATACCTATAAAATCTATCTGTTTGCACCTCCCACATAGACACATGTTAGAGTTGGGCTTGACTATCTGGGATTGCTGAATAACTTCACAACACGGACACCACACACCCCGTGGGATGATACCCCATCCAAACATCTTGGTTGCACCCATTACAAAGTTCATTTCACACATCAGGTGCTTGGTGGAATCACTGAACATGTGGCAAGGACTGTGGTTCAACACCTGGAGTGGATGCTTCATAAGAAACTCTTTGCATGTTACAGAGCCGATTCATTTTATATTTGCTACTGAAAGTTTTTTTAATGTCTAGGGGAGGAGGGTGTGAAAAATGAATCTGCCCCGGATGTTATATACATTGGGCACGACAGCTCTCATATACACATTTCTCCCATAATCTGCACAAACCACCTGTAGGCAGGTTGGACTGTGTTTGGTTATAGTGAATACCAGCTGGCCCAGGCTGGGGAAAAGGGTTAAATGTTGCAAGTCCAGTTCCAGGCTTTTGGTCCTAGCCCACCTGTGTTATAAAAATGGGGACAGCTGAGGCCCAAGGCTTCCCGGTCCGGTAGGTTCCAGCAATACCTATGAGTCTAATTGTTTGGCGTTGCCTCGCCACTACTAATATTACTACTATAGTTAGGGTTAGAGGAAAAATGTTCATATTAAACCGTTCTGTCACATTCCTTCAGGAAAGGGGTTGATGTTCCCTAGCCGGTCGTCTCCCAAAGCAACTGGGAGCAGACTAGTGTTACGGAGACCTATGGCCTGGTCACGTGATACGCGAAGGTAAGAGTTACATGAGAGCAGGCATAAGTCTATGTTAGGTGCTTGACGGGACCCCATTCTGTTACTGGGAGTGAGGTAACAGAAGTACAATGTGTAGTGACATGGAAAAAGTCACTTTTCAGAGGAACTCTATTTTTACTGCACACAGTGAGCAGGGATGGACTGGCCATTGGGACTACAGGGAGTTTCCCGGTGGGCCGGCTTCAGTGGCAGCGGACTGCTGCCCCCCTCTGCTCCTCTGTCTCTCCCTCCCCGCAGCGCTCACCTGGGGGTAACAAAGAAGCAGGGGGAGGACCAGAGGAGCAGGGCGAATGACAGAGGAGCATGGGGGAGGGGACAGACAGCTGACTCAACAGCTATGGCCTGGGAGTTTCTCATTTCTGCTTAATCTTGTCCCATAAGGGGGGGCACCGAACTGATTCTTTGCCGCGGGTGAAATAATGTCTAGCTTCCCCACTGGTACTGCTTATAAGAGTACCAGTACCAGCCATTCTACTCTAATAAAGTAGAACGGCTAGTGGCTAGTGAAGGGGGAGAGGGGGCATGGGTGGCCAGGGGGGTGCGGAAGTTTTCCGCCCGCCATGGGAGAGACCTGTCAAAGTGGGCCAGTCTGGATGAAGTCCAGGGCCAAATTTCTGTCCCAGTCCAGCCCTGACAGTGAGGCTCGTCATTAGGTTGGGGAACTGCCTTAATGTTATGTTTTTCACATGACTGCAGTCTCCACCTGGTCCGGGGCATTGATGAGCGCTCTCCGCAGGAAGGGTACCCCCATGTCCAGGGGCGCAGATGACCCTGCCCATGCACCAATCACTGAGGATGGATGGTGCAATCCAAAGAGGATCACCAATGGTTTCTATGAACACTCAGCAGTAGAACGTCCCATAAGTGACCCTTTTCTGCGACTTTCACTTTACATCAGAAAAGTCTAGCGTGCTCTGCAAAGCACATTGCGCACGCTTTGGGAACTGCAAGCACTCAACTTCCTCACGACGTGTCTACTATGCGTCACACACTACAGCAGACACAGAATTAAGGATAACCACTGGTAACATTTTATGAATATTACTTTTATTACGTCTGGAAACTCTTACAGATGGCGCTCCATCTGGACCAAACATCTGCAACACATTTCGCCACTGACAAAATTTGGGTCTTGATGTATTTTTTTTTTTTTATTCATTCAACATTAGGAAAGATTGGCAATCCCACGTAACCGTATATTGGGAATTTCTTTAAAATGATGTTAGTCAGGCGGAGACACGTGAATGGCACTTCCATCGCTGCGTGGTAAGCCGATTACACAAGCAGCTATTATTCAGACACAGAGGAACAACAAGTAAAGGTAGAAGACCTCTGTGAACTCAGAGTCCCCCTTGGCAAATGACAGCAGCCAACAGGAAAGCAGGGACATTGGACAAACACACAATCCGCCGTGTGCTGCATTTTCTTTATTGTTTGAGAGTTTCGCAAGTAGTTCCAATAAATGGTTTTCTACGGGCGACGCTGCCGCCGGACGTGAAACTTTTATGCAGAAGCTAGGACGAGAAAAACACATTCAGAGAGCCACTCTTCCAGCTTGTGACAAAGTTCAGAGAAGCGGGATGAGTGTGTCATTGTGCCAGCGGTCCCCTGTGTGTGCAGACGCGTTCATTAACCCCTTCAGCACAGGAACGGAGCGATGCCATTGGAAATGCACACCGAGGTTCCTGTCCAGGATTTGTCCAGTTTGTGTTTCTTAAAGCTGGCAGATGCTGGTGTGGTTTCCATGGTGATGTGACCCAAGAAGAGAATTGGGGTTTTGTGGCTGACTTCCCCCCCGGGCTGCCACAGAGGACCATTGTTCAGCCTGCATTGGCATCCCTTCCAGCTTGCTGATGTTGGGAGGAGATGAGAGATGGGCGCTCAGATTAGACTCTGCGTCCTTCTTCCTTTGCTGCATCTGATGTCATTGTCATAGAATGTCACTAACACTCCACTGACGGCCTCCTTCAGTGATTGCAATTTGCGCTGGCCAGGACTTGGGGGCAGACCCAGAGGATTATGGGTCCTGGTACTACATGCCCAACGTGACCTGAAAGTCCAGTGTATTCATTAGCATACTGACATTTCACTCTTGGCTTTCCATTGATGGAATCAGAAACTCGTTGGGAAGAGGGGGGGGGGGGGTCATTACACTTCTGAACATCCCCCAAAGCATTCCAAATCCATTATGTACATTATTATAGATAACAATCACTGAACTATCACTGTGGAATGCTAAAGAAAAAACTAAGCAGGATGTTTGTGAGATATTAACAAGTAAATTGCGTGACGAGGAAGTACCGATAAAACTGGAAAATGTTACAACACAAGATGATTGTCATGGGAATAGCACATTTGTGGTCTGTTATTTTCTTTTGTTTCCTTCTTCATATGTTGAGAAATCTAGTGTGATTGCTCCATAATTACTCAGTCATTTGTAGTGATGGGATCATTTTTTTATAGAATTGATAAAGGAACCTTTTTTTTCCCGGATGGAGTAGGAGAGCATTAGAAACCCCCATCGGATTAGTATTGCTGGCAGGAAAATTGATATACCGTATTTAACGGCGTATACTGCGCACTTTTTTCCCCTTAAAATCAGGGGAAAATTGTGGGTGCGCGATATACGCCGATACTGCTGTTCCCGGGTGCCGCCGAAATAGACCGAGCCGAGTGTACTGCGCACTTGGCTAGGCTCGGCCACGCTCGGCTCCGCCCGCAGCCACGCGAGAGGAGCCAAGAGAAGCAGAGACAAGCCGAGAGGAGCCGAACACACAGGAAATCCGGCTCCTCTCGGCTCGGCGCCTAATTAAAAAACGAACACCGCTGCAACCCCGGGCAAGGTGCGGATGGACTGGACGAACCCCGCGAGGAAGCCGCAGACGGACACCTGGACGGACCCTGCGCAAGGAAGCCGCAGACTGACACCCACAAGGCTGGACGGACCCCGCGCAAGGCCGCAGACGGACGCCGGACAAGGCCGCCGATGGACAAAATGTACGTTTTTTTCCCCCTTAAACTACTTTTTTTCCTTAAACTACCTTCCTAAGTTTGGGGTGCGCGTTATACGCCGGTGTGCGGTATACTCCGATAAATACGGTAATTAGATGCAGCCAAAAATTCTATTAGGATTGAACAAATGTACAGGTGATGATTACAACTAAACAGAAAGTGACGGGAAATGCATAATGTGGAGTTATCAGCAGAACAGGAATAGAGGAAACTCTCCCAATGGGGACAAATGACAAAGGTTCTAACCAATCTCTACTCAATAAAGTCCAAAGTACAAACACGCATGCTCAGAACCAATGCTAAAGATCAGACAACAATAGCAGAAGTTCCCCAAAGGGTGGCGGTAAAGAGCAGAAAAACCACGTCCACGTAGTACATCTATTATGTCACTACGTTCGTGTTTGTTGGCTGAAAAAGTCCTACCGTGTATATGCATACCAAGTTCACAGACAACGTCCTTTGGAGCAAAATCCACCGAAAAGTCTGATCGTGTGTATGAGGCTTTACAGTCAATGCAAAGTATACCTTATGCTGCTGCCTGTAATTTTAAGGCTGGTGCACACGGGACAAATATCATCCAGTTCAATATAAATCTGCTGACATTTGGCCCGTGTGTACAGCAGCTTGTCTGACAGAAGCCAGTCTAACGACTATCTTTTATCAAATGGACATGCTGGAAAAACTAGCGTCTGATCAGTGCTTGCAGCCAATGGCTGCAAGCGCTGATCACTGTATTCTGTATTTTCTCCAGTGTCCTCTGTAATCTGCTATGAGTAAACACTGAAGTTAGTGTGAAACGCGTCAGCTGTCCTAGGTTCCGTTGCTGTGACTTGTAGTGCCTGTTTCCAGTTTTTTACATTAAAGTTACGTTGGATTGGAGTGCGGCTGTCCTGACCATCTTTTGTCCTCTGTAATGTGGTACGACCCCATTTCCCTCAGTGTTCCTTATTATATCATGACATATTATCTCCAGTGTTCTCTGTGGTGTGTTGGGGCCTTCTTGTCTGCCTACATTGTTCTCTAGGTTGTATTTGGACCTCATTTCCTCCAGTGTTCTTTGTGGTGTGTTGGGGCCTTCTTGCCTGCCTACATTGTTCTATAGGTTGTATTTGGACCTCATTTCCTCCAGTGTTCTCTGTGGTGTGTTGGGGCCTTCTTGCCTGCCTACATTGTTCTATGGGTTGTATTTGGATCTCATTTCCTCCAGTGGTGTGTTGGGGTCTCATTTCCTCCAGTGTTCTCTGTGGTGTGCTGGGGCCTTCCTGCCTGCCTACTATGTTCTATAGGTTGTATTTGGACCTCATTTCCTCCAGTGTTCTCTGTGGTGTGTTGGGGCCTTCTTGCCTGCCTACATTGTTCTATGGGTTGTATTTGGATCTCATTTCCTCCAGTGGTGTGTTGGGGTCTCATTTTCTCCAGTGTTCTCTGTGGTGTGTTGGGACTTTCCTCCTGCCTACATTGTTCTATATGGTGTGCTGGGATCCCATTTCCCCCAGTGTTCCCTGTGATGTGATGCAATCTAATTTCTTCGAGTGTTCTCTGTGGTGTGTTGGGGCCCCATTTCCTCCAGTGTCCTCTATGGTGTGTTGGGGACTTTTTTCCTTCAGTGTTCTAATTGGTGTGTTGGGGCCTCATTTCCTCCAGTGTTCCCTGTGGTGTGTTCAGTAGCCTAGTTTCTTCCAGTGTTCTCATTGATGTGTTGGGACCTTATTTATTTTCCAGCATTCTCTGTGTTGTGCTGGTTCCTCTTTTTTTCCATGTCCTCATTTCCTCCAGAGTCCTCTGTGGTGTGCTGGGACCTTCTTTCTTGCCTCTATTGTCCCTTGGTGTGTTGAGGGCCTCATTTTCTCTAGTGTCCTCATTGGTCTGTTCGGTCCTCATTTCCTCATGTGGGTTGGGGCTTATTTATTCCAGTGTTCTCCAGTGGTGTGTCGGCCGGTGTATTAACGTTCTTGTTCCACCATCTGGGAAGTTCCACAACCGACTGTGCAGACTCCGGGCATGCGCAGTAACAGGCTACGAGCAGGCTACGGAAATAGCCGAACGAAACAGCTGATCGTCAGCTGTTAAGAGGAACACAGCTCGGCAGATCACTGGCAGAATCAGCAGCTAGCTGCTGAGAGGCGTGCACACAGCGCTTTTATTTACTTTTTTTTTAGTTTGCATTCATTTTATACATTCTGTTGTGTCCGCGGCATGCGGGATCCCGGAGCACCAGAGAGGGGGGGGGGGGGCTGTGTGCGGCTCTATG
This sequence comes from Rana temporaria, assembly GCF_905171775.1. Taxonomy (NCBI): domain Eukaryota; kingdom Metazoa; phylum Chordata; class Amphibia; order Anura; family Ranidae; genus Rana; species Rana temporaria. The sequence continues at coordinate 127,985,397 of NC_053498.1, forward strand.
GGGCTGACGGAGCAGGAGGAGCTCACTGACTGACAATAGAGCGGCACATTTAGGGCACCAGTCAGCGAGCACCCGGGCGGGGGAGGCCCCATAGCTGGGGAGGAGGAGGGGAGAAGATGACCATCTGAGAAGTTCCACAACGGACTGCGCAGACTCCGGGCATGCGCAGTAGCAGGCTACGGAAATAGCCGAACGCAACAGCTGATCATCAGCTGTTAAGAGGAACAAATACCATAGCTGGAACAAGCTCGGCAGATAACCGGGCCTCATGTCCTCCGTTGTTCTCTGTTTTGCTGAAAACTCATTCGCTCCAGTGTTCTGTGTGTTGTGAGATTTGACAGGTATATTTTTCTATTTATAATCATACCTTCATTTAGCAGCTCAGAAGTTTCCAAAACTTTTCCTGTTAGAGAAACTTCCTCTTTTCCTCCTCTGAGTCTGATTAATTCCCCAGAGAAAGCCTTTAATGATCTTCTGGTGAGTCTAGGCTGGGTGTTTGCTCCTCCATACCCATGAGGCAGGGAAGAAAGGACACCTCTCTGTCTGTGGGACGATTGGAGCACAGATCAGGGACATGGCAAACTCTGCTTCTATGCATGGCGAATTAAAGCAAGCCATGCATCACACTGACTCCATTAATGTCATACACGATGTCAGTGATTTGCTCTCTCCTTCATTAGTGTCGCTGTCTGATGGAAAAAAACATGTTTGTCAAAGCTTCTACCTTCTGCAGTTGTGTTTCAGGTGGATTGGTGGGCAAAGGATCAGATCTGATTACTGCATGTCAGTGTCACACGGCGCTGGGGAGACGCCGGGAGGCTCTCTGCCTGGGGGAGATTCAATTTCCTTATGAGAAATAGAGAGACCTGTGCTAAATCAACACCTTAATGCTGTGTATATCCAACAGAAGTGAAACGTGTCAGTGAATACATCAGAGGAGTAGACTTCATACACACCGACCCTGGATATAGAAGGTTATGTTGCATGTACATGATGTGTCACCTACCACTGAGACCTCTTCTGACCGGGTCAATAGGCTGGCAGCACTTTATCAAGTAGAAGTGTGATTGATTTACTAAAACTGGAGAGTGCGCAATCTGGTGCAGCTCTGCATAGTAGCCAATCAGCTTCTAGGTTTTATTGTCAGAGCTTACAGGGTTTGCAAACCCTCGTTTTATTTTTTATTTTTAAATAACAAACTAGGGTGACCACATTTCCAAACTACCATTCAGGGATACCCCACTTCCCAAAAATCAGCTTGTACTGTAACGAATCACAGAACAGTGATTGGACACAAGAGGCGGGATTTATGATTTCTCCAATCACAAGCAGGGGGCGGGGATTGTGCTCCTCCAGACATTGCCAGCCAGGACAACTACTGTCAGTGAGTAAAGCGGTGATGTGGCAGCCTTTTTTGAGGGCATTAGTTTGGCTGTACCAGTTTCATTCTGGGACACTGTATTGTCCTGGAATGAAGGTGCCCGGGACAGACCTGCAAAATGCGGGACTGTCCCGGGCAATCCGGGGCACGTGGTCACCCTATGACAAACATATCATACTTACCTCCACTGTGCAGTTTGTTTTGCACAATGTGGCCCCGATCAGGGGTGGACTGACAACTCATGGGGCCCCCGGGCAATAGAAGATTATGGGGCCCCCGGGCCTACAGATCACCACCACGGCAGGAGGCAGGGCAGCTAAAATCTCTGGATTTTCACATCAAAAGCATGTCGGTATCGGACATATCAAGGACAGATGTAAAAAAAACACAGATTTTTCCATACTGTTCCTGGTTTTACTGAGCCTGGCAACCCTGATGGGGCCCCCTAGTGGAATGAGGCCCTTGGGCAGTGCCTGAATGGTCAGTCCGCCCCTGGCCCCGATCATCGGGTTCTGGGGTCCCCCGGCAGCTATCACGACTCCTCCTTGCATCGGTTAACCCCCTGTGAGATGCGCTTACTAAGGGGTTACTTTGCAGGCACGCTCCCGATTCCAGCATTTGCGTCTATGGACACAGAATGCCGAACTCGGCTCATCCCCCCACGTATCATTGGATTTGATTGACAGCAGGAGGAGCCAATGGCTGCACTGCTATCAATCTATCCAATCAGGAGCCAAGAACACCGGGCAGAGAGGTTTCCGACGAAGGAACGAAAGGGGCTCAGGTGAGTAAAACGGGCGGGTTGGGGGACGGTCAGTGTCAGAAGCTTTTTTGATCCCCAACAAATGGGCTGTCAGGGGGAGGGCACCTCTCAAATACTCAGGGTCATCCCAGCAGGGGCAGTGGAGTTGAGGTGGAAGCTGGAGATGTACTGTAGTGCTGGGGTGGCTGTCGGTCGCACTTGACGGTGCCCACTAGTCTGGGAGGTGACTTTGGGCACGGGGCTCGTGTGCTGGAGGGATTCTCTCAGGTCACACGGAGGAGTCCTGTCCAGAGGCACAGGAGCAAAAGTGAGGACAGTAGGAGCCAACGAGGTCTCCAGGGAGAAGTCAGCCGGATGGGCTTGTGAGTGTGCAGTCTGGGAGGACTGTGGGATGTAGCCAGGAGGGCTAGTGAAAGAGGCTGCTGCAGCCAGGCAGGCTGGCAGAGCCTGAAGAGATGGTGCTGGGTGGCCATGGGAGGCTACATTTAACAAGATCCCTACCCCCTCCCCTTTCCCCATCCATCCCAAACAAATGTCATTCTATAAATACTGCTGATGGATGGTAGATATCTGCATTCATTACACTCCATAAGTTGTTAATAGTGTATCCATCCTACAAGTATGATCTGCTCGAGCAATTTCACATGAAGATTTCCCAACATAAATGATACTCCTGTCAGCTAATCACCCAGTTGGATCATCTGTGATCAAACCAGCATCACTGTACATGCACAAGACAAGGTCGGTGTTGACGATATAATCACCCATACAGTAAGCTGTTTGGAAATATCACAGATGACATCTCTATCTCTCTCCCTGATCCACAAGCATTAGTGACGCCTGAGCCAGAATAGTTGCTGTTGCCTCCACTATAAACCGCATATAAAGACTTTTACTTAGGTTGACTGTAAATTGGATCATTCAGATGATATATAAATATTGATCATGGCGAAGTGGTAATTATCATATCTGTATATCTAAGTTTCGTGTCATCCCCTTATCATAGTGAGTGCTAGAAGCCACTGTACTATCTGTACTATCTGTACTATCTGTACTATCTGTACTATCTGTTCCATCTGTACTATCTGTACTATCTGTTCCATCTGTACTATCTGTACTGTATGTGCCACATCTCTATACCACCGTTGGAGAGCTCAGGAAACCGCCTATGCCTGGGTAGTTGGATACGCTACCAGTTTCACCGGTCATGTTGGCTGCATCAGGGGAAGTGGACTATGCAGTGACAGGTGTAAAACAAGCCAACATATTTGCATGCGAACAACACCAACTTTGGGCTAGATTCAGAAAGAATTTATGCCGGTGTATCTATTGATACGCCGCGTAAATTCAAATCTGCGCCGGCGTATCTTCTTTCTGTATTCAGAAAGCAAGATACGCCGAAATTAGGCTAAGATCCGACTGGCGTAAGTCTCTTATGCCGTCGTATCTAAGGTTGCATATTTACGCTGGCCGCTAGGTGGCGCTGCCGTCGATTTCAGCGTAGAATATGCAAATGAGCTGGATACGCCGATTCAGAAACGTACGTGCGCCCGGCGGATTTTTTTACGTCGTTTGCGTAAGGCTTTTTCCGGCGTAACGTTACTCCTGCTATATGAGGCATAGCCACTGTTAAGTATGGACGTTGTTCCCGCTTAAAATTTTAAAATGTTTACGTCGTTTGCGTAAGTCGTTCGCGAATAGGGCTTTGCGGAAATTTCGTTCACGTCGAAAGCATTGACTATTTGCGACGTGATTAGGGGCATGCGCACTGGGATACGTTCACGGCTGGCACATGCGCCGTTCGTGAGAAACGTCATTTACGTGGGGTCATGTTTTATTTACATAAAACACGCCCACCTCCTGACAATTTGAATTTGGCGCGCTTACGCCGGCAGATTTACGCTAAGCCGCTGCAACTTACGGAGCAAGTGCTTTGTGAATACTGCACTTGCCCGTCTAAGTTGCGGAGGCGTAGCGTAAATAGGATACGCTACGCCCGCATAAACTTACGTCCCCCTACCTAAATCTAGCCCATAGATTACAGGAGACGCTTTCTGCTGTGAGTCCTCTTTATTGTTTATGAATAAAAAAAATTCCAATGCAATTCAGAGATCAGAAATACAAGTCATATGAGAAAAAAAGCATAAATACTGTACATATTAATTTTCCTTAAAACATTTGTGTGACGGGAGTCACTTTTGGGCGCAGGGTGACCAAGAAAATAACGAACACTGAGAATATGTCATAGATTACTTAAAAAGGGACAGTAATATTGTAACGGAACCCCAAATGGGACAGGGGTTAACGCCGTTTACGATATTCCATTCCACCAACCCACGACAGCTTATCGACACTCCACAATCCGGCAGACGAACACGGCCCATATGGATTTCCCTGAAACGAGACACACAGCTCTGTTCTCTGGTTCAAAACGGATATACTTTATTGGGAAACTCAGGCTTCTTATATACAGTTTAGGAACCACAATGAACAATAACCCAACTCCACCCACAACATGACACAGGGAGCTCAATACACATCTTTTAGGAGACAGCCATTCTGACTCTGAGATAATCTACATGAGCTAATTACTAATCATTTATCCAGACAAGGTGACTCCGAGATAAGCTCTTCTCACCTGCTATACAATACACATTTATCATCAATAGAAATTCACACAATACAGTGTCAATTAGCATCACACAATGAAAAGTTCTTGAGAGCCTTACCTACTAAGGTTCATTTACATGACAGTAGCAGACGACAATAAACACCTTAACAGTCTGTGTTCCCACGTTGAATGAGTCACTCTTTCTATTGACCAGTTGGGTTTAGAATCAACAACCTGTAATATTTCAAGATATCCTGGAATACATTGTGAATTATCATCCTATGCCCCTAGTGGACATAGGATGACTTTAGACACAAGAGTCAATGGTGAAGCTGAAACAGGAGTTCCCATCCACTACCACAGGAACTCCCTCTCCTGCTAGTTGAGAGCAGAGGCCTGTGGCACTCTTCTTCCATTCTTCCTTCCGGGTTAGCTGCTTGAATCGCCAGGCTTTGATGAAGTCACTCCCGTGCACATGGAAATCACATGATCACAGCACAGAGGGGGTGCCATAAATGTACACTGTAAGAAGGGTTGAAGTTTAAGCGCAACACCACTGCTAAGAGGTCCAGATAAAACTTTATTCCATTAAAGGTCAGGTGTACAGATATGGAAATATCCAACGCGTTTCGGGGGTCTATGTTCCCACTTCATCATTGCTTGACTGCCAACCAAAGGAACAAACCAGCAGTAAACCAGACTTACAATGGTATTTATTTCAGTGTGAGTTGAAAGCACAGGCCTAATTAGCAGCTTGTTTGGCAGCCAAGGAAACTGTGGAGATCCTCTAGGTGTATAAGCCACCTGCCCAGGAAACAGATTGTTTACACCAGCATAAATAAAAAAGTCTCGTTTTTTTTTCTTTCTTTAAAAATAATAAACATGTTATACTTACCTGCTTTCTGAAATAGTTTTGTACAGAACAGCCCCGATCCTTCTCTTCTCGGGTCCCTCGCCTGCTCTCCTGGTCCCTTCCTTCTGTTGAGTGCCCCTAGAGCAAGCAGCTTGCTATGGGGACACCGGGGGCCAAGCCGCATCGCCCTGTGTCCATTCAGACATGAAGCTGCGGTTTGGCCCCACCCCCTCTCTCTAATGATTGGCTAACTAACTAACTGACTTTGATTGACAGCAGTGGGAGCCAATGGCATTGCTGCTGGGTCTGGCTAATCAGGAGGGAGAGTCCCCGAATGGCTGAGGCACTCTTGCACATTGCTGGATAGAGATGGGGCTCAGATAAGTATTAGGTGGGGTCGGGGACTGCTACACACAGAAGGTTTTTTATTCTAATGCATAGAATGCATTAAGATAAAAAAAACTGGATTCAATTCCCACCCAAAATAAAGTCAGCTTTGGGCAGCACAAAATCCATGGGACTCTATTCTATATATAATGTATGTGTGACAACACCCAGGAAAAATCTAAAATTCTTATTAAAGACATGCCTCCCCTTTATTAAAGATGTGGCTTCCCCACTGTTCACTTCCATGAATACTAGCCCTCGACCCTGCGCTTTTCAATGTGCTGCTGTAACGCACACCAAATTGAAAAACAACAAATTTCAGGAGAAGGACTGATACGGCGTACAGGAGGTGTGCAACTCCACCACTACTGAGAGCCTCGGAGCCGCTCGGCAGCGTTGATTAAACAGTTATTATTATTATTGATTTATACAGTGCTATCATCTCCTGCGGCACTGTGCAAATTAATAGATAAAGCCAGGGAGGGTAGTACAGTAATACAATACACAGCACGTTCCTGTGATACGCACATACAATTGTATAACACAATGGAACAATGAAAAGAAACAGTAGGATGATGGCGGCTGGGGTAGTGGGGACTGCGTGGGACTGTCCTACCAATGACGAGATAAGTGGAGAAGATTTCAAATTTCTATGTCAAAATGGAAAGAAAACCCAACACTTGTTTCAGTTTTGCTCACTTTATATACCAGACCACTTGGGGTTTTTTTTATCAATGTTTTCACCCAAGATTCACACATTTATCAATGAAATCCCATTGGAATTGCATATGAATCTTATCTTACACACAATCGGAATTTCGGACAAGAAAGGTTCGATGTGAGCTTTTGGTTGTGTGTAGGCCCCATCGGATTTTTTCTGTCGGAATTTCACACAGCAAAAATTTGAGAGCTGGTTCTCAAATTTTCTGACGGAAAAAGTTCTCGTCGGAAATTCAGATCGTCCGTATGAAATTCCAACGCACAAAAAAAAACATGCATGCAATCATTGAACTTCATTTTTCTCGACTCGTTGTAGTATTGTACGTCACTGCGTTCTTGACGGTTGGAATTTCAGACATTTGTGCGACCGTGTGTATGCAACACAAGTTTGAGCCAGAATTCCATCAGAATACTCCGCCGTACCTTACCTGGCTTTAGTTCGAATCCTTTAAGATTTTGCGCCGTAAGTTATGGCGGCGCAGTCTCTCTCTGGCGGCGTAATTCAAATCGGCGATTAGGGGGCGTGTTTCATTTAAATGAAGCGCGTCCCCGCGCCGAATGAACTGCGCATGCGCCGTCCCTAAATTTTCCGCCGTGCATTGCGCTAAATGACGTCGCAAGGACGTCATTTTTTTAACATAGACGTGAATTACGTCCATCCCGATTCACGGACGACTTACGCAAAACAAAAAAAAAATTCAAAATAAACGCGGGAACGACGACCATACTTAACATGGCAAGTCTAACTATACGCCGCAAAACACCAGCTTTAACTATATGCCGGAAAAAGCCGACTAGAGACGACGTAAGAGAATGCAAAGGCCGTGCAAAGGTTCGTGGATCGTCAGAAATAGCTAATTTGCATACTCGACGCGGAAAACTACGAGAACTCCACCCAGCAGACGCCGAAGTATTGCATCTAAGATCCAAAGGCGTACGAAGCCATACGCCTGTCGGATCTAACCCAGATGCCGTCGTATCTTGGTTTGAGGATTCAAACCAAGATACGACGCGGGAAATTCGCTCTGTGGATCTGCCCCAGTGTGTTTAAAGCCAGCTCTTTTATTTTAAAACAAATTCACATTTTTGGCTAGTAGTAGTTGGACACATTTAAAGTGATTGTAAAGTCTCGTTTTTTTTTTCCGATAAAAATAATAAACATGTTACTTACCTGCTCTGTGTAGTGGCTTTGCACAGAGCAGCCTGGATCCTCCTCTTCCTGGGTCCCTCTTCGCCTCTCCTGGCCCCTCCCTCCTGTCGAGTGCCCCCACAGCAAGCAGCTTGCTATGGGGGCACCTGAGCCAAGCAGCGGCTTTGTGTGTACATTCAGACATGAAAGCCCTGGTTCGACCCCACCCCCTCTCTCTCCTGATTGGCTTACTGACTTTGATTGACAGCCGGAGCCGGAGTATCGCTCGGACAATTGTAGGATAAAGTCTCTGCCACAGACCCTTCTTAGCGAACTTTTTAGCGACGAGTTTTTGGAACTGGGCAGGACACTATTCGGCTGGCTAAATACCGGCAGGTCCTGTGCCCCCCTATCTTCCACCCCTCTGGCAATGAGGGATGCTTGGACGCTACTCCACCCCCACATAACACTCGGATTGAACTCAAACTAATTAAAGGGGATCCACACCCAGTCCACCTCGTGGTTTGAACTACAACTTGCACTACTCCGCTTCCGTGGCCCCTGATGACGGTTTGTTAACCAGAAACGCGTCGGGCATACTTACATCACCCACTAGGAGAGTGCTTTTTTGTTTTTGTTTTGTTTTGCTCTTTTTTTCGCCATTTTTGGCACATGTACTGTTTTGGTGGCATTGTTTCTGTATTTTGTACATTTGTTACTTTTATATGCACCTAGGTGTGCATTGTGTGCTTTTATCAAGTTCCATCATGTATGCCCTGTCCCATTAAAGATTATTATTTTTTACCAACACTGTGTTTGGCTTATAAAGTCCCACCCAGAGGGAATATTCTCTTTTGTCTTAAAAAATAACAAAAGAGTAAAGTTAGCCCAATTTTTTTGTAAAATATGAAAGATGATGTTACGCTGAGTAAATAGATACCTAACATTCCTTGTAATAGGAATCACTGTGACAGGTCCTCTTTTTGGAGTGGGCAATAAGACCCCACATCTCTCTTCCAGGCTGGAAGGCATGAGATTGTGAAAAAATGTCACCGATCTCATGCTTACTAGCTGCAATCGCGGCTTTGTTTACTTCCAGGTACCTGGGCGTGACGTCATCACATCGTGCCCGGGCCTCCGGTGGTCATAGAGATGACTGGTGACCACCAGTCATCTTTATGCTTCCCATCCAGCGCCGGACGAAGCACCGGATGGCAGCAGGAGGGGGGATGTCCCCTCCCGTCGCCTATAAGAATGATCAAGTGGCAGAACTGCCGCTATGATCGTTCTTATCGGGCATAGAATCGCTGGCACAAAATAATGATATCTGAATGCCTCTAGCTGCAGGCATCATTCAGATATCACCGCACAAAACCCAGGACGTCATATGACGTCCACCCGGAATGGAAGGTCCCATCTGTGGACATCATATTACAATGGTCCAGTAATAAAGTGGTTAATGTTGTACTATGGACAATTGGAGGGGCCCGGCGGCCATCGCCTATTCTCCTCCCAAGTCGCGCCTCCTTATGCGTTTCAGCCTGCTCACAGGGCTTAGTCATGTATAGGTAGATTCACGTACAGTGGAATAAAGTTACGGCGGCGTAGCTTAGTGTGTTTAGGCTACGCCGCCGTAAATTAGCTAGGCTAGTAGTGATTCTCAATCTACTCACCTGCTAATATACGGCGGCGTAGCCTAAAATGAGCGGGCGTAAGGGCGCCTAATTCAAATTGGTTGGAGGGGGGCGTGTTGTATGGTAATGAGGCTTGACCTCACGTTTTTTGACATTTTTTGCTACTGCGCATGTGCCGGGCGCCTACATTTCCCAGTGCGCATTGCGGCTAAGTAGGCCGTACGGGCCTATTGATTTCGACGTGGACGTAAACGACGTAACTCCCGATTCGTGGACGACTTACGCAAACGACGTAAAAAATTCGAACCTCGCAGGTGGAAGGTGGAATAGGTGGAATAACTTTAGGCCGCCTAAGGCCTTACGGAAACGACGTAATTCGACTGCGGCGGCCGGGCGTACGTTCGTGAATCGGCGTACAAGCTCATTTACATAATCTACGCCGGCCGCAATGGAAGCGCCACCTGGCGGCCATCCAAAATATAAGCAATCTAAGATAGGTCGGCGCAAGCCGGCCTATCTTAGATATGTTTAAGCGTATCTCTATTTGAGCATACGCTTAAACATACGGCGGCGTAGATTCGGAGTTAGGTCGGCTTATCTACTGATAAGCCGGCCTAAATCTTTCAGAACCTACCTAAAAGGTTTTATGACTAGGCCTGTAGGTGGGGTGAAACATGTCAGGGGGCGTGTCCTGGGAGGAGCCTAGGCTGAGGCTGCTTTCCATCGATTGATCCAGTATATAGGCTGCTTATGAGTGCGTTGTCTCCGAGTCATACTAGTTACAAATGTATATCAGAATATTTCGGTAAATTGAAGATGATAAAATTCTATTCCTAGATGCCCCACCTGACTTCTTGCCTCCGGGAATCTTCTTTTAGGGCGGGAAATACACGGAAAGCAACACGCATCTTCGCAGCAGTCGTAAAGAGAGGGCAAAGTATCACAAGAAAGAGAGATTATACAGACATTACTGGACAGCGATCATTGCTGGTTATTGGAACAAGTAATAGAAGAGCAAAGTGTCTCCTCAGTGGAAAACAATCCGACCTTTTCGGTTCATGTCCCTTCCAGGCAGGTTTACTAAAGGACTTTCTCATATTAATATCCTGCAAAAGCTTTTCGACTGAAGGAGGCCAATTATTACAATGTAAAAACCTCGCCCGTCTAATCAAACGGTTTTCAGCCAGAGATGACCTTTACCTTCCCGAAAAACATTGAACAGCGTTGGGGAAATCACCAACCAATGGCTTAGAAAATCTTCAGTGTCTCTCATTATGTGGAAAGACCTAGGGTTGGGTAGCACATGAAAACAGAAAATCACGTGACACATTCTTTGTCATGGGCACCCTAAACACACCAAGTAAGAAGCACACGGGCAAAAATGCGCAAAGCCTGAAGCTCAAAAAGCTGCATGTTTTTTTTTGTTTGTTTTTTTTCGATGTTTGCTACATGTAGGGCAGCTTATTGAAATGAATAGGATGCATTATGTTTGAAGTGCAACAATGTTCAAAAAACATGCATATGTGCAATGCCCAGTGGTGTTCAACACTACTGTGAATGGGGCCTTAAGGGTATGTTAGGGAAATGTGTAGCATATCTATTTGAGGAAGACATTTTACTATAATTTATTAAAAAGATAATTAAAACCAGTGGTGGTCCATCCATTAGGGGCGCTCGGGTGCCGCCCCCTCTATTCATGGCCGTCACATCCTAATTAATGCTCTATGATTCATATGCCACGACCCCCTATTCATGCGTCCGGCCCCGGGGTGCGGGTGTTTTTTTGAAGCACCTGATTAGAGCCAGAGGCTTTAATACGCTTCAAAATAGGGTGGACTTGTGGCGCAGAGCATTGCGCCATAAACCCAGCCAAGTGTTACAACCGCAAAAGAATATTCGCTGTTGCAGCACTGATCCCTGCCAATTGGGAAGTCTGATACCCATCACCCAATTGGCTGAAAGGACAGGCTATCCTATTTTTACGCCTAGGAGGAGGGCAGGAGGCGCACAGCAGAAGCGAGGAGGAGAAGACATAGGAGCTGCTGCCCAATGCCCGCCAGAGCCTGAAGTCCGCCGATGCTCCGATTCCTACCGCTGTCCAATGTACCCACACCCCTGAGGTCCGCCGATGCCCACAGCAGCCTGATGTCCACCGATGTCCTGATCCCCGCCGCTGCCTGATGTGCCCCGTCGCCTAGATGGGATAAGTGCCAGTGGATCACCAGACAGCGAGGGGGGGGTTTGAGGTGCCGAGGGTGGTGGTTGTTTGCTGCCCCCCAAACAAAAAATGATCAGCCACCACTGATTAAAACAAACACAATGCTTATAGTGTTCGATCATGAATCATTGTTTGCATTAAAGGTTAGAAACCTTCTTGGAGAAGTTCCAGAACCTGAGATTGTGCCTGGAAATTGGGGGGGGGGGGGGGGCTCAGTTTAGGGTATCCCTCCTTAAAATCACTTCACTTCCCATTCAAAGAAGAGTTTAGTGCTGAACTCTGTGTGCAAAAACTCCTCAATAGTCACAGAGGATATACCGTATATACTCGAGTATAAGCCGAGTTTTTCAGCACATTTTTTTGTGCTGAAAATGCCCCCCTCAGCTTATACTCAAGTCACCTTTTTTGCGCCTGATCTCCCAGAACGTTGGCCATTTTGGTTACTGGAGGAAGAACCTGTATTAGTTTCTGATGTTTTTTACATGGTGTCTTGCAAGTTTTAATCATGTAAGTGTAATACTTTACAATAAATTAAGATGCTTTTACAATATCACACTATGTTGAGCCCCTTCTTTACATATGTTACAGTCTGCTGAGAGGAAGTTGGAGCTCATCTGATTGCTGGACATATCCCCATTGCTGCCAGGAGGTTCCTGTTTTGGTGTCTATTCCGTCCATGAGATCTATTTTTATTGCCTGACAAAGTGAGTTTTGACCACTCTGAATAAGGGGGTCACTTACCTTCCGGTAAGCCTCTTCTGTGGATCTTTCTTTGGATGTCACCCTGGCTATTCCTGAATTTCTAATATTTAATTTTTTTTTTTACTTTTCTTCATCTACTTCCTGGTTTCTTGCCTAGGCAAATGATGTCATATATCCCAGGAGTCTTCAGGAGGAGAGGAGGAGGGGTTTTCTCAGCTAAGCATGCCCTCCTGCATGCATGCTTGAACTAAGGGCAGATTGATTGCAGGAAGTAAGGGCCAGATTCACAGAAGAGATACGATGGCGTATCTCAGAAACGCCATTGTATCTCTCAGAGTATCTATGCGACTGATTCATAGAATCAGTTACGCATAGATAGCCCTTAGATCCGACAGGTGTAATTGACTTACACCGTCGGATCTTAGGATGCAATACTTCGGCCGCCGCTGGGTGGAGTTTGCGTCGTATTCCAGCGTCGGGTATGCAAATGAGGTATTAAGGCGATCCACGACGGTTTTCTTATTCGTTACATCGTCGCTAGTAATTTTTTTCCCGTCGCAAAGTTACGGCTGCTTTAACATGGCTAAACTTTACACGAGCCATGTTAAAGTATGGCCGTCGTTCCCGCTTCGAATTTCGAATTTTTTATTTTTTGTGTAAGACGTCCGGGAATACGAAAGTACGTTAAGCACGTCGCCGTTCAAAAAAATTACGTCACTTCGCGCAAAGCACGGCGGGAATTTCAAAACGGAGCATGCGCAGTATGTCCGGCGTGGGAGCGTGCCTAATTTAAATGGCACACGCCCCTTTGAATTAGGCGGGCTTGCGCCGGACAGCGCCGGCGTAAGTTTTCACGCAAGTGCTTAGTGAATCAGGCACTTGCGATGAAAAACTTGCGGCGGTGTAACGTATATATACGATACGTTACACCGCCGCAATTCTTTATGAATCTGGCCCTAAATGTACATGAATCAGTTGCCCTTACTCAAGATGGCCACAGCCAGTGATTTCTCAACAAAATAAATGGAGAAATGGATGCATAGGGGCTTTGAATGTTAAAAATTAATAAAATAATGTTCTTGGCTTGTGGTGGTCAAATGCAGTGAATCTTTGATTAGACTACTAGGTGGGAGCATAAATCAACTACAAATACTGTGGCTGCAAAGGAGATCTTTCTGACAATTTCAAATAAAATCAAATTGACATGAGAAGATCAATTCTATTAAAATGAAATTACAATTATCAATGTATCAATATTTAATAACACAGAAATTCTCCTTTCACGGTACGTTACCCTGAGGTATTGGGAAGGGTGTGTAGCCCTAATGGAGTCATCCCCATCCACTTGGGGCCGAGCTGCTCATCCCTCCTCCCGTAATTGTCCTGTTAATTGAAGTAATCCCGTTATGGAGCAGTATTTGCTCTGTCAGTCAGAATGAAGATTGATAAGTGTTATTGATCAGTCGTGGCGCTAATCTTCTCCATAGTGCGGCCTTGTGTTTGTATTTCCCAGCAGACCACGGACTGGAGATTTCTCCGCTTCTTAATTCATCTCCAAATCCCAAACTCATCACTGACCCCCCCCACCCAATATTGGAGAGACAAATCACTGTATGGAATAGCCGTCCGCTTAAGCGCTGACAGCGGCACAATAACCAAATACAAATGAAACAGCAAATCATATATTCTACGTCCCGTGGGGAGAAGTGCACTGAACACACAATCACGTATTTCTACAGGAACGTCCTGAGAGGGTAGTGGAGGGATCCATCCCATTTATCTCTGGACAGTTTTCCTCTATATTGGACCTGTCAGTAACTTTACAAGTCCGCATTCCTGACATATCACAATATACAGCAACGTTTTTCAGAAACTCTCAACCTATTATCATTAAATAGCCATCTCTGATCTCCAGTCGTGACTTTGTCCAGGCTGAGATGAGGTTATCAGTCGTAGTGCAGCTAGGAAGAAGCATTTCCTCAGTCTGCCCTGTCCTAGTGATCACTCAGATTGTATGGTTTGTAAATGCTAACCATAACATACAAGGCCATTCACAACATCGCCCCCATCTACATCACCAACCTCATCTAAAGATATCGCCCAAATCGTCCCCTCCGCTCTCTAACTCCCTTGTTACCTCCTCCCATGCTCGCCTTCAGGACTTCTCCAGAGCCTCTCCCATCCTCTGGAACTCCCTGCCCCAGTATGTCCGATCAGCCCCTACCCTGTCCACCTTTAGGAGATCCCTGAAAACTCAATTATTCAGGGAAGCCTATCCCACACCCACCTAAGAACTGTCCCCGAGCCACCCCCATCAAATCATTTTGTACCACCACCCCCTCCCTTTAGAATGTAAGATCTGCAAGCAGGGCCCTCCTGTACCTTTTGTATTGAACTGTACTGTAATTGTGTTATCCCCCCCCCCCCTATACATTATAAAGCGCTGCATAAACTGTTGGCGCGATATAAATCGTGTATAATAATAATATAATTATTTCCCATAATTGTCAGCTCCATCTAGAGGTCATATTGCAGTATTTTTTTTATTGAGGTATTTCAGGACAAATACAGCATTATGGCCACTAGATGGAGCACCCTAAAGGGGTAGTTCCTCTTTATGCCCCCCCCCCCCATCCTCTTCTTCTTTTTCTTTGGCGCTTATTTTGTTCTTAAAGCGGTAGTAAACCAAGAGTGATTTTGAATATTTTTAACCCGTTAGGCAAAGTTATGGGTGTCAGTGGCTGGCACTCCTGTAAATGCGCACAGGAGCTGCTATTTGCGGCATACGAAGGAGCAGCCCGGGTGGTCGTTCCTCCAGAGCACCTGTGCTGGTGATGTCACCGGCTTTATGTACAATAAAAATCTCCTAAGCATTTAGGAGAGATTTACAGGTAAGTCTTACTATAGACTTATCTATTGGTACAATTCATGCATTGAGGTTTACTTTCACTTTTACCCACCCTTCAACTCTGCCCAAACCCGCCCTGCAACATCAATGCAGAATCTGACAATTATGTTCTCCCTCTGCACTTTGCAGATCGTCAGTTAATGGCACCGACAATGTGCGCATGCGCAGATCGTCAGATGCACTATCTGATAGAACACTGGCATCTCAGTCCAAAATGTAGATGGTGAACCATGTCTGAACAAAGATGGGACCATCTTTCTGGAGAGTAGGTGAAGACAATGACAGTGAGAACGCTGTGATCGCTGATATATTACTGCACTTCACATGAAAAATAGATCTAATGATGGGTTTTGCATGGATGCAAGGACTTTCTCAATGACATTTCTGGTTCTGCATATTTAGTGCCAAACAGATCCGACTAGACCATAGCTCCCACCTGTCCCTGATTTCGAGGGACTGTCCCTGATTTGGAGCAATGTCCCTCTGTTCCTCTTTCCCCCTAATTTGTCCCTCATTTTGGTCTGATCTATTCAGTTTTATATAAAATGCACTTTTTGGGCCGGATTCAGATACCTGAGCGTATCTATCCGGCCGGTGTAACATATCTTAGATATGTTACGCCGCTGTAACTTTGGGCGCAAGTTCCGTATTCAGAAAGAACTTGCGCCCTAAGTTACGGTGTCGTAACGTATGTAGGCCGGCGTAAGCCCGCCTAATTCAAATGGGGATGTTGGGGGCGTGTATTATTTAAATTTAGCTTGACCCCGCGTATTTTACGTTTTTTTTTTTAACGGCGCATGCGACGTTCGTGAAAACATCCCAGTGCGCATGCTTGAAAATCAGCCGCAAAACGTCATTGCTTTCGACGTGAACGTAAATTACGTCCAGCCGTATTCGCGAACGACTTACGCAAACGACGTAAAAATTTCAAAACTCAGTGCGGGAACGACGGCCATACCTAACATAGGATACGCTGCACATACCCCTCATATAGCAGGGGTAACTTTACGCCGGAAAAAGCCGAACGCAATCGACGTAAAAAAAAAGCGTTGGACGGTCGTTTGTTTCTGAATCGACGTAAATAGTAATTTGCATATTCCTCACGTAAACAAACGGAAGCGCCACCTAGCAGACAGCGTAAATATGCAGCCTAAGATACGACGGTGTAAGACACTTACACCTGTCGGATCTTAGGGATATCTATGCGTAACTGATTCTCTGAATCAGGCGCATAGATACGACCGACCCCACTCAGAGATATGATGGCGTATCAGGAGATACGCCGTCGTATCTCTTTTCTGAATCTGGCCCACAATCTTTCAAAAAGTGTTTCCCAGCGCTAAACCTTTCATCCAAATCCTAAATTGCTGCATTTGTAAAATGTAAGAGCCAATATAAAGGAATAGTAGGGTAAAAAAAAAAGCCCTTGTGGATTTAACAACAAAAAAAAATCAGTTAATTCTCCTTTAAGGGGGTGTGGCAGGGGGCATGTCCTATGCCTACATACATTTGCTAGTAGGTGTCCCTCATTCCCATCTCAAAATGTTGGGAGGTATGCTAGACTGTAGTAGCAGTAGAATTGCAACTGAGGAGGACCCAAGTGACCCCAGCGCGTGTGCATGGCATTTGTATGTTCTCCCTCTGTTTGCATGGGTTTCATCCGAGTCATCTGGTTTCCTCCCACACTGCATAGACATGCTGGTAGGTCAGTTGGGGCCAGATTCACATATACTTGCGGCGGCGTAACGTATCGTCTATACGTTACACCGCCGCAAGTTTTCAGCGCAAGTGCCTGATTCACCAAGCACTTGCATGTAAACTTACGGCGGTGTAACGTAAAGGCGTCCGGCACAAGCCCGCCTAATTCAAATGGGTCGTGTACCATTTAAATTAGGCGCGCTCCTGTGCCGGACGTACTGCGCATGCTCCGTTTTGAAATTCCCGCCGTGCTTTGCGCGAAGTGACGTAATTTTTTTGAACGGCGACGTACGTAACGTACTTTTGTATTCCCAGACGTCTTACGCAAAAAAAAAAAATAATTGAAATTCGACCCGGGAACGACGGTCATACTTTAACATGGCTCGTCTAAAGTTAAGCCATGTTAAAGCAGGCTTAACTTCGCGACGGGAAAAAAGGACTAGCGACGACGTAACGAACGCGAAAACCTTTGTTGATCGCGGTAAAACCTCATTTGCATACCCGACGCTGGAAAACGACGCAAACTCCACCCAGCGGCGGCCGAAGTATTGCATCCTAAGATCCAACGGTGTAAGTCAACACCTGTCGGATCTTAGGGCTATCTATGCGTAACTGATTCTATGAATCAGTCGCATAGATACACTCAGAGATACGACGGCGTATCAGGAGATACGCCGTCGTATCTCTTCTGTGAATCTGGCCCTTGGTTCCTGTCTAAATTGGCCCTAGTATGTGTATGTATATATGTGATATAGGAACCTTGGATTGTAAGCTCTTTGAGGGCAGGGACTAATGTGACTGATTTGTATATAAAGTGCTGTAGAAATAATTGGCACTATATAAATGTCTGTAATAAATAAATAAAACATAGATTGTCCTATAAGGAGTGTCAGCGGGGACGTTGGCCATGGAGAAGGAGGACATCTATCAATGGGCCCCATTGAGGGATCTCAGGGAACGACGTCCCTCCATCCCCCGGCCTCGACCATCTCAGTCCAACCTGCGGTGTGGTTATTTGTTCCCGTCTAGTTTGCTTCTTATTTTCATCTCATTCAGAAGCCGGCACATTAATATCATCACGTTCCATCTTCTGATCCGAGTATTTACTGTACTGGCACAGAATATCTTCTCGCTGCAGCTGCACAGACAGAAATAGGAACATCCCAACCCAACTATTAATTAGAATGAATTATAATTCCCTTGTAATGATTCCACGTTTATGGGAAGCACGTTAGTTCATCCGATTAAACTCTTGCCAGGTTTTCGAGAGAAGAAACACGAGAATATGAAGAGAGGCTCTTTTTTTTTTTTTTTTCGCTGCTGGCATTGGCTACGGATTAGCGCTCAGGAGCCGTATTCCAAACAGGCCCTCCGGACTCGTGTTTAGGGGCGCCGTGCGGATGTCGCAGTTATCGCGCCATGAACGTTTAACAACTCTGAGAAGTTCCTTCAAGTGCTGGAGATAAGTGTGTGATTGCTGAAGGCCAGACGTCATTTCTCTGACACATGATAGCCGCCGTCTATTTATCAGCTTCCTTCATGTAGAAGAAACTTGACTCCATTGCCTATTTCCGTACTGTGCGCGGTAGATAGGCAACGTTCCTCCTTAGTGCTATAAAGTATGACTTAATACTCCCAAATTACATTGAGTATACGACTAATCTATATTTAACCTATTTCTGACCCTCTCAGAGTAGATGAACTGAGAGCGGGCGGCACAGCCAGGCACTGGCTACCCGTACGGAGTATTTCCCGATTTGGCGGAACGCATGCGCACCTCGAGCTTCCCTCCGGGTGACAGACGGCCGCCTGGCTAGCTTCCCCTGCGTCTTCTCTCCTCGCATCTTCTCCCTCCTCCTCCCGGAGGCCAGCGTGGCTTCTCCTTTCAGCCAATCAGGAAACGGGTCTCAGACCCACTTCCTGTTTGACCAGGACGAGAATTAGTGTGACAATAGTGAATATTCATCCGCTAGTGTCACACAACTGAGGGGGGCTTTGGGCGCAGTGCTCTGTGGCCAGAGCCCACCCTATTTTGAAGCCTATTAGAGCCTAATAGAGCCTCCGGCTCTAACCACATGCTTCAAATACCCCCTCCCCCTCATTGGAATCCATGCAGGGCGCATTAGGGGCCGGAAATTCGAAAATCCAATTTTCTAAATTTCCCATTTTCAAATTTTAGATTTTTGAATTTTGCAATTTAGAATTTCGAAATTTCCAATTTTCAATTTTCAAATTTTCACATTTCCGAATTTTGGGAAATTCAAAAATACGGAAATCCGAAAATTGAAAAATTCGGAAATTTCGGAATTAACTAATTTGTCAAAATTAATTAAAAAAATAATTTGGAACTAAACGAGTTGCACATGTCTACAAATTTTGCCCTCTCTAGCTTTACATAGTTGAAAAAAGACACAAGTCCATCTAGTTCTACCACAAAAATAAATACAATTAAAAATATCGCACAAGCCCATATACCCAATTCTATACCCACAATTGATCCAGAGGTAAATAAAGCCCTTAGTGCTTTGGATTGAAACAAGTACACAGTATACAGGGATATGCTTTGTTCATATTTCATGTCTGAGGTTTACAACCACTGTAATGCAAACAGACACAATGCGACTTCCACCTTAGTGTGGCAGAGATGACTCACCAGATCTTCGGACCTCAAGTCACATTGATCAATGTTATCGCTTCATCCATCCAGCATCAAACCTCCTATCTCCTATATGATTCGCCTAACAAAGGTTATTAGAGACTTCAATTTCTACAATCACTTTTTATGTTTTTTAATGTGTTTTAATAAAATATAGCTCAGACATTACTCACACTATCATTTTTTTTATGATAACATTAACCATTGTTCCACTGGAGTGACTAAAGGTCAGAGGATCTGTTGAGTCATCTCTGTAGCACCGAGGTGGAAGTCATGTTGTCTCTGTTCATATTTCTCACTGGGGAAGTTTTGTCATCTCAAGCTGAACAGACATTTTCCAATTTCTGAATTTCCGAAATTTCGATTTTCCGGATTTCGGATATTCTGAAATTCTGAAAATTGGAAATTTCGAAAATTGGATTTTCTAATTTCAGAATTTTCAAATTTCAGAATTTTCGAATTTTCCGAATTTCCGAATTTTCATATTTCCCGAATTTCCGAATTTTCAAATTTCCAGAATTTCCGAATTTTAAAATTTCCAGAATTTCCGAATTTTAAAATTTCCAGAATTCACAAATTTTCGAAAAAAGCAAAAAAAACGAATAAAACTAAACCAAAAAAAACAAAGTTCTACTATTGCTGTATCTTCTATATTGTCTTTTTATGTTACCAGCTCATTTACTGTAAGTACACACTGCTGTGAAAAAGTATTTGCCCCTTCCTGATTTTTTTTTTTTTACGTTTTTTGCATATTTGTCACATTTAAATGATTCAGTTCATCAAACTAATTTTAATATTACACAAAGATAGGACTGATCACTGTATTGGTGTCACTGGTCCCCAAAAAGTGTCACTTTTGTGCCAGATTTGTCCGCCGCAATGTCGCAGTCCCGATAAAATTTGCAGATTGCCGCCATTACTAGTAAAAACAATAAAAAAAATAAAAAGTCCCTAAATCTATGTACTTTATTTTGTAGACGCTTAGGGCCAGATTCTCGTAGAACCAGCGTATCTCTGCGGCGGCGTAACGTATGTCATTTACGTTTTACAGGCAAGTGCTTAATTCACAAAGAACTTGCCTGCAAAGTTGCGGCGGCGTATCGTAAATCACCCGGCGCAAGCCCGCCTAATTCAAACCAGGCGGGTAGGGGGCGTTTAGCATTTAAATTAAGCGCGTTCCCGCGCCAAACGTACTGCGCATGCGCTGTCTGAAAAATATCCCAGGGTGCATTGCTCCAAACGACGTCGCAAGGACGTCATTGGTTTCGACGTGAACGTAAATGGTGTCCAGCCCCATTCACGGACGACTTACGCAAACAACGTAAATTTTCGAATTTCGACGAGGGAACGACGGCCATACTTAACATTGATTGCGCCTCATATAGCAGGGGCAACTTTACGCCGGGACAAGCCTAACGTAAACGTCGTAACTTCACTGCGTCGGCCGCGTGTACGTTCGTGAATTCGCGTATCTAGCTAATTTGCATACTCGATGGGGAAAACGACGGAGGCGACACCTAGCGGACAAAAAAAAATAGCATTTTAGATCTGACGGCGTAAGAGCCTTACGCCTGTCAGATCTAGTGGTTATCTATGCGTAACTGATTCTAAGAATCAGTCGCATAGATACGACGGCTCGGATTAGGACTTACGACGGCGTACATGGCGCTGCGCCGTCGTAAGTCCTCTGAGAATCCGGGCCTATAACTTTTGCGCCAACCAAACAATATACGCTTTTTGCCATTTTTTTTTTACAAATAAAATATGTAGCAGAATACATTTTGGCCTAAATTTATGTTTTGTTTTGTTTTTTAATGTTTTTATTGGGAATGTTTTATAGCAGAAAGTAAAAAATATTGTTTTTTATTTAAAATTGTCGGTTATTTTTTGTTTATAGTGCAAAAAGTAAAAAGCGCAGAGGTGATCAAATACCACCAATAGAAAGCTCTGTTTGTGGGGAAAAAGGACATCAATTGTTATTATTTGGGTACAACGTCTCACGACCGCGCAATTGTCAGTTAAAGCGACGCAGTACATTATCACAAAAAATGTCCTGGTCATTAAGGGGGTAAATCTTTCCGGGGCTGATGTGCTAAAGCAAAGACCGGGGGCCAGATTCACAAAGAGATACGACGGTGTATCTACAGATACACCATCGTATCTCTGACGTAAACTGGTCCTATCTATGCGCCTGATTCATAGAATCAGATACGCATAGATAGGGCTAGATCCGACAGTGTTACAATGTGTTACACTGTCGGATCTTTTTTTCAATTTAAAAATGGCGCCGCGGGCGTTCCCGCTGATTTACGAAAAATAATATGTAAATCAGCGAGATACGCAAATTCACGAACGTACGCGGACCCGTCGCAGTGTTCTTACGTCGTTTCTGTAGCGGTTTTCCGTCGTATACTTACCCTTTCTTTTATCAGGCGCAGCCAATGTTAAGTATAGCCGACGTTCCCGCGGCGAATTTAAATTTTTTAACGTCGTTTGCGTAAGTCGTTCTCGAATACGGACGGACGTCGTTTACGTAAGCGTCGCAACCACTGACGTCCTAGCGACGTCAGTGGGAGCAATGCACGCCGGGAAATTTCGCGGACGGCGCCTGCGCATTTAAATCGGCGCGGGAACGCGCCTGATTTAAATAGTACACTCCCCTAGCCGCGGAATTTGAATTCCGCTGGGGGATTTAGGATCCGCCGTCGCAAGTTTGGAGGTAAGTGGTTTGTGAATTAGCCACTTGCCTCCTAAACTTGCGGGAGCGGATCTTAATTCACGTAGATCGAGCGGATCGCTAGATCCGCTGAGCTACGTGATTCTGGCCCTTTATCTGTTGTCATTAACAAAGGCTGCTGGTTGGTTGCTATGAATTGCTGCACTCTTTGCGTAATGAAAAAACTAACCTGTAAGACTTTCCTTCAATGCCTGGGAAACTGTCCCCTGAGCATGGACTCCATGAACACTGTCATGGCGCGTGGGTGCTCGCCACCCATCCAATAAACTGACCCAGTCCTAGGCTGTGCTCACATTCTGCTCACTGGACTGCTGATTGTGTATAAATCATATTTTGTCTACATGAGGCCTGAAATGCCTCCGGTGAGCTTGCGGCAGCGTCAGGCTCTACAGAGAACTGTCGCTGCTTCAAGCGGCTGTTTGGCCATATTTATGAACATGTCTCAGAGCAGAACCTGCTGTGGCCATTGATTTATCACTTCTTTTCCTGATGTTTGTGATAAGTATTAGAAGATGGTGCAACTCCTATAGGATTCAGGTTGTCATGCTATCACTCACTGTACCTGGTGTTTTATGTAATTGTGGGCAGTGAGCTACAGCAGAGCCGGTGGTAGACTGGTACTAAACACTACAAACTCTGAACTGGTCATTATCTCTCATATACCTGCAATGAATTAGTATTGCTGCTTAAAGTGGGGGTTCTCCCTATTTTTTTTTTTTCTAGCATGTCATTCAGCATAGTAGCGTGAGCTACAGTATGCCTTTATATATTTTTTTGGCGCCGTACTCACTGTTTAATCGCGTAGTAAAGTTTCAGGGGAATGGGCGTTCCTATGCAGAGGGCTCGTGATTGACGGCCGGCTATGGCGCGTCACGCTTCACGGAAATAGCCAAAATAGGTGTTTGCCCTTCACGGCGCCTGCGCAGTCAGCTCCGATGTCTGTGCGCAGGCGCCGTATAGCGCCGTGAAGAGCCAAGACCTACTCCGGCTATTTTCGTGAAGCGTGACGCGCCATAGCCGGCCGTCAATCACGAGCCCTCTGCATAGGAACGCCCAACTTTACTACGCGATTAAACAGTGAGTACGGCGCCCCAAAAAAATATAAGGGCATACTGTAGCTCGCGCTACTATGCTGAATGGCATGCTAGAAAGTTGTTTTTTAGGGTGAAACACCGCTTTAAAGCATTAGAATGTCTTGTGTGAAACAAAGGTAGTCAGCTGTGAGGCTGCAGATAGCAATAACAAATGGGCCCCTGTAATTTATCAAATTTCTTCTGTAATGAGGCTGCACTGATGGGCACTGATGAGGCTACACTGATGAGATGCACTGATGGGCACTGATAAGCGGCACTGATGGACACTGATAGGCTGCACTGATGGGCACTGGTAAGCTGCACTGATAAGCAGCACTGATTGACACTGATAGGCACTGATGGGAACTGATGAGGCTGCACTGATTGGCACTGATGGGGCTGTACTGATAATCAGGGGATTGATGATCAGTCCCGATATTCAGTGTAAAAATGTTTTCATTTTGACGTCAAATTTCAATTTTGTTTTAGTCATACACTTCTGAGAGTGAGTTACATCCACTTTAAGGCTGCATTCACACCTGAATGCGGCGTATGTTACCACGATTTGCCGCGACAAATTGCAGCGTTTTGTCCCGTGATTTGCCGCAGCGTTTTTTAAACCTAACATACGCCGGAGGGGTGATCAACATTGTCGGCTATGCCGAACGCCGAAAGCCGCCTGAAAAAAAGGGCCGGGACTTGTTTTGAGCTTCAGGCGTACGGCGTTTCGGCCTTCGGCGTGGAGATGTGAAACCTTCTCCATAGCCGACAATGTTAAATCACCCCTCCAACGTATTGCAGGCTGCAATAGCGTCGCGCTACAGGCGACAATACGCCTAGGTGTGAATGCAGCCTTAGGCTCCATTCACACCGAGGCGTATTGTCGCCTGTAGCGCGACGCTATTGCAGCCTGCAATACGTTGGAGGGGTGATTTAACATTGTCGGCTATGGAGATGGTTCACATCTCCACGCCGAAACGCCGTACGCCTGAAGCTCAAAACAAGTCCCAGACCTTTTTTTCAGGCGGCTTTCGGCGTTCGGCATAGCCGACAATGTTGATCACCCCTCCAGTGTATGTTAGGTTTAAAAAACGCAGCGTTTTGTTGCGGCAAATCGCGGGACAAAACGCTGCAATTTGTCGCGGCAAATCGCGGTAACATACGCCGCGTTCAGGTGTGAATGCAGCCTAAACGTCAACAGCTACAGTATTAGAAGCTGCTGACTTTTAACTTATTTTTTTTTGTTGCTAAGACTGAAGAAACACATTAAGAACTGCTTGCATTGACCCACACTGAGAGTTCTGAATTGAGTTACAATGGCGCAGCGGGCGGGCCCATCCATTGGCTGTCACATAATTCCATTGCATTCATCGCCGCGGGATGGCGTTTTGTCGCTCCCTGTCTCTTCTCCATCATTCCTGGTGTCTCCGTTTCCTTCCGTCTCCTCCATTGTTCTCTCTTGTTAGTTTAATCTGCTAGTAAAGTAGGAAAGTCAGATAAGCCGGACGTTGGTGGTTTATTGTGCGATAGATCAGTAGATGCGGCTCTCGCAGATCTTGGCGCTCATAAAGCAGCGGTCTGGCTCATTGCGAATATGCAATTATTGTTACAAATTATCTGAGCCTCTTTATCTGTTATCTCCCTCCGATGCTTCATTGTACAGTCATGTTTCTCGTCTTATACGAGTTTTTATTCTTGCCATACAATATATTATCCCCCTTATCGCTGCACTGCTGCCAACGCCACGCAGCACGCCGCTAATTCCACAAAACCGATCCATTCCCCGGCGATGAAAGAGGCTGAACGGATTCCTCATAATAATAAAACAGCGGGTTTGACGGTTTACCATCCGCCGCTCCGCCGGCGCCTCGTCCTTTGTCTGCGGTGATATACAATGAGGATGTCGAAGTTTGGAGCGATGTCACTCGAATGCTCCATTATTCCGTGACCCTGCGCGAACCTTCCACGCCGGCGCCATCCTTCTTACGGATTAGTTATCTTATAATGGAGGATGGGGAGGGGAGCAGCAATCATAAAAATATAATGGAGGATTATAAGTCGGTAAACGGACTGGATGACTCCAGAACTGGTACTACACAGCAGCACAGAGGGGCCCAGATATGTCAGACAGGGGGCCCCGCTTTAGGTATAGCACTGTGCTTTTCCTACAACTTGATTCAACGGTGTTCCTTGGGGGCGTGAATTTCAAGTGATTTGAAGGAGTCATTGGAGCAATGACTGGTGGGGGAGGAGCTCATGCTGAGTGATGGGACCTTGGATGATCACCTTGGATGATCTCTTGGATAAACTCTTGGATGATCACCTTGGATGATCTCTTGGATGATCACCTTGGATGATCACCTTGAAAGATCTCTTGGATGATCACCTTGGATGATCACCTTGGATGATCTCTTGGATAAACTCTTGGATGATTACCTTGGATGATCTCTTGGATTATCACCTTGGATGATCACCTTGGATGATCTCTTGGATGATCACCTTGGATGATCTCTTGGATGATCACCTTGGATGATCTCTTGGATGATCACCTTGGATGATCTCTTGGATGATCACGTTGGATGATCTCTTGGATGATCACCTTGGATGATCCTCTTGGATGATCACCTTGGATGATCATCTTGGATGATCACCTTGGATGATCTCTTGGATGATCACATTGGATGATCACATTGGATGATCTCTTGGATGAACACCTTGGATGATCTCTTGGATGATGATCTCTTGGATGAACACATTGGATTATCTCTTGGATGATCACCTTGGATGATCTCTTGGATGATCACCTTGGATGATCACCTTGGATGATCTCTTGGATGATCACCTTGGATGATCACCTTGGATGATCTCTTGGATGATCACCTTGGATGATCTCTTGGATGATCACCTTGGATGATCTCTTGGATGATCACCTTGGATGATCTCTTGGATGATCACCTTGGATGATCTCTTGGATGATCACCTTGGATAGTCTCTTGGATGATCTCTTGGATGATCTATTGGAGGATCTCTTGGATGATCATCTTGGATGATCACCTTGGATGATCTCTTGGATGATCACCTTGGATGATCTCTTGGATAAACTCTTGGATGATCACCTTGGATGATCTCTTGGATGATCACCTTGGATGATCCCTTGGATGATCACCTTGGATGATCACCTTGGATGATCTCTTGGATAAACTCTTGGATGATCACCTTGGATGATCTCTTGGATGATCACCTTGGATGATCTCTTGGATGATCACCTTGGATGATCACCTTGGATGATCTCTTGGATGATCACCTTGGATGATCTCTTGGATGATCACCTTGGATGATCTCTTGGATGATCACCTTGGATGATCTCTTGGATGATCACCTTGGATGATCTCTTGGATGATCACCTTGGATGATCACCTTGGATGATCTCTTGGATGATCACCTTGGATGATCTCTTGGATGATCACCTTATTCTACAGGAACATGCTTTCTAATTTGAACCTTAAAGTGGAACTTCAGTCATTTTTTCATCTTTCCATCTATTAAATCTTCTGCCCTTGTTGTTTTATCTTTGGATAGTAAAACATTTTTTTTCTGCCAGTAAATACCTTATACAGCCCACTTCCTGTTTCTTGTCTGGTCATTAGCCTAGGCTTATGACATCATGCACAGCTCTCTCTCTCTCTCACTCTCGTGAGAGTTTGCCAGGAAGGGAGGGGTATGAGTCATTTAAAGGACCAATGAGAGCTGCAGAGCTAGAGGTGTGTCTCTGTGTAAATCCAGGAAGTGAACAGGCAGCAGCTTCAGCTGCCCACAGTTAAAAAGTCTGCAGCCAGTCAGTAGAAGGAGATTTCTGCAGCATATTTGGCAAGTACAGAATCACAGTATATATAAAATAATATGCAAAGTGGTTGGAGGGAAGCTTCAGAATGGCAAAGATGTTTTTATTACAAATTATGTGAGCAGACTGCAGTTCCTCTTTAAGTAACCAATAGGGATTTTCTTTTCTCCGACAATGCTATTTTTTGTTCATTTTTTTTTTCTTATGTTGATATTATGTTAATAATTATTTGGGGTAATGCTAGAGAAAGTAGTTTGTTTTTTTGTTATTTTTTGTCTGTGTTATTTATTCTATGTTGTATGTTAATCGTATGGATGGTTTATTGGAGTATTTCTTTTATTTGTTTTATTGGTGCTAATTGCTGTTATTGGTAATTTTGTCGTGCCATTGTGTCTTGTTCTGTTCATTGTCGTGATCTTGTGTTGTCTTTGTTGAGTGTGGCTGTGTCGCAATAGTTTCCCTTTGGGATTAATAAAGTAGTCTGATTCTGATTAGCACTAATCACTGTAATAATGTTACTGGTGATGTCAGTGGTAATTAGTCAATTCCCCCCCCCCCCAGTGTCAGTTAGTGTCAGATTGTCCATCACAGTCCCATGATAAGTCGCTGATCACCGCCATTACAGTAGTAGTATATAAAAAAAAGTAAAAAATAAAAAGTCAAGTATATAATACATAGTATGTAGGCACTATTACATTCTCACAAACCAATCAATATACACTTATTTTTTATCAAAAACATGTCGTAGAATACATTTTGGCCAACATTTATGAAGAAATTTTGACTTTTTGATTAGATATGTTTTACAGCAGAAAATAAAAAGTATATATTTTTTCAAAATATTTAGTCTTTTTTCGTTTATGTAATAAAAAATATAAAATATCACCAAAATACCACCAAAAGAAAGCTCTATTTGTGTGAAAATGATATACATTTTGTTTGGGTAAGCATTGCATGAACGCACAATCGCCAGTTAAAGTAGCACAGTGGCAAATAGCAAAAAAATGGCCTGATCATGAACAGCTAAAATCTTCCGGAGCTGAAGTAGTTAAAGTGGAGTTCCACCCAAAAGTGGAACTTCCGCTTAAACCACTCCTCGCCCCCTAATTTTTTTTGGGAGGGGGAGTGGGGGCTTTGTTAAGAGTTGGACTTCCTGTTCCACTTCCTCCTTCCGCCCAGGGACCGCTTAGGCGACTCGTCATATCGCCTTAGGTGGCACCTCCCTCTAGGCGATCGCCTGGGACTTGTGACAGGTGCCAGGCGATCGCCTGTCCACTCCTAGAGCGCTGCTCGGCGCGCGCATGCGCAGCGAGTGCCCGGCCGTGAAGCCGAAAGCTGTCACGGCCGGGTGCCCGCAGTGTGAATGGAGGCGCCAGTGGAGAGGGCGGGAGAGGAGAGGAGCGGAGCTCCGGGCGGCCATGTCGCTGGACAGTGGAGCAGGTAAGTGTCTGTTTATTAAAAGCCAGCAGCTATACTTTTCACACTGGTGCGTTTTTACTGCGTTTTACCGCGTTTTTACAGCGGTTTTTAATTCATTTCAATGAGGGGGCATGGGGAGGGTTTTAATAGCGCTATTTTTACCGCAAAAACGCTGCAAAAACGCACCAGTGTGAAAGGGCCCTAAAGGAGATCTGTGGTCACAGCATACACTTTCATTTTATAACATCCCCATTGTAATAGCAATACAAACAATAGTGTTTATTCAAATCTCCTTTCATGCTGTGAGTTCTGCCTGTCTCCCTGCCATCTCTTTCCACAACGTCCTAGACTCCCTGCATGCTTTGCAGCTTCTCCTCCATTCCTAAGGACTACATATCCCATGGTTCCTTGATGCCTGCAAGCAGTGACTCCGCCTCCTGAATCTCCTTCTCTCATCTCTTCTGTAGTTCAAAAGGCAGGCTTTATGAAAAATGTGTGCCTACCCACGGGACATAGTTACCACATGTCACAGAATTTAAGGAAGGAAACGTGTGAAATCTTTGCAAAGTAAGTTTACAAACTTCAAGATCGTTCAGAATAATAGGATTGGGCTCTAAATAACTGAAATCATACATATGTGTGCATGCGTATTTATACTGACTGTGTCAGTAGAGCAGTGGATGGTGTCAGTAGTTTTTTTTTTTTAATGAGCCCTGTTAGGGGGCTTTGGTGAAATATCAGTGGTTTAAACAGAGGGAATCTGTGCCACACAGGGTGATTAGGGTGTGCCCAGGCACATCTGGCACACCCTGTGTGCACGCCTATGATCAGGGCTGGACTGGACACAAATTTGGCTCTGGACTTCATCCGGACTGGCCCACTGTGACAGGTCTCTCCCATGGCGGCCGGACAACTCCCGGACCGTTTTCATCGGACATGTCCGCTGGGATCATTTGGTCTGATGGCTGTACACACCATCAGACCAAATTCCCCGCGGACAGGATATGCGGTGACGTGGCCGCGCCGTGGCCGCAATGACGACACGGCGACGTGCGCGACCCTGGAAGGTCAATGCTTCCACGCATGCGTCGAATCACTTTGACGCATGCGAGGGCTTTTGGCCGAGCGGACATGTCCGTTGAGTCATACAGACGACCGAACATGTCCGACGGACAGGCTTCCAGCGGACATGTTTCTTAGCATGCTAAGAAACATTTGTCCGCTGGAAACCTGTCCGATCCGCCGGGAATCCGGTCCGGTCACCCGTACAGACGACCGAACATGTCCGGTGGCTGGGTGAGAGATTTGGCAACTCTGCGCCCGGCTCTCAGCCAATGATGAAAAGGAAAGCACAGTTGTTGCATTTTACTGTGTTTTCATGTTCCAAAATCCCCGGAGACCGTGTTGTGTGCGCAGCCTGTGACAATCCTTTCCGGAAAAGCGTCTCCATTATCATCTGTAACTGTCTTCAAAAATGTTTGTTGGCGTGTTTTGGAAGCAGATTTTTTTTGCTGGCGGTGTGTAAATATGACAGCGATTGCTGTGCGCACACAGTGTGTGTCCCGAGGGGTCTAGGGGAGTGATGGGGATCTGATGGGATGGGACTTTAACCCTAGGAGTGTGTGTGTGTATAGGAGTGTCTATATAGGATTGTGTATATATAATTGTGTAGATAGATAGATAGGTAGGTAGAGATACAGCTAGATAGTAATGCCCTGGTGGCCTAATGGATAAGGCACTGGCCACCTAAGCCAGGGATTGTGGGTTTGAGTCCCACCTGGGGTGATGTCTTGCTTGTCTCTAATATCAGGATGAAGAGGTGGGAGGTGGTAAAATGATGATGAGGTATGAATCCTCATTAGCTATTTTCCCTCCCTGGTGTCATTTGTCTCATCAGTGTTACAAGGTCTCAGGTGTGAATGGGCAGCAGGTGTGTTAAATTTGGTGTTATCGCTCTCACTCTCTCATACTGGTCACTGGAAGTTCAACATGGCACCTCATGGCAAAGAACTCTGAGGATCTGAAAAAAAGTGTTGTTGCTCTACATAAAGATGGCCTAGGCCAGGGATCCTCAAACTACGGCCCTCCAGCTGTCGCGGAACTACACATCCCATGAGGCATTGTAAAACTCTGACATTCACAGACATGACTAGGCATGATGGGAATTGTAGTTCCCGAACAACTGGAGGGCCCTAGTTTGAAGACCCATGGCCTAGGCCAGGGTTTCTCAACTCCAGTCCTCAAGGCGCCCCAACAGGTCATGTTTTCAGGCTTTCGGTCGACCAAAAAAGTTGAGTGCACTTGCTCAATGTCATATCCAGAAGTTGTCTTTGGGAAATAGAAGTATGAGTGCTGCAGAGGTTGAAGCCTGTCAGTGTTTGGACCATACGCTGCACACTGCATCAAATTGGTCTGAATGGCTGTTGCCCCAGAAAGAAGACTTGTCTAAAAATGATGCACAAGAAAACCCGCAAACAGTTTGCTGAAGACATACAGACTTAGGACATGGATTACTGGAACCATGTCCTGTGGTCTGAGGAGAACAAGATAAACGTATTTGCTTCAGATGGTGTTGAGCGTCTGTGGCGGCAACCAGGTAAGGACAATTCCCCACCTATCTTTTTTTAGCGGACAGGATCGGATCAGATCTCGGCAGGTGTCAGCGGATACATGTCCACTAACATCCGCCGCTCCATAGAGAGCAATGGATGGTCCGATCGGGTCTGAAAAGCTGACAGGCGAACCTGATTGGTCAGTGTGAAAGGGACTTCAAGTGCAATCTGTAATAAAAGTCGTCACTCCTATTATTCTTTGATTGCCTGCCTTGGCTACTGTTCCAGGGGATCACAAAACCGTAATAAGAAGAGAAGCTGTGAAATGCGCTCAGTAAACCTTAATGTTTTCCAGAGTGAACTTGGCTGGAAGCTACAAAACCTCGTCTGATTTGGAAGTGGTTACAGTGGGAGGCGCCGCCACGTGTCGCGTCGCTCAATTCCCACCTCAGACTCCTAATTACATCGCTGATCACTCTCCATCCCACAGACACAATCTCCATTGTTCCAAACATTGTGTCAAATTTATAATTAAATGTATTTATTGTTAACCGATCGATCTGTGAAAAAAAAGAATCTATTGACTCCATTTTATGAAGGTCTTTACGGTCTTTCTGCTCCATTAACATAAATGAAAACCTCTCGTGGTGTCTGCGCATGTTATTAATGGAGTTCTCTCTGCAAAGAAAAAGCGTTACGGCTCCACGATCTACATTAATAAAGCAGGGTGTGAGGCCTACACGACTGTTCAGAATTATAGTATATGTAAATCCTAACAATGAAATTCTCTTATTTGCCCTCTTTTGTCGGTTAAATATGCAACTGAAATCTTGTTGTTATATTCGTTCAATAAGTGGAAAATATATAGCCCTTGATCCTGCCAGAAATCGTGTGCGTTTATAACTTCCTGTACATAATGGCCCGGATTCACATACATCGCCGCATATTTATGCGGGCGTAGCCTATCTAATATACGCTACGCCGACACAGCGCACAGAGGCAAGCATTGGATTCACCAAGCACTTGCTCCCACTCGCTCTTAGGCCTTGTACACACGGCCGGATCTGTCTAATGAAAACGGTCCGCGGACCGTTTTCATCAGACATGTCCGCTCGGAGATTTTGGTCTGATGGTTGTACACACCATCAAACCAAAATCTGCGCGGACAGAATACACGGTGACGTGACGACGACGTGAAAACGACGTGACGATGACGCGGCGACGTGCGCGAACCCGGGTTCTCGGGCCAGCGGACATGTCCGATTGGTCATACTGACCATCAGACATGTCCGGCGGACATCGTTCCAGCGGACAAGTTTCTTAGCATGCTAAGAAATTTTTGTCCGCCGGAAAACGGTCGGCTGGACAAATGTCCGCTGGAAAACGGTCCGGTCGGCCGTACAGATGACCGAACATGTCCGCGGAAACTGGTCCGTGTACCAGTTTCAGCGGACATGTTCGGTCGTGTGTACGAGGCCTTAAAGATACACTGGGTTTCCTCGGCGTAAGCCAGCGTAGGTGGAAGTGGGCGTGAGCCATGCTAATGAGGCGTGACCCCATGCAAATGATGGGCCAAGCGCCATAGAAGTACTTAAAATGAACGGTGCATGCGCCGTCCCGTGGCCGCATCCCAGTGCGCATGCTCAGAATCACGTCGAAACAACTGCCTAAGATACGTCGAATCACTGCCTACGACAAGTGAACGTAACCTACGCCTAGTGATATTCACGTACAACGTAAACGACAAAAGATACGACGGCTTGTGTTCCCCGTGCTTCACTATGGCGGCGCATCGATCGAGTGATCCCTTTTATTAGGGAGACTCGATCGATGACGTCACTTGTGTTTACATACGGCTCTCCCCGTTCTTCAGCTCCGGGGAGCGATCGCGACGGGGCGGCTATAAACTAATAGCCGCGCCGTCGTCCCGGATCGCTTCCCAAGGCTTGCCGACCGCCGCATGTACCGGGGGGGGGTCCCGATCGGACCCCCCACCCACGTCAAGCAGAGGACGTACTGGTACGTACATGTGCCTGTCCGTGCCATTCTGCTGATGTATATGTACATGAGGCGGTCGGCAAGTGGTTAAAGGAAGCGGCCAGTAACATAAAGGATTACTAAGGTACAGTGGATCGAAAAAAATAACCATGCAGTTTAGTAATTATGCATATGAGCGTATATATATATATTTTTTTTTGGTGGGGGAGTGGATCTTGAGTGGGAGTTCCCACACTTTTTTCCCCAGGACTTGACCCCTGGTTCATGAGCACAGACAGGTAAAACACATTAACCCTTTTGGTTGGAGGCACCTACCTACAAGCAGGCTTTCCCCACATAATTAGAGACAGGGTTTGAGTGGACCACCCCAGTAGGTGGGTGGGGTCTCTAGACATGTCTAATGCCGCGTACACACGATTTTTTTCAACCCGATCATTAAAACGGTCTTGCCTACACACGATCGTGAAAAAAAAATGCCCTAAGAAAGCGCGGTGACGTACAACACGTACGACGGCATTATAAAGGGGAAGTTCCATGCGGATGGCGCCACCCTTTGGGCTGCTTTTGCTGATTCCGTGTTAGTAAAAGACGATTCACGCTTTTATGTCTGTTACAGCGTGATGCTTACTCCATTACGAACGGTAGTTTTACCAGAACGAACGCTCCTGTTTCATAACTTGCTTCTGAGCATGCGCAGATTTTTCACGTCGTTAAAGCCCACACACGACCATTTTTTACAACGTTAAAAACGGTGTGAAAAAATAGAGCATGTTCGAAAAAAAAATTTGCCCATTTTTTAGAACCCGAAAAATGCTCTGAAGCCCACACACAATCGTTTTTAATGCCATACAAAAAAAAATAATTTTTTTAGAGCCCGAAAAACGATCGTGTGTACGCGGCATAAGGTAGACTGTGGGCAGAGTTCTTTCTAAATCCCGCGATAACTGGCGGCAGACCTCCGCAATGTCTCCTGGGAACAATGACCAAAGCTCCCAGGAGACATTGTGGCATCAAGGAAGTGACGGAATACCCGCACACTACCCGATGAATCCATATACAGGAAGCGGCCAGTAACATAAAGGATTACTAAGGTTCGCCTGCCCCTGACAGTGACTCGAGCTGGGCATCGCCGCTTAGCGAAGGATTGACTCGGGTGGCTCAGCTGCTCTCGGCTGCTCTAGTCCTGCAAAGGGAACTGCGTTCCTGCTGTAAAAAAAGTGCAGGAACTCCGTTCCCACGCGTTCCCGCAGGACTTGAGCCCTGTCATGAACTTATGAAGTTAAATGAACCAACCAGATGAAAATTGTTACCTTTCCATTTGGTTATGATAGATTTGATGGTGCTCCTATGGAGCGTTAAAGATTTGGATATTTTTTTTTTATAACCTAACCCTGACTTGTACTTCTCAACATTGTCTCTTGCTTGTTTGGAGAGTTCCTTGGTCTTCATGGCAGTGTTTAGTTAGTGGTGCCTCTTGCTTAGGTGTTGCAGCCTCTGGGGCCTTTCAAAACGGTGTGTATATGTAATGACAGATCATGTGACACTTAGGCCCCGTACACACGACCAAACATGTATGCTGAAACTGGTCCGCGGACCAGTTTCAGCATACATGTTCGGTCGTGTGTAGGCGCGAGCGGGCAGAATTCCAGCAAACATTTGCCCGCCGGGCCTTTTCCCAGCGGGCAAATATTCCTGGACTTGTTTTAAAACCGTCCGCTGGAATCCTGCCCGCTCGGACATGTATGGTCGTCAGTACAGACCCACCGTACATGTCCGAGCGCCCGCCGTCCCTCGCATGCGTCGAATGACTTTGACGCATGCGTGGTAGCATTTAAAAGGCAGGCCCGCCCACGTCGCCGCGTCATTGTCGCGGCGACGGCGCGGACACGCCCCGCGTATTGTTTACGCGCGGACTTCTGTACGATGGTTAGTACAGCCATCGTACAGAAGGCCCCGGGCAGACATGTACGGTGAAAACGGTCCGACGGACCGGTTTCATCGTACATGTTTGCCCGTGTGTACCCGGCCTCAGATTGCACACAGGTGGACATCATTTCACTAATTATGTGACTTCTCAAGGTAATTGGTTGCACCAGAGCTTTTTATGGGCTTCATAACAAAGGGGGCACATGCCAATTATCAGTTTTTGAAAGATAGTTTTATGTATGTATTTTTCTAATTTTACTTCCCCAACGTAGACTATTGTGTTCTGAATCATCACATAGAATTCAGATTAAAAACACATTGAACTAAAGGCTGTAATGTAACAAAATAGATAAAAAGACAAGGGGGGTGAATACTTTTGCGAGGCACCGTAGGAAGCTTTATGGTGGATAGAGTGAGCGCCTGGACTTCGTCGCACAGCCAGGAGCTGACTGTAAAGAGGGGGGAGGTACGACTGCCTCTGCGATGCAAGGGCGGCAATAATTAAAGGAACGGAAACGCAGGGAAGTAAGCTTTACACTTTCTGAACAATTTCCTTTCGGAGAGGAATTATCTTATTTTATCTGTAACATGGCACAAAGTCTTCCCATTCCTTTTACAGGTGTCCTTCCAGCAAAGAAACCATCTTCACTTTAATGGTATTCTGCCTTCACAAAGGCTCCCGCATGAGCTCTTCAAACATTCCTCCATCTGTTCGCCTTCTCTCAACAACGTTCCTCAGTCTGGTTTGATTTCTGAAGTCAGTCAGGACAGTCAGGACTCCTCCAGGCGATAACACATCAGAGGACGGCGCTGAGCCCGACACAGGACCCCGGGACCCCTTTCAGTAGATAACAGAGGGGCCACCTTCAGAGTCTACCAAACCGGAGGAATGTCTGTCTATCTATCTATCTAGCGATTTATCTATCTATCTATCTATCTATCTATCGATCTATCTATCTATCTATCTATCTATCTATCTATCGATCTATCTATCTATCTATCTATCTATCTATCTATCTATCTATCTATCTATCTATCTATCTATCTATCTATCTATCTATCTAGCGATCTATCTATCTATCTATCTATCTATCTATCTATCTATCTAGCGATCTATCTATCTATCTATCTATCTATCTATCTATCTATCTATCTATCTAGCGATTTATCTATCTATCTATCTATCTATCTATCTATCTATCTATCTATCTATCTATCTAGCGATCTATCTATCTATCTATCTATCTATCTATCTATCTATCTAGCGATCTATCTATCTATCTATCTATCTATCTATCTATCTATCTATCTATCTATCTATCTATCTATCTATCTATCTATCTATCTATCTATATATCTATCTATCTATCTATCTAGCGATTTATCTATCTATCTATCTATCTATCTATCTATCTATCTATCTATCTATCTATCTATCTATATATCTATCTATCTATCTAGCGATTTATCTATCATCTACCCACACGTATTTCTTTCTTTCTTTTTTTTCTTTCTTTCTTTTTTTATTGTATTTAGTCTATAAAGTAAGTATTACACAATGGGCCAGATTCAGGTACAAATACGTTACGCTGCGGCGGCGTAACGTATCCCATTTACGTTACACCGCCGCAGGTTTACAGCGTAAGTGCCTGATTCCCAAAGCTCTTACCTGTAAACTTGCGGCGGTGTAACGTAAATCTGCTCGGGCACAATTTAAATTAGGCGTGTTCCCGCCCCGAACGTACTGCGCATGCTCCGTCCGTCAAATTAGCCGACGTGCATTGCGCTAAATGACGTCGCAAGGACGTCATTGGTTTCGACGTTAACGTAAATGTAATACGTAAAACATAAAACATAATACAAGATAGTCAGAGACTGCAGACATGATACAAGAGATGGTCAGAGACTGTAGACATGATACAAGAGATGATCAGAGACTGCAGACATGATACAAGAGATGGTCAGAGACTGCAGACATGATACAAGAGGCATTCAGAGATTGTAGACATGATACAATAGATGTTTAGAGACTACAGACATGATACAAGAGATAGTCATAGACTGCAGACATGATAAAGATGGTCAGGTTGGGACCGTGGATATGCTGCAAGAGCTGTTGGCTTCAGCAGACAGTCATAAACTGGAGACATAAAGCATCAGACTGCTGGAAATCACGGCTATAACAGGTCAATAGTAAAATGAAGATTCCTGTCTGCAGAGCCCAGAGGGCCGCTCAAAAAGTGCCAAAAAGAGCCAAATGTGGTCCC
The DNA here is from genome assembly GCF_905171775.1 of Rana temporaria. Lineage (NCBI taxonomy): Eukaryota > Metazoa > Chordata > Amphibia > Anura > Ranidae > Rana > Rana temporaria. Next base: position 128,022,870 of record NC_053498.1, read on the forward strand.
CGGGCTTCAGGTTGGGCACCAGAGATCCATACAATAAACCCTCCTTCTAATAGTGCCTGAAATATGCCACCGACTGAATTGCTATTAATGAAATTCCAGAATTGAGTTTGTGTCAATCCTGCCTTGTCAGACTGATTTTGCATTTCAGCTGGTGATCAGATTATCACTCAAGTTTCTCTGAAAACATACTATACATTTTATAGGGGTGTCCAGCTAATATATATATATATTTTTTTAAGGACCTAAAAACTCCACTCCTGTAGCTTAATGTCTTTTATTTTGATTCCATAAGACTGCTGAACTTTCCTGATGGCTTTATGTTTGGTGACATTTTTCTCGAGTCCTTATAGTGGGCGGGGGGAGGGGGGAGTCTATGTGCAGTCTGTGTTTCCAAGCGTCCGATGTTTGTGTGGCGCCTTCGAGCGCGGTTATGTGTTTGTTAGCATTAGCAATCCTATTTAAGTGGAGTTCATTACTGATGATTATTATAAAGACGCCTCATAAAGTGGGCTTTTATTTGCCATTTAAACATGAAATGCCAGCGATAACCTGGATATTTATTAACTCGCTCCATCGTTGTTTAATTAAAGTTTTAGCACATATTTAGGTATGTTTTTCCGTCCGGCTAAGCGCGGATTATGACTCTTTTCAGCGGCGTTATTATTTACTCTCTATATGATTATTTTATTGTCTGCTCGATCGGTGTGTGTGCACATTCGTGGCGGTTTAATTTGTTTACGGCCAGAGGCCAGACATTAGCGTGCGCACTTCATGCCCACAGGCGGCCGCCCGTTCGATAATTCAGGTTTGCAGGTTTGGTACAAGTAAGGCGCTTTTAATTAAAAAAGAAGAGTGTCAGAGCGACCGTCTCCATGATAGACTCGCAGACTGCTAGAGATGAAATGATGAAACTCACTCCTGCCTCTCAATCAATAGCCGTTATATTTTATTAATTAGTGCCGTCCGCAGAGCCGCAGTAGCCGCCCCTTCCTTTGTACATTGCTGGTGGAGATGATGCCTTCAACCTACCTGCGCAAACACCGGCACCGCGGGGCGCCACCATTAACCCCACATTTCTCCGCAGCCAACAGAGGGGCCTGTTTAAAGATTGATGATTTGACCACCAAATATTGCTCTGAATTGTAAAAAATTAAAATGGAATGTTCTAATGTTTACAAGGAGTGAAAAATAGTAAAAAATGGTGAGGTTAGCAAAAAAAAAAAAACATGAGAATATAAAATACACCAAAAGAGTGTAAATGCAGCTCACAACTGTCACTATTGTAACCCAAACTCCTCTGTTCCTCCATTGCACCTCAATTCCTCTTCTATTGTATCTAATCCCCCCCCCCATTCCTCTTTTCCACACCAGTCCTTCTCCCCCATTACTTTGCCCTCAATCCCCCCTTTTTCCCTCTATTGTATCCCAATACTCCCTCTGTTCCTCTTTTGTACCCCAATTCTATCTTTGTGCTCTATTGCATCCCAATATCCCCTCTGTTACTTTTAATGTACCCCAATCCCCCCTCTGTTCCTCTTTTGTACCCTAGTCATCCTTCTGTCCCTCTATTGTACCCCAATCCTCTGTTTCTTTAATGTATTGCAATACCCCTTCTGTCCCTCTATTGTACTATAGTCCACCTTCTGTCCCTCTATTGTAGCCCTATCCTCCATCTGTCCCTCTATTTTACCCCAATCTTCCCTCTGCTCTTTTAATGTACCCCAATACCCCCTCTGTCCCTCTATTGTACCCTAGTCCTCCTTCTGTCCCTCTATTGTACCCCAACCCCCCTCTTTTTCTCTAATGTAACGCAATACCCCCTCTGTCCCTCTATTGTACTCTAGTCCTCCTTCTGTCCCTCTATTGTACCCCAACCCCCTCTCTTTCTCTAATGTAATACAATACCCCCTCTGTCCCTCTATTATACCCTAGTCCTCCTTCTGTCCCTCTATTGTACCCCTATCCTCCTTCTTTCCCTCTATTTTACCCCAATCTTCCCTCTGTTCTTTTAATGTACCCCAATATCCCCTCTGTCCCTCTATTGTACCCTAGTCCTCCTTCTGTCCCTCTATTGTACCCCAACCCCCCTCTCTTTCTCTAATGTAACGCAATACCCCCTCTGTCCCTCTATTGTACTCTAGTCCTCCTTCTGTCCCTCTATTGTACCCCTATCCTCCTTCTGTCCCTCTATTTTACCCCAACTCCACTCTGTTCTTTTAATGTGCCCCAATCCCCCTCTGTTCCTCTATTGTACCCTAGTCTTCCTTTTGTTCCTCTATTTTACCCTTATCCTCCTTCTGATACTCCCTCTGTTTCTTTAATGTACCCCAATACCCCTCTATTGTACCCTAGCCCTCCTTCTGTCCCTTTATTGTACCCCATCCATCATTTTGTCCCTCTATTGTAACCCCCATATCCTTCTAATGTACCCCAATTCTTCCTCTATTCCGCTGTAGTACCCCAATCCCCCCTCTGTCCCTACATAGTGCCCCAAATCCACCTCTGTCCCTCTAATGTATCTCCAATATCCCCATTATCTATTAATTGTACCCCTACCCCCTCTGTATTGTACCCCTAACCCCCTCTGTCTTTCTATTGTACACCAATCCCCTCTTCTGTCCCTCTCTCCTTCTATTGTACTTCATTCTTCTTCTGCACTTCTGTTGTACCCAAATCCCTTCTCTAAATCTCTGTGGTACAATAATTTCCCTCTCTGTCCCGCTATAGTACCCAAACCCCCCTCTGTCCCTCCTTTGTATGCCAATCCTCCTTCTGTTTAGCTAGTGTACACCAATATCCCCTGTCTTCCTGTTGTACCTGAAGCCTCCCCCTGTCCCTCTTGTGTATCCTTCTCTTTATCTTTATTGTACCCAATCATCCCCTATCCTTCTTTTGTACCCAATTCTCCTTCTATCCCTCTATCATACCCCAATCCCCATTCTTTACATCCAATAAATCCTAATCCCCCCTCTGTCCTTATAATGTATCCCAGTCCTTCCTCTAAACCCTCTGTAGTAACCCAATCCCCCCTCTATCCCTCTAATTTACCTCTGTCCTTCTATTGCACCCCAATAGCCCCTCTGTCTCTCAACTGTACCCCAATCCCTCCTCTGCGACTCGGTTGTACCTCAATCCCCATTCTTTCTTTCAATTGCACCCCAATCCTCCTCTCTCCCTCTATACAACCCAAATCCTCTTTTTGCTCCCCTATTTTTACCCTAATCCCCTCTCTATGCCTTTATTTAACCTATGAATTGACTTCTCAACACCCTGGTGAAAAGACATTGCAATCATCCCTCAGTCCTTCTTTTGATTACCCAATACCCTCTATCATGCCCCTCCTGCCCCTTTATTATGACCAAATCCCCAATAGTGTGTGACTGTGGGTGGGGGCATTAGAGTGAGACATGTTCGGTCGTGTGTACGGCCGACCGGACAGGTTTCCAGCGGACATTTGTCCAGCCGACCGTTTTCCGGCGGACAAATGTTTATTAGCATGCTAAGAAACATCTCCGCTGGAAGCCTGTCCGTCGGACATGTTCGGTCGTCTGTACAGACTCACCATACATGTCCGATCGGCCGCCATCCCTCGCATGCGTCGAAGTGATTCGACGCATGCGTGGAAGCATTGAACTTCCAGGGCCGCGTACGTCGCCGCGTCATCGTCGCGGCGACGGGGCGGCCACGTCACCGCGTATCGTGTACGCGCGGATTTCTGTCTGATGGTGTGTACAACCATCAGACAGAAGTCTCCGGGCGGACATGTCCGATGAAAACGGTCCGGCGGACAGCGGACAGTCCGTCCGTCTGTACGAGGCCTAAGCTCCTCTAGCGCAGAGTGATATGGTTAAGTTTTATTTATACAAGACTGCAGAATGTGTTGGTACCCTATGACTATGGTAAATAATATATTATTGTAATTGTTTGCTATGTCAGCAGTGTCTTGTTGAAGTGATCTTTGTTTTGTCTTTTTTTAAATCATGTTTCCCATGTGTGTTGGCTGAGTTTGGTGTCAATAAACACATAAGGACATCTTATGAGAAGATTTGTTTTCCATCCGTAGTAATGGAGATATGACCTGATGTGACAGTGTTGTGTTATTTGCATTTCATTTTTGGTGCTGAATGCTGTCCCTCTTCCCATCACAGATAGACATCAGATCATGTGACAAAAACTTGGTGTCAAGAAATGACAGCTGTGTGTACATAGCGATTTATAAAGGGAAAATCAGCCAGAATGTGATGGATCTGTGCCTGACGGCTATTCAGAATCGTATCTTATCTTCAATCAGTTTAGAGGAACAATGGAGGATCCTGTCTGACTGGTTGGTATCAATTTACATAAATGTATGCTATGCCCACAAGTCTGATATTTATTAATGTTAGAAAATTTGTTTAAAAAAAAAAGGCCTAAATATTGGAGCAAAATCGGAAGATGCTCCCTGTATGCATCTGCTGGGGATTAAGGTTAAAGCGGGAGTTCACCCATTTATTAAATTTTTTTTTTTCTCCCCTTAGATTCCTGCTCGTTCGGTCTAGGGGAATCGGCTATTTGTATTAAAATATGAGCAGTACTTACCCGTTTTCGAGATGCATCTTCTTCCGTCGCTTCCGGGTATGGTCTTCGGGACTGGGCGTTCCTTCTTGATTGACAGTCTTCCGAGAGGCTTCCGACGGTCGCATCCATCGCGTCACTCGTAGCCGAAAGAAGCCGAACGTCGGTGCGGCTCTATACTGCGCCTGCGCACCGACGTTCGGCTTCTTTCGGAAAATCGTGACGCGATGGATGCGACCGTCGGAAGCCTCTCGGAAGACTGTCAATCAAGAAGGAACGCCCATTCCCGCAGCCCATACCCGGAAGCGACGGAGAGGATGCATCTCGTAAACGGGTAAGTACTACACATATTTTAAAACAAATAGCCGATTCCCCTAGAGAAAACGAGCAGGAATCTAAGGGGAAAAAGTGCCCTCTAAGGGTGAACCCCCGCTTTAATATTTGTAATTAGGGTTGGTGTTGAGGTTTAGGGTTAATGTTAGGAGGGATTAGGTTTCGGGGGTAAGAAATTGTGTTAAGTGTTAGGGTTAGTGTTCAGATGTAGAGTTAAAACGGGAGTTCATCCGAAAAACTATTTTTAACATTAGATTGAGGCTCATTTTGTCAAGGGGAATCGGGTGTTTTTTTTTTAAATCGAAGCAGTACTTACCGTTTTAGAGATAGATCTTCTCCGCCGCTTCCGGGTATGGTCTTCGGGACTGGGCGTTCCTATTTGATTGACAGGCTTCCGACGGTCGCATACATCGCGTCACGAGTAGCCGAAAGAAGCCGAACGTCGGTGCGGCTCTATACGACGCCTGCGCACCGACGTTCGGCTACTTTCGGAAAATCGAAGTACTGCTTCAATTTAAAAAAAAACACCTGATTCCCCTTGACAAATTGAGCCTCAATCTAATGTTAAAAATTAAATTTTTGGGTGAACCTCCACTTTAATGTTAAAGGATTATGGATAGTTTTGGGAGGGGTACGTGTTGGATTTAAGGGTTAGTGTTGAAGGTTAGGGATAGTGTTGGGATAGGTTAGGGTAAGTGTTGAGGGTTAGGGTTGGAGAATTAGGAATAGTGCTGGGGGTTGAGAATACTGCTGGGAGTTCTGGTTAATTTTGGGGAATTAGGGATAGTGTTAGGGGTTTGGTTTAATGCTGTAGATTAACATTAGTGCTAAAAGTTAGGGTTAGTGTGGAGAGTTATGCCGCGTACACACGATCATTTTTCGGCATGAAAAAAACGTTGTTTTTCAAAAACGTCATTTAAAATGATCGTGTGTGGGCTACACATCATTTTTCAGGTTCTGAAAAACGACAAAAAAATTTTTTGAACATGCTGCATTTTTTTTTTTAAACTATGTCATTTTTCGGGTTGTAAATAATTATCGTGTGTGGGCTAAAGCGACGTAAAAAACCTGCGCATGCTCAGAAGCAAGTTATGAGACGGGAGCGTTCTGGTAAAACTACTGTTCATAATGGAGTAAGCACATTCATCACGCTGTAACAGACAGAAAAGCGCGAATCGTCTTTTACTAACACGGAATCAGCTAAAGCAGCCCAAAGGCGAATGGAACTTGCCCTTTATAGTGCCGTCTTACATGTTGTATGTCACCGCGCTTTGCTAGATAATTTTTTAAAAACGATGGTGTGTAGGCAACGTCGTTTTAATGATGAAGTTGAGAAAACATCGTTTTTTGGACATTGGACAACTGTGTTTTTTTTCATGCTGAAAAATGATCGTGTGTACGCGGCATTAGGGTTAGTGTTGGGGACTTAGGGTTAGTGCTGGCAGTGTCATCTTAAGAGCATTATAGGCCCCCGGGCAATACAGTGCACAGGGGCCCTGTCTACACAAGCACGCGCGAGAATTTACTGACAAAAATCATAAAATTTACTGGCAGAACCAAATTTTTAACCTTTTAAACTTTTACTTAACACGCAGTAACATGAGATTAGCAAAAGCAGCCCCAAGGGTGGCGCCAGTGGAATCGAACTTCCCCTTTATAGTGACGTTGTACGTGTTGTACGTCACCGCGTTTGAGAACAACGAGATTTTGTCTCGACAGTGTGTACGCAAGGAAAGCTTGACAAGATTCTCAACAAGCCTGACAAGGAACTCGTCGAGGAAAACTACGTTTCTTTTACGAAGAGATTCTCGGTCGTGTGTATTAGGGGTTAGGGTTATTGTTTGGGAGGATAAGGGCTAGTGCTATGTGGCAGGGTTTGTGTTGGGAGGTTAGGGGTAGTGTTGTGTAGAGAGATTAGTATTGGAGGAGGGGTTAATGTTGGGGAAGGGGTTAGGGTTAGTGTTGGGGTGGATTGGTGTTCATGTTGGGGTTAAGAATTGGGATTTGGGTTAAAAGTTAGTGTTGAGGAGTGAGTTTTTGGGTATTAGTTTTAAAAGCTGTGTGTAGGGGTTAAGGCTAATGTTGGGGAGAAAGATTATAGTTAACATTAGAGAAAGGGTGTTAATAGTGGGATTAGAGTTAGTTTAGGGGGAAGAGCTTCTCCTGTAATCTTTGTCCTTCTATGTCCTAAAGTCTCTAACTGTTGCCTCTTCCTGGCCATAAAGCCATAGGGAGCCGAGATTGAAGCTGACAAAGAATCTTTTCATCAGTAAAACGATCTTGTGAAATTTTCCATTCAATGAGAAGAATGTGCAAAGCGTTGCTGCGGCAGCGTAGAGAGGTGGACGATTCAAGGACGGTCTGCGTTCTTCTGAGGTTCACACAACAGCCTCTCCCTCTGTCCTTGCAGGATTTGTATCTCTGCCGGTTTAAATAGTTTCATTTCCACCTCTGTCTAGATCAGGGGTGGGCAAACTTTTTGACTCGAGGGCCGCAATGGGTTCATATATTGGACCCGGGGGCCGGACCAAGAGTAGATGGACGGTGTGTATGTGTGAATTAATATAAATTAAATTAAAATTTGTAACATTAAATGTTTAGATTAATTTAAGGTAGAAAAGCATAAAAATAGTTATTTTACAAAACTGCAATTGATGGCACAGTGGCTGCATTTGATGGCATGGCACAGTGGTGACAATTGATGGCACAGTGGCTGCGTTTTATGGCATGGCACAGTGGCTGCATTTGGCATGGCACAGTGGTGACAATTGATGGCACAGTGATTGCTTTTGATGGCATCGCACAGTGGTGACAATTGATGGCACAGTGGCTGCGTTTGATGGCATGGCACAGTGGCTGCATTTGGCATGGCACAGTGGTGACAATTGATGGCACAGTGATTGCTTTTGATCGAATGGCACAGTGGTGACAAATGATGGGCACGGTGATTGGTTTTGATGGCATGGCACAGTGGTGACAATTGATGGGCACGGTGGCTGCGTTTGATGGCATGGCACAGTGGCTGCATTTGGCATGGAACAGTGGTGACAATTGATGGCACAGTGATTTTAAATTATTCTTTTTGGCCTCTCTTACCATATCCTACTGTTCGCGCACTGTGTGATCACGTGACCGCCGTGTTATCTGCAGCCTCCGGCCAGCTCCTTTCCTGTGTCTCCCCGTGGCAGTGACGTAGGTGGCACCGCCCTCTCAGATGAATTCCCCAATCCCTCGGGGCGAGAGGCGGCCGGAGGCTGAGCGCCCGCAGCCTATCTGCGTTCGCCTCGCTCCAGCCCCCTCGAAGCATAGGCCGCAAAGCCGCAGCCTCAATTTGAGCTAGATACGCCGATTCACGAACGTACTTGTGCCCAGCGCATTTAAAAAACGCTGTTTACGTAAGGTGTACGACCGGCGTATTTTTAACCCTTATAAAACAGGGGTAAGTCATGTTAAGGTATGGACGTCGGAAACGTCGGAACAGCGTCGTATTTTATATCGTTTGCGTAAGTGGTACGTGAATGGGGATGGGCGTAGGTTGCGTTCACGTCGACTAAGCATTGAGCCAGCGTAATTTACGGAGAAAATTTGACGTGATACTGAGCATGCGCGCGCATGCGCCGTTCGTTAGGTGCGTCATTTACGTAGGGTCACGATTCATTTCCATACAACACGCCCCCTACCAGCCTACTTTGAATTACGCGGGCTTACTTAAATGTTTTCCCTAAATAGCTTCCTTTACCTTAGTGCAGTCCTCCTTCACTTACCTCATCCTTCCATTTTGCTTTTAAATGTCCTTATTTCTTCTAAGAAATCCTCACTTCCTGTTCTTCTGTCTGTAACTCCACACAGTAATGCAAGGCTTTCTCCCTGGTGTGGAGAAAGTCTCCTGAGGGGGGAGGGGCGAGCAGGGAAGTCAGGACACTCTCTACTTTGCAGATAGAGAAAGGAGCTGTGTGTTAGTGGGCATCCTGACACTCCTGCTCCCCCCCTCAAGAGGCTTTCTCCACAAATGCATTTTTTGCTGTAAAAATTACAGTGGGGTAGATTCAGAGAGCAATTGCGTCTGCGTAAACCATAGTTACGCAACACAATTGCTTACTTGCGCCGGCGTAACGACTTCTCCTGATTCAGAGAGCTCGTTACGCCGACTGCAGCCTAAGATATGCGTGGCATAAGGCTCTTATGCCCTCATATCTTAGGCTGCATTCTTACGCAGGCCGCTAGGTGGCGTTCCCGTAGTGGTCAGCGTAGAGTATGCAAATTGCATACTAACGCCGATTCACTACCGTACGCGCGCCCTGCGTACGCAGTTTACATTGTTTGCGTACGTCGTGTTTAGCGTAAGGCTGCTCCTGTTAATAGCAGGCGCAGCCAATGTTAAGGATACCCGTCGTTCCCGCGTCGCAAGGTTTACATTTTACGTAGTTTGCGTAAGTGAATCGTGAATGGCGCTGGATGCCATTCACGTTCACTTTGAAGCAAATGACGTCCTTGCGACGTCTTTTACCACAATGCACGTCGGGAAAGTTTCCAGACGGAGCATGCGCTCTACGCTCGGCGCGGGAACGCGCCTAAGTTAAATGATTCCCGCCCCCTACGGGATCATTTACATTAGGCGCCCTTACGCAGGGCATTTTTGAGGAGCGCCCACGCAAATTACGTGGCTACTGCTTCATGAATGAAGCGTAGCGCAAATAATTTGCGTAGGCGCAGGGTAAAAAGGGTACACTGTGCCTCCGTAAGGAGCGCGCAGCTGTACCTGAATCTACCCCACTGGTTCCAAAAATGTGTCAAAATTGTCCGATGTGTCCACCATAATGTCGCAGTCACGAAAAAAATCTCTGATCGCCGCCATTAATAGTAAAAAAAAAAAAGAATTAATAAAAATGCAATAAAATATTTTGTAAACGCTATAAATTTTTGCGCAAACCAATCGATAAACGCTTATTGCGATTTTTTTTTACCAAAAATAGGTAGAAGAATACGTATCGGCCTAAACTGAGGAAATTTTTTTTTTATATATTTTTGGGGGATATTTATTATAGCAAAAAGTAAAAAATATTGAATTTTTTCAAAATTGTCGCTCTATTTTTGTTTATAGCGCAAAAAATAAAAATCGCAGAGGTGATCAAATACCACCAAAAGAAAGCTCTATTTAAGGGAAAAAAAGGACGCCAATTTTGTTTGGGAGCCACTTCGCACGACCGCGCAATTGTCAGTAAAAGCGACGCAGTGCCGAATCGCAAAAACTGGCCAGGTCCTTTACCTGCCTAAAGGTCCGGGTCTTAAGTGGTTAAATTGACAGGACTAACCTGTGTGCCACATGAGAACATAATGTAGCCAGTCTGTGGGAGCCAGAATTCTTGTTGGTTGGTAGGGAAACAAATACTTATTTTACTCTCTGAACTGCAAATCAATTTATAACATTTGTATCGTGTTTTTTTTCTGGATTTTTGGTTGATATTCTGGGCCAGATCCACAGAGCAAGTACGCCGGCGTATCTACTGATACACCGGCGTACTTTCAAATTTCCCGCGTCGTATCTTTAGTTTGAATCCTCAAACCAAGATACGATGGCATTTGGGTAAGATCCGACAGGTGTATGTCTTCGTACGCCTTTGGATCTTAGATGCAATACTTCGGCGCCCGCTGGGTGGAGTTCGCGTCGTTTTCCGCGTCCGCGATTTACGACGATCCACTAACGTACGCGCGGCCGTCGCATTTTCTAACATCGTCTGTAGTTGGCTTTTTCCAGCGTATAGTTAAAGCTGGTATTTTAGAGTATAGATAGACTTGCCATGTTAAGTATGGCCGTCGTTCCCGCGTCAAAATTTGAATTTTTTTTTTCCCGTAAGTCGTCCGTGAATAGGGATGGACGTAACTCACGTCTAAGTTAAAAAAATGACGTCCTAGCGAAGTCATTTAGTGCAATGCACGGCGGGAAATTTCGGGACGATGCATGCGCAGTTCATTCTGCGCGGGCACGCGCTTCATTTAAATGAATCACGCCCCCGAAACGCCAATTTGAATTCCGCCGCCAGAAATACACTACGCCGTCGTAACTTACGGCGCAAAATCATTGAGGATTCGAAATTCCGCCAGGTAAGGTACGGCAGCGTAGCGTATATCTGATACGCGGCGCAAGTGCAATTGTATGTGGATCTGGCCCTCTGTCTCTATCATTTAAAATACACCTATGATAACAATTATAGACCCTTCAAGTGGGCAAACTTACAAAATCTGCAGGGGATGAAATAATGAATTTGCCCCACTGTACATAAACAGACCTCGGCAGGTCCCTGATGGAATAGAGAGGACTGACTGCTGCAGATGACATGGTGTTTGTGGGATTATTAAGCAGTGTTTCTTGCGTTGTCTTGTTGCTTGATGAATAGTCGGGTTATTAGTGAATACAGAGAGAAGACAGACGGTACGGCAATGCAGCGCGTACGTTATAGTGCACTGGAGAATCGCACTTTGTAAGAAATGACAATGTGTCACGTACAGGAGTTTAATACTTTTCTCCCGGATAAAACCCGTCACTGTCAGCGTTCCGCGTCCTCCTGAGCCGCGCGTCAGTGATTTATTACATTGTACTAAAGAGCGATAGAACTCGGTGACAGGGCGACACGGCTCTGTGATTTCTGGGGGGCGATCCGGAGGGCGATCCGCAGGCCGTACCCCCCCCCCCCCCCGATCTAGCGCAGCACTGCAGCCGGATTAACCCCACCTGTGCCACAGCTAGCCGAAGCCAATGCGTTGCCATAGAAACAGAGTGTCGGGGTGGGGTGGCAGGCTGGTTGCGTCTCTCTGAAGATCAGATCCCCTCCCTGAACAATTAATTCATCATCAGTTAAATTTTAATGCCAAACAATGATATACACTGAGTGGAGGCGCCAGGCTGCTGAGGTTTTATCTGTGCTGCCTGCCTTACAACACGCTGCCCCACGGGGCTTGTTCTAAAGATGCTCTGCATGCATAATGCGCGGCACGTCCACAATCCACAGCCAGGTTACAGACAGACAATCCAGCAAGTGAGAAAATCTTCTTCAGCTTCTCTAGCATGCCCCATCCTGATCCTGTTCTGTATGCTGTCTCTTCAATTTCTGTAGGAGGAAGAGAACCTGATCAACGGTCTATAATAACTCATGTATATTTATATATATAGGGGAGTGCAGGAGGAAACAATGTATCAACTGTACCTAATCCGTGGTCTATAATACCTGATGTATGATTTATAATATAGGAGAGTGCAAGAGGAAACAATATATCACCTCTACCGGATTCATGGTCTATAATACCTGATGTATATTTATATATATAACCGGGGAGTGCAGGAGGAAACAGTATATCACCTATACCTATATCACCTATACCTGATCCATCGTCTATAATACCTGATCTATGAGTTATAGCGTAGGGGAGTGCAGGAGGAAACAATATATCACCTGTACCGGATTCATGGTCTATAATACCTGATGTATATTTATATATAACCGGGGAGTGCAGGAGGAAACAGTATATTACCGATACCGATATCACCTATACCTGATCCATCGTCTATAATACCTGATCTATGAGTTATAGCGTAGGGGAATGCAGGAGGAAACAATTAGGTAGATTCAGGTAGAGTTAGGCCGGCTTATCAGTAGATAAGTCGACCTAACTCAGAATCCACGCCGACGTATGTTTAAGCGTATGCTCAAACAGAGATACGCTTAAACATATCTAAGATACGACGGCTTGCGCCGTCCTATCTTAGATTGCAATATTTTGGATGGCGGCTAGGTGGCGCTTCCATTGCGGTGGGCGTAGATTATGTAAATGAGTTGATACGCCGATTCACGAACGTACGCCCGGCCGCCGCAGTCGATTTACGCCGTTTCCGTAAGGCCTTAGTAGGCCTAAAGTTATTCCACCTATGGTCTATAATACCTATAGCTGGATTCACGTAGGGCGGCGTATTTTTGAGCCGGCGTAGCGTATCGTATTTACTCTAGGCGTAGATTATGTAAATGAGTTGATACGCCGATTCACGAACGTACGCCCGGCCGCCGCAGTCGATTTACGCCGTTTCCGTAAGGCCTTAGTAGGCCTAAAGTTATTCCACCTATTAGGTGGAATAACAATGTTAAAGTATGGCCGCCGTTCCCGCCGCGAGATTAGATTTTTTTACGTTGTTTGCGTAAGTCGTCCGCGAATCGGGATTTACGTCGTTTACGTCAACGTCGAAATCAATAGGCCCGTACGGCGTACTTAGCCGCAATGCACACTGGGAAATGTAGGCGCCCGGCGCATGCGCAGTAACCACAAAACGTCAAAAACGTAAGGTTAAGCCTTATTAGCATTAATCACGCCCCCTTCTACACATTTGAATCCGCCGCCCTTACGCCCGCCCGCTTTAGGCTACGCCGCCGTATATTAGCAGGCAAGTATATTGAGAATCATTACTAGCCTAGCTAATTTACGGCGGTGTAGCCTAAACAGGCTAAGCTGCGCCGCCGTAACTTTAATCCATTGTACCTGAATCTACCTATCTGTATCAACTGTGCCTAATCCATGGTCTATAATACCTATAGCTGGATTCACATAGGGCGGCGTATTTTTGAGCCAGCGTATCGTATTTACGCTACGCCGCCGTAAGCCAGAGAGGCAAGTGCTGTATTCACAAAGCACTTGCCTCCTAAGTTACGGCGGCGTAGCGTAAATGGGCCGGCGTAAGCGCGCCTAATTCAAATTGTGAAGAGGTGGGCGTGTTTTATGTAAACAAACCATGACCCGACGTGATTTGGGTTTTTAACGAACGGCGCATGCGCCGCCCATGGACATATCCCAGTGTGCATTGCTCCAAAGTGCGCCGCAAGGACTTATTGGTTTCGACGTGAACGTAAATTACGTCCAGCCCCATTCACGGACGACTTACGCAAACGACGTAAAATTTTCAAAATTTTTATCACGACTGTGACATTATGGCGGACACATCGGACACTTTCGACGCTATTTTGGGTCCATTTTCATTTATAAAGCAATCAGTGCTATAAAAATGCTCTGATTAATGTGTAAATGACACTGGCAGGGAAGGGGTTAACCACTAGAAGGCTAGGAAGGTGTTAGAGCGGAGGATCCGCGGTTTCTTACTTTACTTCTTTAGGTTCAATAACTAGTGTTACAGTTATCATTGTAAGCCTCACTTGTTAGCCCCCTGTCAAATGATCCCATCTGTTTCCGTGTGAAAGAACAACTTATAAAACATCCGGCAGGCGTTTTCCATCTTGCTTGTGGGCATTCTGAAGCCCACAAGCAAAGACTTCCGGGATGCGCTTGTCGAGTCACGTGACGTGGCGAGAATTGTATTACTAGCGGTACAGATCGTCTCCTGGGAATCATGACAAAGAACTCCCAGGAGACATTGCGCACAGCTCGCAGCACACTCTGGGGCGTCGGGGGAAGGGATAGATACGCCCACTCCCACGGGGAACAGTACCCGGAAGCAAGATGTAATCCCTCTGAATTAAGGTAATAAGATAACGACGGGGAAAAAAAAAACTGTGGATTTCAAATGTATTAAGGCTGCAGATCGTATTAAGATAAAGTTTATTTTGTGGGTGAACCTCCGCTTTAAGTGTGTCCTAGGGAGTGATTCTAACTGTGTGGGGGCTGGGCCTACTGTGACACGACAGCGATCACTGCTCCCGATGATAGGGAACAGTAGATCAGTGTCCTGCCACTAGGCAGAACAGGAAGATGCCTTGTTAAAAACGGCACCCCCCCCCCCCCCGTTCTGCCGCCCTGTGACACGATCGCAGGACACCGGCGGACATCGGGTCCTGCGGGCATGGTTACGGATTTTGCGAAATTCAAAGCAACGTATATATACGTTGCTTTTCGCAGTCGTGCCATTCTGCAGACGTATAAGTGCGTGGAGCAGTCGGCAAGCGGTTAAAGACTTTACTGGATGGGATGGGATGGGGTGGGGGGGGTGCCGTAGGATGGGATGGGGATGGGATAGGGTGGTATAGGATGGCATGGGGTGGGGGTGGAGTGGGATGGGGTAGGATGGGATGGGGGTGGGGTAGGATGAGATGGGATGGGGTATGGTGGGGTGGGGTGGGATAGAATGGGATGGGCTACCTGACATACACAATGACTTCACCTACCTGACATACACTGACCTCACCTACCTGACATACATGGACCTACCTGACATACATGGACCTACCTGACATACATAGACCTACCTGACATACACTGACCTCACCTACCTGACATACATGGACCTACCTGACATACATGGACCTACCTGACATACACTGACTTCACCTATCTGACATACACTGGCCTCACCTACCTGACATACATGGACCTACCTGACATACACTGACCTCACCTACCTGACATACATGGACCTACCTGACATACACTGACCTCACCTACCTGACATACATGGACCTACATGACATACATGGACCTACCTGACATACACAATGACTTCACCTACCTGACATACATGTAACATGGACCTACCTGACATCATGTGTCACAGCATCCATCCAGCCAGCCAGAAAGGAGGGGAGGAGAGGAGAGCCGCCTGCCCATGCACTAGTGTTGTCATATTCTGCTCCCTAGTGCATGGTGTCGAGGAGGCTTGTAATTGCCGCCTTCTGGAGTCTGTGGCGCCTATGATGGACGTCACACGTCCCGCGGTCCTGTGATTGGATCTCCAGGACGTCCATCATAGGAGCCGGGTGTACCAAGATGGCCGACAGCTCCGGAGCTAGGCCGAAGCCGCGGCCTTTCCTAAGGCCGAGGCAGCGGTGCGCTCCGCGGATCACGGATCGGTCACGATCCGTTGCATCACTAGTGGCAACGAACGGCCCGTTGCACGGGCCACATGGCAAGGTCTCGCGGGCTGGATTCGGCCCACGGGCCTTGTGTTTGCCACCCCTGATGTAGAGTATTCGATTTCCTAAAAGAGGATTGCTCAGAGCTGGATTAACTCTGTGTGGCAAGACTGGGCACAGATGATAGGCAATCTTATACTCTTTGGGAACATAAAAAAAAAAAATGTGGGGGTTTACATCCACTTTAAATAAGAACTTAGATAATGTATACTATGCAGAGAATTGAGACTTCTTTTAATGAGTAGTTTGCATCGAATATAAAAAAAGACTTTCCGCATTTCTTGTCAGTAGTTTTATCGGCAGCAGTTGCGGCCGCCAGTCATGTGAGGTAAGACCGTACACCAGGCCAGCAGTCAGGAATCTGAGCGTTATGTCAATGGCGTTCCATTCTCCTTCCACCATGATGTCACGTAGCTTCACACGTTGGCGGAGATTGGACATTAATATTTGATGAGCTGCGGGGAACACAGAGAGGGCTGCGGTGAGGTGCCTCTACCCCATGTTGATAAAGCAGATACAATTTAGCGCTTTGCAGCACAAGAATCATTAGAAACTTTATTTTCTATTACACCTCGCCTGGATTTATCACACGCAGCAAAGTTAGCGAGCGGCTGGTAAACTGCAGACGAGATTAAATTGGCTGTTAATTATAGAAGTTCTAAAGACCCCGGGCTGTGCATGATGCTCCTTCTCTCATTTAGAGTTTTTTTATTCCATTTTTTCTTTTTTTTTTCCTCTTCAGTGTTTGCAGCCAGCAGATAAGAAGCTGGAGTGGAGTCCTCCACAGATGAGCCTGCAATCAAAGGACCAACCTGTCACCCTCTGCCCGCCTAAACTGGGAGACGCTAGGGGCTCGCCAGGGTGCACAATGTTATGTTTAAGATTTCATTCATTTTCTGGGGTACAGATAGGAAGAACATGAATTCAAATGATATCAAAGATTCATTTACAAATAAATAGTAACCATTAGGCCCCTTTCACACTGGGGCGTTTTTCGAGCGTTATTCGAGCGAAGCCTCATCTGCAATCCCAATGTGCTGGTAAAGCACCGCTAAGACCAGCGGCGTTCCGTCCATAGAGGGCGCTGGAGCGCCGCCCCCTCTGGCTCCGCACCGCCACTGAAAATAACATACATTCATGCATTGCATGAATGTACGTTATTGTTGCCAGCTGCCTCTGGTCTGTTCAGGTGGCCGGACATTGAGCACCGACCACCTGAATAACGGCAGCTGGTTGGCTGTGCGGAAGTGCCTATCAGAGCCAGCGGCTCTGATAGGCTTTCCGAGGTACAGCCCTCGTCTCCCGGATGCTGTATCCAGGGAACGTACGGGGTGCGATCCTTGGATAAGACTGACGGCCGTCTCAGCCAATCAGGTTCGCCGATTCTGGTTATTGGTAACCTGATTGGCTGAAGCGTCACCAAGGCAGGAGAAGACATCGAGGGATGTAGAACGATTAAGGTAAGTGCATTTTACAGGGCACATCGGTGACAATGGGCACAGAGGAGACAAAGGGCACAGTGGCATCAATGAGCACAGTAGTGACAATGGGCACAGTGGCAACAATTAAAGGGCACAGTGACATGCACAGTGGCAACAATGGGCACAGTAGTGACAATGGGCACAGTGGCATCAATGGGCACAGTAGTGACAATGGGCACAGTGGCGACAATTAAAGGGCACAGTGGTGACAATTGGCACAGTGGCGACAATTGAGGGGCACAGTGGCTGCGTTTGATGGCATGGCACAGTGGTGACAATTGATAGCACAGTGGCTGTGTTTGATGTCATGGCACAGCGACTGCGTTTGATGGCATGGCACAGCGACTGCGTTTGATGGCATGGCACAGTGACTGTGTTTGATGTCATGGCACAGTGACTGCGTTTGATGGCATTGCGCAGTGACTGCGTTTGGCATGGCACAGTGACTGCGTTTGATGGCATGGCACAGCGACTGGGTTTGATGGCATGGCACAGCGGCTGCGTTTGATGGCATGGCACAGTGACTGCGTTTGATGGCATGGCACAGTGACTGCATTTGATGGCATGGCACAGCGGCTGCGTTTGATGGCATGGCACAGTGACTGCGTTTGATGGCATGGCACAGCGTCTGCGTTTGATGGCACGGCACAGTGACTGCGTTTGATGGCATGGCACAGTGGTGCGAATTGATGGCATAGTGACTGCATTTGATGGCATGGCACAGTGGTGATAATTGATGGCACAGTGACTGCGTTTGATGGCATGGCACAGCGTCTGCGTTTGATGGCATGGCACAGTGACTGCGTTTGATGGCATGGCACAGTGGTGCGAATTGATGGCATAGTGACTGCGTTTGATGGCATGGCACAGTGACTGCATTTGGCATGGCACAGTGACTGCATTTGATGGCATGGCACAGCGACTGCGTCTGATGGCATGGCACAGCGACTGCGTTTGATGGCATGGCACAGTGACTGTGTTTGATGGCATGGCACAGTGACTGCGTTTGATGGCATTGCACAGTGACTGCGTTTGATGGCATGGCACAGCGGCTGCGTTTGATGGCATGGCACAGCGGCTGCGTTTGATGGCATGGCACAGTGGTGCGAATTGATGGCATAGTGACTGCATTTGATGGCATGGCACAGTGGTGATAATTGATGGCACAGTGGCTGCGTTTGATGGCATGGCACAGTGACTGCATTTGATGGCATGGCACAGTGGTGCGAATTGTTGGCATAGTGACTGCATTTGATGGCATGGCAAAGTGGTGATAATTGATGGCACAGTGGCTGCGTTTGATGGCATGGCACAGTGGTGAAAATTAATGCGACAGTGGCTGCGTTTGATGGCATGGCACAGTGACTGCATTTGATGGCATAGCACAGTGGTGACAATTGATGGCACAGTGGCTGCATTTGATGGGCACAGTGAGGCTGCAATTTTTTTATTTTTTTACGTTTGCGCCCTCCCAAAAATTTTGAGCACCAGCCGCCACTGGCTAAGACCCTAACGTTTTAGGGCGTTTTTGCAGTGCCTCAGTGTGAAAGGGCAAGGCGTTTTTACAGCACTTTCAATTCATTTCAATGGAGAGGGGCGTTTTTGGAGCGTTTTTTCAGCGCCCAAAAGCTGCTCCAAAGATGCTGCTTGCAGGACTCAGTGTGAAAGGGTCTATTGAGATGCATGGAGAGCGTTTTATGAGCGTTTTAATAGCGCTATTTTTAACGCTAAAATGCTGTAAAAACGCTTCAGTGTGAAAGGGGTCTTTTCCTGCACATATAGCCCACCTTGTTGTTGTTGCAGTCATTTTGTCATGTCCGACTCTTGTGACCTCATGGACCCTAGCACGCCTGTCTGTCCTCCACTGTCTCCCGGAGCTTGCTTAAAGCGGAGTTCCACCCGGAAAAAAATATTTTAAAGTTAGCAGCTACAAATTCTGCAGCTGCTAATTTTTTAAATAAGGACACTTACCTGTCCAGGGTGCCCACGAAATTCTCAACCAAAGCCGTCCCGTCCCTCCGCTCTCGGGGGCAGGCGCTGGCATCTTCAGTAAGGGAATCAGGAAGTGAAGCCTTGCGGCTTTCCAGCCTAGTTCCCTACTGCGAGCGCGAGTCTCGCTGCGTGTTCTGAATGGTCCCTGCTGTCTTCTGGGGCCTGTGTGTCTCCCAGAAGACAGCGGGGGTGACGGAGAAGCGGGCCGGACATAGCGTAGTTCGCCGCAGGTTCTGGGAGCAAATACCTGGATTAGACGAAAGGTATCTGTTCCCAGTGCCGATCCCGACCTCCCTGGGGCCCTAAGCAAAATGACATGTCACATTAAAGTTGAGAAGAGGGGGGGGGGGCTGCCAAAAATGACATGTCACATTAAAGATTAAAAAAGGAGAAGGGGAAGAAGGTGGAGAAGATATATGTCATGTTGTTACCATAAGAGAATATGGTGCCAACTACATACATGAAATCCGAGGTGCCACAACCACTGCTGAGCTGTTATGGGGGGGTAAATCACCAGGTAGTATTGCAGAACTCCAGGATCGCTCATTTGTGTGAAATTGTTTCTGGCTCCTAAGGCCGCGTACACACGACCGGTCCAAACCGATGAAAACAGACTGAAGTTCAGTTTCGTCGGTCCAAACCAACCGCGTGTACGGCCCATCGGACTTTTGTCCTTCAGACCAAAGTTTTAGAACTTGCTTTAAAATCGAACCGATGGACGGCTGACCGATAGGTCAAAACCGATGGTTAGTACACAAAAGCATCGGTTCAAAACCCGCGCATGCTCAGAATCAAGTCGACGCATGCTTGGATTTGCATTGCGTGGAGATAAGAACTTTGTCCTGGATTTCCCCTGTTGAAGGTGGTGGGCGAAGGATGGCGGTCAGCGCGCTAATTCAGGCCCATATTCCGCCATGGCTGCCAGGTCTGTGCAGGAAATGGTTGCCTTTGAAGTCGGTGATAATCTTATTCACAGATTTGTATGCTATTAATTCAGGAAAGGGACACTTAGCCAATAATTCACGGCTGTAAAACTGCAGCAATGAAACTCATCTTTACCCCTAATACACAAGATAAATTTCCCTAAGTGAAAACCTGCTCAGGCTGGAGATTAATGGCGATAAGAGCGCAAGTGAACGGCACGCCGGGCACGCCACATTACAGCGTGAAAATAATGAATTTATAAATGAGAGTAAGATGTTTATGTAAGATATTTATGTGTAGGCAAGCACAACTTCATCACATTCCACCATATTGGGATCCAATACGCCATTATAGCTGGCCCAACTGGCGGCATATATTGGTAAATCTGTTAGATATTAAATCTGACCTCCAGCCTTCCCTTCAATATTTTACAGTTGTTTAGGATCCTCTCCTGTACCAATGCAGCTTACACTGATTTCACGGCACACTGTGAGCATCTCACAATGTGCATTAGAAGCTGTTACGACGAGCTGCGATTTTTAGCGGGACTGCGACATTGTGGCAGACAAATCTGACCCTAAGCAGGCTCGTCGGAACAGGACAGGCAAAACAAGCAACTGCTTGGGGCCCCGAGCTGGCTTGGGGCCCCAGCAGAGCGCCGCCGCCGCTTCCTATAAATGCTGCAGCCTGTAGCGTGGCCGAGCTCCTTTCCTAATTCCTCCTGCAGTCCGGCCGGGTACCGTAACCGCGTGGTACAGGAGATTCAGTTTCCTGTTCCCGGCCGGACTGACAGGAAGTGCACACACTCTGTGCTGACTTCCTTTCAGTCCGGCCGGGAACAGCAAACTGAATCTTCTGCAGTGCGGTAAGGGGGGGTAAAAAGAACATGGGGGGGAGCCGGGGAGGCAGTCAGAAGAAGTACTAGCTGATGTTCGGCAGCAGCAGCTGTATGCGGAGGTATGAGATAGGGAGGGGGGGGTTAAAAAGAACATGGGGGGGAGGTAGTCAGAAGAAGTACTAGCCAACGTTCGGCAGCGTAATTTCTTTCACTTGCCAACTTGCCCCCGCTTCTCAACTTGAAACTCAGCAACACCCCCTCCCCCGCTTTTTGCTTGGGGCCCCCAAATTCCTTCAAACGGCCCTGACCCTAAGTGACACTTTTTGGTGATCAGTGCTCTAAAAATGCACTGTCACGGTATAAATGGCACTGTCAGGGAAGGGGTTAACACTAGGGGGCGACCAAGGGGTTAAGTGTTCCCTAGGGAGGTGTTTCTAACTGTATGAGGGACGGGCTGACTGGGAGTAGAGAGAGGTCGCTGTTCCTGATCACTTGGAACAGCTGATCTCTCTCTCCTCCCCTGTCAGAACGGGGATCCGCCTTGTTTACAAAAGCAGATCCCTGTTTTGCCTCTCTTTCCCCCTTTCTTTGACTCGATGTTGCCGGACCCGCGGGCGCGCCCACAAAAGCTAGTGCAAGAATCACTGTATTTGTACGGTGATTCACGCAGGGAAGCCACCCTGCGCCAGTGGAACTGCGGAGGCTGGTCGGGAACAGGTTAAATCAGTATTTTTTGCTAGAAAATTACTTCTAGCTCCCAAACATTATACAATTTTTGTAGCAGAGACCCTAGGGAATAAAACAGTGTGTGTTGCAATTTTTTATGTCACACAGTATTTGCACAGCGGTTTTGCAAACGCAGTTTTTTAGGAAAAAATACAATTTAATAAAAAAAAAAAAAAATAAAACACAATATATACCACAATTTTGGGGGGAAATTTTGTAGGGTGATGTTATGCTGAGCAAATAGATACCTAACATGTCATGCTTTAAAAATGCGCGCACTCGTGGAATTGCCCCAAACTACGGTACAATTGTCCGGCAATGTTACCTGCTGTCTTCTTCCTGTTCCAGACACCACTCGCTGGTCGTGTAGAGAGAGGCTCCCTCCCAGGTCCCAAACTCCAGGCCCGAGTTCACCCCCCCAGAAAGGGGGTTCCCTCAAGGGCCACGACAGTCTAACACTACATCATTCAGTTCTTCTACCCAACAACTCCTCCCACAGCAGGCTGATCATGAGTATATATAGGAGGCCTGCCCCCTGCTAATCCTAGTTGGGGATTGGTCAGGGCTCCCAGATACACGTCATGCAACTCCCATCCTCTGCCCTGCATCGTTTTCCAGAACCCTCTAGAAGGAGGTGCCAGAGAGATGAAGTACATGCCAGTCACCTGCTGCTACACTAAACCACTCCCAGCCCCCAGATCAAAAACAAACAGGCCTAACTCACAGCCTGCCTAAATTTATCTGCCATGGCTTTAAAAAAAAAAACACAATTGCTATAGCAACCTACCTATCTAAGGAAGAGTGTGCTACACTACTTCCAGCCCAGACCAGAAGTGACGCCATGACGTCGCTTCGGTCCTTCAAGGCCATAGAGGTGATCAAAGAGGATCTACTCTTTGATCACCTCTGGGACTAGCCGACCGCACCATCGGATTGTTTCTCAGGCGAACTGGCGTAAACGGTAAGCCTGAGAAACACAGACAAGCGGCAGGAGGAGGGGTGTCCCCTCCCACCGCTTCTGAAAGCGTTCTAACGGCTCCTCTTTATGGAGAGATCTGGGGTCAAAAAGATACCAAATCTCTCTTTTACCTTTAAAAGCAAAAGTTTCCAAAAAAATACTTCCAGTCAGAATCGTAAGTGACGCCATGACGTCGCTCAGGTCCTTCAAGGCCATAGAGGTGATCAAAGAGGATCTACTCTTTGGTCACCTCTGGGACTAGCCAGCCGCAATGTTGGATTGTTTCTCAGGTGAACTGTCGGAAACGGAAAGCCTGAGAAACGCAGGAGGGGGGGTGTCCCCTCCCACTGCTTATGAAAGCGTTCCAGTGGCTCATGAGCCGCTTGGAACGCTTTCATGAAAAAGCTAGCCAGTGGCTCTAAAAAAATAATACCGGGGTTATAGCTGATATCTTCATTCATAATCCGGAAAAACGCTGCAATATATACATATATACGTATTGTGGTCCTCGAGTGGATAAGGGGGGTCATCATCAGGGCCGCCATCAGGGGGGTAGAGGCAGTACACCTGTAAGGGGCCCGGAGATCCCCAGGGGCCCGGATGGCAACCCCCTTTAAAAAAAAAAAAAAACATGTTTTTATATATCTTTTTATTTCTTTCTTTTTATATATATATATATATATTTATTAAAAGGCTCAGAGGTCCCCAGGTCCCCATGTGGCAAACCCCCCCCCCCTTTTTTTTTTTTATAAATGTTTATTTTTTTATTTTTGTCTATATTTTTATTTATTTCTTTTTTATTAAAGGGCCCAGAGGTCCCCATGGCCCTGGATGGCAACCCCCCCCCCCTTTTTTCTTTTCTTTGTTATAAATGTTTATTTTATTTTTTTATATATTTTTTATTAAAGAGCCCAGAGGTTTATTTTTTTTATCTTTATTAAAGGGCCCAGAAGTCCCGGATGGCAACCCCCATTTTTTTATAATTTCTTTTTATTAAAAAAAATATATATATATTAATGGGCCCAGAGGTCCCCAGGGCCCCAGATGGCAACCCCCCCTTTTATTATATATATTTTTCCTTATTTCTTCTTTTTTTTTGTAAAGGGGCCCCCCCCTTCTCAATTTCTGGCAGCAGCACCCCCCCCCCCCCGATTCTCTGCTCCAGGGGGGCTATGCCTGAAGCTGTGTAAGGGGCCCCATAATTCCTAATGGCGGCCCTGGTCAGCATGCACATACGGGGGCAGATTCAGATAGAGATACGACGGCGTATCTCCTGATACGCCGTCATATCTCTGAGATCCGACGGTCGGATCTATGCGCCTGATTCATAGATCTCCCTAAGATCCGACAGGTGTAAGTGACTTACACCGTCGGATCTTAGGCTGCAATCTCCCGCTGGCTGCTAGGTGGCACTTCCGTTTGTATAAGCGGCAAATATGCAAATGAGGAGATCCGCCGATTCAGAAACGAACATCCGCCCGTCGTTTTTTTTTTACATCGCTTGCGTTCGGCTTTTTCCGGCGTATAGTTACCCCTGCTATGTGAGGCGTATCCTATGTTAAGTATGGCCGTCGTTCCCGCGCCGAGTTTTGAATTTTTACGTCGTTTGCGTAAGTCGATTCATAATACGGCCGGACGCAATTTACGCTCACGCCGAAACCAATGACGTCCTAGCGACGTTATTTGGAGCAATGCACGCTGGGAAATTTAGCCGGCGGCGCATGCGCAGTTAGGTCGGTGCGAGGACGCGCCTGATTTAAATAGTAAACTCCCTCTAGCCGCGGAATTTGAATTCCGCCGGGGGATTTACGATCCGCAGGCGCAACTTTCGAGGCAAGTGCTTTCTGAATACAGCACTTGCCTCAAAAACTTGCGCTGGCGGATCGTAAATAAGATAGATTACGCGGATCTAAAGATCCGCTGATCTATCTGAATCTACCCCACAGTCTCCCACTGCTCCAGACTGACACCCACCCTTCAATGCATTTTGATATTTGACAACTCAAAACGTTTTCATGCTTTTTTCATTCTGATACTCGGAACGCATGACCATGAAACAGGTGACCGAAATGCAGTCCCTGCGAGTTCTCTGCACATCCGCCATGAAAAGCCCCCTCTGCACTTTGTGTCCTCACTGCTATGACTCTCTCGTATGAAATAAAAGTTCCAGTTTATTGAAAGTCACAACTCTCTAGAGAATGCGGAATGTACGATTATTGTCTGTTTTCATCTTCCTCATTCCCCAGTATAAAAGGCAGCGTTGTGGAAGGTTGGCGTTCTAGTGATTTTTTTTATTGATTTTCAAGGATTTTTCTTAATATGATCCTTACATGCTTTTGTTCGGAAGCTGCTGAGATACATAGGTCCTTTCAGTACACTGTCTTAAACCTTTCATGTAATAAAACAAGCAGCCTCCGTGTTGTATGATCAACTCTGAACCCTTAAAGTGGTTGTCTAACCTCACATATACCCAGTAAAGTGACTGGCCTCAGGTGATACACAGAGATGGAACAAATTCCGCTACATAAGTGGTACCTGTTTGTCTGCAACCCTCTATTCTCTACTTCCGTTTAAAGTTCAGCTTTTCTGAGCTTCCTGAGGCAGGCGGTGGGGATTCTTGTGGGAGTAGACCTAAGTGTAATCTGAGACCTGAGTGGAGGGAATGGACAAACAAGAAAAACAGAAATGGAAGGCGCGCACACCAGAGATAATTTAACCACTTGCCGACCGCCGCATGTACATATACGTCCAGGCACGTACAGGCATATGGGCATACATGTACGTCCCCGCCTTTCCGCGGGTCGGGGGTCCGATCGGGACCCCCCCACTACATGCCGCGGTCGGATTCCCGCGGGGAGCGATCCGGGACGAGGGCGCGGCTATTCGTTTCTAGCCGCCCTCTCGCCATCGCTCCCCGGAGCTGAAGAACGGGGAGAGACGTATGTAAACACGGCTTCCCCGTGCTTCACTGTGGCGGCTGCATCGATCGAGTGTTCCCTTTTATAGGGAGACTCGATCGATGACGTGAGACCTACAGCCACACCTCCCTACAGTTGTAAACACACACTAGGTGAACCCTAACTCCTACAGCGCCCCCTGTGGTTAACTCCCAAACTGCAACTGTCATTTTCACAATAAACAATGCAATTTAAATGCATTTTTTGCTGTGAAAATGACAATGGTCCCAAAAATGTGTCAAAATTGTCCGAAGTGTCGGCCATAATGTCGCAGTCACGAAAAAAATCGCTGATCGCCGCCATTAGTAGTAAAAAAAACAAAATAATAAAACTATCCCCTATATTGTAAACGCTATAAATTTTGCGCAAACCAATCGATAAACGCTTATTGCGATTTTGTTTACCAAAAATATGTAGAAGAATACGTATCGGCCTAAACTGAGGAACAAAAAAAATTTAGATATGTTTTTGGGGGATATTTATTATAGCAAAAAGGAAAAAATATTGAATTTTTTTCAAAATTGTCGCTCTATTTTTGTTTATAGCGCAAAAAATAAAAACCGCAGAGGTGATCAAATACCATCAAAAGAAAGCTCTATTTGTGGGAAAAAAAGGACGCCAATTTTGTTTGGGAGCCACGTCACACAACCGCGCAATTGTCAGTTAAAGCGACGCAGTGCCGAATCGCAAAAACTGGCCGGGTCCTTTACCTGCATTTTGGTCCGGGTCTTAAGTGGTTAAGGGGGTAAATCCTTCCGGGGCTGAAGTGGTTAAATGAATAGAAATTCTTTTTTTTTTTGCAGTTTATATAAAATCATAACTAGCTACATATCAAAATGGAGAGGTGATGTTTCATCACCAACATCAAAATTACAAAACGACTCGAGTAACAATGTTAACATAACTGGAGTGTGAAATGCAGGCGGCTTGGGGAGGGCAGTGATGATACGGATCACAGACATACTCCTGTTCTCTCTTCATGTTATATCGTCTTATCCGGCCTCGGATGAAGTTTGTGTTTTCTTTCTTCCTACGGAATATTCCCCGCTGCTGGGATTTGAAGAATGTTGGAGCGTCAGGTAAGCCGGCGTGCGTATAAATTAGATATTACATTTTTCTTTCCTCGCCGCACTCTGGGTATTTATTCTGATATTTCGTAAATAAATATTTCATATGTCTTGGGGCAAATTAAAAAAGGTCTTGTTAGCTGCATGTAGCATGGCATTATCATCTCTCTCTCTCTGCGTGTATCCTGTGCGTGTCCAGAGCCTGGAAACATACAGATCTTCTATTAACGTGCAGAGCCATCTCCGGGGAGCGCAGGGGTCTTAATGTGCGTTTCGTGGCTGCCAATCGAAATTCAGGTCTGGAGAAATGACGGAAGGTCAGAGGTCAGGGAGGATTCTCATACAGAGGGGGGGATTATAATGGAAGGTCTGTCACTGTGTCCAGATATAAATTCACTGAAAAATTTAACTTTAAATGTATATCAGCTCTAACAATGAAATACTTGTATCTGCTCCCCTTTGCTCTCTTAACAACTTAAATCTTTTTAAGATTTGTTGTTTACAAGTTAAAAACATTTTTATTTGCTAGAAAATGACTTAGAACCCCCAAACATTATAAAAAAAAATTGTAACACCCTAGAGAATAAAATGGCGGTCGTTTCAATACTTTATGTCACAAAGTATTTGCGCAGTGGTCTTATAAGCGCACTTTTTTTTAATTAAAAAATTAGACAATAGTAAAGTTAGGCCAATTTTTTTTTTATATTGTGAAAGATCATTTTAACGCCGAGTAAATTGGTACCCAACATGTCACGCTTAAAAATTGCGCCTGCTCGTGGAATGGTGACAAACATTTACCCTTAAAAATCTCCATAGGTGACGTTTAAAAAAATTCTACAGGTTGCATGTTTTGAGTTACAGAGGAGGACTAGGGCTAGAATTATTGCTCTCGCTCTATTGATCGCGACGATACCTCACATGTGTTGTTTGAACACCGTTTTCATATGTGGGCGCTGCTCATGTATGTGTTCACTTGTGCACGCGAGCTCGTCGGGACAGGGCGCATTTAACCACTTAAGACCCGGACCAAAATGCAGCTAAAAGACCAGGCCAGGTTTTGCGATTCGGCACTGCGTCGCTTTAACAGACAATTGCGCGGTCGTGCGACGTGGCTCCCAAACAAAATTGACGTCCTTTTTTTCTCACAAATAGAGCTTTCTTTTGGTGGTATTTGATCACCTCTGCGGTTTTTATTTTTTGCGCTATAAACAAAAATAGAGCGACAGTTTTGAAAAAAATGCAATATTTTTTACTTTTTTCTATAATAAATATCCCCCAAAAATATCTAAAAAAACATTGTTTTTCCTCAGTTTAGGTCAATACGTATTCTTCTTTATATTTTTGGTTAAAAAAAAAACGCAATAAGCGTTTATCGGTTGGTTTGCGCAAAATTTATAGCGTTTACAAAATAGAGGATAGTTTTATTGCATTTTTATTAATTATTATTTTTTTACTACTAATGGCGGCGATCAGCGATTTTTTTCGTGACTGCGACATTATGGCCGACACTTCGGACAATTTTGACACATTTTTGGGACCATTGTAATTTTCACAGCAAAAAATGCATTTAAATTGCATTGTTTATTGTGAAAATGACAGTTGCAGTTTGGGAGTTAACCACAGGGGGCTCTGAAGGAGTTATGTTTCACCTAGTGTGTGTTTACAACTGTAGGGGGGTGTGGCTGTAGGTCTGACATCATCGATTGTGTCTCCCCTATAAAGGGGATGACACATTCGATGCAGCCGCCACAGTGAAGCACGGGGAAGCCGTGTTTACATACGGCTCTCCCCGTTCTTCAGCTCCGGGGAGCGATTTGGAGGGGGTGGCTAGAAACTAATAGCCGCCCCCTCATCCCGGATCGCTCCCAGACGATTTCCGACCGCCGCATGTACCGGGGGGGGGGGGGTGTCCCGATCGGAAATATGAGTTCTGGGGTAAAAAAAAAAAATCAATTCTCATATTTACATTAAAATGCAATTGGACACAGCTGATCACTTGAGAAAGAGCCGCTAACTGGCTCTTTACTTCAATCTGTGTACACTGCCCACGCCCAGCAGCGAGCGCGATTACAGGAGGCCATCATAGTGTCCAAACGACTTGTGCGTTTTGAGGGCTCAGCCCTCTTCTTCAGGGCCAGCTACCTCCTGTGACAGACTCAACCAGGACAGGGGCTTTTGGAGGGGACTGTAGGGTAGCCTCTTGCCTACTGACTATGGGCCCTGGCTTTTGAGAGGGCTCTATTCTTGGGAGGTGTGTGCCTGGGGGACCCTTGGAGTGGTCTTGCTTCAGATTCAAGTCCATGTCTCCCCAAAACACACAGACTCTGGGAACCGGAGGACCCAGGTGACTGCTTTAGACTTTGAGACTCACAGCAGATGTTAATATAATCAGCTCAAAGCAACCTGATACTGGGGTCTCCTGCTGTAATCTGTTTAAGGTGTGTCTTTGCCCTATTGTGTGCCTCCTAGGTGTGAATTCCCATTGTCAATTGAGTCACCTATTTTTTCTGTCTGTCTGCTCATCTCTTGGTATTGTGTATACTTTACCTTGTTATCGAACCATTATGGGATGCTATACAGTTATGCTTATGATAATGTGTCATGTACGTATCCAGGGTTGTGGGCTTGTTGCCGGACTGTCTGAGCACTTAGGCTTGTTTAAGTGACTAGCTGTTAATTAGTTCATGTTAATTAGATCGCTGATAGTTGCTAGATGTCGATTAGCATACTGTTTATGTTTATGTTCCTGAGATGTGCTAATTGCTTATGATTACGTGGTCAAGCTTTTATTTGATTTTGAGTGGTATTTTAATTCTGTGAGAGTAAGGTTGTTTTTTTTTTTTTTTTGCCATTTGGGAGAATTTCCCTTCTTTTCCTGTCCCAGAACTTATGTCCCCATTGGAATATTTTGACTCTATTCCTGTTCTGGTGACAACCCAAAATTTGGGATTTTCTTTTACTTTTACTCTCAGTGATAATCGTAATCAGGAAAAATAGAGAAAGTTAATCTCCCTAATGCGGACAAAGACAATAATAAAAACCTGACAATTGTTATAATCCCTCTCCACTAAAAACTATAAAAAGTTTTTCCATTTGTACACTTTCATGATTTTATGTGATTTTAGTTATTGAGCTAACATCTACTTTAAGAGATGAATATAATACAATAGGGGCTTTCAGTGTTTGTTATGAACCACTTAAGGACCGTTGCACAACGATATATGTCGGCAGAATGGCACGGCTGGGCACATCAACGTATATGTATGTTGCCCTTTGGGGTCGCGGTCCGAAGCTCCGTGACCACGGGACCCGCGGACCCGCGGACCCGATCGCCGCTGGAGTCCCGCGATTGGTCCCCGGAGCTGAAGAACGGGGAGAGCTGTATGTAAACACAGCTTCCCCGTTCTTCACTGTGGCGGCGTCATCGATCGTGTGATCCCTTTTATAGGGAAACACAATCGATGATGTCACACCTACAACCACACCCCCCTACAGTTGTAAACACATATTAGGTTACACATAACCCCATCAGCGCCCCCTGTGGTTAACTCCCAAACGGCAACTGTCATTTCCACAGTAAACAATACATTTTAAATGCATTTTTTGCTGTGAAAATGACAATGGGCCCAAAAATGTGTCAAAATTGTGCGAAGTGTCCGCCATAATGTTGCAGTCACGAAAAAATATCGCTGATCGCCGCCATTAGTAGTAAAAAAAAAATAATTAATAAAAACGCAATAAACCTATCCCCTATTTTGTAAACGCTATAAATTTTGCGCAAACCAACCGATAAACGCTTATTGCGATTTTTTTTACCAAAAATAGGTAAAAGAATACGTATCGGCCTAAACTGAGGAAAAAAAAAGTTTTTTTATATTTTTTGGGGGGATATTTATTATAGCAAAAAGTAAAAAATATTGCATTTTTTTTTTAAATTGTCGCTCTATTTTTGTTTATAGCGCAAAAAATAAAAACCACAGAGGTGATCAAATACCACCAAAAGAAAGCTCTATTTGTGGGAGAAAAATGACGCCAATTTTGTTTGGGACCCGCGTCGCACGACCGCGCAATTGTCAGTTAAAGCGACGCAGTGCCGATTTGCAAAAAGGAGCCTGGTTCTTCAGCTGCATTTTGGTCTGAGGCTTAAGTGGTTAAAGGGGTTGTAAAGGTTTTTTTTGTTTTTTTTTAAATAGGTTCCTTTAAGCTAGTGCATTGTTGGTTCACTTACCTTTTCCTTCAATTTCCCTTCTAAATGTTTTTTTTTTCTTTGTCTGAATTTCTCACTTCTTGTTCCTCCTCAGTAAGCTGTTCTGGCTGACTAACCCCCAGCCAGATGATGGGGGCAAGCTTACTGACCATTTAGAAAAAAAATGAACCTTTACAGCCCCTTTAAAGTTATTAGACTTTCCTCTGTTCAGCATGTATGGTAGAATTGGGAGCGTCTACATATGCTTCCTTTAATTACTGAACACATATGCATTCTGCAGGTCATGTGACTGATGAAAACCGGGTATGCCACTGACTGAATCCAAGCAAACTTGCATTATGTCACCAATTAAAGGGAAGCGCTGGCAGCCCTGGGGATACCCGCCTGTCACATTGGATTGAAGCGGAGCTCTGCCTGTGGAGTCCGGAACATGGGGGGCATTTCCAGATGACGCCAACCCACCGCTCACTTCTGCAGATTGCAATCAAAGTGCCAGTTTTAATGAGGACTCTGTCTTTGTATAAGTGAAAAAAATCCTTTCTCGATGGGATGAGCCCTATGGACCCGCAGATCTCCACGTTAATGAAATTAGAAGGACAATATTGGCTGAAGAGGGGTATGCAAAGTAGAAAATAATCACAGTCATTGGAGGAATCGTCATTACTTGATAAAAACACTGAAACACCCGCCATCATTTCTTACATCAGATTATTTTTAGTTGTCAAAAATCATTCTTTGTATTCTGTGACTAATCCATCTCTTAACACCAGCTGTAATTTCTATCAGGCTGTCAGGAGAAGCGCATGCACTGGGCAATGGCACGAGAGAGGAAGCAGAGAACCGGAGTGAGGAATCCAACTTCCTGCCGGCACTGACAGTCTAAAGCTGGCCATATACTATGGCAGTGGTCTCCAAATTGCGGCCCAGGGGCCGGATGTGGCGTTTTCAGGCGTAAAGATAAAGCACCAAAAAGATGGCGCAGCCAATGTTAGGTATGGACGTCGGAACCGCGTAGAATTTTTCACATTTTACGTTGTTTGCGTAAGTCATCCGTGAATGGGGCTGGGCGTAAGTTACGTTCGCGTCAAAAGCATTGACTTTTTGCGACGTGATTTGGAGCATGCACACTGGGATACGACCACGGACGGCGCATGCGCCGTTCGTTCGAAGCGTCATTTACGTGAGGTCACAAATAATTTCCATAAAACACGCCCACCTCTTCCACATTTGAATTAGGCGGGCTTACGCCGGCCAATTTGCGCTACGCTGCCGCAACTTAAGGAGCAAGTGCTTTGTGAATACTGCACTTGCCTCTCTAACTTGCGGCGGCGTAACGTAAATAACATACGTTACGCCCGCACAAAGTTAAGCCGCCGTACGTGAATCTACCTAATGGTGTTCAGGTTTAGGTCCGGAGGTGGAGCAATGCACAAACAGAAGTAATTCCATGTAAAATTGCACTATACTCTATAAATGACAGGAGCTGAATATTCTGTTCTGTATAGACTCCTCTAATATTAAAGCGCAGATAGGGTAACTGAGTAATTTGGGCAATATTGCCCCATCCCATTAAAGGCCTCAAACTTCCTCCATTTTCTCTCTCTGTATCCATTTTCCAGACTCTGTATGGATGTAGTCGAGAGATGTGAAGACATTTCATGCTTATTCCACCCACATAACACCACAATATGCAAGTTTTTTTACATATGGAATTAAATTAACAGCCCGCTCATATAGGAGATCCTATTTATATCTAAATACAATGCAGAATCTAGGGGTTGAGAATTCGGGGCCAGCTTATAAAATCTCTAATGCCGCGTACACACGATCATTTTTCGGGTTGTAAAAAATTACGTTTTTCAGGCTCTAGAAATAACAACGTTTTTTTCAACTTGATCATTAAAACGGCCTTGCCTACACACGATTGTGAAAAAAAAAATGCTCTAGCAAAGCGCAGTGACGTACAACACGTACGACGACACTATAAAGGGGAAGTTCCATCCGGATGACGTCACCCTTTAGCTGATTTTGTGTTAGTAAAAGACGGTTCGCGCTTTTCAGTCTGTTACAGCGTGATGAATGTGCTTACTCCATTTTGAACGGCAGTTTTACCAGAACGAGCGCTCCTGTCTCATAACTTGCTTCTGAGCATGTGCAGATTTTTCACGTCGTTAAAGCCCACACACGACCATTTTTTACAACCCAAAAAAACGAAAACGTTGTTAAAAAATAGAGCATGTTCGAATTTTTTTTTGCCCGTCTTTCAGAACCCGAAAAATGCTCTGAAGCCCACACACGATCTTTTTTAATGACATAAAAAAAAAACTTAGGGCCAGATTCAGAGAAGAGATTCGACGGCGTATCTCCTGATACGCCGTCGTATCTCTGAGATAGACGATTGTCGTATCTCTGAGATACGATTGTCGTATCTATGCGACTGATTCATAGAATCAGTCGCATAGATAGCCCTAAGATCCG
The DNA here is from genome assembly GCF_905171775.1 of Rana temporaria. Classification (NCBI taxonomy): domain Eukaryota; kingdom Metazoa; phylum Chordata; class Amphibia; order Anura; family Ranidae; genus Rana; species Rana temporaria. Next base: position 128,056,286 of record NC_053498.1, read on the forward strand.
ACAGGTGTTACTTGTGTTACACCGTCGGATCTTAGGCCGGCCGCTAGGTGGCGAGGCCATTGCGATCGGCGTAGAATATGCAAATGACTAGTTACGGCGATTCACGAACGTCTGCGATGCCCGTCGATCTAAATTTACGTCGTTTCCGTAGCGATACGCGTCGTAAAGTTAAGGCTGCCTCCTAGGTGGTCTAACAATGTTAAGTATGGCCGTCGTTCCCGCGTCAAAATTTTAAATCACGTCGTTTGCGTAAGTCGTCCGTGAATGGCGCTGGACGCCATTTACGTTAACGTCAAACCAATGACGTCCTTGCAACGTCATTTAGCGCAATGCACGTCGGGTAATTTGACGGACGGAACGCGCCTAATTTAAATGGTGCCCGCCCAGCGGATTTACGCTACACCGCCGCAAGTTTACAGGTAAGTGCTTTGTGAATCAGGCACTTACGCTGTAAACCTGTGGCGGTGTAACGTAAATGGGATACGTTACGCCGCTGCTGCGCAACGTAATTCTTTCTGAATCTGGCCCTTAATTTTTTACAGCTCGAAAAATGATCGTGTGTCCGCGGCATAATTCCTCTCTTCTAGGAAATTAGACAGTGTACCCTTCAGGCTACGGTGGGAAGGAACTAAGGGAATGAAGAAGACCTCCAACGGAATCAGTGTGTTGTACAGTATAGCAGAAGGTGTTTGTGACAGAACTCACTGTCACTGTGTGTTTTGGAGGGGGCTGTGGGCTGACCTCCTTCCCAAAGATTTTGGCGGGGACAAAATGGCATTGAGATAATATAATCCCCCCCCCCCCTGTTGCTGTGTTTAATTGTGTTGGGTCATGGCACGTAGACAAAGGTCTGGCGACACCTCCCAGCAGGCGATGTGTAAGGAGGGGCTGCCAGCTGATCATAATCCCTTGGTGTGTTTCAACTGTAGTTGATTGAATATACAATTGTTGAGTTTCCATTGGTTCTTCTTTGTCCCCTACCCCCTCTATGACAAGGCTAAGGGGAGTGTCCCTAACTGTGTTTAAAAGTCTATGTTTGGTACTTAATAAAGAGTTAAGTTTAACCCTCAACACCTGTGTGGCTTGTGTCGTGATTGGGGGGTTAAGGGCTGGTTATGGCGAGTCTGAAGGTTGCGGGTGTGTTTGGGGGCCGAGAGAGAAATTTTCCCAGAGTGGGGTTTTTAGGCAGCTCAAGTAATGAGTTAGAATGCAATGTGTAAAAAAGGTTTATTGGGAATAACACATACAAAAGGAGGGATGGGGAGTATGGTTAAGACATAAAGTGCGGTAATACAAAAGGCATTAAAATTCCATAACTTTTTACAGCACACAACAGGTAATTATACAGCTTAATAAGGGTAAACATAGCATATATAAAATAGATCCTAACGCGTTTCGACCCCTAAAGGTCTTCTTCAGAGGTTTTAGTTGTGACTAAAAAGAAAATTGCAAAACATTATTTATTAATTATATGTTTATATCAACTGTCCCCCGCCCCAGCCCCGTCTGTATATGGGCACTAGTGAAATGGAGGGGGGAGAGAAAAGATAAATGCACATAAAAATAAAAAATAAAGTAAAAGTAGATATCGAAATCATCTTTACCAAGTAGAAGAGTATGGAACAGTCCAAAAAAAAGCTTCATCGTCACAACAAAGGAGGCTCAGCTGGTTCCCTGGATGATGTTCCAACCTCAAGGTGCCCCCACACAGGCGTCCCAAAAGGTTGCTGAGTAATCATGAGTGACTCCACATAGGGTCACCGGATGGGGGGGCGACGCCCGACAAAATGGTGGATAGGAAGGGAGAAAGTGGGGGGGGGGTTTGGCCTGCAGTAAAGTAATTAAAGGCATTCGTAAATTAGATTTTAGTAGTGTGTATGTATATATATATATCCATAAAACACATCTTGTATTCATTGGATCCCAATAATGGCCAGCCCTGACAGATCCCACAACTTAAATTAATTGAAAATAAATAAGACTAAATATGTAGATTTCTTGTATTAAGTGATAGTGTCACGTGGGTTGAATTGAATTGAGAGACACTAAAGGTGAGAATGTGAAGAAGCGGTGAAAGAGTGAGAGGGCAGAAGGGTGAAGAAATGGTGGAATAGTGAGTGATAAAGTGCAGGTGCATAAAAAGCTGGGGGAAAGGGGTGTGTTTGGAGGACAGGTGACACAGGTCTGGCGGAGGATCCCATACGGGGTATTCGAGATTGTTCACATCTGATTACATCACATATTCAAAATCAAGAGGATAATATCTCATTTGAGGAGAGTGGTCACAGCCATGCAAATAATTCCTTTATGTCCCATGGCTTAGATGGAGTAGGAACCATGGCCTCCATGGAGTAGGGTTTGGGATCCAACAAAACCGTATAACCATACAGATGAGACATGTAAATACCTTCTGTTCTAGGTAGACTTCACCATGCTAGGCAATAATTTGGCTGGATGGCTTTTAACTGGGTCCCAAGCCCCACTCCATGGAAGCCATAGTTTCCATACACTGCAATGATGGTGGCCAAAAAGCCTAAAAAAGCTTAATGGAGTTTGGAAATAATGGCCCATAATATGTGCAAGAAGATCTGAACAAATTAAAGGGGTGGGCAACTACATGGCAAATGAGGTTTAATGTAGAAAAATGGAAAATAATGCAGTTGGGTGGCAAAAATATGAATGCAATCTATACACTGGGGGGAGAACCTCTGGAGGAATCTAGGATGGAAAAGGACCTGGGGGTCCTAGTAGATGAAACAGAAACAGAATAGTGGCATGCACTAAAAAGGGATTATACTCCAGGGATAAAACGATAATTCTCCCACTCTACAAGACTCTGGTCCAGCCGCACCCGGAGTATGTGTCCGGTTCTAGGGACCAGTCCCCAGGAAGGGTATACTGGAAATGGAGCGAGTACAGAGAAGGGCAACAAAGCTAATAAAGGGTCTGGAGGACATTGGTTATGAGGAAAGGTTGCGAGCACTGAACTTAATCTCTCTGGAGAAAAGACGCTTGAGAGGGGATATGATTTCAATTTACAAATACCATACTGGTGACCCCACAATAGGGATAAAACTTTTTTGCTGAAGGGAGTTTGACCACTCATTAAAATTTGAAGAAAATCGGTTTAGCCTTAAACTACATAGAGGGTTCTTTACTGTAAGAGCGGCACGGATGTGGAATTCCCTTCCACAGGCGGTAGTCTCAATGGGGGGCGTCGATAGTTTAAAAAAAGCACCTGAACTACCACAACATACAGGGATATACAATGTAATACTGACATATAATCACACACATAGGATGGACTTGTGTCTTTTTTCAACCTCACCTACTATCTAACTATGTGCAGTGTACTCCATCAGTTCTGTGTGTAAACCTAGCTGTTGGGGGTGAAGTGCCCTCCTAGCTAGGCTGATAGGAAAATGTCATTTTTATCTCCACTGTATTGAGGGGAGTGGTTGCTGGTCTGATCAGGGTTTCTGAACTGAGAGTCTGATTGGTTCACCCTGCCTCCAGAGCATAGGGAGAGATTCCAATGATCCGTTATATACAGTTTTTATCATGCGCTAGTCAATCCCTGGAAGGGGCACCCAGAAGGTGGATGGGGAGGAGATAAATAGACAGGGGGCCTGAGTAGATTTTTCTCTCCTTGTCAGGGAGGGTTCCTGTCAGGGATGGACTGGCCATTGGGACTACAGGGAGTTTCCCGGTGGGCCGATGGCTCAGTGGGCCGGCTTCAGTGACAGCGGACCGGCGCCCCCCTTCGCTCCTCTGTCTCTCCCTTCCCGCAGCGCTCACCTCATCTCCCTGCCCACAGCGCTCAACTGGGGGGGGGGGGGGGGGACAAAGAAGCAGGGGGAGGACCAGAGGAGCGTGGGTGAGGGGACAGACAGCTGACTCAACAGCTATGGCCTGGGAGTTTCTCACTTCTGCCTAATCTTGTCCCATAAAGGAGGGGGGGCACCAAACTGATTCTTTGCCCCGGGTGAAATAATGTCTAGCTTCCCCACTGGCACTGCCTATAAGAGTACCAGTACCAGCCGTTCTACTCTAATAAAGTAAAACGGCTAGTGGCTAGGGAAGGGGGAGAGGGGGTGCGGGTGGCCGGGGGGGGGGGGTGCGGGAGTTGTCTGGCCGCTGTGGGAGAGACATGTCAAAGTGGGCCAGTCTGGATGAAGTCCAGGGCCAAATTTTTGTCCCAGTCCAGCCCTGGTTCCTGTACTCTTGGGGTTGCTGCCCCTAGGAGCTGAATCACTGAGACAAGAGACTACAATTTGGGCCTCCGTAGTTGTTGGGCTAGGGTCCTTAGAAGAATTACTGAGGGGTCACCGAGTGGTTATGTGCAAAGCTGGACGCATAGACCAGGAATGGTCTATCAATATTTGGTGCCCTGATGGTAGAATGGTCCAGGTTCCAGACTGGATTTGATAACCCCTATGAACAAAAATAGTCTGCTATATTTGTGCTATACACCAGCATTCTGGATGTGCACTTGACTACTAGTGCATGAAGAAATGATTTGCATGGCTTCACCCGCTGTCCTGAAATGAGGAATAAATAAAAATGTAATCCGTGGTCAGTCCCCGATTATGTCATTTCCGACTAAACGTGTTGGCGTGGCTTTGATGTGACGTCATCACGCACATCCAACTACAGGATCCGGGCACACAATGCGGCTGTTTCAGCCTGCTACATTGGAAAATCTACCAGCAGTTATTTATGCTTTTGGCTGTTATTATGTGATTTATTTTTGATGCTACCAGCATGTTTTAATAAAGCCAGGTTTTACTTCACGAGGGATCTGTAATCATTCTTATTTCGGTGGTGACTTCTGATGGGGGTGGAGAGGATCCAAGTGGAGGACGGGTTACAGACCGAGACACCGAGTGATGTGAGAAAATCTTGAGCGCCATCTGACCATTTATAACTTAATGGTCCACCTTTGTCTGGTAAGAGGCACCTTTAATGGTGACACATGGTGGTGGAAGCACTTTATTGTAACAGGAAGAGGAAGTGTGGAGACACCTTCAGTTAGCATACAGTGGCTTGAAAAAGTAGTCATACCCCTTGAAATTTTCCATAAAAACCAAAAACGTAAACGTATTTTATTGTGATTTTATGTGATAGACAACACATAATTGTGAAGTGGTAGGAAAATGATAAATGGTTTTCCAACTTTTTACAAATAAATATCTGAAGTGTAGCGTGCATTTGTATTCAGTCCCCTTTACTCTGATACCCCTAACTAAAATCTAGTTTGCCTTCAGAAGTCACCTTATTTGTAAATAGAGTCCCAAATTGTGTAATTTATTTAGATATAGGAAGAGGGATTTGGATTTTTGAGGTGCAGAATAACTTGAAATAGTATCAACTATAATGTAAAAGATTGTTTTTATTTTAAAGGGCAAAATAAAAAATTATTATAGAATATTATAGACTATAGAATGGAGTTCCCAACATGTTTTGCCCATATGTTGGGCTTCTTCAGAGGTACAAGCCTTCTATTGAAAAAATACATACATAGGATGATTACAACGGTTGATTTGTACCTCTAATTGGACAGCATCCCCTGAAGAAGCCCGATATATGGGCGAAACATTAGACTGTAGAGAGGAAAATGGACAGCCGCACTCCGGAATAACTTAAAATAAAGTTGTCTTTTATTTTCCAGTGAACATGCACAATCACAGCAACAAAAACGACAGGACAGCCAATGGGCAAAACATGTTGGGAACTCCATTCTATAGTGCTGTAGCCACAAAAAAAAACTATTTGTACTTGCCATTTGTTATGTTTTAACAATTTTTTATTTTGCTCTTTAAAATAAAACATTTCTTATACATTATAGTTGATACTATTTCAAGTTATTCTGCACCCCAAAAATCCCAATCCCTCTTCCTATACCTAACCAATTAAGGTATGTGGTGCTAATATTAAGTTGATTTTTCCGGGGTCATAAAGTTTCTTTCTCCCCTGTGTGTAATTTAATCTCTGCTGTTCTGTGAAGCCCTTAGAGGTTTGTTAGAGAACCATAGTGAACAAACAGCATCGTGAAGGCCATGGATTTTGGATGAAATCTCTGCATATTCACTAGCACTATAATCATTTTTGTTCACAATCATGTTTATTGAATTGTAATACATATGCCCTGTGATTGATTTATGAATTTAGTGCTTTTAAAAATCCATGGTTTATGGATTCTTGATAAAAAAAATTTGTACATGCAGGTGCATTTTAATAACTTTTTTCACAATTATGTTTATTGAATTGTAATTTATTGGTTTGTGAATTTGGAGTTGCTTTTGGTTATATTTTTCTGAAATGAGGAATAATTCTATTATTTTTGGGATATGCGATTGAATGAAATACCTTTTATTCTATGATAACTTTACTACACTGTACCCTTTCTCATGGGAAATTCTCTTTTGTTTTTACTTTCCACTTATTCTCCCCAGAGATGAAGATGACCCCCTAATCCCAATGCAGTCACTTATTTCCAGAAAAGGCACTTTGACATCTAAACTTTCCACGTTAAACTTGTTATAAACTGGAGAAGGACGCGGCGGAATCTGTCAGTACCATAAAACGCAGTCACTTGGCCGACCTTTAGATTCAGTTTTCTGGGGTGTGTAAGTAGCGTTTTTTTTTTTCAGCTGAAGCCATCGATCAGACGTTTCATCCTGCAGCCGCGGTTGTGATTTCAGTCTTGTACAGGTCAATGCTGCGGAGTGACACCAGGCCGCGAATTCAATCTTAGATTCATTGGTTTTATCAGTGATACATTGCGGCACACTTCTGGCTGTTTATACAGCGTTAGCAGAGAGTCAGTGCAATGCCCCGGAACGCACACAGCGCGCACACAACACTCATCCATCAGAACGGCGAGGTACGGGGCTCAGATGGCAGATTTAATGAAAGACGCAGCGCTCTCCTGCCAAGCCGAGCGTCTCTGCCCAGAACCATAAAGACCCAGCGAGCGGCTCTCTCCAAACTTTTACTGACCTGCAGAGCCGGCGTTGAGGAGACGGCTGCGCAGACCCCCATCCTGTCCGCATCGTCGGTTCTCCACCAACCTTTTTTTTACTGTCATATCCATCCAGATAATCTGCTGGAATGTCACACGCTGATTTACAATGCCGCTACACCTGCACGGTCCTGCGCACACCTCTAATGCGCCAGAAGCACCAACTGGCTCAAATTGGCTTTTTATGGCCTTTTTACTTTTTTCCTGTGTCCATCCATTTAAAGGGGACCTGACGTCTCAGATTTTCTTCATGTTGAAACGGTATTAATCCCAAAACCACAATTGTACAATATTGCATCTTTAACCACTTCAGCCCCAGAAGGATTTACCCACAAATAGAGCTTTCTTTTGGTGGTATTTGATCACCTCTGCGGTTTTTATTTTTTGCGCTATAAACCAAAAAAGACCGACAATTTAAAAATATATATATATCTTTTTTTTTACTCTTGCTATATTAAATATCCCCCCAAAAAATGTAAAAAAAAATTAATAGTTTAGACCGATATATATTCTACATTATTTTGGTAAAAAAAAAACGCAATAAGCGTATATTGATTGGTTTGCGCAAAAGTAATAGCGTCTACAAAATAGGAGACAGAGCTCCATTCTGACAGGGGAGGGGGGATGGAATGCAAAGCAGGGAATAAAATCCATCACTTCCATTAGTAAAAGCAGCACACATAATACACAAAATCACTGGCTAGGCACACAGTTAACCCTTTGATCACTCTAGATGACTGTATTAGTGTCACTGGTTCCCGTATAGTGCCAGATTTTCTTCCGCAATCTGCTATAAGCCGCTGATCGCAGCGACTAGTAAAAAATAAATAAATAAAAATTCCAGTATATATACCAGTACCTTCCCCACTACAGTAAAACACCAGCTAGGCACAGAATTAAAAAATAACAAACATGTTATACTTACCTCCACTGTGCAGCTCGTTTTGCACACAGTGGCCCCGCAAAATGGAAGGATGAGGTAAGTGAAGGAGGACTGCACTAAGGTAAAGGAAGCTATTTAGGGAATTATTTCTTTACCTTTACAACCCCTTAAGCCCGCATTTTTACGCCTGTAGCGCTACGCCGCTGCCGCCAGAGGGCTGAAAACAGATGTCCCTCTATGGAGATGGTTCACATCTCCACGCCGAACGCCGGACGCCTGTCGCCTGCCGCGTGAAAAAAGGTCCCGGACCTTTTTTTCAGGCGTCTTCGAGCGTTCGGCTAGGAGATGGGAATCATCTCCATAGAGGGGGTCATCTTGGGGCACATCTAGGCGGACAATACCGGCGTTTTGTCGCCGCAAATCGCGGTACAAAACGCCGCTATTTTTACCGCGATTTGCGGCGACAAAACGCAGCGATTTCGTCCGCCTAGATGTGAATGGAGCCTTAAGGCTTACCTGTAGGTGCTAGAAATATCTCCTAAACCTGCACGGTTTAGAAGGTTTTTACAATAGAGACTTACGCCGATGTCTACGGCACATGCGCGGAAGACAACGGCGCAGGCGCACTTTAGAAACGGCGATCGTGCCGTTTCTAAAGGAGGTCATGTTGTGACAGGTTGCTCCCACGTGCATGCGAGGGAGTGACGTCATCGCGGCTCTGGCCAATCACATTCAAACCCCTTTGTGTCAACTTGTGTGCATGTTATCAGGCCAAAATCACCAGGTTATGTAAACTTGTGATCAGGGTCATTTGGGTAGTTTCTGTTGCCATTATGATATAAAAAGAGTAAACACAGTTGATTGATAATAAATAGCTTCAGCCAAACAATAACCATAAGTGAAAGAAATGTTTTTGTGTTATCAATCATACTCTCTGAAAAATGGCTAAAAAAACATAAATTCTGCCAGGGTGTAAACTTATGAGCACAAGCGTATTGCTCTATTAAGAGCTTGTTGAATGCTCTCCTGATATGATTTTCAGTTGTATTTTATCTATAAATAAGTTGTAATTTTATCTATTAAATAAGGAATTTTGTATTTTTGGGAGGCGGTATTTTGTAACGCTTCCTTACTTGAAGATGCTCCTGGAGAAGAAACACTTTGTGGTGATCCAGAAGCAGCAGAAAGAGTGTTTCTGGGAGTGAGAACTCTGGAGGGAAAAGCTACTTGCACTTTCATTCAGGTCCTCATCATTTCATTCCATACAAAGAAGAATTCGGATGAGGGGATCGGGTAACAAACCCTGGGACTTTAAACGGTGTCAAAGTATAAATAGATCAGAGAATAATAATATAAATAAAAATATAATTTATTGGAAAATACAATATTTCACAACATTGAAACATGACAGTGTCATGTTTCAATGTTGTGAAATATTGTATTTTCCAATAAAGTCCCAGGGTTTGTTACCCGATCCCCTCATCTGAATTCTTCTTCATTTGTTGCGGGATGTGGTGTCTCTTGATTTGACTCCCTATGCCTCATTCACTTTATTATTTCATTCCATACAGTTATTTATGTCTTTAGGACACCTCTGGAATGCAAAAAGATATGTTTTGTCATTTGTGTAGCATTTGGAAAATAATATTTCTTCACACAATATTTGCAAATTGCAGCTTTGCTCTCAGAAGATGTTGTACTTTTGAGCTTGGCCTTCAAAGTCCCATTCCTGGGGGTATTTCTCTTTCTTTGCCCTTGTACTGAGGAAATGCTTCCAAACTCAAGTCTAGATGTTGGTCTTACCATTTTGAAAATGAAGGAAAATAAGAACAAAAAAAAAAAAAAACATTTACTGACCAGACTATAGGTAAACATTATGCTGTGATGGTGGAAAACATTAATAGGACTCATTTAAAGATTGAGAAAGATAAACCGACTTGTCAGTCAAATTTACCCTCTTACCTGAGAGGACAGAAACTATCATCTACAGTATCTCAACAATCACCCAACTGTAGTAGGTACAAGATGGAACCCACAAGCAAACTAAACTGAAACCTTTCAAATGCAGTGCCCTCTAGTGGCGGAAATGCATATTTCTCTTGTTTGAGAACTGCATTGAGAAGTACAGTGTTACTTGAACTGTATTCCAGGATTTGCTTATCTTCAGCTGAGAGAACTTGCTATAATTTAAAACTTTACATAAAGGGGTTGATTTACTAAAGACAAATATACTGTGCACTGCAAGTGCACTTGTTCCAGAGCTTAGTAAATAAGGTAAAGCTTCACTTTGTCAAGAATAACCAATTACATGCAATCAAAAGAAAAAAAAACAGCATTTTTGTTTGCACATGATTGGATGATAGAAATCAGCAAAGCTTCCCCTAATTTCAGAGCTTCCCTACAGATCTAGAGAAACTGCACTTGTATATTTTCATTTAGTAAATCAACGTCAAATGAAAGTTTTCGAAATCTTTCATTAGTTCTCATGTTATATAACTTTAAAACCATGTCATAGATACAGTATACTATTTATCATTGTAAAAGAACATATCCCACACTTTTTTTTTAATTTTCTGGAAAAAAAGAACAAAAAAATGGCTTTGAAAAAATGGAAAGAAAACACTTTTTTCCAAATGTTTCTTCCCATCTGTAATTCAGACATCATCCAGAGTCACCGTTTTCCTCCTGGTCTGACTTGCCAGCTCAGGTGACACAATCATGTAAATCCTGTTACCTGTGCAGTGTTTGGTTGTGTTCACAAATGTCCGGAAAAAAAAAAATTCCTTTTTTTCTTTTCTTCTTTTTTTTTCCTTTTTTGTTTTTTCTTTTTTTTCTCTTTTTTTTTTCTTTCTTTTTTTTTCTTCTTTTTTTTCTCTTTTTTCTTTTTTTCTTTTTTTCAACATAAATCAACCCCGGCTGCAGCCTCTCACCTTGTGACTTCCTACAAAGTTACAATGTTGCAGTCTGATCATTTTGGGAGAGGAGACTGAGGAAATGCTTCCTGCTGCCTGTAGCACACCGATGACCTTATTTTAGCATAGACAAAGTCACTGGGCCGGATTCAGAAAGATGAGCGCACGTTACGCCGATGTAACTTTGGGCGCAAGTTCTGTATTCAGAAAGAACTTGCGCCCTTAGTTACGGCGGCGTAACGTATGTATTGCGGCGTAAGGCCGCCTAATTCAAATGGGGATGTTGGGGGCGTGTTGTATTTAAATTTTACTTGACCCCGCATTTTTTACATTTTTTTTGAACGGTGCATGCGCCGTCTGTAAAATATCCCAGTGTGCATTGCGCCAAAGTATGCCGCAAGGACGTATTGGATTCGACGTGAACGTAAATGACGTCCAGCCCTATTCGCAAACGACTTACGCAAACAACGTAAAATTTTCAAAACTCGGCGCGGGAACGACGGCCATACCTAACATTAGCTACGCCTCATATAGCAGGGGTAACTATATGCCGAAAAAAAGCCTAAAGTAAACGACGTAAAAAAATGCGCCGGCGGGACGTACGTTTCTGAATCGGCGTAAATACCAAATTAGCATGTTCCTTGCGTAACTATACGGAAGCGCCACCTAGCGGCCAGCGTGATTATGCAGCCTAAGATACGACGGTGTAAGACACTTACACCAGTCGGATCTTAGGGATATCTAGGTGTAACTGATTCTCTGAATCAGGCGCATAGATACGACCGACCGCACTCAGAGATACGACGGCGTATCTCGTATCTGAATCTACCCCACTGACTGGAGGTCAAGGATGGACTTTTTAATGATAAAAGGTGGAGCCTCTTTGAAAACAATTACATGTCAGGAATTTATCTAAATTTGTAAAGAGCACAAACCAATCTATAGACAAATAATCAAACTTGTCACATGTCTACAAATCTTAGCCTGCCCGGTTCGGTGACAATGGAGAGATGGGTATGGGTTTGACACTAATAAACCTCGACAAATACAGATGAGCCTCCGTACTGGGCTGCATCTGGGAAATCTAAACAGTAGTAAGACTAGGCTGTGCGCTCAGCTGCTGGTTGTCATAAATTGGTGTCTGGCAAATAATCCGCACTGACATAGGGGAGGAAGGATATATCAGATTACATACTTTCTGACTCCAATGTACCAGATTTGTTTTTATATCTCCGCACCCGGGACGCATCCAAGTTCATGGCTTTGCCGGACCCTCTAGTTGCCCACATTTTACTCCTTAGGCCCCTTCTATAACTTTAAGGCTGGAATCACACTTCTGCATTGTGGTAACGCACATAACCTACACTATGTTGTCAAAAGTATTGGGACTACATGCACCTGAACTTTAAAGCGGAGCTCCGCTGAATTTTGTTTTTTCAAAAGCCAGCAGCTACAAATACTGCAGCTGCTGACTTTTAATATTAGGACACTTACCTGTCCTGGAGTCCAGCGCCGTCCACAGCAGAGGTCGAGCAATCGCTCGTCACTCTGCTGCTCCCCCCCCCCCCCGCCATCCTCGGTGAGGGAACCAGGAAGTGAAGCGCTCCGGCTTCACTGCCCGGTTCCCTACGGCGCATGCGCAATTCGCGCTGCGCCTGCTGATTGGCTCCCGCTGTGTACTGGGAGCCGAGTGTTCCCAGAACATAACGGGGGACGGGGACGGGAGGTGACGTCATGCCCGCAGTCTGCCCGAGACTGTGTGGCCGGAAGTGGGTGCAAATACCTGTCTTTAGACAGGTATCTGCACCCCCCCCCCCCCTGAAAGGTGTCAAATGTGACACCGGAGGGGGGAGGGTTCCGATCAGCGGGAGTTCCACTTTAGGGTGGAGCTCCGCTTTAATGGCATCCCAGTCTTAGTCTGCAGGGTTCATTGTTGAGTTGGCCCACCCTTTGCAGCTATAACAGCTTTGGGCTAGATTCACATAGATCAGCCGATCTTTAGATCCGCGTGATCTATGTGGTTTAAGATCCGCTGCCGCAAGTTTGAGAGGCAAGTGGGTAATTCACAAAACACTTACCTCCAAACTTGCGGTGGCGGATCGTAAATCCCCCGGTGGAATTCAAATTCCGCGGCTAGGGGGAGTGTACTATTTAAATCAGGCGCGTCCCCGCGCCGATTTAAATGCGCATGTGCCGTCCGCGAATTTTCCCAGCGTGCATTGCTCCCACTGACGTCGCTAGGACGTCAGTGGTTTCGGCGTGAGCGTAACTTGCGACGAGCGGGTTTGAGAATCGGCATACGCAAATGACGTAAAAAAAAAAAAACGACGCGGGAACGACGGCTATACTTAACATTGGCTGCGCCTCATAGAAGCAGGGGTAAGTATACGCCGGGAAAACTGCTACGGAAACGTCGTAACAACACTGCGTCGGGCCCGCGTACGTTCGTGAATTGGCGTATCTCGCTGATTAACATATTTCTCAGCGTAAATTAGCGAGAACGCCCCCAGCGGACATTTTTAAATTGCAGTTAAGATCCGACGGTGTAACACAGTTACATCTGTCGGATCTTAGGCATATCTATGCGTAACTGATTCTATGAATCAGGCGCATAGATACGACCGGCCTAAGTCAGAGATACGACGGCGTATCAGGAGATACACCGTCGTATCTCTCTGTGAATCTGGCCCAGTAACTCTTCTGGGAAGGCCGTCCATAAGGTTTAGGAGTGTCTATGGGAATGTTTGACCATTCTTCCAGAAGTGCATTTGTGAGGTCAGGCACTGATGTTGGATGAGAAGGCCTGGCATGCAGTCTAAGCTTTAATTCATCCCGAAGGGTTTATATTGGGTTAAGGTCAGAATTATGTGCAGCTACGTTAAAATCCCTGTTTTTAATGCAGACTGTTGGACAGGTTAGTTCAGTTGGTCAGCAGACTGGTTGGTCAGTTAAGCCATGGAATGTTCTGTTTTGGTCTTTTATGCATTTGCCCTTCTATGCACTCCTTGCTGTGAAGGCCAGTTATAGGTGGGGGCAGGGGCTGTTTGTTACTGGTGTAAATATGGTCCGGGGACACACTGGGCACCTTTGCTGCCACTGTGCTACGCGCTGGGTATCCAGTTTGCTCCTGTTCCTTTATGGGGGATTGCGCTGCCTCCAGGCCCACCTGCCCCTCATCTATCCATTGAATGCATGTGCTCCCACTGTGAGACGCTCATAAATTCAGTAGCGTGCAGCGATGAGGCCTTGCAGCGTTTGCATGCGCTTGCAATTGCGTGCCAACTAATCCGTTGTTTTTGACGCAGACTGTTGGACAGGTTAATTCGGTTGGTCAGCAGACTGGTTGGTGAGTTGAGCTATGGAATGTTCTGTTTTTGTCTTTTATGCGTTTGCCATTCCTTGTGTTTCTTTCTATGAAGGCCAGTTATAGGTGGGGGCAGGGGCCATTTGTTTGTTACAGGACTCTGTGCAGGCCAGTCAAGATCCTCAACCCCAAACCAGGGGCGGACTGACAACTCATGGGCCCCCGGGCAATAGAAGATTATGGGGCCCCTGGGCTTACAGATGGCCACCACGCCAGGAGGCAGTGCAGAGGCGGGGCAGCTAAAATCTCAGGATTTTCACATCAAAAGCATGTCGGTTTTAGACATATCAGGGACAGATTTAAAAAAAAAACACAGATTTTTACATACTGTCCCTGGTTTTACTGAGCCTGGCAACCCTGATGGGGCCCCTTAGTGGCATGGGGCTCTCGGGCATTGCCCGAGTGACTCAATGGTCAGTCCGCCCCTGTCCCAAACTCACTAATCCATGTCTTTATGGAACTTGCTTTGAGTACTGGTGCGCAGTCATGTTGGAACAGGAAGGGGTCGTCCCCAAACTTGGGAGCATGAAATTGTCTAAAATATTTTGGTATGCTGACGCCTTAAGAATTCCCTTCACTGGAACTAAGGGGCCAAGCCCAACCTGTGAAAAACAACCCCACACCATAATCCCCCCTCCGCCAAATGATTTGGACCAGCGCACAAAGAAAGGTCCATAAAGATATGAATGAGCAAGTTTAGGGTGGAGGAACTTGACTGGCCTGCTCAGAGTCCTGACCTCAACCCGACAGAACACCTTTGGGATGAATTAGAGCGGAGACTGTGAGCCAGGCCTTCTTGTCCAACATCAGTGCCTGACCTCCCACTTCTGGAAGAATGGTCAAACATTCCCATAGACACACTCCTAAACCTTGCGGACGGCCTTCCCAGAAGAGTTGAAGCTGTTATAGCTGCAAAGGTGGGCCAACTCAATATTGAACCCTACGGACTAAGACTGGGAGGTCATTAAATTTCCAGTCGCGTATAAAGGCAGGTGTCCCAATACTTTTGACATTATAGTGTATGATACTGTAATGCAGTGCCATTCATAATGAATATGGTAATATCCCAACACACTGCATTAAGCATGTCATAATGCAGGGCAACACATGGTAGTGCATTGCTCTACATAAAAGGGTCAAGTGTGATTTTGATTTGAATGGACTGCCCTAAACAGGGCCATCTTTTCCATTGGGCACGCTGGGAAGTTGCCCGGGGGCCCCGCTTGCCTGGGGGGCCCCACCGGCTGCCCAGCAACCCCAGTAAAAAATTGTGGAGAGTGACGGGTTAGAACTGCCCATGCCCAGTTTGCGGAAATCACAGAGAAGATCTGGTCCTCCACGAATGCTGATGTAAGGGGGGAGTGAATGCAAAAATGTAAGGGGGCACTGATATAAAGGTTCCCCCTCCTATATTAGTGACCCCCCTTACTTTAGTGTATTTACTCTACGGAAGGTGGTCTCTGGTCACCAGAGTGCCCCCCACATCAGAGTTCCCCTTTACATCAGAGTCTGCAGGATTCCCCCTTACAATGCAAGGGGGAACTCAGTCTGCGGACCCTGATGTAAGTGGGAAAGAGAAAGCAGTGGACTCTGATATAAGGTGGTCTCTGGTCACCATAGCCCCCCTCCACATCGTAGTTCCCCCCTTAGATCATGATCTGCAGCGTTTCCCTTTACATAAGAGTTCCCTTTCACTGTAAGGGGGAATCCTGCAGACTCTGATGTAAGTGGAAACTCTGTGCTGGCTGGGTTATAGTAACCTGACCTTCATGTCAATGAAGACATTGCTAATAGCACTAGCTTTATGTTTATAGTTTAAATACTAACATTTGCATTGTTGGGCACTGAAAACTGTAATTTTAGGTACTTTTTTTGCAGTGGCAGTAAAAAATGTGGTTCTGCCAGTAAATTTTATAATTTTTGTCAGTAAATTCTCGTGCGTGATTGTGTAGACAGGGCCCCAGTGCACTGTATTGCCCGGGGGCCTATAATGCTCTTAAGATGACACTGGTCCTAAAGCACTATAATGGGTTAATGAACTGCAGAGGAGGAAGCGGTCCTACACATTTCACAGGTTTACTGGTGCTGAACTCTACACTGATATTAGTAAAGACAAACGTGAATGCAGTTGTGTATTCTTTTAACAATTATTAAATGTAACAAAACATGTCCTGATTATAGGCTCCCTGCCACCCCCTATGTAGAAGCACCCTGGAGTGAGGAGCTCACCGGGTGTGCTGACAGGAGGAGAGATCAGAGAGATGACCTGTCAGTGCATTACTGCTTCTTTATTGTCCGAATAGCAGGTTGTGGTAAAAGGTTTTACAGCCCTCAACTAAGGCTCCATGCACACTGAAGCTGATAAAAGCTATAAAAAACCGCCAGTAGCTTTGAAGGGAGCCTTTCAATGTTTTTTAGCGTTTTTGCAATAGCTTTAATCAGCGTTTTTCAGTGTAGCTTTTTTTTTTTTTACTTTTTTTTTTTTCAATGGATTAAAAAACGTAAAAAAAATGCTGGCACCAGCGTTTTTGAGCGTTTTTAAGCGCTTTTGAGTGTTTTTCGGCGTTTTTCAGCGTTTTTAAGCGCTTTTGAGTGTATTTCGGCGTTTTTCAGCGTTTTGCGTTTTTCAGCGTTTTTTTCCACCAAAAAACTGCACTTTGAACGCAAATTTCGGGCGTTCAGAAAAAAGCCAATAAACTCCAAAGCTCATTAACACTAAAAAACGCCCAGGTGTGCATGGGCACATAGGCTAACATAGAGTTCAGTTTATGGGCTTTAAAAAAAAAGCCAAAACGACAATAAACTGCAGTTTATCAGCTTCAGTGTGCATGGAGCGAACGGCCCCTAATTATACTATTGTAAACAACAGCCAAATAATTTATTAAATCTCTGCATTGTTTGTAGAAATAAATGTTACATTTCATATGTTTAAAAAGCAATATTGCTGAGAAACATATGGTGGCTGCAATTGCTGGCCTCCTTCCAGAGATGCTCACTGCTTGGCGCTCTCGGGATTAACTCCTTTCTAAGTTACTGATCAGGAACAAGTGAGAAGAGAACCCATTCTGACTTCACTTGCTGCATGCTTGTTCCTGATCAGAGGCTCAAAAAAAAAATAGGCCAGAGGCAGCCAATCAACAGCAACCTCCGGACTACAATACAGATCCCCTTTTATTCTTTCTCTTTCCACATTTTGCTGAGTGAATTTCTCACTAATAGACTACAGCTGGCTGCCCTTCTTTCTTCTGCCTCCACCCTGGACAAATAACATGAGACAAATCTGTAGCATTTCCATAATAAATTGCCAGCATGCTGGAAAATCTCTCCATAGGATAATTTCACTGGGAGGACTGATCCCTTCCTTCTCTATACATTGTCATTGTGCGTTGGGAGGTGGGAGAAGCTTCCTCCTTAATGTAGTGTAAATGTGTGTTGAGAGGTGGGAGGAGCTTCATCCTTAAAGCGGGGGTTCACCCTAAAAAAAAAATCTAACATTACATCCAGGATACTAACAACATTTACAGTATGCAGGTCTTTTTTATAGCCGTACATACCGTTATATTGTGATTTATACGGCTCCTGCGCAGTCAGCTCTACACGGCAGGCGCAGGCGCCATATAGCGCTGACTCGCAGCTTGGCTATTTACGGAAATCTGGTGACGCGCCTTGTGCGACATGGGAAGATTTTCACCAGACGTCAATCATCTGACCCAAGGATAGGAACGCCCAGTCCCACAGTAATCAGAACCCGGAACCCAGGGAGAAAATCACAATATAACGGTATGTACGACGATAAAAAAAAAAGACCTGCATACTGTAAATGTTGTTAGTATCCTGGATGTAATGTTAGAAAATAGTTTTTAGGGTGAATCCCCGCTTTAATGCATTGTAAATGTGTGTTGGGAGGTGGGAGGAGCTTTACCCTTAATGCATTGTAAATGTGTGTTGGGATGTGGGAGGAGCTTCATCCTTAATGCATTGTAAATGTGTGTTGGGAGGTGGGAGGAGCTTCATCCTTAATGCATTGTAAATGTGTGTTGAGAGGTAGGAGGAGCTTCCTCCTTAATACATTGTAAATGTGCGTTGGGAGTTGGGAGGAGCTTCATCCTTAATGCATTGTAAATGTGTGTTGAGAGTTGGGTCCATCTTAATGCATTATCATTTTATGTTGGGAGGTGGATTAGAGTGGTATTAAAGGTTCATCTTTTATTCTTCCACTTTCAATTGATTTTTTATTAAAAAAAATTAAGGTGGAAAGCGTAAGAAAACTTTTTGTACTTACCAAGAAAAAGGTTTGGCTTTTTTAAAAAGACAAAAATCTCATACTTACCTGCTCTGTGCAATGGTTTTGCACAGAGCAGCCCAGATCCTGCTCTTCTCTGGTCCCCCGCCGGTGCTCCTGGCTCCTCCCCCTTGACCAGTGCCCCCAATGACAAGCTGCTTGCCTAGGGGGCACTTGTGTGTGCTAGCAACTGATTCCGGCACTATGCGTCCATAAGACACATAGAGCCTTGGCTCTGCTCCTTACCCGCTCTCTCCTCATTGGCTCACTGGCTGTAATTGACATGTATATATACACGTGATTCTGCGCAGGAGGGCCACCCTTTAGTAGTAAATGTGCTATGGGGCAGTCTTTAAGTGGTTAAAGATGGCTTCCAGATTCTGTTAAACCCCCCTGCTTGTAGGCCCCCACAACCACCGGGCCAGAGTTGTGGGTAAGAGGCCCTTGTCCTTGTCATCATGGGGACAAGGTGCATCGTCATATTGAGGGCATATGACCTGGTATGGTTCAGGGAAGCACACGCTCGTCCCTCCTTTCCTGCATGCCCGGATAGGGGTCCGATGTGGATTTTTGAGGGGGACTGTGAGCTTTTTTTTTTTTTGTGCAGGTCCCTTAATCTATATCAGACCCTAATTAAGGGTCATGCCGCAAACACGTGTTATGGAAAAAAATGACGTTTTTCTCTACGTGATTCCTCTCAAGCCTGCCTTGCATACACACGATCGTAGTAAAAAATGCTCTGGCAAAGTGCGGTGAAGTACAACACGTACGAAGGGACTATAAAGGAGAAATTCCATTCGAATAGCGCCACCCTTTGGGCTGATTATGCTTATTTCCCATTTCATAACTTGCTTCTGAGCATGCACGTTTTTTTCCCCATCGTTAAAGCCTCTACACGACGAGAAAAATCAGAGCAGGTTCTAAATTTTTAATGACCATTTTTCTCATCACAAAAAATGCTCTGGAGCCCACACACAACCGTTTTTAACGACCAATTTAAAAAATTGCATTTTTCTCGTCATGAAAAACGGTTGTGTGTGTACGCGGCATCAGAGTCTGAAATAAATGAAAATAATCCACAAGTAGGAGCTGGCCTGCTTGGATAAGGGTCTGGTGTAGATTTTTGAGGGGGACCTCAGGCTGTTTTTGTTCTTAGTGTGTCCCCCCCCCACTAAAATCTATATCAGACCCTCATCTAGGATAAGAATCTGATGCAGATTAATACAATTCCCAACTGATATGTTTACAAACAGAACGAGCAGCCGGGAGCTGTCATTTTGCCAGCAAATGAGACAAATTTTGGTCTTTGTAAATGTCAGTGTTGCTGTAATAGGCTGTATACATCGCACAGATGTGCCACTTCTCGGGCAAGGTTGGGGCATGTGATTTATTGCAGTTATGCATTTTTATTGCTTCACTCTATTACTAAAAATGTGTTTCTCCCTGTCAAAATGATTTTTTTAAAGATTTCTTTGCTTTGGTACAACCCCCCCCCCCCCCCGATTGTTTATCACCCAAACTTTAGTCATGTTCGCTGATCCAACCCTAGGTATGATCAGAATCATAGGGCAGTATTTGGGTGCCCCCTTATTCTTAAAGGGGGCTTCTAGATTCTGTTAAGCTTTCCTGCTTGCAGACCCCCACAACCACCAGGCCAGGGTTGTGGGAAAGAGGCCCTTGTCCTCCTCCACATGGGAACATGTTGCTTAGCCAGTACCCTGCTTATTGAGGGCATATGGCTTGGTATGGTTTAGGGGAGAACACGCTTGTCCTTCCTTTCCTGGCCTGCCAGGCTGCATGCTTGGATAAAATACATTTTGCTCATAACTAATATACAGTAAGTCCCCTCCTTCAACTTGTTCGGAAGTCCAGCAAAAATCAGAGCTTGCAGACAAAGGCTGCGAGCGCTGATCAGTGTGTCCTCCTGGAGGTGGGAGCCCTCTTGTCAGAACACAAAGGCACAGCAGGGGAGATCGCTGCACCAACATTGCTTATGTTAGTATGGCGATCTGGGTTGAATGTTTAATAGTTTAATTCAATAGAAAATATGAAAAACAAAATTATCCGAATGTTTTTCGTTCTTTCAGATTTTCGGATTTTTGTTCTTTATGATTTTAGAATTTTTGAATTTTCGTTCTTTCGAATTTTCGTTCTTTAAGAAAATGTGTTTTCGAAAAAATTTGTTAAATAGTCTTTCGTTCATTCGGATGCTTCTAAATGAACGAAAATGCAGAATTTTGGCGAAAAAAAAGAATTCGGAACGAAACGAATTTCACATTATTTTCAATTTATTTTTGAAGGAACGCACAGCTGCTTTAAATGAAGCATCTGCCCAGACTTTTGCGCTGTGGATGCCAAATTCCACGCAACAGGTTGGCTGCAAACCAACCTTTTCTAGAAAAAGGCAGAGAGCCAACTCTAGGAGCATCCTGGAAAATCCGGATTACACACCGAGTACAGTTGCCATGGTTGCAAATGAAGAGAAGATTTCGGGGTTGTTTTTGCAGCTTTTGTACATCATTGTGAGCTTCAGATTAAAGGGGAATTTTTTTTTAATAACCTTAAACGGCTAGTGTAGCAGTTTCAGATGATATCAGTGATTTTTCCAAGCAAAGCCGGAGTTTTCCTTTCATGAAGCGTGTTTGTGTCTGCGTTCTCTCCCCCAGCAGATAGCGGCTGACATTACACTTTAATCACCTGCAGAAGAGCTCCGACTCCCTCCGAGTGTCCTTCTGTGCGGGAGACATGAGCCACGTGATGCGCGGAAATGCGAATCCTGGTGGGTTTATAGCGGCTGAATTAAGTGATGGCGTGTTCTGTGGGAAGAGTGAAAGGATACAGATAATGATCAATATTGTTTCATAGATCAGCCGTAATAGCAATGGAGTGAAGAATTATTGTACCATAAATTACAGAGCTCCATAGGCGTAGGGAGGAAGATCTATAAATTAAAGCAGAACTCCAGCCTCTCCCTCAGTCTTGCGCAGCTGCACAGGATCCTCTTCTGTACTGAAATTGCTTACCCTGGTTTCACTGCACACTGTGGGCCAGATTCACATAGAATAGCGTCCGTGTAACGTAACCCGTTTACGTTACACCGCCGCAAGTTTTCAGTGTTAGTGCCCGATCCACAAAGCACTTACCTGTAAACTTGCGGCGGTGTATCGTAAACACGTCCGGCGCAAGCCCGCCCAATTCAAATGGGGCGGGTACCATTTAAATTAGGCGCGCTCCCGCGCCGGACGTACTGCGCATGCTCCGTTCGCAATTTTCCCGACGTGCTTTGCACGAAATTTCGGCGGCGTGACGTGTTTGTGAATCGCGACGTGCGTAACGTACTTACGCTGGGAAAAACAAGAACGACGGGCATACTTTAACATGGTGGAGTAATTTTACACCATGTTAAAGTACCCCTAATTTTGCGACGGGAAACTAAGACTTGCGCCGACGTAACGACGGGAAAAACCTTCATGGATCGCCGTAACTGCTAATTTGCATACCCGACGCTGGAATACGACGCAAACTCCACCCAGCGGCGGCCGAGGTACTGCATCCTAAGACCTGACGGTGTAAGTCAATTACACCTGTCGGATCTTAGGGCTATCTATGCTTAACTGATTCTATGAATCAGTCGCATGGATACTCTGAGAGATACGACGGCGTTTCAGAGAAACGCCGTCGTATCTCTTCTGTGAATCTGGCCCTGTGCTCCTTCCGTTCATTGGATTTCAATTCTGTTAATCAGTGAGAAGGTTGGGCGAACGGTTCGGCCCGAGCGTGAGTTCGCTTCGGGGAACACTCAAATTTGCAGGGTCTTCTCCTCCGCCGAGAGCCCTGCATTCTAAGCCTCGTACACGATGGGACAAAGCTTTGCCCAATCAGGGTGCAGTAAAAGCTGGTTGTTTAGGAGCTGGGCTTGGAAGCAGGCCGCAGCGTCCTTAACAACCGATGAGTCATCAGCTGTCAATGGGCTTTCAGCTGAAAAAAAAAAACTTTTTGCCGGTAAAAAATGAGTAAAAAAAAAACAGCCCAAATAAAAAAAAAAAAAATCCATACCAGACCCTCACTCAAGCATATAGCCTGGCCAGTCAGGAAAGGGGGTGGACAAGAGAGACCCCCTTCCTGAACTATACCAGGCCCCTTTTCCTCAGCATGTGGGGATTGGTGCTTTGGGGCAGGGAGGGCTCAGCCTCCCCCACCCCAAAGCACCTTGCCCCAATTGTGATGGGGACAAGGTTCTCTTCCCCACAACTCTGGGCTTTGGTTGTGAGAGTCTGCGGAGAGGGGGGGGGGGGCTTATGCGAATCTGGATGTCCCCTTTAAGCCAGTCTGTGGGAGGCAGAATTATTGTTGGTTGGTTGGTAGGAAATCAAATACTTATTTTACTCACTGAACTGCAACTCAATTTATAACATTTGTATCATGTGTTTTTTTCCGGATTTTTGGTTGATATTCTGGGCCAGATTCAGAAAGGACTTACGACGGTGTATCTCCAGATACGCCGTCTTAAGTCCGAATGTGAGGCGTCGTATCTATGCGCCTGATTTAAAGAATCAGGTACGCCAGAATTTGTCCAAGATATGACTGACGTAAGTCTCTTATGCCGTCGTATCTTGGGTGCATATTTACTGGCCGCTAGGGGCGCTTCCGTAGATTTACGCATAGAATATGCAAATGAGCTAGATACGCTGATTCAGTAACGTACTTGCGCCCGTCGGATTTAGCTACGCCGTTTACGTAAGGCGTATGTCCGGCGTAAGTTTACCCCTCATAAAGCAGGGGTAAGTCATGTTAAGGTATAGACGTCGGAAACATCGGAACAGCATCGCATTTTACGTCGTTTGCATAAATCGTACGTGAATGGGGATGGGCGTAGGTTACGTTCACGTCGACAAAGCATTGAGCCGACGTATCTTAGGGAGTATTTGCGACGTGATTCTGAGCATGCGCGCGCATGCGCCGTTCGTTCGGCCCCTCATTTACATGGGGTCACGGCTCATTGTAATACAACACGCCCACTGCCTTGACAATTTGAATTAGGCGGGCTTACGCCGGGCCCATTTAAGCTACGCCGCCATAACTTAGGGCGCAAGTTCTTTCTGAATACGGTACTCGCCTCTCTAAGTTACGGCGGCGTAGCGTATACATGATGCGCTACGCCCGCCTAAAAATACGCCAGTCTTTCTGAATCTGGCCCTACGTCTCTATCATATAAAATACACCTATGATAACAATTATAGACCCTTCATTTCTTTGTAAGTGGACAAATTAACAGCCAGGTCAGCTATTTATGGCCAGCTCATTTTTAACAGCCAATGACAGGTGTCATATAGTCCATGGCTCCACCCCCATGCCCCCAACATACCTCCTCCTGCCCCCTGTAGGTTACCCCCATGGGGGGGCTCTTCATTACTGAAATACAAGCCTCTCTTTTCCTCATTACAGAGCTTCTTTTTTTTTTCCACACCGTTATTTAATAATGGGGAAAGCTGCAAAATCATTTCACAGATGTACACTTTTATGAGATTCTTTTTAATATGATTTTACATAATTTAATTTTAAGTGCTTTAAGTGTAACAAGATAATGAATAAATCTACAGCTGGATGTGAGCGTGAAGCAGACACATTATTTCATGTTTCAGGTCCTGGAAAGCAGAGACCTTTGATGATCTGTACCTCCGGAGTCATTCATGGTCCAAGACTGCCACCCACCACCCATGACCCTCTGATTTTATTTTTATTTTTTTTAAAGCTGAAGCCCAAGGAAATAAAAAAATCTTCCTTGCAGACCCCCCATACTGCAAGAGATGAAGCAGTACGTCACCCAAAAGGGGAAGTTGCACTTTTCCACCTCCTCCCCCTAATCTATCACTTTTAAATAAATACAAATTTGGTGGGGTGGGGAGCGGGTACCTGGTTTTGACAGGTACCCGCTCCCACCTCCACTCAGGTCGCCCAAGTGATCCGAGGGGAAGGCTGCGGGGCCATTCACAAGGCACAACCGAAGCCGCAGAGTCACAGCTGGCTTTATTTAGTAAACATGCCGGCGCCAGGGAGCCGAAAACTGGTGAAGGACCAACCTGAGTGAAGACGGCGCTGGAACCTTGAACAGGTAAGTGTCCTTTTATTAAAAGTCAGCAGCTACAGTATTTGAAGCTGCTGGCTTTTTTTTTTTTCATACTGCCTGAAGATCCTAATTAAGTGCTCATTTAGTTCTAGGACGCCGCAAAAAGCAGTTTTAATTACCAAATCCTTTGCTCCTGCATGCTCTGTCTTCACTATAAGAAATATACCCGCAGCCTCTCCTCCCCTATGCTCCAGTGATCAGATCCCACTAAGGGCATTGGATGTGAGGATGGCGAGCAGTACCAGGACAGGGTTGTCCAATTTCCAGGGCAAGGGTCCAGAACTGCGCCCCCCTCCTCCACTGTTAATACATGCCATAGAATAGGGTGTACCACCCTGCATCCATTTTTTTTTGCCCTTTTGCTTCACTGTGCCCAGTGCAGCTGTCCCTCCTTCCCACCCAGGTCCGCCATCAGGGGGGTATAGGCATTACAACTGTAAGGGGCCTGCATCCCCCTCCCCGTTTTTCTTTTTGATTTTTAATATTTTTTTTAATATTTGATTTTTTTTTGTCTGACCCCCCCCACTTTTAGCAACACGCGGTAGGAGAGAGAAGAGAAGACTTGACTTTGTTTTGTTCGTCATCACCAACCCCACCGTCCGGCTTATCATCTTGCAGCAGGAGAGAGAAGAGATGACACTTTTGTTACCACAAACCCCCCCCCCGCGCTTATCATCTTGCGGCAGGAGGGTTCTCTGCTCCAGGGGGGCCTTGCCTAAAGCTGTGTAAGGGGCCCCAAATTTTGTGATGACTGCCCTGTGCCCACCTCTTGTCCTGGCCTAACTCCGAGGAACAGTCCACTGCCAAAGTGTAGGAAAGTATAGAAGGGGAGCGGGGGAGAGGAAGATTGGGTAATTAAAAGTGATTTTAGCGTCCCCAAACTTAAACCAACATTTAACCCACGCAGTGTGGGGACAGCCCAACTGCAAGGAGACACATTTCCCCAGAGATGAACTTTAGCCGCTTGCCTACTGGGCACTTTTATCCATTGGTAACAACTTTTCTGTCAAATTGGTCTTCGATCTTCTTGTAGATCGTATTGCTCAGCCCGGCAAGTCAAAAATTGGCAAAATCCTGAACCAGAATCCGAATTCCGTGGAAGTCCTTGATACCGGAAATCCGGTGGGTTGTACGCACCGCTCTTCCACTGCTGAATGGCGGACTCCAGGTGACATCGCTGACCAAATTTGGTCCATGACATCACCCGGAATTCCCAGCTATAAATTCAGATGACTGCAGCCGTGAATCTGTCATTTAGTGACGGGAGTGCTGTGTGAACTGATCGGAATGTCGGCCGGTCATGGAGATTGCCGTGAATTACCTCGCTGGGTGATGTGATTGGCACTGGATTTACATCTTAAAGCGGATGTCCGCTGAAAAAAAAAATATTAAAAGCCAGCAGCTACAAATACTGCAGCTGCTGACTTTTAATATTAGGACACTTACCTGTCCTGAAGTCCAGCGCCGTCCGCAGCAGAGGACGAGCGATCGCTCATCACTCTGCTGCCCCCCCCCGCCATCCTCGGTGAGGGAACCAGGAAGTGAAGCGCTCCGGCTTCACTGCTCGGTTCCCTATGGCGCATGCACGAGTCGCGCTATGCCTGCCGATTGGCTCCCGCTGTGTACTGGAAGGCGAGTGTTCCCAGAAGACAACGGGGGGGGGGGGGGGAGATGACGTCATGCCCGCAGTCTGCCCAAGACTGTGTGGCCGGAAGTGGGTGGAAATACCTGTCTTTAGACAGGTATCTGCACCCCTCTCCCCCCTGAAAGGTGTCAAATATGACACCGGAGGGGGGGAGGGTTACGATCAGCGGGAGTTCCACCTTAGGGTGGAGCTCCACTTTAAATCTCATTCCTCCAGAGCTGTGTCTCACTAATACCCAGGGCTGAGACAAGGAGTGGGAAAGAGGGGGCGGCTACATGTCTTGGGCACTGTGGTATCATCTAAGGTGGCGGGGTGGCACCGCAAAGGGATTCGGGGGAATTTGTGTTAGGAGGAGGGGATTGGGGGGCAATTGAGGGGGGGCTCTAGGAGTGGTGATTCAGGAGGATTTGTGTTGCCAGGGGGGGTCGGAGAAGAGAATTTGTGCTAGGAGGGGGGATTTGGGGGGTTTGTGCTAGAAGAGGTGATATGGTAGAAGGGTGAGTGGATTTGTGCTAGAAGGAGAAATATTTTTTTGTTGGGGGGTGGGTATTTGTGTTAGTAGGGATGATTGGGGGGTGTTTATGCTAGGAGGGGGGGGCAAATTTGTGCTAGGAGGAGGATTTTGAAGGAGAGGGGGGGAAATGTGTACTCAAAGGGAAAATTTGAGGGGGTGCAGAATTTGTGCTAGGAGGGGGAAAGGGTTTGGGGTGGGGGAATTTGTGCTGGGGGGAAATGAGGGGGCAAAGATTTGTACTGGGAGGGGTGATTTCAGCAGGCGGGGCGATTTGCACTGAGAAGAGGGGGAATTTATGCTTAGGGGGTAATCATGCAGCCACCACATCTAATGAATAGTAAGCTGCAATATAATACAACTTTGGTTTTGGGCTTAATGTGTGTAGGCTGGTCTAGTACAAGAAGGGGGGGGGGAGGGTTCACACTCACTGCCCTCCTTTTCTGGGCCACCCCGGCTATGCGCCACTGCCTGGATAAGGGTCTGATTGGAATATTAATGGGAACCACACATTTAAAAAAAAAAATGTAATCACTGTGCACAGCTATTGAGGATTTTCGATGTAAATTTGGTGGCAATATTTTTGCAGAATTATAGGCCAGCCCTGTGTATATATCAATGTAATGGACCCCTGCTGACTTTACTGTATAGAGCTGTGAACGTAATTATATGTACATAATTACCCCTATTCACATATATACGTAATTATGCGTGCTGCGATTTTTTTAGTGCATTTTTTGCACCAAATTCAGTTCAGCTGCACGCCGCAGATGTTTGGTTCTATCTTTTTAGAAACAAATTTGCAATTTTCGGTGAACACTGTCTATAGGTCTGTCCCTTTATATATAAATAACCTACACATGTGCACTGTCGAAAAATTAGTTCGGTTTCGTAAAAATATTTTGTTTTCTTTTATTTTTTTCGTTCCGGTCATTCGTTATGATCAAATTCGTAAATTTGAAAATTCATAGATTTGTAAATTCGAAAAATTCCTAAATTCATAAATCCGAAAATAAGAAAGAAAATCCGAAAGTTCGAAAGAACGAAAATCCGAAAGATCGAAAGAATAACTAACTAACTAATAATAACAAATTAATCTGCAATTATAGGGGGACATTGCCTATAGGTCTGTACATTTATATACATAAAAATAAGTAAAACCTACACATAATAGACATGTGCACTGCCGATAAATTTGTTTGTTTTAGTTTTAGATTCATTTGTTTTTGTTTTTTGTTGTTTTTCGGGTCATTCCATTTCGCAATTCGTAAATTTGAAAATTCATAAATTTGTAAATTCGAAAATTCATAAATTCCTAAATCCGAAAATAAGAAAGAAAATCCGAAAATTCGAAAGAATGACTAACTAATAATAACAAATTAATCTGCAATTATAGGGGAACACTGCCTATAGGTCTGTTCATATATATATATATATATATATATATTTATATATTTATTTATATTTATATTTATATGTATATATATATATATATATATATATATATATATATATATATATATATATTTATTTATATATATATATATATATATATATATATATATATATATATATATATATATATATATATAAAACCTACACAAAATAGACATGTGCACTGCCAATAAATGTGTTTGTTTTACTTTTAAATTCATTTGTTTTTGTTTTTTGTTGTTTTTCGGGTCATTCTATTTCGCAATTTGTAAATTCGTAAATTTTGAAAATTCATAAACTTGTAAATTCGAAAATTCATAAATACGTAAAATTGTAAAGAATAACTAACTAACTAATAATAACTAACAAATCTGCAATTCTATGGGTAACACTGCCGATAGGTCTGTACTTTTAGATAAAAATAACCAACACATAATAGACATGTGCACTGCCGAAAAATGTGTTTTCGTTTTTTTTTTTTCGGGTCATTCATTATGATTGCAATTCGTAAATTTGAAAATTCGTAAAATCATAAAATCATAAATTCATAAATCCAAACTTCCAAAAATAAGAAAAAGAAATCTGAAAATTCGAAAGAACGAAGATCTGAAGATTCGAAAGAATAACTAAGTGACTAACTAATAATAACCAACAAATTGCAATTTTTGGGGAACACTGTCGATAGGTCTGTACTTTTATAGAAAAATAACCCAACATAATAGACATGTACACTGCCGAAAAATGTGTTTGTTTTAGTTTTTTGTTTTTTTGTTTTTTTCAGGTCATTTGTAAATTCGTAAATCTGCCTATAGGTCTGTACCTTTATATATAAATAACCTACACATTTTTGTTTTAGTCTCTTTCATTATTTTTTTTTATTATTTTTTTTTCGGGTCATTTCTTATGATCGCAATTTCGTAAATTTGTAAATTCTTAAATTTGAAAATTCATAAATTCGGAAATTCAAAAATTTGTAAATCCGAAAATAAGAAAGAATTTTTGAATTTACGAATTTATGAATTTTACAAATTTTAAAATTTACGAATTTTCTAATTTATGAACTTTCGAATTTTCTAATTTGCAAACTTTCGAATTGCCGAATTTTCTAATTTACGAATATTCGTAAAAAAAATATTAAATGGGTTTTCGTTAATTCTGCTGTTAAAAAACGAATTCGGAGCTAAACGTGCACATGGGGTTGATTTACTAAAACTGGTGCACTCAGAATCCGGTGCAGCTCTGTATGGTAGCCAATCAGCTTCTAACCTCAGCTTCTTCATTCAGGTTTTGGCGATTAGCCTAGGTTCACACTGTAGCGATGCAGGAACCAGTGCGATTACAGCGCCGGTTCCCGCATTGCATCTCTCCTGCAGGCAGTTCACACTGTGCGGCTGCGAATCACATGCGATGTCTGTGTTCGCACAAGTGTGAACCCAGGCTAAAATCTGAAAGCTGATTGGTTTCTGTGCGAGTTGCACCCGATTTTGCACTCTCCAGCTTTAGTAAATGACCCCCGAAGTCAGGCTGAGATGTGGAGGGATAGCCCCGCGGTCTGGCTGTCACCTTCATACCATTCATTATGGTAGGCATCCACCGTAAGATCACGTATCACTCACACGGACGCAGCCGCCATTTCCCCCCCATCCGCCGTCCCTCTCCGCACACAGAAACTGAACATCTTCAAACGAGAGAGACTTCAGCGAAAGCTTCAAGATGTTTCGCTGCACATCAAGACCAGCAAAGCCGAGAGAAAACGCTTCAGTCTCGGCCCTTCAGGGGAATAAATCACATCAAAATTCTGAATTCTTCCTCACTTTCATCACCGTGTAATACAAAGTCACTCCCGGGGCTGGGGGGTGCCACCATCAAAAGACTATGCAGCAAAATAATCCTTTAAGAGGAAGATGAGAACCACAAATCCCCCGATGTCCCCGCGTCACCTTTGTTGTGGTGTTCTTCCTCCGGACATCACTTCTGTAAGATCGGTCAACGGACCGAGCGCCAATGTAACTCTTTGGGAGTCTCTCTATGGCGGCGCTCACATGGCAGCTGTGCAGATGGTTTCCAGCGTTCACCTCTTTATAAAACAGCTCTGAAGTCTATAGAATGCAAAGTGGACCTGTCATTAACCACTTCAGCCTCGAAAGGATTTACCATCTTCCTGACTAGGCCATTTTTACTGACAATTGTGCGGTCCTGCAGCGCTGTACCCAAAAAAAAATTCATCCTTTTTTTTCCCCCACAAATAGAGCTTTCTTTTGGTTTGTATATTTTTTGCACTATGAACAAAAAAAGAGCGACAATTTTAAAATAATTAAAAAAAAAATTTTTACTTTACTTTTTTACTTTACCTTTACTTTACTCTGTTGTAAAAAACAACTTTATTCATCAGTTTAGGCCAATATGTATTCTGCTACATATTTTTGGTAAAAAAAAAATCACAAAAGCGTATATTGATTGATTTGTACAAAAGTTATAGGGCCAGATTCAGGTACCTGCGCTGCGGCGTAACGTATCTCATTACGTTACACCGCCGCAAGTTTTCAGCGCAAGTGCTTGATTCACAAAGCACTTGCCTGTAAACTTGCGGCGGTGTAACGTAAATGCGTTCGGCGCAAGCCCGCCTAATTCAATTGGGGCGTGTACCATTTAAATTAGGCGCGTTCCCGCGCCGAACATTCTGCGCATGCTCCGTTAGGAAATTTCCCGCCGTGCTTTGCGCGAAATTACGGTGCCCCGACGTGGTTTTTGAACGGCGACGTGCGTTACGTCCTTTCGTATTCCCGGACGTCTTACGCAAAAAATTTGAAATTCGACGCGGGAACGACGGCCATACTTTAACATGGCTGGTCTAAATCTAAGCCATGAAATAGCAGGCGTAAGTTTGCGATGGGAAAAACCGACTAGCGACGACGTAAGAGAATGCGACGAACGCGCGTACCTTCGTGGATCGCCGTAAACAGCTAATTTGCATACCCGACGCGGAAAACGACGCAAACTCCACCCAGCGGTCGCCGAAGTATTGCATCCTAAGATCCGAAGGCGTACGAAGCCGTATGCCTGTCGGATCTTAGCCAAAAGTCGTCGTATCTTTGTTTGTGAATTACACATAAAGATACGATGCGGCAAATTTGAAAGTACACCGGAGTATCAGCAGATACTCCGGCGTACTTTTTCTGTGAATCTGGCCCTTAGCGTCTACAAAAAAAGGGGCATTTCTATTTTATTTTTATTTTTTTTACTAGTAATGGTGATCAGTGATTTTTAGCGGGACGGCATCGTTGCGGCGGACAGATCGGACACCTAACTGACATTTTTTACACTTTTTTGGGAACCAGTGACAATATTACAGTAACCAGTGCTAAAAATATGCACTGACATTGTACTAAAGACACTGGCAGGGAACGGGTTAACATCAGGGGCAATCAAAGGGGTTAACTGTCTTCCCTGCAGGTGTTTTCTAACTGTATGGAGGACTGTGTGATTGGGGAAACACACAGATCCATCTTCCTGCATAGCAGTAAACCAGGATCTGTGTGATCTCCCCTGTCAGAACGGAGATCTGCCTTGTTTACACAGGCAGATCCCTGTTCTGTCATTGCGGGGAACGATCGTGGTTGGCCGGTTAACTGATTGGCTACCCTGCTGGCCAATGGGAGTTCCCGAGCTGACATACACCTACAGTGATTTGTGGGATCGCGCCACCTTGTCGCAGTATAATGACGGCGGCTGGTCGGCAAGTGGTTAAAGCAAAAATGTAATATATTGCAGCTTACCAATCCTTAGATGTGGTGGCTGCATTCGTTTTCTTTTTTTTAGGCCCCCCCCCGGTGGTCTGCCCAGTAACACTCCTTCTGTATTAGAGTGCCCCCACTCTGGATGAGAGGCAACAGAGACACCTTCGGACATTGTCAGTCTGGGGGAGGGGGTGTTAGATCTACTAGCAGATTTAGATACAAACCAAACTATACAGTAACTAAGCAGTTACGACAACAGTTGTGTTCCTTTTGGGTTAAAAGATTTTACATAAATAAATAAAAGCTGATCACTGTAAGCACCACTGCCGGTGGTATATGATTTGTCTTAACCCTCTAACTGCTACATCTGCAGGACAGCTTGTTCTTTAGAAAGAAAGAAGACTTATAGATTATTTGATTTTCTCACCTTGCTTCACGGGTGGAAGGAAAGAAAATCACTTGATTCCCCCATCAACACTGACTGTTACAGAGATCCTTCTAGACGACTAATGGATGCTAACCCCCTGGGGAAGACTAGAAAGTCAAAACGCGTTGGATTGTCCTTCTTTTGTGCATCTGTTATTACTCTTGTGTTCTTGCACCTTATACAGTTTTATGCCAGTATACCTGCATTTTAATATTCTATGATATGCTATGTTGTCCCCATTATTTCTAGGGGCAATTTAATGTTGCCTCAAAGAGGAGTTCCAGCCTGTAAAAAAAAAAAGAAATTAGAAGTCAGCAGCTACAAATACTTTAGCTGCTGACTTATAATATCAGAACACTTACCTGTCCAGGGATCCCACAATGCCGACACCCAAAGCCGACCCGTCCATTGCCTGTGGGAGCATCTTCACCAAGGGAAACAGGAAGTGTAGCGTTGCAGCTTCACAGCCTGGCTTCCTGCTGCACACGCGCCTGTGGCACTACGCTTTCTGAATGGTCCCGCTGTCTTCTGGGACCTGGGGGAAGTAGGAGGGGCCGGAAATGTTGTAGATTCTTGTGCGGCAATCTTACCCGGAAGTTTGTACCTGGTTTTGACAGGTACAATGTTTTACCAGGCCCTTCAGGTCTGGTATGGATTTTAAGGGGAACCCGGCACCAAAATAAAAATAAAAATTGGAGTGGGGTCCCCCCAAAAATCCATACCAGACCCTTTATCCGAGCACGCAACCTGGCAGGCTGCAGGAAAAGAGGGGGGGTGAGAGAGCGCCCTCCCTCCTGAACCGTACCAGGCCTAATGCCCTCAACATGGGGAGGATGTCCCCATGTTGATGGAGACAAAGGCCTCATCCCCATAACCCTTGCCCGGTGGTTGTAGGGGTCTACGGGCGGGGGGCTTATCGAAATCTGGAATCCCCCTAACAAAGGGAACCACCAAATTCTGCCCCCCCCCCTATGTGAATTGGTAACGGGGTACATTGTACCCCTACCATTTCACAAAGAAAGTGTAAAAAATTGTAAAAAAACACACAGACACAGTTGGGATAAGTCCTTTTTATAAAAATACCTAAAAAATCAAAAAACTATTCTATCGATGCAATCCCGTCTGTCCAGCGTTGTTCTCTATGTCCCGCGGTGAGCCGATGTCCAGCGATGCTCCAGTCTCCACTCGAGCACGAAACCCCCATGACGTAAGAGTAGGCGGGGTCACCCGTCCACATCATAGGGTAAGCCCCAGCTTTCTCCGGCAAGCAGGGCTTCCCCAAATACATGGGTAGGACATCACAGGGCGGGGTCACCTGCCCACGTCATTGGGTAACCCAAGAGGGGGTTACCCAATGACGTGGGCGGGTGACCCCGCCCTGTGACGTCACACGGCGGGGTCACCCGCCCATGTCATTGGGTAGGCCCCACTTCCCGGAGAAAGCTGGGGCTTACCCTACGATGTGGATGGGTGACCCTGCCCATGACATCACGGGGCGGGGTCACCCGCCCACGTCATTGGGTAACCCCCTCTTGGGTTACCCAATGACGTGGGCAGGTGACCCCGCACCATGACGCACATGGCTCGGTCACTGCCCACATCATTGGGTAAGCCCCGCTTGCCGGAGAAAGTCAGGGCTTACCCTATGATGTGGACGGGTGACCCCGCCCCCTCTTACGTCACAGGGGTTTCATGTGGAGTGGAGACTGCAGCATCGCTGGACATCGGATCACCGCGGGACATACAGGATTACATCGCTAGAATAGTTTTTTGTTTTTTTTTAATAAAGGACTTATCCCAACTGTGTCTGTGTTTTATTTTTATTTTTTTTACACTTTCTTTGTGAAATGGTAGGGGTACAATATACCCCGTTACCAATTCACATAGGGGGGGGGCGGAATCTGGAGGTCCCCTTTGTTAAAGGGGCTTCCAGATTTCGATAAGCCCCCCGCCCGCAGACCCCCACAACCACCGGGCAAGGGTTGTGGGGAGGAGGCATCCTCCCCATGCTCTCTCGCCCCCCACCCCTCCTTTCCTGCGGCCTGCCAGGTTGCATGCTCGGATAAGGGTCTGGTATGGATTTTTGGGGGGACCCTACGCCATTTTATTTTACGTTTTGGTGCGGAGACCTGAAGGACCTGATATGGAATTTGGGGGGGACCCCCACGCTTTTGTTTTTTGGTTTGGGGTTCCCCTTAATATACATACCAGACCCAAAGGGCCTGGTAATGGACTGGTGGGGGGGACCCCTGGCGTTTTTTTCAATGACTTTGATCTGTATTGCTGGGACCCGACTATTCATGAATGGCCACGAGCAGTTTTAAATGACTTTTTTTTCTTTAGAAATGTCATTTTGTGCAGGGACAGTTCTAAACACAGGAAAAATGCGCTACTTTACAGGCATACTATACACACCCCCCAGGTACGAAATTTAAAGGAACATTTCACTTTTATTGTTTCACGCCTTATTAAAATCACTGCTCCTGAAAAAACTGAAGTTTTCAAAACTTTTTTTTGCATTGATACATGTCCCCAACACTTTTTAGGACAATAACTTGCATAATAACCTTTAAAATAACCTTTAAAATGAGCACTTTAGATTTCTCTGATAGACTTTTAAAGGGTGTTCCGCGGCTTTTCGAATTTGCCATGAACACCCCAAATCGACTCGAACATAAAGCTCATCCCTACTGTTTAGTGGTCATTGCTACCTCAGTACCTTCAGCTCCAGTGTGGGAATGTTAAACACAGATCAAGTATAAAGATAAAGAATCGTATTTTCTTGTTTGTTGTTGTTTCTCTTCCTGTTATCATTATCTTATTATACAGACAAGGTTTTTTTTGTTGAGTCTAGGTTCACATTGATGCAATTTGGCTTGCGATTTGACATGTCATATTGCATGCCAAATCTGCGGCTATTGCCGGCAATGGCACCGCCCGAATCGGTGCGACGCCGACTTTGCAGCGCCGCACCGATTCCCAAAAGTAGTTTCTGTGTTAATTTTGGCGACTTTGGGTGCGGTTTCAATAGACACTGTGCAGGAACCCTCACAGAAGATATCTCTGAGATCACCCCCAAAGTCGGACTGACATGCGGGAATGAAATTGCGCAAGTTCAGCTGAACTCGAACGATTTAAATCCCGCAGCAGTGTAAACGAGGGCTAAATGCTAAATAGAAAAGCTAAAAGCTAAATGCTAAATAGAGAAATGTCAACAGATAAATTCTTGAAATAGTAATGAACTTTCTTGATACGGGGGTCCTATGGCGCGGCCCCTGACATCGCACAATATTCACTGAATGTACTGCTAAGTTACTACAGAAAGCTGTCAGAGATGCAGATATCCACAGGAGAAGATCAGAGACTGCGGACATGCTATATAGGAGGTGTTGGAGACTGAGCATATGCTTCAGGGCACAGTTATAGACTGGAAAAAAGGTTACCTGAAACTGCTAGAGATCGCCGGTATTATAGACCTTTTACAAATTAACGCTTCCACATTTCTGCTCCCTGCAGCCCACTTAAAAATTTCTTGCGCCACATTTGATATTTCTCTCAGCAAGATCCATTATAAAAGATCAGAGGAACAAAAACATAAAAAGAGAAAAGGGAATGGACCGCACAGAATAATATAATGTGCAAGAAATAAACCAAATCATTTAACCGCTGCAAACCAGCCTAATAAATATTTCTCCTCCACTCACCCGATTTAGCAGGATTTCATCCCCGCTGTGAAATTTACTCGACATGTAACAATAGGTGGGCAGAAAACCACTAAGGCAAATGGGAAAGTGCTGTAAATACCCTGCAATGCATGTGGCTGTGGCTTGTCTGTTGTCAAAGAATTCGGTTAAAAACAGGCGGTGAGGAGGCATCACATTGCTTTCTTACTGTAGCCTCTGAAAGTGCAATCCAGTCTCAGGCCTCGTACACACGACCGAGTTTCTCGGCAAAAACCAGCAAGAAACTTGCTGGGATTTTTTTTTGCCGAGGAAACCGATCGTGTGTACATTTTTCGACGAGGAAACTGTCGAGGATCCCGTCGAGCCAAAAAGAGAGCATGTCTTCTTTTTCCTCGACGGCAATGAAGAAACTTGCCTTGTTGAGTTCCTCGACAGCCTAACAAGGAACTCGACGACGTGTTAGTGTTGATACATGCTGTGTGTGTCAGTGATGATGTATGCTGTGTGGGTCAGTGCATACATTGTGTCAGTGTTGGTGTATACTATGTGTTTGTGTTGGTGTTTGCTCTGTGTTAGTGTTGATACATGATGTTTATCGGTGATGATGTATGCTGTGTGTGTCAGTGTTGGTGTTTGCCCTGTGTTAGTGTTGATACATGCTATTTATCAGTGATGATGTATGCTGTGTGTGTCAGTGTTGGTGTTTGCTCTGTGTTAGTGTTGATACATTCTATTTATCAGTGATGATGTATGCTGTGTGTGTCAGTGTTGGTGTTTGCTCTGTGTTAGTGTTGATACATGCTGTGTGTGTCAGTGATGATGTATGCTGTGTGTGTCAGTGATGATGTATGCTGTGTGTGTCAGTGATGATGTATGCTGTGTGTGTCAGTGTTGGTGTTTGCCCTGTGTTAGTGTTGATACATGCTGTTTCTCGGTGATGATGTATGCTGTGTGTGTCAGTGTTGGTGCATGCTCTGTGTTAGTGTTGATACATGCTGTTTATCAGTGGTGATGTATGCTGTGTGTGTCAGTGTTGGTGCATGCACTGTGTTAGTGTTGGTACATGCTGTTTCTCAGTGATGATGTATGCTGTGTGTGTCAGTGTTGGTGTTTGCTCTGTGTTAGTGTTGATACATGCTGTTTCTCAGTGATGATGTATGCTGTGTGTGTCAGTGTTGGTGTTTGCTCTGTGTTGGTCGGTGGTGATGTATGCTGTGTGTGTCAGTGTTGGTGCATGCACTGTGTTAGTGTTGATACATGCTGTGTGTGTGTCAGTGATGATGTATGCTGTGTGTGTCAGTGTTGGTGTTTGCTCTGTGTTGGTCGGTGGTGATGTATGCTGTGTGTGTCAGTGTTGGTGTTTGCTCTGTGTTAGTGTTGATATGTGCTGTTTCTCAGTGATGATGTATGCTGTGTGTGTCAGTGTTTGCTCTGTGTTAGTGTTGATACATGGTATTTATCAGTGATGATGTATGCTGTGTGTGTCAGTGTTGGTGTTTGCTCTGTGTTAGTGTTGATACATGCTGTTTATCAGTGATGGTGTATGCTGTGTGTGTCAGTGTTGGTGTTTGCTCTGTGTTAGTGTTGATACATGCTGTTTATCAGTGATGGTGTATGCTGTGTGTGTCAGTGTTGGTGTTTGCTCTGTGTTAGTGTTGATACATGCTGTTTATCGGTGATGATGTATGCTGTGTGTGTCAGTGTTGGTGTTTGCTCTGTGTTAGTGTTGACACATGCTGTTTATCAGTGATGATGTATGCTGTGTGTGTCAGTGTTGGTGCATGCTCTGTGTTAGTGTTGATACAAGCTGTTAATCGGTGATGATGTATGCTGTGTGTGTCAGTGTTGGTGTTTGCTCTGTGTTAGTGTTGATACATGCTGTTTCTCAGTGATGATGTATACTGTGTGTGTCAGTGTTGGTGTTTGCTCTGTGTTAGTGTTGATACATGCTGTTTATCGGTGATGATGTATGCTGTGTGTGTCAGTGTTGGTGTTTGCTCTGTGTTAGTGTTGACACATGCTGTTTATCAGTGATGATGTATGCTGTGTGTGTCAGTGTTGGTGTTTGCTCTGTGTTAGTGTTGATACATGCTATTTATCAGTGATGATGTATGCTGTGTGTGTCAGTGTTGGTGTTTGCTCTGTGTTAGTGTTGATACACGCTGTTTATCAGTGATGATGTATGCTGTGTGTGTCAGTGTTGGTGTTTGCTCTGTGTTTATCAGTGATGATGTATGCTGTGTGTGTGTCAGTGTTGGTGCATGCACTGTGTCAGTGTTGGTGTTTGCTCTGTGTTAGTGTTGATACATGCTGTTTCTCAGTGATGATGTATGCTGTGTGTGTCAGTGTTGGTGCATGCACTGTGTCAGTCAGTGATGATGTATGCTGTGTGTGTCAGTGTTGGCTCTGTGTTAGTGTTGATACATGCTATTTATCAGTGATGATGTATGCTGTGTGTGTCAGTGTTGGTGCATGCACTGTGTCAGTGTTGGTGTTTGCTCTGTGTTAGTGTTGATACATGCTATTTATCAGTGATGATGTATGCTGTGTGTGTCAGTGATGATGTATGCTGTGTGTGTCAGTGTTGGTGTTTGCTCTGTGTTAGTGTTGATACATGCTATTTATCAGTGATGATGTATGCTGTGTGTGTCAGTGATGATGTATGCTGTGTGTGTCAGTGTTGGTGCATGCACTGTGTTAGTGTTGATACACGCTGTTTATCAGTGATGATGTATGCTGTGTGTGTCAGTGTTGGTGTTTGCTCTGTGTTAGTGTTGATACACGCTGTTTATCAGTGATAATGTATGCTGTGTGTGTCAGTGTTGGTGTTTGCTCTGTGTTTATCAGTGATGATGTATGCTGTGTGTGTGTCAGTGTTGGTGCATGCACTGTGTCAGTGTTGGTGTTTGCTCTGTGTTAGTGTTGATACATGCTGTTTCTCAGTGATGATGTATGCTGTGTGTGTCAGTGTTGGTGCATGCACTGTGTCAGTCAGTGATGATGTATGCTGTGTGTGTCAGTGTTGGTGTTTGCTCTGTGTTGGTCAGTGATGATGTATGCTGTGTGTGTCAGTGTTGGTGTTTGCTCTGTGTTGGTCAGTGATGATGTATGCTGTGTGTGTCAGTGTTGGTGTTTGCTCTGTGTTGGTCAGTGATGATGTATGCTGTGTGTGTCAGTGTTGGTGCATGCACTGTGTCAGTCAGTGATGATGTATGCTGTGTGTGTCAGTGTTGGTGTTTGCTCTGTGTTGGTCAGTGATGATGTATGCTGTGTGTGTCAGTGTTGGTGCATGCACTGTGTTAGTGTTGGTACATGCTGTTTCTAGGTTATGATGTATGCTGTGTGTGTCAGTGTTGGTGTTTGCTCTGTGTTAGTGTTGATACATGCTGTTTCTCAGTGATGATGTATGCTGTGTGTGTCAGTGTTGGTGCATGCTCTGTGTCAGTCAGTGCTACACCTGCAGGCTGGTACCCTCTCCTCTCAGCTGTCACTCTGCTCACGCTGTGGCCAATCGCAGTGCAGGGGGCGGGGCCGCTGCAGTTGAGGCTGGCAGTGCTGTGATCACATCCATTCTCATCTTCTGCAGCCTCTGCTGGATTATCCGGATCTCTGGCTGTCTGCTGATTCTGGACATGTTGCTGCACCCGTTCTCCTGGCTCATCCTGAGTGCCATGACTGCCCTGTGCCTCCTGCAAGGTAGGGAGAAACCCAGCTGCCCCTGCCAGGGGAGTGATTGCAAGCTCTGCAGCTCACTGTGCCTGCTGTGTATTGTGCTACCTGGATAGTGGGAGACGAGTGTATTTGGGGCACCCCCCCCCCCCAGTCCTCTGTCCACCTGCATGTGAGGGGGCTGGGTAGAAAAGGGGGTTGTAGTGATTGACACCCCCCCCCCCCCTCCTGCTGTGTAGTTATTGGTTTTGCATTCCAGAATGTGAAGGGTTAAGTGAAGTCTCTGATCAGGTGACGTTCTCTTCCCCTGCCTGGCACAGGATGGGTTAATAGCCTGGCACTCCGCAGTGCCAACATCCTGCCCTGATCTGTGGAGCAGAGGGCGCTATGAAGGGGTTAAAGGTCCAGGATGCTGATGAAAGCCCCCCTTGTACTGAGCACTGGGGGAGGGGGGGTGGGGGGTCAGTGAATGGCCGGGGAGATCAGTGTACACAGAGCGCACAGGCACTGCTACATACCTGAGCTCAACCAAAAACCTACCTACCGCCTGTGTGCGGGGATCGGCTGTGCGAGAGAAACCTGTTGTGTTCACATCCCTCTCCTCTCTATACAATGTATCCAACTATCCTTCCCATCTACAATGTATCCAACTACTCTTCCCATCTACAATGTATCCGATATATAAATAAAAACAATGTATACGGCTATCCTTCACATATACATTGTATCCAATCGACGCATCAATTGTATCTCATACATACAATGTATCCATCCTGTGTACACCTACCGTTATCTATCTGATATAGACTTATCATGTATACTTGCAGCACACATACACTGTATCCATCCGATATACTCGCTCTCCATAGTCTGTCCGATCATCTCCTCCCAGCCCGGAGATCGGTCAGCTCTGGCAAATTGCCATTGATGGTGACACCGATATGATTGGCAGAAGTTTGAGCAGAAGGCACACCCCATCAATTAGCACTTATATGTTCTCTCTACTTTCCTGACATCTTCTCCCCCACCGCAAGCATCCCCCCAATCTCTATCCTCTGCGCATCTCTCCATCCTCCTCAGCCCCAGACATAATCCTCCTACTCCGGGCACCCCCCCCCCCAGCCCCCTACCTTGGGCCCCCCCCCCCAATCCAATACCCCATGATAGTATTTCATCCCTCTTACTCCCCTACCCTAGGCTTCCCTCCACCCCCTCACCCCCCTTCCAGTACTCTATCCCCAAGGTAGTACGCCATCCCCCTTATCCTCCTCACTAGGCATCCCTCCACCCCCTCACCCCCCTTCCAGTACTCCATCACCCCCCTCCAGCCCCCTACCTTGGGCATCCCCCCCCCCAATGCCCAAGATAGTATTTCATCCCTCTCACTCCCAGACCCTAGGCTTCCCTCTATCCCCTCACCCCCCATTCCAGTACTCCACCCCCCCCATACCCCAAGGTAGTACTCCATTCCCCTTATCCTCCTCCCTAGGCTTCCCTCCATCCCCTCACCCCCCCTTCCAGTACTCCATCTCTCCCCCCTCCAGCCCCCTACCTTAGGAAATTCTCCACCCCCCCCCCATACTACAAGGTAGTACTCCATTCCCCTTATCCTCCTCCCTAGGCTTCCCTCCATCCCCTCACCCCCTTCCAGTACTCCACCCCCCCCCCCATACCCCAAGGTAGTACTCCATTCCCCTTATCCTCCTCCCTAGGCTTCCCTCCATCCCCTCACCCCCCCTCCAGTACTCCATCACCCACCTCCAGCCCCCTACCTTAGGAAATTCTCCACACCCCCCCCCCCCCCCATGCCCAAACCAAAATTCGTATTTCATCCCTCTCACTCCCAGACCTTAGGCTTCCCTATCCCCTCACCCCCCCCCCCTCCAATCCAGTACTCCCCCCCCCCCATACCCCAAGGTAGCACTCCATCCCCCTTATCCTCCTCCCTAGGCTTCACACCATCCCCTCACCCCCCTTCCAGTACTCCATCTCCCCCCCCCATACCCCAAGGAAGTCTTCAATCCCCCTTATCCTTCTCCATTGGCTATCCTCTATCCCCCTCATCCCCTACCTCGAGAAGTACCCCCCCCCCCACCTCAGGTATCTCTCCATCCCCATCAATCCACCTCCCCATGATTCAAGGTAGTACTCCATCCCGCTTATCCTCCTCTCCTCCTCCCTAGGCTTCACTCTATCCCCTCACCCCTTTCAGTACTCCACCCCCCCCCCCCCCCAAGGCAGTATTCCATCCCCC
The DNA here is from genome assembly GCF_905171775.1 of Rana temporaria. Classification (NCBI taxonomy): domain Eukaryota; kingdom Metazoa; phylum Chordata; class Amphibia; order Anura; family Ranidae; genus Rana; species Rana temporaria. Next base: position 128,098,238 of record NC_053498.1, read on the forward strand.
TTATCCTTCCCATTGGCTTCCCTCTATCTCACTCAACCCCTACCTCGAGCAGTACTCTATCCCCCTCAACCCCCCCCCCCCTCACCCACCTCAGGCATGTCTCCATCCCCATCAACCCCCCCCTCCCCCAATGCAATACTCCATCCCCCTTACCCATCTACCCTAGGTTTCCCCCTATTACCCTTCACCCCCTACCCCCAGCAGTATCCCATCACCCCCCCCCCCAATACTACAAGGCAGTACTCCATCCCCCTTTACCTCTCAACCCTTTAGGCTTCTCTATATTCATTAAGCCCCTGGGTCCCAGCCCCCCCCCTCTTATTATTCGCCCCTTGTCACCTCACTTGCTAATTACACAGGGATCGGGGTCCGCACTCCGCGGGGGAGGGTGGCGGGTGGGATCTGGGTGTACATTGTGGAGGGAGGGACTCAGAGAGGCGCTGTGTTGGCGCAGAATAGGCGCAGCTGTGGGTCGAGGACCCGATGGCGGTGTCGGTAGAGTCGGATCGCCCAGTCTTCCTTTCTCCAACAGTTAGTCCAACTACAGCAGCCAATCAGCTATCTCCTCTCCCTGATTTCCGCTCCGCGCTGTGGATGAGATGTGCGGAGCTCTGCGCTGATCCAGGAGAACCTGTCATTTCTGAACTTATCCTATATGATTATATCAGACTGAGCTATGACATGACATCATTAATCCTCATTCTGCTCCAGTATCAGAGGCCACGTGAAAGCTGACAATTGTCTGACGTCACACTATGTACACTCCGGGGCTGGGAGACAGTGTGAGGACATATAGCAAGCACACCTTCTGTCTTATGGGTTCTCCTTTGAAATAAACAGAACACATCAGCGCATGATGCCATGTATGTAAACGCCCATCAGGACACACGGATGCAAATTGTGACACTTGGATGAAAATCATGGCGCAAATCATGATACACGTCACGACACATTGACGCAAATCATGATACAGGGATGCAAATCATGACACAGGGAAGCAAATCATGGAGCAAATCTTAACACAGGGACACAAATCATGACACAAGGACGCAAATCATGACACAAGGACGCAAATCATGGCGCAAATCATAACACAGGGACGCAAATCACGACACATGGACGTAGATCATGACGCATGGAAGCAAATCATGACACACGAACGCAAATCATGACACAGGGACGCAAATCACGACACACAGACGCATATCATGACACATGGATGCAAATCATGACACACGGATGCAGATCATGACACACGGATGCAGATCATGACACACGGATGCAAATCATGACACACGGACACAAATCATGACACAGGGATGCAAATCATGACACATGGACGCAAATCATGACACATGGACGCAAATCATGACACAGGGACGCAAATCATGACACAGGGACGAAAAATCATGACACAGGGATGCAAATCATGACACACGGACGCAAATCATGACACAGGGATGCAAATCATGACACACGGACGCAAATCATGACACAGGGATGCAAATCAAGACACGGACGCAAATCATGACTCACGGACGCAAATCATGACACAGGGATGCAAATCATGACACACGGATGCAGATCATGACACACGGATGCAGATCATGACACACGGATGCAAATCATGACACACGGACGCAAATCATGACACAGGGATGCAAATCATGACACACGGACGCAAATCATGACACAGGGATGCAAATCATGACACACGGATGCAAATCATAACACACGGACGCAAATCATGACACAGGGATGCAAATCATGACACACGGATGCAGATCATGACACACGGATGCAAATCATGACACACGGACGCAAATCATGACACAGGGACGCAAATCATGACACAGGGATGCAAATCATGACACACGGATGCAGATCATGACACACGGATGCAAATCATGACACACGGATGCAAATCATGACACAGGGATGCAAATCATGACACACGGACACAAATCATGACACAGGGATGCAAATCATGACACACGGACGCAAATCATTACACAGGGATGCAAATCATGACACATGGACGCAAATCATGACACATGGACACAAATCATGACACAGGGACGAAAAATCATGACACAGGGATGCAAATCATGACACACGGACGCAAATCATGACACAGGGACGCAAATCATGACACACGGACGCAAATCATGACTCACGGACGCAAATCATGACACAAGGACGCAAATCATGACACATGGACGCAAATCATGACACATGGACGCAAATCATGACACACGGACGCAAATCATGACACATGGACGCAAATCATGACACATGGACCCAAATCATGACACGAGGACGCAAATCATGATACAGGGACGAAAAATCATGACCCACGGATGCAAATCATGACACAGGGACGAAAAATCATGACACATGGACACAAATCATGACACAGGGACGCAACTCATGACACATGGACACAAATCATGACACAGGGACACAAATCATGACACACGGATGCAAATCATGACACAGGGACGAAAAATCATGACACACGGTCGCAAATCATGACACACGGACGCAAATCATGACCCTCGGATGCAAATCATGACACAGGGACGAAAAATCATGACCCACGGATGCAAATCATGACACAGGGACAAAAAATCATGACACATGGACACAAATCATGACACAGGGACAAAAAATCATGACACATGGACACAAATCATGACACAGGGACGCAACTCATGACACATGGACACAAATCATGACACACGGACACAAATCATGACACACGGATGCAAATCATGACACATGGACGCAAATCATGACACACGGACACAAATCATGACACACGGACGCAAATCATGACACATGGACACAAATCATGACACACGGACGCAACTCATGACACATGGACACAAATCATGACACACGGACACAAATCATGACACACGGACGCAACTCATGACACATGGACACAAATCATGACACACGGACACAAATCATGACACACGGACACAAATCATGACACACGGACGCAAATCATGACACATGGACGCAAATCATGACACACGGACGCAAATCATGACACACGGACGCAAATCATGACACATGGACGCAAATCATGACACACGGACGCAAATCATGACCCACGGCTGCAAATCATGACCCACGGCTGCAAATCATGATACACTGACGCAAATCATGATACACGGACGCAAATCATGACCCACGGATGCAAATCATGACACACGGACGCAAATAATGACCCATGGACGCAAATCATGACACACGGACGCAAATCATGACACGTGAACCCACATTAAGGCACATACAGTAATAGCACACCATGACATACAGACACATACAACACATGACTGCACAAACACACACATAGACATGTGAACACACACCACAACACACAAATGCACATCATGACATGGGAACACATGTAGATGTGTGTTGATGGACCTGAGCATACAAAGTACACAGTAATGCGCATCTGCATGGAACTTGATTCATTTTAAAACATTCAACAGGAAACCGCAAATCAGAAAAGGGGTGTTGGGCTTTAGAGGTCAGGTGACCTTTGACCCCCGACACTCAGGCTGACCAGGAGACAAGTCATGGTCAGCCTGCAGGGTTCTGATTGGTTCACATTCTTGTGTCGGCCCCACCATGACCAGTTCTTTTTCTCAGTGGTTTGTAATTGCTGATCTTCTATTGGAGAACCCCCTGGCAGTGGATGTAGCTCCAGTACTCTGATTGGCTGGAGGCACCGGCCCTGCCAGTCAGATGGTGTGTGTAGCGTTGTGCTGCGAATTTAAATTTCTTGCATCCCTCGTTGTCTTATGTCACTCTATCAGGATCTTTGTATGATGTCTGGTCTTATTGGCTGAAGCAATGAAAGCTTCACCCAATCAGGGCACAGAACACCCCATAGCCCTTGTATGCCCAATTACTTGCATATAAGCCTTAAAAATGGGCACTTTTGCTTTTTCACGTTCGGTTCCCATAGATTTCAATGGGATCTGTTATTCAAAACTTTCCCGATTTTCGGAAGTTCTTGTGCAAACCGAACAGGGGGTCGTTGGGCCAATCCCTACAACTGTGTACTGCGATGGCCTGCCTGCCTGACTGCATACACATCGAAAGTGTTTAGGTTAAACCTCCTTTTATATGGTTTTGGTAAATCTAAAGGAAAATTGAATAATGTATGGCCAGCCTTACTGATGATCCTTATTGTGCGCTTACCTGAAAGTATGGAAATCATGTCCTGCCAGGGATCTGCTGTATGGCTCATGATACTCCCCGTCTGGTAGTGAATTAAAGTGATTGTAAAAATTCAATTATAATTTTTTTTAATTAACAAACATGTTATACTTACCTGCTCTGTGCAATCGTTTTGCACAGAGCAGCCCCGATCCCCTTCTTCTGGAGTCCCCACCGGTACTCCAGGCTCCTCTTCATAGGGGGCCCAGAGGGAAATCTGATTTCCCCCGGGAGCACACGTGCGGGCTCGCTCCCGAGTCCCCCTGCTGCGTCCATTGACAGAGACAGCAGGACTCAGCCCTAACCCCCACGTCACAGCTTTTAATGGACAGCAGTGGGAGCCAATGGCTCCTGTTGTTATCAATCTGCCCAATAAGGAGAGAGACAGTGGCTGGAGCTGCTGCACTCTTGCACATCGCTGGCTCGGATCGGGGTCGGGTAACTAAAAGGGGAGGGTCTTGGGGGTGGAGCTACATCACGGGAGGTTTTTCACCTTTTAAGGTGAAAAACCTTAAAGCTTTACAATCACTTTAACCCCTTCTAGACTATGGCACCATTTGCCAGTAGATGTAAAACTTTTGATGTGCGCGCAGTCACCCCCCTTCCCCCACTGGGGATCCGCTCTGTACTCAGAACGCAGTTGGCTGGCCTGGTTGTAGAACATTGTCATAGTGTGTGTGTGTGTATTATCTCATGTGATACATCTGAATTATTTCTTTTGATGGGGGAAATATTTTAGTGACTATACAGGGAAGAGCTGTCCCTTTCCCTCTGCTGCCTGTAGACATCAGCCTACTCTGCCTAATGGGAAGTCAGAGCTTGCTGATTTAGAATTCGCAGACTGACATGTGGAGAAGGGTAAGCTGGTCATACACTTTACAATCTGGTTGTAGAATCTCTGTATTATTTCCTTAAAGGGTAAATAAAGCCAAGAATACATCTGTTTTAAAGGTCCAATGCTCACGAGATTCTCCGCCCATGTGGGCATCTTCTCCCCAGCTTCTTCCAGGTGCCAGTCTTTGACCATCTTGATGACATCAATCTGCAGACGTGCAGGAGTGCAGTCAAACTCACACACAGGCACTGTGCTGGAAAGCAAACTGAGCTGCACATGCCCAGTTCAGTGTTCATTTTACAGAGGCAGATACGTTTATTTTTTTGCAGAAGTGACATTCCAGCCATACACTATACAATCAGATTGTACAATCTCTGTTTGGTCTGACAGAACTATGTAGCATGAGGACAGACCTAAATAATGGATTCAATTTGTATCCAACCAGGCAGGCCTTTGCACTAAATAGTTGATGTTAGATCTAAAGGCGATTGCGTAGTTTATCAGCCACCTTTAGAGTTACCAACATTATGTAATATGAGGACAACCCTAAACAACAGACCCAGGTTATTATGAAGTCAGGCAGGCCCTTGCACAAAATAGTTAATGGTAGATTCAATCTAAATGAGATTGTACAATCAGATTGTATAATGTATGATCAGCCTTACATTTCTTCTTCTCCTCTTATGTATGTGTGATCGGTATGGAATATGGAGAAATCTGACAGATATGCAGCGGGTACTGACCGGTCCTTGCAGCGGCCTGTCAGGACTGTGAGTGACCCTGTAAGAAGAACCTATGGAAGTTGTGCACTGCTCCTCGGGGCAGTGTTGTTAGAGAGTGGGAGAGCACAGTGATTATTACTAGCATCTATAGCTGCTGGCAATAATGGCATGCCAAAATTCCATGCTGGTTGTATCTAAGTTGATCGATGGAGCGACTTGGGTACAATCAGCCTGCCCATAAAAGGTTCGAATCTGCTAAATCGTCCGATATTCCAACCATCTATGGCCGGCTTTAATGTCTTCCCTCCCGCTGGCTATGAAATTGCCTGCACTATTTTCTTTTGTAAATGCTCCATCCCATGGATGCCATCAGGTATTGCAGTAACATACATGCCAACAGTTCAGGATTTGGCGGGACAGTCCCACATCTTGGTCCTCTGACCTGCTGATGCTGTGTCCCGGGCCGTGTCCTGGAATCACAGCATTCAAGTTATTGGGGTTACTGCACATGCACAGTAATTCAAGAAAGAATTCATTGTGGGGATCGGGGCAACTATTGGATGGCTTCTGCCTCTGTTTAGAGGCGGAGTCTGGGTGAGACCAACTTGGAAAGCAGTAATGGAGGGCATTTCCTGAATATTTAGAGGCGGAGTCTGGGTGGGATTAATTGGTAAAGCAGGTATAGAGGGCATTTCCTGTATGTTTAGAGGCGGAGTCTGGGTGGGACCAACTGGTAAAGCAGATATAGAGGGCATTTCCTGTATGTTTAGAGGCGGAGTCTGGGTGGGACCAACTGGTAAAGCAGGTATAGAGGGCATTTCCTGTATGTTTAGAGGCGGAGTCTGGGTGGGATCAATTGGTAAAGCAGGTATAGAGGGCATTTCCTGTGTGTTTAGAGGCGGAGTCTGGATGGGATTAATTGGTAAAGCAGGTATAGAGGGCATTTCCTGTATGTTTAGAGGCGGAGTCTGGGTGGGATTAATTGGTAAAGCAGGAATGGGGGGCATTTCCTGTATGTTTAGAGGCGGAGTCTGGGTGGGACCAACTGGTAAAGCAGGTATAGAGGGCATTTCCTGTATGTTTAGAGGCGGAGTCTGGGTGGGATCAACTGGTAAAGCAGGTATAGAGGACATTTCCTGTATGTTTAGAGGCGGAGTCTGGGTGGGATCAATTGGTAAAGCAGGTATAGAGGGCATTTCCTGTATGTTTAGAGGCGGAGTCTGGGTGGGATCAATTGGTAAAGCAGGTATAGAGGGCATTTCCTGTATGTTTAGAGGCGAAGTCTGGGTGGGACCAACTGGTAAAGCAGGTATAGATGACATTTCCTGTATGTTTAGAGGCGGAGTCTGGGTGGGATCAATTGGTAAAGCAGGTATAGAGGGCATTTCCTGTATGTTAAGAGGCGGAGTCTGGGTGGGATCAATTGGTAAAGCAGGTATAGATGACATTTCCTGTATGTTTAGAGGCGGAGTCTGGGTGGGTTCAATTGGTAAAGCAGGTATAGAGGACATTTCCTGTATGTTTAGAGGCGGAGTCTGGGTGGGTTCAATTGGTAAAGCAGGTAGGGGGGAATTTCCTGAATATTTAGAGGTGGGGTCTGGGTTGGATCAATTTGTATTGCAGGTATGGAGGGCATGTTCTGCATATTTAGAGGTGGGGCCTGGGTGGGATCAATTTGGAAGGCAGGTATGGAGGGCTTTTTCTGCATATTTAGAGGAGGGGTCTGGGTGAGACCAACTGGGAAATAAGTTATGGAGGGCATTTCCTGAATAGAGGCGGAGTTTAGGTGGGGTCAATTTGTAAAATAAGGTATGGAGGGCTTCTCTTGTATATTTAGAGGTGGAGTCTGGGTGAGACAAACTTGGAAAGCAAGTATGGAAGGCATTTCCTGTATATTTAGAGGCGGAGTCTGGGTGGGATCAATTTGGAAAGCAGGTATGGAGGGCATTTCCTGTATATTTAGAGGTGGAGTCTGGGTGGGATAAATTTGTATAGCAGGTATGGAGGGCATTTTCTGCATATTTAGAGGGGGGGTCTGGGTGGGACCAACTGGGAAAGAAGGTATGGAGGGCATTTTCTGAATATTTAGAGGCGGAGTCTGGGTGGGATCAATTTGGAAAGTGTTTCATGCTACATGCGCTTAATCATGTAGCGTTAAACGCTTCAACGCTGTTCCCTGCCTGCAGTAGCTGTGATCTTTGTATTGATGGATTACCAATAAATCTTTTTGCAGTTTTCATACATTTGAGTGCGGTCACCCACTTTTCATACCTGGGTGGGACAGGTCCTCTTGATGGTGTGCACAGAATCATTTGTCAGGTTGCTGCTGAGACTCTGATCCCCATACATTGTACTTGTAATTGTAGTTACATTGTTAAATAAAGACACATTTCCATCAAATCCAATTTATGATTGCTAGAGGAAGAAGAGCACCAATAGGGATTTGTCTTTCAAATGAAACAAGAAATATGATTTGTCCTTCTCACCTCTCCTTCCCTCTTCTTAGTAACAGTCTTTAAACATCAGTGATGAGAAAAAGGACTGTCCCTTGAAGCTGAGGATAGTCAGCATTTGTACTGAAGAAATTTTATTCAGGGTCCTGAGGGCCACAATCCTCCATTGAGGGCCCCTAGTATCATGATTATGTGTTTTCCCACCAGTCACCAGATTTGGCATTTTTGGCTTTCAGCTGTCGGGTATAAAGGACATTGGTGGCTGTGACACGACAGACAGTTCTTATTGTGGCAACTTTGATACATCAGGTCTATGATAAATCTCACCGCACAGGTTATATTCTCGCCTTGAGATCCACCGAAAACTAGAATCTGCTCGATTGTGTACTAACCAATTGTTAGATGAGGTAGGTCCTCATTTTACATAGTTTTGGTAAATCTAGGGTTCAATGTTCAAGGATTGTATGATCAGATCAGGGCCGGCCCTACCATGGGTCCCAGTGGGTCCATTGTACCCAGGCAGCACTTTCAGAGGGGCAGCATATTGAACCACAGCCACTTCTCCTTCTCTTCAATTTACATAGTGCCCATCATTGCAGCCTATCAGTTCCACCTCATCAGTACCCAGCAGTGCAGCCTACCAGTGCCCATCATTGAAGCCTATCAGTGCCCATCATTGCAGCCTAAGTGTGCCGCCTTATTAGTGCCATCTAGCAGTGCTGCATATCAGTGCAGCCTCATCAGTGCCGCCTCATCAGTGCTGCCTCATCAGTTCCCATCAGTGCCACCCCATTAGTGCCCATTGTTGCAGCCTATAAGTTCTCATCATTGCTGCATATTAGTGCCTATCAGTGCAGCCTCATCAGTGCAGCCATCAGTGCCCATCATTGCAGCCTATCAGCGCACATCAGTGCAGCCTATTAGTGCCCATTAGTGCAGCCTATCAGTGCCAACTATTAAAGCCTATCAGTGCTCATCATTGCTGCATATTAGTGCCTATCAGTGCAGCCTCATTAATGCCCATCAGTGCCACCTCATCAGTGCCCATCAGTGCAGCCTATCAGTACCCAGCAGTACAGCCTATCAGTGCCCATCATTGCAGCCTATATGTGCCGCCTCATTAGTGCAACCTAGCAGTGCTGCATATAAGTGCAGCCTCATCAGTGCCTCCTCATCAGTGCTGGCTCATCAGTTCCCATCAGTGCCACCCCATTAGTGCCCATTGTTGCAGCCTATCAGTTCCCATCATTGCTGCATATTAGTACTTATCAGTGCAGCTTCATCAGTGCCGCCTCATTAGTGCCCATCAATGCCACCTCATCAGTGCCCATCAATGCCACCTCATCAGTGCCCATCATTGAAGCCTATCAGTGCCCATCATTGCAGCCTATCAGTGCCCATCAGTGCAGCCTCATTAGTGCCTCTTTATCAGTGCTGCCTCATCAGTAACGCCCCATTAGTGCCCATCATTGCAGCCTCATCAGTGCCGCCTCATTAACACCCATCAGTGCCACCTCATCAGTGCAGCCTATGAGTGCCCATCAGTGCAGCCTATCAGTGCCCATCATTTCAGCCTATCAGCACACATCAGTCCAGCCTATTAGTGCCCATTAGTGCAGCCTATCAGTGCCAACTATTGAAGCCTATCAGTGCCCATCATTGCTGCATATTAGTGCCTATCAGTGCAGCCTCATCAGTGCCGCCTCATTAATGCCCATCAGTGCCACCTCATCAGTGCCCATCAGTGCAGCCTATCAGTACCCAGCAGTGCAGCCTATCCGTGCCCATCATTGAAGCCTATCAGTGCCCATCATTGCAGCCTATGTGTGCCGCCTCATTAGTGCCACCTAGCAGTGCTGCATATACGTGCAGCCTCATCAGTGCCTCCCCATCGGTGCTGCCTCATCAGTTCCCATCAGTGCCACCCCATTAGTGCCCATTGTTGCAGCCTATCAGTTCCCATCATTGCTGCATATTAGTACTTATCAGTGCAGCCTCATCAGTGCCCATCATTGAAGCCTATCAGTGCCCATCATTGCAGCCTATCAGTGCCCATCATTGCAGCCTATCAGTGCCCATTAGTGCCACCTATCAGTGCTGCATATCAGTGCAGCCTCATCGGTGCCTCTTCATCAGTGCTGCCTCATCAGTACCGCCCCATTAGTGACCATCAGTGAAGTCCATCAGTGCCCATCATTGCAGCCTATCAGTGCCCATCATTGCAGCCTATCAGCGCACATCAGTGCAGCCAACTATTGAAGCCTATCAGTGCCAATCAGTGAAGAAGAAAATTTAATAACAGAAACTGAGAAAAAAGTTTTTTTTTTTTTAAATTTCTGACTTTTTTGTTTGTTTAGCAAAAAATAAAAAAACCCCAGTGGTGATCAAATACCACCAAAAGAATGATCTGTGGAAAAAAAAATCGTAAAAATGTAATTTGGGTACAGGGTTGCATGACCGCGCAATTGTCATTCAAAACGTGACCGCGCTGGAAGCTGAATATTGGCCTGGGCAGGAAGAGGGTGACAGTGACCAGTGTTGAAGTGGTTAATGGAGGAATCTGATCAGCAATACTGACAGTTCTCCCTTTAGTCACTTTAAGACCCTCAATACACGTTACAATCCAACCAAACAATCTGTTTACACTTAAGTTTAGATCTACCAAATCTAAATAACGCAAAGACCTACCCATACTATCCAATCAGGCAGGCCCTTGCACTACACACTTGTATCTAAAAGAGATTGTACAATGTGATTGTATAGTGTATGGGCAGCCTTAGACAGACAGATGTTTTTCAGACGTGACCCACAAACATAAGCCTGGAATTCAGTGGGTATCTGTTGCCCCCGGAATGGCATTGTGTGTGACTGACCTCCGGGCTGGATTCTGATTAATATTCTCCTCCGGATCTCTGGCGACTCCCGTCAAATCTTCTCCCGTTTAATGGCTCGTTTGGCTGATTTGTTTGGGTTTTATCGTCGAGTTTTCACTTGGCTCAGCAAAGCTTGTAAAATGTCCGTTCAGCCGGCCATTAAAAAACACTAATTATCAGACGGCTTCTGCTAAATGAGGGTCGTGTCTGGAGAACTCAACGCAGCAGCCAATCACGGAGCAGCTTTCATTTTGTGTTTTTTTATTTTTTTATTCCATACACTGGAAATGGGATGTCTAATTGGTTGGTGCTCTTTGACACATCATTGCTCTCGGCTACATTGGGGGACACCATGATGTAAGGGGGGACACTGATGGGGACCATGATGTAAGGGGGGGACACTGATGTGGACCATGATGTAAGGGGGAGACACTGATGGGGACCATGATGTATGGGGGGACATTGATGGGGACCATGATGTAAGGGGGGACACTGATGGGGACCATGATGTAAGGAGGGACACTGATGGGGACCATGATGTAAGGGGGGACACTGATGGGGACCATGATGTATGGGGGGACATTGATGGGGACCATGATGTAAGGGGGGACACTGATGGGGACCATGATGTATGGGGGGACACTGATGGGGACCATGATGTAAGGGGGGACACTGATGGGGACCATGATGTAAGGAGGGACACTGATGGGGACCATGATGTAAGGGGGGACACTGATGGGGACCATGATGTATGGGGGGACATTGATGGGGACCATGATGTAAGGGGGGACACTGATGGGGACCATGATGTAAGGGGGGACACTGATGTGGACCATGATGTAAGGGGGGACACTGATGGGGACCATGATGTAGGGGGGACACTGATGTGGACCATGATGTAAGGGGGGACACTGATGGGGACCATGATGTAAGGGGGGGACACTGATGTGGACCATGATGTAAGGGGGGGCACTGATGGGGACCATGATGTAAGGGGGGGACACTGATGGGGACCATGATGTAAGGGGGGACACTGATGGGGACCATGATGTATGGGGGGACATTGATGGGGACCATGATGTAAGGGGGGACACTGATGTGGACCATGATGTAAGGGGGACACTGATGGGGACCATGATGTAAGGGGGGACACTGATGTGGACCATGATGTAGGGGGGGGCACTGATGGGGACCATGATGTAAGGGGGGGGGACACTGATGGGGACCATGATGTAAGGGGGGACACTGATGGGGACCATGATGTATGGGGGGACATTGATGGGGACCATGATGTAAGGGGGGACACTGATGGGGACCATGATGTAAGGGGGGACACTGATGGGGACCATGATGTAGGGGGGGGCACTGATGGGGACCATGATGTAAGGGGGGGGACACTGATGGGGACCATGATGTAAGGGGGGACACTGATGGGGACCATGATGTATGGGGGGACATTGATGGGGACCATGATGTAAGGGGGGACACTGATGGGGACCATGATGTAAGGGGGGACACTGATGGGGACCATGATGTAAGGGGGGACACTGATGGGGACCATGATGTAAGGGGGGACACTGATGTGGACCATGATGTAAGGGGGGACACTGATGGGGACCATGATGTAAGGGGGGACACTGATGTGGACCATGATGTAAGGGGGGGGCACTGATGGGGACCATGATGTAAGGGGGGGACACTGATGGGGACCATGATGTAAGGGGGGACACTGATGGGGACCATGATGTAAGGGGGGACACTGATGGGGACCATGATGTAAGGGGGGACACTGATGTGGACCATGATGTAAGGGGGGACACTGATGGGGACCATGATGTAAGGGGGTACACTGATGAGGACCATGATGTAAGGGGGGACACTGATGGGGACCATGATGTAAGGGGGGACACTGATGTGGACCATGTTGTAAGGAGGGACACTGATGGGAACCAGAATGTAAGGGGGGACACTGATGTGGACCATGAAGTAAGGGGGGACACTGATGGGGGCCATGATGTAAGGGGGGACACTGATGGGGACCATGATGTATGGGGGGACATTGATGGGGACCATGATGTAAGGGGGGACACTGATGGGGACCATGATGTAAGGGGGGACACTGATGTGGACCATGATGTAAGGGGGGACACTGATGGGGACCATGATGTAAGGGGGGACACTGATGTGGACCATGATGTAAGGGGGGACACTGATGGGGACCATGATGTAAGGGGGGACACTGATGTGGACCATGATGTAAGGGGGGGGCACTGATGGGGACCATGATGTAAGGGGGGGACACTGATGGGGACCATGATGTAAGGGGGGACACTGATGGGGACCATGATGTAAGGGGGGACACTGATGGGGACCATGATGTAAGGGGGGACACTGATGTGGACCATGATGTAAGGGGGGACACTGATGGGGACCATGATGTAAGGGGGTACACTGATGAGGACCATGATGTAAGGGGGGACACTGATGGGGACCATGATGTAAGGGGGGACACTGATGTGGACCATGTTGTAAGGAGGGACACTGATGGGAACCAGAATGTAAGGGGGGACACTGATGTGGACCATGAAGTAAGGGGGGACACTGATGGGGGCCATGATGTAGGGGGGAACTTTGATGAGTTTGATGAGTACAGTGATGTAAGTGGAGACACGTATAGGAACACTGATATAAGGGGGAAGGAGAATGATGGGACACTGATGTAAGGGGGGGGGGGCACTGATGGGGACATTTATCTGGATACTGATGTAGGGGGGCACTGATGGGGACCATGATGTATGGGGGAACTCTGATGAGGACAGTGATGTAAGGGGAGGCACTGATCTAAGGGGGGAAAATAATGGGACACTGATGTAAGGTAGGAACTGATGTAAGGGGGACACGGAAGTAAGGGGGACACAGATGGGGACCATGATGTAGGGGGGACACTGATAGGGACCATGATGTAGGGGGGACACTGATGTGGACCATGATGTAGGGGGGACACTGATGGGGACCATAATGTAGGGGGTACACTGATGGGGACCATGATGTAAGGGGGGACACTGATGGGGACCATGATGTAAGGGGGACACTGATGTGGACCATGAAGTAAGGGGGGTACACTGATGGGGACCATGATGTAAGGGGGGACACTGATGTGGACCATGTTGTAAGGAGGGACACTGATGGGAACCATAATGTAAGGGGGGACACTGATGGGGGCCATGATGTATGGGGGAACTCTGATGAGGACAGTGATGTAAGGGAAGGCACTGATCTAAGGGGGGAAAATAATGGGACACTAATGTAAGGTAGGAACTGATGTAAGGGGGACACTGATGTAAGGGGGACACTGATAGGGACCATGATGTAGGGGGGACACTGATAGGGACCATGATGTAGGGGGGACACTGATAGGGACCATGATGTAGGGGGGACACTGATAGGGACCATGATGTAGGGGGGACACTGATAGGGACCATAATGTAGGGGGGACACTGATAGGGACCATGATGTAGGGGGGACACTGATAGGGACCATGATGTAGGGGGGACACTGATAGGGACCATGGTGTAGGGGGAATGATGGGGACAGGGATGTAAGGGGGGACCCTGATGGAGACCCTGATGTAAGGGGGAACTCTGATGTCCTGGTCAAGCTTTTGATGTGAAGGGGGACTTCTGTGATCAAGTTAATTCTTGGCTCATTTAAATTGTATCTATTAATTTATTTAATGGCGTTATTTTTCAAATATACGTAAAAGTTTGGAGACACTTGTGCTAAAGGAATGGAGCAGAAAGGTGAAGCTGCTTTCCCTTGTTTTCCCGTGTTTATTTAATTCCTCTTGCAGATGATTAGGTAATGACAGCCTCACCCCTTCATCCACAAAGCTAAGTGAACATCCAGGTTGCTATGTGAACAGTCTTTATGCCTTTAGTGATCATCGGATGCAGCAAAGTGGATTGCAAGGCCACATTAGCCGGGTCACCGATGGGGCGGATTTGGAGAACTCCTTGTCCATGTTGGGATCATTCTCCTCCATGACGTTCTGTCACTAATATAGAAGAAGATCTGTTCCTCTTCCACTGTCACAATTCAATCTACATAATTCCTCGGGGAAAGTGGAGATAAGGGTCTGGATACAAAATCCTCATTGATGACAGCAAAATTCCTTAAAGCTGAACTGCAGGGAAATAATTAATAACCCATTTGCAAGGGTTCCCATACAGGGGCTAAATACTTTTTTAGGTCTAGGGGCCATAAAAAGTACTTTTACTTATCCGATCCTCCGCTCCTGCATGTTTCCTCCGCTCCTGCATGTTTCCTCCGCCTATTCTGCACTATACTCCATTGGTCACAGGTCCTCTGATGTCATCAAACCCAATTCAGAGCCCACAGCCCTGCATTGGACCTGAGGATGTCAAGGGACAGTCCACTGCTGGAGCGTAGAGGAGTAGAGGGGAGTGCCAGATGAATGGAGGATCAGGGAAGTAATACTGCTTTTTTTCTGGCCTCCAGGCCTAAATGAGCATTCAATGCAGGGCAGGGACGGACTGACAACTCATGGGGCCCCCGGGCAATAGGAGATTATGGGGCCCCCAGGCAATAGATTATTCTGCCACACAGTATACAGACACACAATACACACACACACAGAATGCAGAAGTCCCCATATCACAAAGACCCTGATGTCTGGGGGGAACTCTGATGTGGACCCTGATGTATGGGGGGGGGGACACTGATCTAAGGGGGGGGGGGAATGATGGGACACTGGTCTAAGGGGGTCACTGATTTGGACCCTGAAGTAAGATGGGGGGAATGTAAGCAGGGTGGACACTGAAGGAGACCCTGATGTATGCGGGAACTCTGATGGGGACCCTAATGTAAGGGGGGACACTGATCTAAGAGGGGAGAATGATGGGGCACTGGTGTAAGGTGGGAGGAATGGGAGGGGTAACTCTGATGGTGATGTAAGCGGGGTGGACACTGAAGGAGACCCTGATGTATGGGGGGGGGGGGCACTGAAGGAAACCCTGATGTATGGGGGGACACTGATCTAAGGGGGGGAGAATGATGGGACACTGGTGTAAGGGGGGCACTGATGAGGACACTGATGAAAGGGGGGACACTGATGTAAGAAGGACACTGAAGTAAGGGGGGTCACTGATGGGGACCATGATGTACGGGGAAGAATGATGGGGACAGAGATGTAAAGGGGACAGTGATGTAGACCCTGATGCATAGGGAAACTCTGATGGAGACCCTGTGTATGGGGGGACACTGATTTAAGGGGAGAATGATGGGACACTGACAGGGGCGGACTGACCATTGAGTCACTCGGGCACTGCCCGAGGGCCCCATGCCACTAGGGGGCCCCATCCGGGTTGCCAGGCTCAGTAAAACCAGGGACAGTATGTAAAAATCTGTGTTTTTTTTAGATCTGTCCCTGATATGTCCGAAAATGACATGCTTTTAATGTGAATATCCCAAGATTTTAGCTGCCCGCCTCTGCACTACCTCCTGGCGTGGTGGCCATCTGTAAGCCAGAGGGGCCCCATCCTCTTCTATTGCCCGGGGGCCCCATGAGTTGTCAGTCCGCCCCTGGACACTGATGTAAGGGGGGCACTGAAGTAAAAGGGGCCCTGATGGGGACACTGATGAAAGGGGGGACACTGATGTAAGGGGGGCATGGATGGGGACACTGATCTAAGGGGGAGAATGATGGGACACTGACATAAGGGAGGCACTGATGGGGAAACTGATGAAAGGGGGACACTGAAGTAGGGGGGCACTGATGGGGACCATGATGTAAGGGGGAACATTGATGAGAACCATGATGTATGGGGGATCTCTGATGTGGACCCTGGTGTAAGGGGAAGAATGATGGGGACAGAGATGTAAAGGGGGACAGTGATAGAGCCTCTGATGTATGGGGTGACTCTGACGGGGACCGGGGGGGGGAGGGTAACTCTGATGGTGATGGTGATGAATATCTGATGGACTCTGAAATAGTCATGAAATTGTTGATCTGAATAATTTAGAATAACTGTTCCAACAGCTATTTCAGAGTCCATGTAATATTCAGAAATATTTTAAAGCCCTGATGAAGCAGGAGTTTTTTTTTGCCTCCTGAAACATGTTGGATATTTGTCACTCTCTTCCTCCTGTCACCTATAGAAAGCAATACAATATCTTTATGAACTCTAATGCCGTGTACACACGATCGGAGTATCCGATGGTCTAAAATATGATGGATTTTTTCATCGAAATTCCATTACGTGCAAGCTAAATTCCGACCGTCCAAAACGCAGTGACGTAAAACGCTACGACGAGCCGAGGAAAATTAAGTTCAATGCTTCTGAGCATGCGTCGACTTGATTCTGAGCATGTGTGGATTTTTCTCAGACGGAATTCCACACAGACGATCGGAATTTCCCATCAGATTTTTTTTCCATCGGAAGAATTTAAAACATGTTCTATTTTTTTTAGGGTTGTCCCGATACCGATACCAGTATCGGTATCGGGACCGATACCGAGTATTTGCGCGAGTACTTGTACTCGCGCAAATGCTCCCGATGCCTAATCCGGATACTTTTTTTTTTTTTTCCGGAGTGGGGGCGGAGAGCGGGCGGAGAGCGGGCGGAGAGCGGGCGGGAACCGATCAGAGAGGAGACTGAGGGGGCAGCGAGGAAGGCGGAGAAGAAATCGGAGAGAGGGCGGAGAGCAGAGCAGCCCCCAGGTATGTATAACATCACACTGGAGGAGAGCTGCTGCTGCTGCCGCCGTCTAGCTGTTCGGCGCTCAGGCCAGGGAACATAACAGCTTTCATTTGAATAGCTGCTGTTCCCCGCCGCGCGTCGTCATGGCCCCTCCCCCTTGTCGGGCACTTTTCCCAGGATTGGACAGGTGATCTGTCCATCAAAGTGCCCGGACAAGGGGAAGGGGACATGACGACGCGCGGCGGGGAACAGCAGCTATTCAAATGAAAGCTGTTATGTTCCCTGGCCTGAGCGCCGATCAGCTAGACGGCAGGGGAGACATGGCTGCACATGGGGGGAGACATGGCTGCATATGGGGGGAGACATTGCTGCATATGGGGGGAGACATCGCTGCATATGGGGGGAGACATATATGGGGGGGAGACATGTCTGCATATGGGGGGGAGACATGGCTGCATATGGGGGGGAGACATGGCTGCATATGGGGGGGGGACATGGCTGCATATGGGGGGGAGACATGGCTGCATATGGGGGGGAGACATGGCTGCATATGGGGGGGAGACATGGCTGCATATGGGGGGGAGACATGGCTGCATATGGGGGGGGAGACATGGCTGCATATGGGGGGGGGGAGTCATGGCTGCATATGGGGGGGGAGTCATGGCTGCATATGGGGGGGAGTCATGGCTGCATATGGGGGGGGGAGTCATGGCTGCATATGGGGGGGAGACATGGCTGCATATGGGGGGGGACATGGCTGCATATGGAGGGGAGACATGGCTGCATATGAGGGGGGGAGACATGGCTGCATATGGGGGGGAGACGTGGCTGCATATGAGGGGGGGAGACGTGGCTGCATATGAGGGGGGGAGACGTGGCTGCATATGGGGGGGAGACGTGGCTGCATATGAGGGGGGGAGACGTGGCTGCATATGGGGGGGGAGACGTGGCTGCATATGGGGGGGAGACGTGGCTGCTTTTGGGGGGGGGGACACGAGGCTGCATTTGGGGACACATGGCTGCATTTTAAAAAAAAGTATCGGTATTCGGTATCGGCGAGTACATGAAAAAAAGTATCGGTACTTGTACTCAGTCCTAAAAAAGTGGTATCGGGACAACCCTAATTTTTTTACTCCGATGGAAAAAAGTCTGATGGGGCCCACACACGATGGGAATTTCCGGACTTTTTTTTCATCGGAAAATCTGATCGTGTGTACGCGGCATAAGTATCATGTTTCTTTTTTCTAAGTTGAAACAATTCAAGCTGCAGACTTTCCTGGAGGCGTGCTCCGCTATCACCATTGTATACATCATACTGGGAGGGAGGGAGAAAAGTCAGCGCTAAAGTATTAAAGCCATGGAGGTGGTTCAACAGTAAACGGAATGATGCATAATTTATTCCTGAAGGATTTCTTATGGCTGCAGATCGCCTCACATACATTACAGAATGTGAAAAAATGCAAATAAAGCAATTATACACAAAAAAGTTTAATAAAAAGCAGAGCGCAGTGCGGGGCCCGGGGTGACATGTACAATGACTGCTGTATATACATGAATTATTTACGCAGACCAGTCATCGCGTGCTTTTTGCAGAACCCCCGCTGTTTGGTTGTGTTTTTAATGAATGCGTTTAAGGTAAATGTAATAAAAATTTGTGATTTTATGTATAATTGGCTCATTTGCATTTTTGATGTTCTGTGATTAATGTACAGAGATCGGCAGCTGTTAGAAATCCCCAAGATATAAGTTACGGACAATTATATTGTAATAATTCGATGTTCCCTATTGTTCTAATGTAAAGGCAGGCAGGGGACCAATCCAGTGTTTCTTACTGACGGCACTGCCTGATAACCAATCAGACTGCAGCTGGCATCTGATTTTCCTGTAGGACAGCCAATAGCATATGTACCTTGGTGTGGCGGCACAACACAACACAACAGATTTGTATGCCCTAAATGGATGACACTTACTTTGCTCTGTGCATCATAAACAACCCTGATGTATAGGGGGAGAATGATGGTGACCCCGATGTAAGGGGGAGAAGGATGGGGACACTAATATAAGGGGGAAACTGATGGAGACCCTGATGTATTGGGGGATTCTGATGGTGACCCCGATGTAAGGGGGAGAAGGATGGGGACACTAATATAAGGGGGAAACTGATGGAGACCCTGATGTATTGGGGGATTCTGATGGTGACCCCGATGTAAGGGGGGAGAAGGATGGGGACACTAATATAAGGGGGAAACTGATGGAGACCCTGATGTATTGGGGGATTCTGATGGTGACCCCAATGTAAGGGGGAGAAGGATGGGGACACCAATATAAGGGGGAAACTGATGGAGACCCTGATGTATTGGGGGATTCTGATGGTGACCCCGATGTGAGGGGGGAGAATGATGGGGACACTAATATAAGGGGGAAACTGATGGAGACCCTGATGTATTGGGGGATTCTGATGGTGACCCCGATGTAAGGGGGAGAATGATGGGGACACTAATATAAGGGGGAAACTGATGGAGACCCTGATGTATTGGGGGATTCTGATGGTGACCCCGATGTAAGGGGGGAGAAGGATGGGGACACTAATATAAGGGGGAAACTGATGGAGACCCTGATGTATTGGGGGATTCTGATGGTGACCCCGATGTAAGGGGGGAGAATGATGGGGACACTAATATAAGGCGGAAACTGATGGAGACCCTGATGTATTGGGGGATTCTGATGGTGACCCCGATGTAAGGTGGGAGAAGGATGGGGACACTAATATAAGGGGGAAACTGATGGAGACCCTGATGTATTGGGGGATTCTGATGGTGACCCCGATGTAAGGGGGGAGAAGGATGGGGACACTAATATAAGGGGGAAACTGATGGAGACCCTGATGTATTGGGGGATTCTGATGGTGACCCCGATGTAAGGGGGGAGAAGGATGGGGACACTAATATAAGGGGGAAACTGATGGAGTCCCTGATGTATTGGGGGATTCTGATGGTGACCCCCGATGTAAGGGGGAGAAGGATGGGGACACTAATATAAGGGGGAAACTGATGGAGACCCTGATGTATTGGGGGATTCTGATGGTGACCCCGATGTAAGGGGGGAGAAGGATGGGGACACTAATCTAAGGGGGAAACTGATGGAGACCCTGATGTATTGGGGGATTCTGATGGTGACCCCGATGTGAGGGGGGAGAATGATGGGGACACTAATATAAGGGGGAAACTGATGGAGACCCTGATGTATTGGGGGATTCTGATGGTGACCCCGATGTAAGGGGGGGAGAAGGATGGGGACACTAATATAAGGGGGAAACTGATGGAGACCCTGATGTATTGGGGGATTCTGATGGTGACCCCGATGTAAGGGGGGAGAAGGATGGGGACACTAATATAAGGGGGAAACTGATGGAGACCCTGATGTATTGGGGGATTCTGATGGTGACCCCGATGTAAGGGGGGAGAAGGATGGGGACACTAATATAAGGGGGAAACTGATGGAGACCCTGATGTATTGGGGGATTCTGATGGTGACCCCAATGTAAGGGGGAGAAGGATGGGGACACTAATATAAGGGGGAAACTGATGGAGACCCTGATGTATTGGGGGATTCTGATGGTGACCCTGATGTAAGGGGGGGGAGAAGGATGGGGACACTAATATAAGGGGGAAACTGATGGAGACCCTGATGTATTGGGGGATTCTGATGGTGACCCCGATGTAAGGGGGGAGAAGGATGGGGACACTAATATAAGGGGGAAACTGATGGAGACCCTGATGTATTGGGGGATTCTGATGGTGACCCCGATGTAAGGGGGGAGAAGGATGGGGACACTAATATAAGGGGGAAACTGATGGAGACCCTGATGTATTGGGGGATTCTGATGGTGACCCCGATGTAAGGGGGAGAAGGATGGGGACACTAATATAAGGGGGAAACTGATGGAGACCCTGATGTATTGGGGGATTCTGATGGTGACCCCGATGTGAGGGGGGAGAATGATGGGGACACTAATATAAGGGGGAAACTGATGGAGACCCTGATGTATGGGGGATTCTGATGGTGACCCTGATGTAAGGGGGGAGAAGGATGGGGACACTAATATAAGGGGGAAACTGATGGAGACCCTGATGTATTGGGGGATTCTGATGGTGACCCCGATGTAAGGGGGGAGAAGGATGGGGACACCAATATAAGGGGGAAACTGATGGAGACCCTGATGTATTGGGGGATTCTGATGGTGACCCCGATGTGAGGGGGGAGAATGATGGGGACACTAATATAAGGGGGAAACTGATGGAGACCCTGATGTATTGGGGGATTCTGATGGTGACCCCGATGTGAGGGGGGAGAATGATGGGGACACTAATATAAGGGGGGAAACTGATAGATTTGAATGGCACCTAAAAACACGGTCCGTTTCTGCTGCGATTGTCACGTGATAAATTGTGCTTCAATTGCGGCAAAACGGATCGCTTGAAGCTCGTCACCCAAAAAAAACGTTCAGGAGCCTCTTTTGTTCTACATGCTTTGCGCAATGTTTTTTTCCATGATTGCCGTGCCAAAAATCGATCTGCAATTGCGGCAAAACACATGGAGTGAAGAATGTCGCCAAAAAGAGGCTCCTAAACTTTTTTTTGGGGGGGGACATGCTTCACGCAATGTGTTTTGCTGCAATTGTAGAGCAATATATTGCATGACAATTGTGGCGAAACACACTGCGGTTTGCCGCAATTGAAGCACAATTTGAATTCTCGGGCAGAATTGCGGCTTTAAAGTGTTACTAAACCCAGGACCCTGCATTCACTATATCTGGTCTCCCACAGAACATGGAAATGCAATTATCTTAGTAAATATAAACTGCTAAATACCCTTTCTCATCAGCAGTTAGAGCAGTCTGGTGACTTCTATCAGTGTCTGGTTAAAGCTTGTAGTAGGAGATTCCATTCTGCTCTGACTGTCCTTTGAGGCTGCAGGACCCCTGACCCTCTGTCTGGACAGTGCTAGTTGGCCCTGTGCTGATCACATGCACCCTCCCAAGAACAAAAAAACTCTAGCAATATACACAAATACAAACTGAGCATGTGCAGCCTGCCCCCATAGCCTCTGTTCTATCAGGAGATATATTGGGGACAGTGGAAGAAGGGGAGAATCAGAGGAGACAGGATCAAACAGCCTTTTTCATACAGTACAGAGGATTAATTAGGTTCCACAGTAAGTATAACAAGCATGCTTTACTGCATATACAGACTGATTTTACTGTTGTGGGTTTAGTAACCCCTTAAGCATGCAGCCAGTGAAGTCCCAGCCTGCATGTTAATCTTAGGCACCGGCCCACTTACTGGAAAGAAGAGTAAGGATACGTTTCACACTTTGTAGTTGCGGTGGGTTAGTGCGCAGTGCGCGCCGCTCCTTGCCGCCACGGACGGAGGTACAGAGAGCGCTGACTTGGCCTGCGGTGTTGGTGGGAATTATGCAGACTGCGCAGTATATCTTCTGGAGTACATTAGGTGAATATATACTGACTCGGCTGTCACTATAACGAGCTGCCAGTAATTTATGGAGTCCATTCATCACTGAACCAAGTCGCTGTGTCATTCACCTTGAGGGGGGGGAGGGGACTCCGGTCACCGCGTCTACACAGCGACCCTTAACCCTTCCATTACCGGCTAGGCTGGCGGCGCGATCCGAGAGACGACTTGGAAGAGACGGAGTTAAATGTGAAATATTGACAAACACGTCTGTTCATCTGTAGATGGCATTAAGTGACTATAGAAGATGAATGCGGCGGAGGGGCGGCGTGCCAGACCTGGCGAATTATTCACGTTCTATTGACACAAATAGCGTCTCAGGAAGCCGGGTCTGTTCCAGGTACGGCGCTCTCCTCTGGCGGCTCGGCGTCCTGCACTTATTATTGGACAGCTGTGCGATTTCTCGGGTTTGATGCAGAAGTTGGTTGTGCTTTGTGCTGGAGGGGGTTGTGATTCATCGCATTAAAATGGAACAAAAAAAATGTAAATTCTCGCTTTATTGCTTCCTTTTTTATGGAGATTTTATGGAACTCTGGCTCAGAGATTGCAGGGTACAACGTCCTAGACTGATCCCATCGGGGATCCCTATCATCAAATCCAAGGGATCCCATCCCAACAAGGATCAGAACAAAGACATTTTATATAGTTCACATTATGCTGACCATACACTGTGCAATCTGCTTACAATGGGGCAGATCCTCATAGATCTGCACCCGCGCAACGTATCAGAGATACGATACGCCGCCGTACCTTACCTGGCGTTCTTTCAAATCCTCAAAGATTTCGCGCCGTAAGTTACGGCGGCGTAGTGTATTTCTGGCGGCGGAATTCAAATCGGCGATTAGGGGGCGTGTTTCATTTAAATGAAGCGCGTCCCCGCGCCGAATGAACTGCGCATGCTCCATTTCAAAATTTCCCGCCGTGCATTGCCCGAAATGACGTCGCAAGGACGTCATTTTTTAAACTTAGACGTGACTTACGTCCATCCCGATTCACGGACGACTTCAAATTAAGAAAAAATTTAAATTTCGACGCGGGAACGACGGCCATACTTAACGTGGCAAATCTAACTATACGCCGCAAAAAAGCAGCTTTAACTATACGCCGGAAAAAGCCGACTAGAGACGACGTAAGAGAATGCGACGGCCGCGCGTACGTTCGTACGGAAATAGCTAATTTGCATACCCGACGCGGAAAACAACGCAAACTCTACCCAGCGGACGCCGAAGTATTGCATCTACGATCCGAAGGCCTACGAAGCCGTACGCCTGTCGGATCAAACCCAGATGCCGTCGTATCTTGGTTTGAGGATTCAAACTAAAGATACGACGCGGGTAATTTGAAAGTACGGCGGCGTATCAGTAGATACGCCGGCGTACTCTGTCTGTGGATCTGGCCCAAAGTTTGTTAGATCTACTAACAACTATGTAAGGACCTTTGTGATTGGATAGAAATCGATTGGATTGTACAGGTTTGCCTTCATATTACAAAGTACCATCATTAGTCTGTATCTCTTCCTGCAGTGCCAAGGCAGATGGTGGCAGAATACACTCCAGACAGTAGAATTCTCCACTATAATTTACAGTTGTAGGAAAATTTCACTATTGTGGGAGGGGCAGAGACACAAACTACTGCAGGGAAATCTCACCATTGTGGGAGGGGCAGAGACACAAACTACTGCAGGAAATCTCACCATTGTGGGAGGGGCAGAGACACAAACTACTGCAGAGAAATCTCACCATTGTGGGAGGGGCAGAGACACAAACTACTGCAGGAAATCTCAGCATTGTGGGAGGGGCAGAGACACAAACTACTGCAGAGAAATCTCACCATTGTGGGAGGGGCAGAGACACAAACTACTGCAGGGAAATTTTGCCATTGTGGGAGGGGCAGAGACACAAACTACTGCAGGAAATCTCACCATTGTGGGAGGGGCAGAGACACAAACTACTGCAGGGAAATCTCTTTATTGTGGGAGGGGCAGAGACACAAACTACTGCAGGAAATCTCACAATTGTGGGAGGGGCAGAGACACAAACTACTGCAGGGAAATCTCACCATTGTGGGAGGGGCAGATACACAAACTACGGCAGGGAAATCTCATCATTGTGGGAGGGGCAGAGACACAAACTACTGCAGGAAATCTCACAATTGTGGGAGGGGCAGAGACACAAACTACTGCAGGGAAATCTCACCATTGTGGGAGGGGCAGATACACAAACTACGGCAGGGAAATCTCATCATTGTGGGAGGGGCAGAGACACAAACTACGGCAGGAAATCTCACAATTGTGGGAGGGGCAGAGACACAAACTACTGCAGGGAGATCTCACCATTGTGGGAGGGGCAGAGACACAAACTACCGCAGGGAAATCTCACCATTGTGGGAGGGGCAGAGACACAAACTACGGCAGGGAAATCTCACCATTGTGGGAGGGGCAGAGACACAAACTACTGCAGGGAAATCTCACCATTGTGGGAGGGGCAGAGACACAAGCTACTGCAGAGAAATATCACCATTGTGGGAGGGGCAGAGACACAAACTACTGCAGGGAAATCTCACCATTGTGGGAGGGGCAGAGACACAAACTACTGCAGGAAATCTCACCATTGTGGGAGGGGCAGAGACACAAACTACTGCAGGGAAATCTCTTTATTGTGGGAGGGGCAGAGACACAAACTACTGCAGGAAATCTCACAATTGTGGGAGGGGCAGAGACACAAACTACTGCAGGGAAATCTCACCATTGTGGGAGGGGCAGATACACAAACTACGGCAGGGAAATCTCATCATTGTGGGAGGGGCAGAGACACAAACTACTGCAGGAAATCTCACAATTGTGGGAGGGGCAGAGACACAAACTACTGCAGGGAAATCTCACCATTGTGGGAGGGGCAGATACACAAACTACGGCAGGGAAATCTCATCATTGTGGGAGGGGCAGAGACACAAACTACGGCAGGAAATCTCACAATTGTGGGAGGGGCAGAGACACAAACTACTGCAGGGAGATCTCACCATTGTGGGAGGGGCAGAGACACAAACTACCGCAGGGAAATCTCACCATTGTGGGAGGGGCAGAGACACAAACTACGGCAGGGAAATCTCACCATTGTGGGAGGGGCAGAGACACAAACTACTGCAGGGAAATCTCACCATTGTGGGAGGGGCAGAGACACAAGCTACTGCAGAGAAATATCACCATTGTGGGAGGGGCAGAGACACAAACTACTGCAGGGAAATCTCACCATTGTGGGAGGGGCAGAGACACAAACTACTACAGGAAATCTCACCATTGTGGGAGGGGCAGAGACACAAACTACTGCAGGGAATTTTCATCATTGTGGGAGGGGCAGAGACACAAACTACTGCAGGGAAATCTCACCATTGTGGGAGGGGCAGAGACACAAACTACTACAGGAAATCTCACCATTGTGGGAGGGGCAGAGACACAAACTACTGCAGGGAAATCTCAGCATTGTGGGAGGGGCAGAGACACAAACTACTGCAGGGAAATCTCATCATTGTGGGAGGGGCAGAGACACAAACTACTGCAGGGAAATCTCAGCATTGTGGGAGGGGCAGAGACACAAACTACTGCAGGGAAATCTCACCATTGTGGGAGGGGCAGAGACACAAACTACTACAGGAAATCTCACCATTGTGGGAGGGGCAGAGACACAAACTACTGCAGGGAAATCTCAGCATTGTGGGAGGGGCAGAGACACAAACTACTGCAGGGAAATCTCATCATTGTGGGAGGGGCAGAGACACAAACTACTGCAGGGAAATCTCAGCATTGTGGGAGGGGCAGAGACACAAACTACTGCAGGGAAATTTCACCAATTATGAGTGGGTCGAAACAAAAGCAGTATAATGATATCTAATTTTTGGATTCTTCAAAAGATAAGAGAAGATACTGTAACTAGTGATTTCCAGTTTCAACTTAAATATTGTCTGGTGGAGTCATCCTTAAATTAAATACCAGTAATAGCACTTGTCGATTGTCCGCTGTTGGTGAGTGTATGGTGGATTGAAAAGGAGTGCGATAAATTATCACTGAACAAATGGAAGGTCTGAACTTCCCCATTACTGGCTGACCAGGAGCCGAAGGTCTCTGCCACATCTGACTGCTCTGCCATTATCCTGAATAATACATGAATCTTCTTCCTTCAGCTGTCAGTGAGAGATTTCCTACTTTCCCTCACAGTATAACAACCCAAGTATTTTCCAGGGACCTGCTGATGCCTCATATAACCCTCAACATAGTTTTAGGGACCTCATGTAGTATCAGATAACCCCCATCATATGTCCAGGGATCTTTTCCAGGTAGTATCAGATAAGCCCCATCATATTTACAGGGACCCCAGGTAGTATCAGATAACCCCCATCATATTTCCAGGGATCTTTTCCAGGTAGTATCAGATAACCCCCATCATATTTCCAGGGACCCCAGGTAGTATCAGATAACCCCCATCATATTTACAGGGACCCCAGGTAGTATCAGATAACCCCCATCATATTTCCAGGGATCTTTTCCAGGTAGTATCAGATAACCCCCATCATATTTCCAGGGACCCCAGGTAGTATCAGATAACCCCCATCATATTTCCAGGGATCTTTTCCAGGTAGTATCAGATAACCCCCATCATATTTCCAGGGACCCCAGGTAGTATCAGATAACCCCCATCATATTTCCAGGGATCTTTTCCAGGTAGTATCAGATAACCCTCATCATATTTCCAGGGACCCCAGGTAGTATCAGATAACCCCCATCATATTTCCAGGGACCCCAGGTAGTATCAGATAACCCCCATCATATTTCCAGGGACCCCAGGTAGTATCAGATAACCCCCATCATATTTCCAGGGACCCCAGGTAGTATCAGATAACCCCCATCATATTTCCAGGGACCCCAGGTAGTATCAGATAACCCCCATCATATTTCCAGGGACCCCAGGTAGTATCAGATAACCCCCATCATATTTCCAGGGACCCCAGGTAGTATCAGATAACCCCCATCATATTTCCAGGGATCTTTTCCAGGTAGTATCAGATAACCCCCATCATACGTCCAGGGATCCCAGGTAGCGTCTGATAACCCCCATCATATGTCCAGGGACCCAAAGTAGTATCTCATAACCCCCATAATATTTACAGGGACCCCAGGTAGCATCAGATAACCCCCATAATATTTACATTGACCCCAAAATAGTATCAGATAACCCCCATCATATTTCCAGGGACCCAACATAGTAATGCTGAGATTTCCCTGTTGTAGTTTGTGTCTCCGCCCCTCCCACAATGGTGAGATATGTAAAGCAATGTGTGAAGTATCGGAGCTATATAAATATCTGTAATACAAAAATAAATAATAAAAAAAGGAGGTGAAGGTCTGCTTTAAATAAAAAATAAAAAAAAAAGCTAAAAAAGAACAGCATTAGACAAAGTGAAAAGACCATTAGGCACTGGAATTTATTAAATGAGCTGAACGATGAGGTATTGATGATATCTCATGTGGAAGTAAAGGTTTGATAAGCCCTTGTCATTCTATATTGTCTGTGGAAACATAGATTGGCCTTCCTTTCTTTTTTTGTTTCATTTTATATTTTTGTATGATTATGAGAACATTTTTAGAAAGTTCTGTTGTATGTTGAATATCAGTTACAGTACCCGAAAAGTTCCAGATTTGTTTCTTTGCTGTTTTTATATATTTTAAGAACTTAAAAGACAATTAACGTATTTGTCACCAGTAGAATGAGATGAAAGGGTTACGTTTAATACATATCTCATTATAAATCACAGAAAATTAGAGATCAAAATATAACATTTATATAAAGAACAATATACAACATTTATAATCAGTTTTCTCTTTTCTTACTGTATATGCCATAATGACGAATCAATACAATTAAAATACTTCACCCCCTTCCTGACCAGGTCATCTTTGGCGATACGGCACTGTGTTACTTTAAGGCCCCTTTCACACTGAGGAGTTTTTCAGGCTGTACAACGCTAACAGGGCCGATCCGCCCTATAGGCTCACTATGCAAGCCGCTTAGGGCCCCGCAAAGCTGTGGAGGGCCCCCCAAATTACTAGAGGCCCCGCCTGGTGAGAAGCCATTTTCGGCCCCTCACCCTGCTTCTCAACTCGCTGGCTGCATGGGAGAAGAGGTAAGAGGTCAGGACCGCCCGCTTCTCACTTTAATGTAAGATGTAATTTCGGACAGCAGAACACCCCCTATTTAATGTGACATGTCACTGTCGGCAGCGCCCCCCCCCCCCCCCCCCCCGCTTCTCAACTTTAATGTGACATGTCATTTTCGGCAGCCCCCCCCCCCCCCATGACATGTAATTTTGCTTAGGGCCCCAGGAAGATCAGGTTTGGCACTGAACGATAAAAATAGCGCCTAAATACCGCCTGAAAACTCCTGCCCAGCATTCTCAATGTGAAAGCCCGAGGGCTTTCACACTGAGGTGATGCGCTGTTAGGAGAAAAAAAAAATCTCCTGCAAGCAGCAACTTTGGAGCGGTGCGAGGAGCGGTATGTATACCGCTCCTTCATCTCTCCTTCCCATTTAAAACAATAGGAAACCGCGGTAATACCGCCCGCAATGCGCCTCTGCAGAGGCACATTGCAGGCAGTATTATCCCTTTTTCGGCCGCTAGCGGGGGTTAATACCACACCACTAGCAGCCGAATCCCGCGGCAAATCCGACGGTATAGCGCCACCATTTTTAGCGGCGCTATACCACCACCGCACCTCCACTGCCCCATGTGAAAGGGGCCTAACTGACCATTGCGCGGGTACGTTGTACCCAAACAAAATTGATGTCCTTTTTTCCCACAAATAGAGCTTTCTTTTGGTGGTATTTGATCACCTCTGTATTTTTTTTTTTTTTGCGCTATAAACAAAAGAAATGATTTATTTATTTTCAAATCAGAATAATTTTATCAACAACAACTTTTAACAATACAATAAACAATGCACATTCTGAAGTATTACATTGATACAATACCTTCACAGAATAGCTGTTTTTATTTTTTAGTGCTATAAACAAAAAAACAAAAACAATATTTTTTACTTTCTGCTATAAAACATATCCAATGTAAAAAAATCGAATTTCTTTATCAAATTAGGCCAATATGTATTCTGCTACATATTTTTGGTAAAACAATCCCAATAAGCTTATATTGATTTGTTTGCGCAAAAGTATAGCATCTACAAACTATGGGATATATTTTAAAAAATGTTGGACTGCGATATTGCGGCGGACAATTGACTGACTCCTTTTTGGGAACCAGTGACACTAATGCCCTGTACACACGATCGGTTCGTCTGATGAAAACGGTCCGTTTTCATCGGACGAACCGATCGTGTGTGGGCCCCATCGTTTTTTTCCCATCGGTTAAAAAAAATAGAACCTGTTTTAAAATTTTGTGATGGTTAAAAAACCGATAGAAAAAAACGATCGTCTGTGGGGAAATCCACCAGTCAAAAATCCATGCATGCTCAGAATCAAGTCGACGCATGCTCGGAAGCATTGAACTTCATTTTTCTCTGCATGTCGTTGGGGCAGATTCACGTAGATGGGCGTAAATTTGGGCGGGCGTAACGTATCTGATTTACGTTACGCCGCCGCAAGTTTTTCAGGCAAGTGCTTTTTTCACAAAACACTTGCGTGTAAAGTTGCGGCGGCGTAACGTAAATCACCCGGCGGAATTCAAATTCGGCGGGTAGGGGGCGTGTATCATTTAAATAAAGCGCGTCCCAGCGCCGAACGAACTGCGCATGCGCCGTCCCTAAAATATCCCAGCATGCATTGCTCTAAATGACGTCGCAAGGACGTCACTGGTTTTGACGTTGACGTAAATTACGTCCAACACCATTCACGGACGACTTACAAACAACGTAACTTTTTAAATTTTCGACGCAGGAACGACGGCCATACTTAACATTGACTGCACCTCATAGACCCAGGGGCAACTTTACGCCGGGAAAAGCCTAACGTAAACGTCGTAACTTTACTGCGTCGGACGCGCATACATTCGTGAATTCGCGTATCTAGCTAATTTGCATACTCTATGCGGATTTCGACGGAAGCGCCACCTAGCGGGCCAAAAAAAAATGCAGTTAAGATCCGACGGCGTAAGAGACTTACGCCTGTCGGATCTAATGGATATCTATGCGTAACTGATTCTAAGAATCAGTTGCATAGATACGACGGCACAACGATGACATACGACGGCGTATCTGGAGATACGCCGTCGTATCTCCGTTGTAAATCTGGGCCGTTGTGTTTTATGTCACCGCGTTGGACACGATCGGATTTTTAACTGATGGTGTGTAGGCAAGACTGATGAAAGTCAGCTTCATCGGATATCTGATGAAAAAATCCATCGGTCCGTTTTCATCTGATGAACCGATTGTGTGTACGTGGCATAATACAGTGATCAGTGCTAAAAATATGCACTGTTCCTTTACTAATGACACTGGTTGGGAGGGGGTTAACATCTGGGTCAATCAAAGGGTTGTCAGTGTGCCTAAAATGTGTTTTCTAACTGTAGGGGAGATACTTTTAGTATTGGAAGGCATGGATCGGTTTTCCTGCTTCGCAGGGATCCACGCCTTCTGTATTGACAGAACAGCAATCTGCCTTGTTTACATAGGCAGACTGCCATTCTGACTGTGTACAAAACAAACAGTGAGTGCCAGGGGACATTGGGTCCGTGGGACCTGTTATGTAGAATCACAGAGGGCGCGAGCTGCCGGCAGCGCACACTCGCACCCAATACCCGGAAGTGCAGGATCACGTATATATAAGCGATCCTGCACAGCGCAGCCAGCCTGTAACAGTAAATGTGCTATGGGGCGGTCAGCATGTGCAACTCGTCTATGTTAAATGATGACAAATTAAAGCAGGGCTGTCCTATCTGGGGCAACGATCTCCTGCAATCAGACACCAAGATCTTCTGCACCAGCGCATCGAGGCACATGTGTAAGACTGCGCTGTTGTTTTATAAGCATTTTCTTAAATCAGCAGAGACACATAAAAGAGTATTTGAGAGATGCAGGGGCAGATCCTCAAAGAAATTACGCGGCGTATCTCTTGATACGCCGCGTAATTTCGAATTTTGCACGTCGTATCTTTGTTTTGGTATCCACAAAACAAGATACAACGGCATCTGAGTTAGATCCGACAGGCGTACAGTACGTCTTCGTACGCCGTCGGATCTAAGATGCAATTTTTCCGCGTCCGCTAGGTGGCGTTCACGTCGTAATGCAAATTAGCTATTTCCGACGATCCACGAACGTACGACCGGCCGTCGCATTTTTTTACGTCGTTTCCATTCGGCTTTTTCCGGCGTATAATTAAAGCTGCTATATGGTGGCGTACTCAATGTTAAGTATGGCCGTCGTTCCCGCGTCTAATTTTGAAAATTTTACGTCGTTTGCGTAAGTCGTCCGTGAATGGGGCAGGACGCCATTTACGTTCACGTTGAAAACAATGACGTCCTTGCGACGTCATTTGGAGCAATGCACCCTGGGAGTTTTTACGGACGGCGCATGCGCAGTTCGTTCGGCGCGGGGACGTGCTTCATTTAAATGAAACACGCCCCCTACCTGCCCAATTTGAATTCCGCCGCGAGAGATACACTACGCCGCCGTAACTAACGGCGCCAATTCGTTGAGGATTCAAACCAAAGCCAGGTAAGTTACAGCGGCGTAGCGTATCTCACATGTGCGCCGGGCGCAGTCTATGTATGTGGATCTGCCCCGCAGAGTTCTTCTTAATATAGAACACAGCACTGATTTGGAGGGTTTCCTTTTCTTTTCATGGTGTCACGCAGGCTAAATGTTAATATGCAGTTCCTTTAATGTTTCCCAGTAGGTCCCCTTTAAGTAAGTTAGACGAGATTAGAATTTTTATTGCTGCTTTGATTTGTGAAGAACAGAGAGGAGATTTTCACTGTCAGGTATTTAATGAAAATGTGTAATTATGCCGTCTTTAATTGGTATTATATGTAAAATATTTACATCTCTTTGTGGGAAATGGAAATACACAGAAGCATTGTGATCACATTACAGAAATATGAAATGTTTAGTGATGGGTGAGAGAGGCAGACAGTTGTACGCTGACTTCAAAAACGTACATATTACCAAACATTCAACAAGACACATTTCGGGGGCTTAAAGGTTTCTCCCTTCTTCTGGGCTTAGATATTGTATATTCTTTGAAAAAATGGCAGAATCACAAACATGTATTATTTCAAAGAGAAGATAAAAATGCACAGGAGCAACAAAGCAGTAGCATTGCCTTTTTTATATTATCTTGTTAAATGAACAGCAACCAACATTTTTGGGCTCTTGGTAATTGGTCGGGCACTCCTACATACCTCCCAACTTTCTGAGATGGGAATGAGGGACACCTATCAGCAAAAGTATGCAGGCATAGGACACACCCCTTGCCACGCCCCCTTAAAGGAGAATTGTACAAAAACATACAATTGGTTAAACCCACAAGTGCTTTTTTTTACCACTACTATTCCTTTATATTGGCTTTTGGAATTTACAAATGCAGCAATTTAGAAATCAGATGAAAGGTTTAGCTCTGGAAAAAACGTTTTGATAGATAAAAAGTGCATTTTATATACAGCTATATGGATCAGACCAAAATGAGGGACAAATGAGGAGAACGAGGGACAATATTCCAAATCAGGGACAGTCCCTCGAAATCAGGGACAGTTGGGAGGTATGCTTCTATTGGACATACAAGAATTTCAAACTATGGGGTAGATCCACAGAGCCAATACGCCGGTGTATCTACTGATACGCCGGCGTACTTTCAAATTTCCTGCGTCGTATCGTTGTTTTGAATCCTCAAAACAAGATACGACGGCTTCTGGGTTAGATCCGACAGGTGTACGTCTTAGTACGCCTTCGAATCTAAGATGCAATACTTCGGCGTCCGCTGGGTGGCGTTCACGTCGTTTTCTGCGTCGGGTATGCAAATTAGCTTTTTCCGACGATCCACGAACGTACCAGTGGGCGGCACATTTTTTTACAGTGTCTGTAGTCGGCTTTTTCCGGCGTATAGTTAAAGCTGCTATTTCGTTGCGTATAGTTAGACTTGCCATTTTAAGTATGGCCGGATATTAGGAGAGACAGATCTGGGGACCCCTCCAGGGACGTCTTCAGCTACTGTATATCAGGGATATCTTCAGGAACATAACTTGGGCACATTAACATTCATAGCTGTAGAAATGTTCTTATACAAAATAGCCTCTCCTTGTATTCCACTAATGTTTCCCTATTTTCACTTGTCATTGGAGATATATAGAATAAAAATATGGAAGTTACTATGGATCACTCGTATTTCATGTTGTGTGTTATCTGGGCCTGTCATCCTGATCCTTGTTCCTTTGCTTGGTTACTGACCCATTGTACCAGAATAATCTATGTGGACATTTAATCAATAATCAATGAGGACAGATCTGTCACTGGCACACGGCGTGGTTAGTTACAGTTATAACAGTAATTAGAAAACAAAATAATTATCTGCTCAGCACCAGAAATCAGGATCATTGATGAGTGAAATAGAGACGTTTTCCTTCACCAAAATCAGATTTTCATTGACACAGAAGTGTAACCTCCGGGAAATGTACTGTAGAGAATAGGGAAGGTGAATTAAAGGGTGTTTTTTTAGGGGGGGGGGGGGGGTTTAAGAGCGTAATGGCCTTTAAATAAATCCTGAGGGTCAAGGAAGCTTCTTTAAATTGTTTTCATGTTTTACATTTAAACACATTTTTTTAACGTTTAACAAAAGCATTTTACCTCCCTGGCGGTATGATTATGTCAGATTTTTGATGCTGAAAGCATTGTTTTGCATGGAATGTTGGTATTTTATATTGTAGGCCTGTAATTTTTAGGAATAACTTACTTAAATCTGTCCAAACAAGAGTCTAGTACACATCCCTGGTATGATAAAGTTTGAAACACAAAATCCTAAATTATAATATAATAAATAACTATAAAAAATTATCAAAAATAATGATATAATAATAATAAAATGTATTGAATAATGTAATCAACTCAAAAACACTGAAATTTGCACAGTTGCAGAATTGTCGCTGTCGTCACTTTCAGTGTTTGATGACGAATTCCCCCACAAATCACTATCGTTCAATTCTGCAAGTAAGGCCCCGTACACACGACCGAGTTTCTCGGCAGAATTCAGCCAGAAACTCGATCGGAGCCATATTCTGCCGAGAAACTCGGTCGTGTGTACACTTTTGGCCAAGGAAGCCGACGAGGAACTCGTCGGGCCAAATAGAGAACATGTTCTCTATTTCCTCGTTAGTCAATGAGGAAACTTGGCTCGCCGAGACCCTCGGCGGCTTCACAATGAACTCGACGAGCAAAACGATGTGTTTTGCCCGTCGAGTTCCTCGGACGTGTGTACGGGGCCTGAGTCTAATTTATTATCGCTGTTTTCTAGCTGGTCTAAAACTGCTTTGACGTAAAGGGAAACTTTTTGGTTGCTATGGACAATCTCAAGTTTCCAGGCAGAAAGAACAGTATTTATAATATAAAATTGCATGCAGGGCACTGGACAAAGCACTAGTCATGTTATAATGGGAGGTGTGTCCATCACCTCCACCTGTCCTGGCCAGACTGTCCTTAATTTGTAATGGCTTCCACCCCAAATCATTAGCGGTCATCATTCTCTTTAATATAAAACTGCCCAAAGGTCCTCCTTTGTACAGCCCCGACAGACACCCCCTAAAATCCTCTTTTGTATAGCCCTAGAAAATTGGGGCCCGACACTTGCAGCTAGATTAATTCCAGAGGACGGAGTTATAAAAGTTCAAACATAATGTTTTTTAATCATGGGAAATATCGATCAGGAGTGGTTTCACCTTTTAATCAATCTGCTCTGGGCATGTCGCCATGTTTTGATAAAAATAATCCAGCAGAATCTTTTAGAGAAATGTTTCCACTTCATAAAGACTTCCATTCTGTTTTTCAGTAAAAATACCCCTGATAATTTAGGCCACTCTAAACTAAAGTGATTAAAGTCTATGTAAACACAATCACTAAATCCAATATAATCTTTAACATGTAAATGTCTTTTCAAAAGTATTTTTTTAAATCTTTTTAAATCTGCAGCTTTCTGCAAAAAAGTATATATATATATATATATGTATATATATATAAATATTTCTCTCTCTATATATATATATATATACAAATTAGAGTTTACATCTACTTTATATTACTTCTCTGGAGTAATTTTTAAAGTGTTTCAATGTTTTTCCCACCATTCTGTAAATATATGTTTTGCCATTTCATTGTAACAATTTATGCATTAGAATTCCATGTCACATAAATATGAATTGGAAGTAAACAAGTGAAATTAATCAGTGAAAGCTGTCAAGTGGTGAAATCTGAAGTGGTTAATAAGTCCATCAGACTATAGTTGGGGGAACTTCTGTATGAGGCGCTGAGACCTCTAGAGGTGACCTATCATGAACCCCCTATAAGTGGCCTCATATTGCTGGGCCCTCCATAGGTGGCCCCCTATAGCTTATAAATAAAAAGTCCTTTATTGCGAGACCCTCTATAAAAGGCATTTTTTCTGCACCCTCCATAAGAGACCTCATATTGCTGGGTCCTCTGTAAATGGCTTCTATAATGGGCCTCCTATTAGAGGCCTTGTGTTGCCGGGCCATCTATAAGTGAGCTCATATGCTGGATCTTCCATAAGAGGCCTCGGTCATCTAAAAGTGGCCTCCTAAATCGGAGCCCTCTGTAAGTAGCATTGTATTGTTGGGCGGTCTAAAGGTGGCCTTATATTGCTGGGCCCCTATAGAGGCCCTGTATTGCTGGACCCTCTATAAGAGGCCTCATATTGCTAGGCCCTCTATAACAGGCCTCATATTGCTGGGGTCCTCTATAAAAAGCCTCCTATTCCAGGGCCCTCTAAAAGAGGCCTTGTATTTTTGGGTCCTACATAAGAAGTCTTGTATTTCCAGGTCTTCTATAAGAGGCCTCGTATTTCTGGGTCTTCTATTAGAGGCCTTGTGTTTCTGGTTCCTATGCAAGTGGCCTTTTATTGCTGGGATCTTTATGAGAGGTCTCATGTTGTCGAGGCTTCATATTGCTGGGTCCTCTTTAAATATCCTTCTATAATGGGCCTCCTATAAGAGACCTTGTGTTGCTGGGCCCTCCATCAGTGAGCTCATATGCTGGGCCTTATATTGCTGGGCCATCTATAAGTGGCTTCCTAAAGCTTAGCCCTCTCTAGGTAACATTGTTGGGCGGTCTAAAGGTGACCTCATATTGCTGGGCCCCTATAGAGGCCTTGTATTGCTGGGCCCTCTATAAGAGGCCTCGTATTGCTAGGCCCTTTATAACAGGCCTTGTGTTGCTGGGGTCCTCTATAAAAAGCCTCCTATTCCAGGGCCCTCTAAAAGAGGCCTTGTATTGCTGGGTCTTCTATAAGAGGTCTCATATTTCCAGGTGTTCTATAAGAAACCTCATATTTCTGGGTCTTCTATAAGAGGCCTCATGTTCCTGGTACCTATGTAAGTGGCCTTGTATTGCTGGCATCTTTATAAGAGGTCTCATGTTGTCGAGGCCTCATATTGCTGGGTCCTCTATAAGGTTTTTTTTTTTGCTGGGTTCTCTATAAGAGGCCATGTATTGCTGGGTCCTCTATAAATGGTTGTGTATCGCTGGGCCTTCTTAAGCTGTCTCATATTGTTGGGCCCTCTATAGGAGGATTTGGAGTTGATTTACTACAGCCGGAGGGTTGTATTGCTGTGTCCTTTGTAGGAGGTCTCATATTGGTGGGCCCTTTTTAAGTGGTCTTGTATTGCTGAGTCCTCTATAGATAGCCTCATATTGCCAAGCCCTCTATAATATTCCTGGGTCCTCTGTAAGTGGCTAATATTTCTGGGTCCTCTGTAAGAAGTCTGTTAATGCTGGGCCCTCTTTAAGATACCTCATATTCCTGGGTCCTCTGTAAGTGGCCTGGTATTGCCAGGTCCTCCATGTGGTTTTGTATTGCTGAGCCCTCTATAAGTGGCCTTGTATTGCTGGGTCCTCTATAAGTGGCCTTGTATTGCTGGGTCCTCTATAAGTGACCTTTTATTCCTGGGTAATCTATTATTAGCTTTGTATTGCTAGGTTCTCTATAAGTAGCCTTGTATTGCTGGGTACTCTATAATTGCTTAGTTCTCTATAAGTGGCTTTGTATTGCTGGGTCCTCTCTAAGTAGCTTTGTATTGCTGAATCCTCTAAAAGGAGCATTGGGTTGCGGGGTCCTCTATAAGTAGCCTTGTATTGCTGGGTCCTCTATAAGTGGCCTTGGATTTCTGGGTCCCCTATAAGTGGCTTTGGATTGCTGGGTCCTCTATAAGTAGCCTTGTATTGCTGGGTCCTCTATAATTGCTGGGTCCCCTATAAGTGGCATTGTATTGCTGGATCCTCTATAAGTGGCCTTGGATTGCTGGGTCCCCTATAAGTGCCTTGTATTGCTGGGTGCCCATAAGTGGCCTTGTATTGCTGGGTCCTCTATAAGTAGTCTTGTATTGCTGGGTCCTCAACTAGTAGCCTTGTATTGCTGGGTCTTCTATAATTGCTGGGTCCTCTATAAGTGGCCTTGTATTACTGGGTTCTCTAAAAGTGCCCCTGTATTGCTGGGTCCTCTATAATTGCTGGGTCCTCTATAAGTCGCATTGTATTACTGGGTCCTCCATAATTGCTGGGTCCCCTATAAGTGGCCTTGTATTGCTTGGTCCTATATAAGTGGACTTGTATTGCTGGGTCCTCTATAAGTAGCCTTGTATTTCTGGGACCTCCATAATTTCTGGGTCCTCTATAAGTGGCCTTGTATTGCTGGGTCCTCCATAATTGCTGGGTCCTCTATAAGTGGTCTTGTTTAGCTGGGTCCTCTATAAGTAGCCTTGTATTGCTGGGTCCTCTATAAGTGGTCTTGTATTGCTGGGTCCTCTATAAGTGGTCTTGTATTGCTGGGTCCTCTATAAGAGGTCTTGTATTTCTGGGTCCTCTATAAGTAGCCTTGTATTTCTGGGACCTCCATAATTTCTGGGTCCTCTATAAGTGGCCTTTCTATTGATGGGTCCTCTATAAGTAGTCTTGTATTGTTGGGTCCTCCATAATTGCTGGGTCCTCTATAAGTGGTCTTGTATTGCTGGGTCCTCTATAAGTGGCCTTGTATTGCTTCGTTCTGATACAGAACAAGATAAGCTCACACAAGGCTGCTATCAGAGCAGGTTTTTCTGGCCATGGATAGCATGGGATGGCCTGTCTTCTTTTCAGGTGTTATATTGTTCATGCGTTGCGTTTTAGCAGCAGCAGCAGTGAAAACACAGACGCTTCACAGAGAGAGAAGATAATCAGTGTCAGAGAATGTGACGTCTCTGCTCAGATTATAGATCAGCCAGCAGTCTGCGGCTCCATCCCAAGTCTTGTGTAGCCTTGGCTTCCTCGTCAAACGCCAACCCGAGCCACGGAAAATTCCTCTCCGATATTCTCTCCATCTGTGTTTCCGAGGCCCTTTTAGGCTGCCTTTCCGA
Organism: Rana temporaria; assembly: GCF_905171775.1. Taxonomy (NCBI): domain Eukaryota; kingdom Metazoa; phylum Chordata; class Amphibia; order Anura; family Ranidae; genus Rana; species Rana temporaria. The sequence continues at coordinate 128,138,218 of NC_053498.1, forward strand.
CCTGCTGACAGCAGAGCCAAGGTTATACAACATACCATGAGGCTTTAATTGTACGAAGACGCAGCGGCACAAGCTTTCTGGAGCTGTTTATATTGAGAAAAGGAAAGAACTAATTATTGCTCCCCTGCTGGGCTTTATTCCTACAATTATTGCTGATGGACCGCGGCTCTTAAAGCAGCAGTGTAGCTTGTGTTATAGTAGCTTTGGTGTTTTAGCCAGCTGAACCGTGTTAAAGAGTGTTCTCTGTGCTTCGGCTAATTGAAGTTCCATCGGGAGGTTGATGCTCGCCCCCACGGACTCCATTTTTCCTCTGAAAGCTTCTTGTGCCATGAAAAGGTGCAGAAGTTGCGAAAATTAGCGTTGCTGCGAGCAGGGAGGCTGTTTGTGTGAAAGGGCCTTGTCATCGGCTCAGTGGCGCTATGTAATTGCATGTTGGGGTTAATGTGTGCAAATCGTATTATTGGAGTTTGAAATTTTCTCGCTGGCTTCCCACAGCAAATAATTCTTCAGCCCCAATTTCATGGCCTGTATTTACCGTCACACTGCTGGGGTAAAATATACATTGTGCAAATGTTCTGCTGTCTCCTAATACTGAACAGAAGCTTTATATTTGCCATAAAAGAAAACATTCTAAATCATTGCTGCACTACAAAAATATAATTTAACTGAAAAGGAAACAATATACACACAAAAATGTGCATATATTTAAATTGTATTACATATTTAAAATACCATATCTGGCCAGTGGGGGGTGGCGATCCATATGGAACATTGTATACTATTCTAATGTCTAGTGCACAGGTGTCAAAATCAAGGCCTGCGGACCAAATCCGGCCCTCCATGCCATTTCATGTGGCCCTTGCACCTCTCCTGCAGCTGCAGGAGAGCTTCAGCCCTCCTCTGGTCCTCCTCCAGACCCTTACTTTCTGCTTTCAAGCAATACATCCAGCTTCTTCCCAACGGCAGCATAAGGAATGGGGTGCACTGTGATGTAAGGGAGAGTAGGGGACTCAACTTCTGATGGTGGGGTGGCTCTTAACATCTAATGTAAGGGGAGGGGATCCGCTGGACATCTAATCTTATGCTGCGTACACACGACTGTTTTCCGGGTTGTAAAAAATTACAAATTGCAAAAAAATGTTGCCTTCAGTTCTCTTTTTAAAGTTAAATGTTGCTTGTTTTTCATTTTCAAGCCTTCCGTACAATTGTTGTAATCAGTGTGATTATTTGATAATGACGTACCTGAGGCTTTCGCTACAGGCATGCTCCTCTGAATCGTAGCGATGATCGGTCACTTTTTTGAGAATAGTGCAGCAGCCATGTGGACATTGGATGTGGAGATTAAAGGAAATTTTTGTAAAATCTAAATGCCTGGCTGCCTTTAGAGACATGTATGCAAAATCTAAGCTCACTCCATTGGTTGCATGTGCTTTCTGTGTCGGTAATTCAGAAAGTTTGGAAAGCAGAGACAGCTGGGCATGTAGTATATCATAAGGAGTTCAGCAATGGCAGGTTACAAATTAATTTTATTTTGGCAGCGTACTTGTGAGAGATCAGTGAGATTCCGCGGGGCTTTGCTATAAAGGCTGTCATTGAATTTTTTTTATGGGAAATGTGGTTTCCAGGTTCAGGAAAACTACTGGCTGGATAAATAGGCCAATTAATTCCCCCTTCCGATTTTTCCTTTTTTTTTTGCTGATAACAAATTCCCTCCTCAAAGGGATGTTCATGTTCTCCATGTTGTCGGTGTTCTTTATGTTGTTTATATTGTCTATGTTCTCCATGTTCTCCATGTTGTCAGTGTTCTTTATGTTGTTTGTATTGTCTGTGTTCTCCATGTTGTCAGTGTTCTTTATGTTGTTTGTATTGTTGTCAGTGTTCTTTATGTTGTTTGTATTGTCTGTGTTCTCCATGTTGTCAGTGTTCTTTATGTTGTTTGTATTGTCTGTGTTCTCCATGTTGTCAGTGTTCTTTATGTTGTTTGTATTGTCTGTGTTCTCCATGTTCTCCATGTTCGCGTTCTCTGCAATCACCACATTGCCCATATTCTCTGTGTTGTCCCTTATGCCCATGTTCCTCCTGTTATCCATGTGCTCTATTATGTCCATTTTCGCAAAGTGTTCATGTTCTTTGTGTTGTCTGTGTTCCCCCGTGCTGTCTGTGTTCCCCCGTGCTGTCTGTGTTCCCCCGTGCTGTCTGTGTTCGCCATGCTGTCACTGTTCCCATGTTGTCCATGTTCTTCATGTTTTCTGTGCTCCCCATGTTGGTTGTGATCTACATGTTGTCTGTGTTTAGGGTTGCCACCTGTCCAGGATGTTCTCTGTGTTGTCCATGTTCCCCACATTAACCATTATGTCCATGTTCTTTGTGTTGTCTGTGTTGTCCATGATGTCTTTTTTTCTATATGTTGTCCATATTCTTTGTGTTGATATTGTCCCCTGTGCTCTCTTTGTTCCCCACGTTGCCCTTGTTCTTCCATATTTTTTTTATTCTCTGTGTTCTTTATGTTATTTGTGTTCTCTTTGTTTTCCGTGTTCTCTGTGATGTCCAAGTTCTACACGTTGTCCGTGTTCTCCATGTTGTCTGTGCTCCCCATGTTGGTTGTGTTCTACATGTTGTCTGTGTTTAGGGTTGCCACCTGTCCAGGATTCACCCAGACAGTTAGGGTTTTAAATCTTGTGTCCGGGTTTCAGGCAGACCAGGCTGTGGCTCCCCAAGTAACCAAGATAGTCACACACAAATCTGTTGCCATCTAGGAGCTGTGAGCGGCTGTCTGGGGACAGGTTCAGTATCACTGGGAGGCAAGGCGATGATGTCAGCAAGAGAAATTTGTTTACACACATTGTTCACTATGCACACCGTATTACTACTCTCCTTGGGGCACCCAAAGGTGTCCCAGGCAGCTAAAGTGTTCAGGTTTGGCTTGAAGAAAAGGTGGCAACCCTATCTGTGTTCTTTGTACTGTCCATGTCCTCCATGTTGTCTGTGTTCTCCATGTTCTCCATGATTGTCTTCTACATGTTGTCTGTGTTCTCCGTGTTGTCTGTGTTCCCTGTATTGTCTGTGCTCCACATGTTGTCTGTGATGTCTGTGTTCTCAGTGTTCCTCATGTGGTCTGTGTTCTCCATGGTGTCGGTGTTCTCTGTGCTGTTCATGTTTTCTATAGTGTTCATGTCCTCTGTGTTATCTTTTTTCTCCTAGTTGTCCTTGTCCTCCATGTTGTTTGTGTTGTCTGTTCCATGTGCTGCCCATGTTGTTTGTGTTTCCTGTGTTGTCTTTTTTCTCCTAGTTGTCCTTGTCCTTCATATTGTTTGTGTTGTCTGTGTTCCATGTGCTGCCCATGTTGTTTGTATTTCCTGTGTTGTCTTTTTTCTCCTAGTTATCCTTGTCCTCCATGTTGTTTGTGCTGTCTGTGTTCCATGTGCTGCCCATGTTGTTTGTATTTCATGTGTTGTCTTTTCTCTCCTAGTTGTCCTTGTCCTCCATGTTGTTTGTGTTCTCTGTGTTCTATGTGCTGTCCATGTTGTTTGTGTTTCCTGTGTTGTCTTTTTTCTCCTAGTTGTCCTTGTACTCCTTGTTGTTTGTGTTCTCTATGTTCTATGTGCTGTCCATGTTGTTTGTGTTTCCTGTGTTGTCTTTTTTCTCCTAGTTGTCCTTGTCCTCCATGTTGTTTGTGTTGTCTGTGTTCCATGTGCTGCCCATGTTGTTTGTATTTCCTGCATTGTTTTTTTTTCTCCTAGTTGTCCTTGTCCTCCTTGTTGTTTGTGTTGTCTGTGTTCCATGTGCTGCCCATGTTGTTTGTATTTCCTGTGTTGTCTTTTTTCTCCTAGTTGTCCTTGTCCTCCATGTTGTTTGTGTTGTCTGTGTTCTATGTGCTGTCCATGTTGTTTGTGTTTCCTGTGTTGTCTGTGTTCCATGTGCTGTCCATGTTGTTTGTGTTTCCTGTGTTGTCTTTTTTCTCCTAGTTGTCCTTGTACTCCTTGTTGTTTGTGTTCTCTATGTTCTATGTGCTGTCCATGTTGTTTGTGTTTCCTGTGTTGTCTTTTTTCTCCTAGTTGTCCTTGTCCTTCATGTTGTTTGTGTTGTCTGTGTTCCATGTGTTGTCCATGTTGTTTGTGTTTCCTGTGTTGTCTATGTTCTCCATGTTGTCCTTGTTCTCTTTAAAATGTCTGTGCTCCATGTTCTCTGTGTTTCATTTTGTTTGAATGTTTTTGCTTCGTCTCAAATAGTGACAGTTCTAACATTGGAGTGAATTGCTTCACTATTTGGCTGGATTCGTTGACTCTCATAATTTTCTGCAAATTGTGAATTTTCTAAGTGCCTGAATTTATGATTCTGTAATTTTCAGGTCTGCAGAGAATTGGGTATTTGTAAATCCAGCCAACTGGAGGGATTGCCAAGAAAAAAGCCAATGCGCACTACAGGGATCACTGCTATGTACATTTGCTAGGAAGAATATGTCAATGTCAAGCTTGTGGATATCTTATTTAGTAAATGGGGACAACAGTGATCTCTCTAGAACAAGGACAACGTGGAGAACATACACTCTGCAGAAAACACAGAGAACAGGGAATTGGCCATATTTGTGAACAGATCTCAAGGAGCTCTGAAATATAAAGCAGTTATTTACAGATCTTTATAAATATCGTCTGTTCTACTCCCTGACCCATATAGTGTCTCTTCAGAGCATCCACAGAGCCAGCAACACCCGCATGGTCCATGTTATGTCTGTGATGGGCTCTCAGTGCATGTTGGGAGGATTTTGGACTGGCGCAGTCAGCGAGGGACCATGTGACTGTCAAGGCGACATTCCTGGCTGTATGGAATACTCGGCACCCACTTAGATATTCCTGTTTAATGTCTCATACAGGCCTATTACATGCATCATCTCACACAATGTACACACAATACATTATCCTGATAAAGGTCCCGCTCAGCCAGCGCTACATGTGTAATAATTCCCGATTTACAGGAAAACAGTCTGCACAATCTCATCCTTACAAGTGAGGTGTAAAATGAAGTATAATTGGGCTCAGCCATTTATTTCCGCTGAAATCCTTTTCCAGCCATAGCGAGATTTACCGATCTGTTCACAGCAGAATCACCTCCTCGGCTGATCCTTTCCTAGCTACTCCTGTGGCATCCAGACCACTAGCCATTGCATGCAATGCAGTTTGATCCTTCACTGAATCTGTGCTTTCTGCTTTTTTGGAGGGACCTGTAGCAGTCAGTGTGGATTCTGCTGCAGCTTCCTGCACGGAAATTAAACAACAAGGGTACACTACCAGACCATCTGGTTTACTGGTGATTTGTCATTTTGACCACTTCAGCCCCGGAGGATTTGGCTGCCCAATGACCGGCCCATTTTTTGCGATTCAGCACTCCGTTGCTTTAACTGACAGTTGCGCGCTCGTGCGACGTAACTCCCAAACAAAATTGACATCCTTTTTTTCCCTCAAATAGAGCTTTGTTTTGGTCGTATTTGATCACCTCTGTGGTTTTAATTTTTTGCGCTATAAACAAAAAAACGCGACAATTTTGAAAAAAAAAATCAATATTTCACATATTAGGCTGATATGTATTCTTCTACATATTTTTGTAAAAAAAACGCAATAAGTGTATATTGATTGGTTTGTGCAAAAGTTATAGGGGCAGATCCACAAAGATCTGGCCCGGCGCAGCGTATCTGAGATACGCTACGCCGCCGTAACTTTTAAGATTTGGTTCGAATCCACAACGAATTCGCGCCCAAAGTTACGGCAGCGTAGTCTATCTCTCGCGGCGTAAGGGCGCCTAATTCAAATGTGGCGAGTAGGGGGCGTGTTTCATTTTAATGAAGCGCGTCCCCGCGCCGAACGAACTGCGCATGCGCCGTCCCTAAATTTCCTGCCGTGCATTGTGCTAAATGACGTCGCATGACGTGTTTTCAACGTGGCGTCCAGCCCCATTCACGACGACTTACGCAAACGACGTAGAATATTTAAAATTATACGCGGGAACGTCGGTCATACTTAACATTGAGTACGCCACCAAATAGCAGCTTTAACTATATGCCAGAAAAAGCCGGAAAAAAAACGACGTAAGGAAATGCGACGGACGCTCGTACGTTCGTGGATCGTCGGAAATAGCTAATTTGCATACTCGACGCGGAAAACAACGGGAACGCCACCCAGCGGACGCCGAAGAATTGCATCTAAGATCCGAAGGCGTACGAAGACGTACGCCTGTCGGATCTAACCCAGATGCCGTCGTATCTGGTTTTGAGGATTCAAAACAAAGATACGACGCGGGAAATTTGAAAGTACGCCGTCGTATCACTAGATACGCCGGCGTACTCTCTTTGTGGATCTGCCCCATAGCGTCTACAAAATAGGGGATAGATTTATGGCATTTTTATTAATATATATATTTTTTAACTAGTTATGGCAGCGATCTGCAATTTTTATCATGACTGTGACATTATGGCGGACACATCAGACACTTTTGACGCTATTTGGGACCATTGTCATTTATACAGCGATCAGTGCTATAAAAATGCACTGATTACTGTGTAAATGACACTGACAGGTAAGGGGTTTAAACACTAGGGGACAAGAAGGATTTAAGTGTGTCCTAGGGAGTGATTCTATCTGTGTGGGGGCTGGGCTACTAGCGAAACGACATTGATCACTGCTCCCGATCACAGGGAGCAGTAGCTCAGTGTCCTTTCACAAGGCAGAACAAGGAAATGCCTTGTTTATACAGGCATCTCCCTGTTCTGCAGCTCCGTGACACGATCGCGGGACACTGGCGGACATCAAGTCCACGGGTCCCGTGGGCACGGTCATGGAGCTTGCAGCAGGAATGCTTTGCACATCCCTGCCATTCTGCCGACGTATATCTGCAGGAGGAAATCAGCAAGTGGTTAAAGGGTGAGCAAACTTTAAAGGGTCACTAAAGGAATTTTTTTTTTTAGCTGAAATGATTGTTTACAGGGCATAGAGACATAATAGTTAACTGATTCCTTTTAAAAATGATTAAAAAATAGATAAAAAACAATCATATAATGTGCCTGCAGTGTAGTTTCGTTTTTGCTGTTGTTTGCTGGTTCTCTGATGTACAGAGAGCCACTAGAGGGCAGTCAGCCAATAGAGAGCAGTGATACTTTGTCTAAAACTCCTCAGCACCAATCCAGTTTCGTTTTACACACAATAATCACATTAGTGACCACCGTGAGAAATCTCCCAGCACTGTGGTTATCAGGAAACAGGCAACCAGGAAGTGTCCAGAACAGAGAGGATTTACAGCAACATTAAAAGCAAAAACGAACAATGAGGACATGAAACCAGGACTGCAGCAAGGTAAAGGAAGCTATTTAGCTAAAAAAAAAAATTCCTTTAGTGACCCTTTAATGATGAAGCTCTCTTTTGATCTATTAAATCTACCTAATGAAGTTATATTAAATGTTCAGCTTTTAAAAAAAAAGTTAAACTCGCAAGTGCTTTTTTACCACTACTATTGCTTTATATTGGCTTTTGACATTTACAAATGCAGCAATTTCGAGTTTGGATGAAAGGTTTAGCACTGGGAAACCCCTTTTGAAAGATAAATAGTGCATTTTATATACATTTAAATCTCAAATTCATAGAATTAGTGAGGTCCGAAACAACCATTCTAAAATGTTATCGTGACTCAAAAAATAAATAAAAAAAGAGCAATTAATTAAAAACAAGTAAAGACCAGAAAATTATTATTGATCTTCTATCTCTGTCACTCTTCCGGCGATTCCTGCACCTCCACACCCCAGGTGTAAAAACCTGCTCACCTCAAGCTCATAAATACATGCTCATCTGTGATCTTTATTCAGATCCACTCAGCTGGTGACCCTTCTCCAGTCCTCCAGGATACTTAAATAAAACCCAGCAGAACGTGGATGTGCAACCTCTATGCATTTTGTGTAACACACGTCATCAGGAAGCTCCTATATATTTTTTAACTATTGGATGTTATATATGAATTTATGATTATATTTTGTACGTTTTATATGAGTTAGTGCCATAACACATTGTTGGAAGGCAACATGTGGTTTAATATCATAGTTCTGGTATTTCACTTCCTAGAGGATACAGGCAGATGGCCCCCAAGTTAGAATGTAACCAATTACGCCTCTAACTGTGTACTACAAAGCCAGGCTCTGGTCCAGCTAGGGCGAGAGGATGGGAATCATTGATTACCACTCTGCAAGCAAGCTTTAAAGAGAGCAATGGCTGCCAGGATGATTGATGACAAAGATCAAAAAATCAACAAGCAGCTGAACAATGCTGCCCCTAGAGGCCAATATGGCAAGACGGACAGTAATATAATCTATTAAGAAGGACTACCTTTTGGCAATATCTTAATGGACAGGAGGCAAGTGGGAGTGGTTATAGGTGGGTATGAATGTATGTGTAAAAAAGGGCACACAGAAGAGAAATCATCCCTTTTCCCATTTCTGGCTCCTGGCCTGCTTGTGTAAGTCTCATGGCTCTGGCTCTTTTTTGCCATCCTGAGCCCAGCCGATGAGACTATTGCACGATCTAAATTTCCGCCAACAAATGTTCGATGGAAGCTTGTTGTCGGAAATTCCGACCATGTGTAGGCTCCATCGGACATTTGCTGTCGGAGTTTCCGCCAACAAAAATTTGAGAGCTGGTTCTCAAATTTTCCGACAACAAGTGTGTACACAATTCCGACGTACAAAGTTCCACGTATGCTCGGAATCAAGCAGAAGAGCCTACTGCCTATTGAACTTCATTTTTCTCAGCTCGTCGTACGTCTTGTACGTCACCTCGTTCTTGACGTTCGGAATTTCCGACAACAATTGTGTGACTGTGTATGCAAGACAAGTTTGAGCCAACATCCGTCAGAAAAACAAATCCACGGTTTTGTTGTCGGAATGTCCGATCGTCTGCACGCGGCATATGTCTAGAGGATTATGATAAGTATTTTTGATGTTCTGCTGTTATACTTTTTAAAGTTAGCATATTCCTATTTTCTTGGGAAATAAATAAAAGATATTGTTTTACTAAGCAGTGTGTTTACTTTCATAGATAACCCTATATTATTGTGGTTATCAGAGTCTTAATATACTAGCTAATTATAGGTATAGACAAATTAGTACATATATGCAATAGAGGGAATCCAGCTTTCAGAATATTTGTTTATTTATTTGTAGCAATTACTTCACACATATTTAAATATAGTGTATATATTACATTATATACCTGGAAAAAATGTTTTATTTTTTTTTGTCCAGAATATGATAAAATGTATATATAGATGCCAGGGAAGTATCTGTAACATTTTATCAGACTGTTAAATGTTCTCTGAATAGTAGGAGTTGGTTTGTTTATGAACGGCTTGGCGTCTTCCCCTGGTGCGGGACTGGCTCGGCCGCAGCCGTTAGCATGATTACCATGAGTGTTCCTGGCGTGTGATGTGTCGTAACAGTTACCTGAGAAATGTTTGCGCTTTTTGCAGGTTAACACGCCACTTATACCGTCTGCTTGGCGGTGAGATTTATGGAGGCCTCGGCTTCCATTGCAGGAATTAGGTTACGGGAAGATTGTTCCCCCGAGGCCTCCGCAGAACGCTGCATCAAATTTAGCGGCGTTCACTTCAAGAGAAGAAAGTCTCCTTCCTGGCAGTGAACGGATTACCTGGCGTCCTCCTTGTTTGTGTTATTCACGGCGATAATTCCTCATTTAGCTAATTCTGCAATGTTCTCATGCGGAAAACTAGTACTGTTTACTGGTGTGTATTTGACGTTGGACACAAAGCCGCCACCAATTCCGCAGACAATTGCAGCTCGATGAATGCGTCTCTATAGAGAGTCCGGATCACCATTGAGTGGGAGTTCAGATATGTTAAACAAAGTAAAATGGAATGAATACATTTGGACAGAGATTAATATAATCGCATCAGTAAGAGTCCCCTGACTGAAACTGTTGAGGGTTGTGGCATTCCTAGTGCTAAATTCTGCGCCTGACACAAATAAAATTAGAAGCCAGAAACACTTTCCTGGGACGACTTCACGTCCTTGTGAAAGCTGTGTCTCTGCCCCTCCCACAATGCTGAGATTTCCCTGCAGTAGTTTGTGTCTCTGCCCCTCCCACAATGGTTAGATTTCCTGCAGTAGTTTGTGTCTCTGCCCCTCCCACATTCATGGGATTTCCCTGCAGTAGTTTGTGTCTCTCCCCCTCCCACAATGGTGAGATTTCCCTGCAGTAGTTTGTGTCTATGCCCCTCCCACAATTGTGACATTTCCCTGCAATAGTTTGTGTCTCTGCCCCTCCCACAATAGTGAGATTTCCCTGCAGTAGTTTGTGTCTCTGCCCCACCCACAATGCTGACATTTCCCTACAGTAGTTTGTGTCTCTGCCCCTCCCACAATGGTTAGATTTCCTGCAGTAGTTTGTGTGTCTGCCCCTCCCACATTCAAGGGATTTCCCTGCAGTAGTTTGTGTTTCTCCCCCTCCCACAATGGTGAGATTTCCCTGCAGTAGTTTGTGTCTCTGCCCCTCCCACAATGGTGAAATTTCCCTGCAGTAGTTTGTGTCTCTGCCCCTACCACAATGGTGAGATTTCCCTGCAGTAGTTTGTGTCTCTGCCCCTCCCACAATGGTGAAATTTCCCTGCAGTAGTTTGTGTCTCTGCCCCTCCCACAATGGTGAAATTTCCCTGCAGTAGTTTGTGTCTCTGCCCCTCCCACAATGGTGAGATCTCCCTGCAGTAGTTTGTGTCTCTGCCCCTCCCACAATAGTGAGATCTCCCTGCAGTAGTTTGTGTCTCTGCCCCTCCCACAATAGTGAGATCTCCCTGCAGTAGTTTGTGTCTCTGCCCCTCCCACAATGGTGAGATCTCCTGCAGTAGTTTGTAGTAGAGCTGCACGATCCCGGCTAAAGTGAGAGTCACAATATTTTTGCTTAGAATAAAGATCACGATTCTCGCAGCTGCCCTTAGCCCCTTTGTGCTACCCTGGCCCCCGCACACCCGCGGGGGATACTGTCAGGATGGAGAGCGGGGAAGGAACCGATAAATGTGTCATTTGCCGGCCCCTTCCTTATCTTAAAGGGGTTGTAAAGGATAATTTTTTTTTAAATAACAAACATGTTATACTTACCTCCACTGTGCAGCTCGTTCTGCACAGAGTGGCCCCGATCCTGGTCTTCTGGGGTCCCTCAGTGGCTGTCTCGGCTCCTCCCCTCAAGAACTAACCCCCTTCGTGGGAGCTCTCTCCCATGGGGGTTAGTTCTTGCGGGCGCGCTCCCGTGATATAGTCGCTCACTGTATCACTTGGTCCCGCCCCCCGGCGTGCCGCGTCATTGGATGTGATTGACAGCAGCGCGAGTCAATGCCTGCGCTGCTATCAATCCATCCACTCTAGCCAATCAACGGCCAGACTGAGCGGAGATGAGGACGTCGGGGGCGAGCGCAGCAGGTGAATGGGCTCAGGTAAGTAAAACGGGGGGGCTGAGGGGCTGTAACTGTCAGATGTTTTTGCACCTTAATGCATAGGATGCATTAAGGTGAAAAAACATGAACCTTTACAACCCCTTTAATCAATAAAGTCAGTGATTGGTAACAATTATTTTTTCCATTTATAGCTGAGGAATAGTAAACTGTGTTTAATACGCTTCAGTTTATGAATGAACAGGAAGCTCTGTAGAGAACCATTCCTGTTCATTCATTCTGTGCTGTTGTGGCTGCAGAGATGGAGACCTTTCTCTGTCTCAAGGCTGAAACGTCGGAGGTCTGTTTAGACCTAATATTTCACCAAAGACCCCCAACGGGGTCCTAGAATTTTGTAAAAAAAAAGAAAAAAAAATTGTAAAAAAATAAATAAAATGGTAAGAGCCGTTCTAATAGGAGCGACGCAAGTCGCTCCGACTTAGAAAAGGGTTCTTGTACGACTTTGGGGGCGATTCGGGGTGATTTACATTGACTTCTATACAGAAGTAATTTTGCCAATCACCTCTGAAGTTGTCTTCAGGACAACTTGCAAAGTCTCCCTCGAAGTCGTGCCGCCGCAGTGTGAACCGGCTCTTAAAGAATAATAAAAAAATGAAATAACAAAATAAAAAGTTACTGACACCAGAGGTGTAACTACCAGGGTCGCAAAGGTCACACTTGTGACTGGTCCCTGGCATTCCCCCACTGTGGAGGGACGCCAAGACAGCAGGAACGGGGCCCACTGCAGGACCGTAAAAAAAGGGTCCCTTGATGGGAGTAAAGGGCCGGGGATCAGTGGGAAGGGCACTGGCCAGGGGCCAGGGGGCACTTTGTGTTTTTTTGCACCAGGACCCTGGTTTCTAGTGACACGCCTGCTGTATGTCTAATATAGTCTTCCCCTGTGGAATCTCAGAGTGTCTCCTCAGCTATTACATCACCTCTTGCTGTGCTGGTAGAAGGGTAGGAGGACTCCGAATTTACACCGAGTTCCTAAAGTGCTCAAAAAGATTGGTGGAAAAGAGAAACAACAGCACACTGAGATTCCCAGTGACGGGCTGTGTAGGGGGAGTGTGTCAGGACAAGTGTGATTAATGAAGGAGAGCAGGCTGAGCTCCCAGCATAGCTAGAGAACTGACTATGCTGTGCTCTCCTGCTTAGTGTGGCCAGTTTTTAATAGGAAAGCAAGGGGAATAGCAGGAACACCAGGGATTTCACACAAAGGAAGCAATACAAAGAAAACAGTATACTTTCTCATAAAAGTAAATGGTATAGCAGGCACTTATCAGTAATATGAAGTGAGCATTTGTGCGGGGAGCTCTCATCCCTGAATAATATAGGGAATATATTGACGACACATAACAGAAATATCAGTTCTGGGTGGAGTTGGGCTTCAACTTGCTTTGAACAGCTCTTTTTTTTCCCCAGCGTCTGTACGTCCGTAAGCGGAAATTCACAACTCCAATTCTGCACAGAGGTCACATCCGTGGGTCACCCATCTTCTGTGTCGATGTTTATTAACAGCAATTGCAGCGCTGTAAGGTGACCCGCGGTGTAAATATCATTTGATTTATGGTCTCCTACACATAGACAGTAATTAGCCTGACGGGTCTCAGTGCGGGTCACTGCGCACTAATTAGCGGTGGGGCTTGTCAGATACGGCTCGGGTCAGTGGTTCTATGTATGCTCTTAGCATCAGTAAATTGGAACGTAGATAGCGATCATCTGCAGAGCATTGCCCCCTGCAATGAGATGCTCTGCAGAACTCTTTGACTGCATGTGTTTTATTGATAAGTTTTTATTTTGTTTAAAAAAAATTTTTTGAGGGTCCAGATTTTTAGTGAATCTGTATAGATAATTATTTCAAAAGTTTCATAAGTTTTTCTATATCTCACCCTACCCCCAACCCCAACCCCATCCCTCCTTCATCCTGATTGCATCCTGATTGCAAATATATATATATATATATATATACAGTGGAACCTTGGTTTACGAGTAACGAGTGTTTTTTCAAAGACAATCAACTTTTTGCTTATATTCTGACTCGATTTGCGAGTGTTGTCTAGCAAAACAAGCAGAATTCAAGCTAATGGGGTCTGCAGTACCGCATTTGGCCAGAGGTGCGGGGGGCGCTGGTGACACTCGGAACGGTTTGTATCCTTTCGGAAATACTCAGTTCCAGAGTATTTCCGAACCTTTCTTGAGGGTTTCCGAGATCAGCCGAGCTGTCCCAGAGAATTTCCGAGGCTCTCCGGCACCTCCCCACTTCTGGCCACATGTGGTATTGCATGCCATAGAAGTCAATGCGGAACAAATTATCTTTGTTTCCATTGACTTTTATGGAGAAACTTGCTTTGATATGCTTGCTGTGGATTACGAGCATTCTCCTGGAATGGATTAGGCTCGTAATCCAAAGTTCCACTATATATAATATTACAAGAATATAAATGCTTATGAATTAATGTTTGTCCAGACGTGGGTCGATTGTGGCAGCTATGATGAGGTCTCTGAGAAATTAGAAATTATAATTTAAACTCCTTTCCCTTTTAGAGCTCTATTTTTACAAGGTTATACCGAGAGAGGGAGATTTTCCAGCATGCTGGATGATTTATCCAATACGTAACCCTCCCCTAATCTAAGACCCCCGTTCCCATCTGGCATTTTGGGATCTTGGGGAGAATCTAGAATGTAATTCTGCTCGAGATCCCAATAGCATTGCAATAGTCACGAAATGCGTTTTGTTGCGACTGCCAAAAGATAATTTGCATAGCGCAATTAGAAAAACGGCCGATCCTTTGTGGACGACAAAACATATGGGCAAGTATGATTGTTTATTCCCCCCCTAGTCAGGTTTAAAGTGATTGAAAAGGCACTAGTCCCCCCCCCCCAATACTTACCTGAGATGTGCAGGAGAACATTGGCTCCTAGGTCTCTTCTTCCTCATTGGCCAAGGCATTGACTCTCACTATTGTCAATCACAGCCAGTGAGCCAATAAGGAGAGAGAGGGGGCGGGGCCGAGCCAAACTCAGTGTGTGAATAGACACACAGAGCAGCAGCTCAGAAGCGAGCCTGCTTGGCACTCAGCAGGGGGGCGGGGCCAGGAGTGTCATTGGGGGACCCGCAAAAAGGAGGATCAAGGCTGCAAGGCTGCTCTGTGCAGAACAGGTAAGTATGACATATTTGTTATAAAAAAAACAAATCTGCTTAGAGCCTAGGTTCACATTCTTAAAAAGACGTGCCCTTTATTAGGTAAAGGAAAAATGCACTACAAGTATCAGCACACAGTGGGAAAAATATCTGACGCGTTTCGCATTGGATATGACTAAGCATTGATATCCAATGCGAAACGCGTCAGAAGTTTTTCCCAATGTGTGCTGATACTTGTAGTGCATTTTTCCTTTACCTAATAAAGGGCACGTCTTTTTAAGAAATTGGAGTGCAGCTGTCCATATCTCTCTTCTTTTGTATATCCCGTGCATTGCCGGCACCCATTGGTTCCTGAGTGGACATTGATTGTTCTAGTGTGCTCACCTGGAGCGGCAGCCTTCCTACCTAGGTTCACACTGTTGTGGGATTGAAATCGTTCATACCCACGTGTCAGCCCGACTTCAGGGACATTCAGAGACATTTGTGCGGGGTTCCTGCACAGATGTCTATTAAAATCGCTCCCGAAGTCACCAAAAGTAGTACAGAAACAACTTATGGGAATTGGTGCGGGGATAGTGCCGATTGCATGGCAAATCGCTCCAATGTGAACCTAGGCTCAATATCACTTTAAATGTTTATAGAGTAGGGATGGTAGGGGGGAGGTCCTCTTTAACTGAGACTTGTAGACCTCATGCACACTGGATTTTTTTTCTGCTGCTCATGGGGTCATTCTGCGTTATTTTTTTTATATATTTTTTACCTGCCTCTAAATGCCCCTGCATGGCTATGGGGGAAATTTACTAAAACTGGTACACACAGATTCTGGTGCAGCTTTGCATAGTAACCAATCCACTTTTAGGTTTTATTAACAAAGCTTAATTGAACAAGCTAAATAGTGGAGGCTGGTTCTTAATTTTTTTTTTGGGGGGGGGGGGGGCCAAACAAACTGAAAAAAAAAATATCAATTGCAGCCACTGTGCCCATCAAAAGCAGCCACTGTGCCCATCAAGCGCAGCCAATGTGCCCATCAAAAGCAGCCACCGTGCCCATCAAGCGCAGCCAGTGTGCCCATCAAGCGCAGCCAGTGTGCCCATCAAGCGCAGCCACTGTGCCCATCAAACGCAGCCACTGTGCCATCAATTGCCGCCACAATGCCATCAAACACAGCCACTATGCCATCAAACACAGCCACTGTGACCATCAAACAAAGCCACTGTGCCATCAATTGCCACCAATGTACCATCAAACGCAGCCACTGTACCCAGAAATTGCAATGCAATGCATCTATCTATGGTGATAGAGCGGTGCCAGGAGAGAGGGGGCGCAATGCCCGTGTGCCCCTTATGGATGCACCGCCACTGAAGGTAACTTTGAAGCTTTAATTCACTTCAGTGGCCAGAATAAATTATTCTGGCCAAAGATAGGAATTAAGGGCCAGATTCACAGAACAAATACGCCGGAGTATCTGCTGATACTTCGGCGTATTTTCAAATTTGCTGCGTCGTATCTTGATTTGTGATTCACAAACAAGATACGACGGCTTTTGGCTAAGATCCGACAGGCTTACGGCTTCGTACGCCTTCGGATCTTAGGCTGCAATACTTTGGCTGCCGCTGGGTGGAGTTTGCGTCGTTTTCCTGCGTCGGGTATTCTAATGAGCATTTACGGCGATCCACGGCGGTTTTCGCGTTCGTTACGTCGTCGCTAGTAATTTTTTCCCGTCACAAAGTTAAGGCTCGTTTTACCTGCCTTAACTTTACACGAGCCATGTTAAAGTATGGCCGTCGTTCCCGCTTCGAATTTCAATTTTTTTTTTTTTGCGTAAGACGTCCGGTAATACGAAAGTACGTTACGCACGTCGCCATTCAAAAAAATGACGTCACTTCGCGCAAAGCACGGCGGGAATTTCCTAACGGAGCATGCGCAGTACGTCCGGCGCGGGAGCGCGCCTAATTTAAATGGTACACGCCCCATTTGAATTGGGCGGGCTTGCGCCGGACGTGTTTACAATACACCGCCGCAAGTTTACAGGTAATTGCTTTGTGAATCAGGCACTTACGCTGAAAACTTGCGGCGGTGTAACGTAAACGGGATACGTTAAGCCGCCGCTAATGTACGTAAATCTGGCCCTCAACGCCCAAACACTTGTTGCGTGTAAACACGAGTTTATATGCGTCAAGCATTTCTTTTTCTGCCAAAACTCTTCTGCCAAGAGGAAAGGAGTCCAGGAGAGATAGCAAAACGTCTCGTGTATATGAGGCCATAAAGTTAGTGACAGATCCACTGTAAGAACACTTCAGTTCTTGTCTTGTGTCTGTCTTAGATCTTGGAAGACATTGCACATTATCAGATGGCATCGTCTGTCCGGGCGCTGTCAGGTTCTGTTTGTCCTGACGGAAGATAATTGGGGCTCCAGAATGCGTCAGTCAGCTCCCACCTGCTGGAGATTTTTCTTTTATTTATCCGATAGAAATGGCTAAATTGCTACAACAAATGTTTTTTTTGTTATTGAAGTCTAGAGGAGTTTTCTTATAACGCTGACCTGATCGCCACGCTGCGGATTCCGCCACCGTTCCTTACCCAGCCGCCAACTTTCCAATTCCTTCTTAGCAGAAATAAAAATCTTCTCCTTTTTTTTCCGTCTTTCATGTGAGAAAACATAAAAATCCCACCGCGCGTCTTGGGAGCCGGGGGCCGAAAAACCTTCCAAGTTTCTCTCGCTAATCTGAACTTTCAGTCTCGCTGGAGGTTTCAAGAGACATTTTAAAAGCTTTGGAAATTCCCGAGGTGCTCGGTGTATATTGGAATTATGAACACTTCCTGTCAGTGATTGAGCTGTGTGACACATTAATTATATCATATATGGAAACATCAAGCTTTTAGCGGTTCCGCCGCAGTGCCTCTTGTGTTTATTATATTATTAAACATTCAATTAACATTTTATACTCTATGAAATATTAAAGACATAGGTGGCATCTCCCACTGGCTCCAGAGGTGGCAATTCTTGGCCTGTAGCTTGCTTGCCGTGCGTTGTGTATTTCTCTGGCACCCCTCTGACACTTCAAATACAGGATATCACCTCCAGAGGCCAGGCGCAGGCTAGCATTTCACCCCAGGGTCCTAAAATAAGGAGAGATATTGGGTACCAGTCACGTTTGTCTTTTTAAAGTTCTATTGCAGAACAGTGGATGTAAACCCACTCTCATCCTTTCTAAGCTACTGCCATAGTGCTGATCTATAAGGATATAGATGCCTCCTGCATGTATCCTCACCTGTCAAATGTCTCCCCTCTGTTAGGGTGACCACGTGTCCCGCATTTTTCAGGTCTGTCCCAGGCACCTTCATTCAAGGACAATACAGTGTCCCGGAATGAAAATGACACAGCTACCCCCTCCCCCTCCTCCGGGGCAATCTGATGCCCTCAAAAAGGCTGCCTGACAGTACTTTCCCTGCCTGACAATGCCTGAAGAAGCACAATCCCCGCCCCATGCTTGTGATTGAAGAAATCATAAATCCCGCCTCTTGTGTCCAATCACTGTGCTGTGATTCGTTACAGCACAAGATGATTTTTGGGAAGGGGGGGGTGTCCCTGAATGGTAGTTTGGAAATATGGTCACCCTACCCTCTGTCTGTTATAAGAACTGAAAAACTGCAGATCCTGTGGGTGGGTCTGTTGTCTGTAGCTCGGTGGGTGGCAGGGGCGGACTGACCATTGGGACTCTCGGGCACTGCCCGAGGGCCCCATGCCACTAGGGGGCCCCATCAGGGTTGCCAGGCTCAATAAAACCAGGGATGTATGTAAAATTCTGTGTTTTTTTTTACATCTGTCCCTAATATGTCCGAAACCGACATGCTTTTGATGTGAAAATCCTGAGATTTTAGCTGCCCTGCCTCTGCACTGCCTCCTGGCATGGTGGCCACCTGTAAGCCCGGGGGCCCCATAATCTTCCATTGCCCGGGGGCCCATGAGTTGTCAGTCCACCCCTGGTGGGTGGACGTCATTTCCACCGCGTTTCTGGGATTACCGTATATACTCAAGTATAAGCCGAGTTTTTCAGCTCTTTTTTTAGGGTGAAAATGCCCCCCTTGGCTTATACTCGAGTCAGTGTACCTGATCGGTGCGACGCTCCTCCGCACGGTGGCAGCCACTACTATAGGCAGCGGCTTCTGCCTAGTCTTCGGATCGGTGCCCATCTTGCTCCTCCCAGCCTCTCCACCAGCACTGTATCCCGGCCACCCTGGTGTCTGGCTCCCTCACCAGTCACAGATCCTGCTCCACAGGCTTCCAACTGGGTGGGGGTCTGAACGGAGCGGTGCCCTCCTGCGCGGCGGCAGCCCCAAATCCAGACCGGGGCTTCGGCTACAAGTCATCCAGAACACGGCAGCCAGACTGATAACGGGGAAAAACCCTGGGAATCAATCACCCCGTCACTAAAGACCCTTCATTGGCTAGCCGCAAAGGATCGGGTCACATTCAAGGCCCTCTGCCTCACTCACAAATGTACACAAGGAATCGCCCCCCAATATTTATGCGAGAAAATAAAATACCACAACCCCAATCGCGTTCTTCGATCAAACAACCAAAATCTACTTCAAACCCCCAAGTCCCGCTATAAGTCTAAAGGAGAACGAAGATTCGCAGTCCAAGGACCCCGACTGTGGAACGCGCTACCAACTAACATCTGAATGGAAGAAAATCATCGGGCCTTCAGGAAAAAACGTAAGACACACCTTTTCTGAAGGATAAGGATGGAAATGGATACCAAGCGCCTTGAGGCAATTCAGTTTGCATTTGTAGCGCTATACAAGTTATTCACTCACTCACTCACTCACTCGCTCACTTGAAGCTCCAGTCTGTAGGTGAAGCCTCAGCGTCATCATGTACAGTGCAGGGCTTGTACTGTATGTGGTGGAGGAAGACGTGCGACCATACGGAAGGAGGTGGGGGGGGGCAGGACACAAGGACTGAGGGAGCCAGCTGGAGTAAGGAGAAGGTAAGCAATACAGCTTCTTCTGCAACCCCTTGGACTTACCAAGCATTTAACCCTTTGCATTCTCGTCTTTAACCACTTGACCTCTGAAACATTTATCCCCTTCATGACCAGGCCATTTTTTTTGCGATACAGCACTGCGTTACTTTAACTGACCATTGCGCGGTCATGCAACGCTGTACACAAATAAAGTTTATGTCCTTTATTTTCCACAAACAGAGCTTGAGGTTTTTATTTTTTAGCGCTATAAACAAAAAAAGACCGACAGTTTTGAAAAAAAAAGCAATATTTTTTTACTTTCTGCTATAAAACATATCCAATGCCTATGTCATTAAAGGAAATATCTTTGGTGGCCTTTTCACAACTGTGAGCTGCAGCAGATTTAAAAAAAAAAAAGCTCAAGTCCATTTTTTGTGTGCTTTTATGTGTTTTGAAGCCCATAGAAGTCAAGGTAGCACATGAAAATGCACGTATGATAGTTTTTTAAAAGCATGTCAGCTGCACTCCTCCTGCAGTATTATTTAATAATTGATGAATTGACTGCACACAGTAATGTCTCCACCCAAAAAATATTCCTTGATGCATTTAACTGCTCCTGGTTTGCTCACAAGCAGGGCCAGGACAAGGGTAGATCTTACATTTTTTTTTATTGGATGTGTTTTATAGCAGATAGTAAAAAAAAAATTCCCAAAATTGTCAGTCGTTTTTTGTTTATAGTGCAAAAAAAACGCAGAAGTGATCAAATACCACCAAAAGAAAGCTCTATTAATGGGGAAAAAAAGACATAATTGTTATTTGTGTACAGTGTTGTACAGCGTTGCATGACCGTGCGTGCACAGGGCTGCCATCAGGAATTATGGGGCCCCTTACACAGCTTCAGGCATGAGCCCCCTGGAGCAGGGGTGGTGCTGCCGCCTCAAATTGAGAAGCGGGGGGGCTGCCGCGAATTGAGAAGCCCTGGGGACCTCCAGGCCCCTTACAAAAAATAAAAAAAAATAAAAAGGGGGTTGCCATCCAGGCCCCTGGGGATCTCCGGGCCCCTTACAGGTGTACTGCCTGTACCCCCCTGATGGCGGCCCTGACTGTGCAATTGTCAGTTAAAGTAACGCAGGACCATATCACAAAAAATGCATGAAGGGGGGTAAATCTTCCAAGTGGATAAGGACCAGCCCCCATGTATAAGGAAGGCCAGTCTTAAACAGAGCTATGGATTTGTGTGTTTCTATGATAGTGTTCTATTAGCCAACATGAAAAACGCCAGCCTGTCATTGTATGCGGTGATGGCTGTCAGTGTCACAAGATACACGAGAGCGTCTTTTACATTCATTTATTACAGGTATTTATAAAGCACCAATAATATACACAGTGCTTTCCATTATGCACATTCACATCAGTCCCGGTCCCCAAGGGATGGACACTTCCAGGGACAGATCCTGAATTGGGGTTGTCAGCGGTGCCTCTTATCGGAGAGGCTGCAACCTCTGGAATAAAGAATTGAGGGCTGTCATATACAACACACATAAAACATCCATCCATCACGTGTGCAGGAACTGTGTAGAGTCTGCAATGTAGATTGCTGCGTCCGCAGAGATCCCTCAGTGTGACGGATATGAGGATTATTGATGAGCTGGAAAATAATGAGGAGATTCTGGCCAGAGAGGCAGCAGATCAATCACCTTCATAACAAATAACTAAGCGCTCACAGACTGCCTGGAGCCCTGCAAGGGGTTGGGTACTGCAGGTATCGGGAGGGACAGGACAGCTGGACCAGGAGAAAACTCTACTGAGACTTTGTCTCTAACAGTCCCCTGTAATATGACAGCATTCTCTAACAGTCTTCTGTAATATGACAGCATTCTCTAACAGTCCTCTGTAATATGACAGCATTCTCTAACAGTCTTCTGTAATATGACAGCATTCTCTAACAGTCTTCTGTAATATGACAGCATTCTCTAACAGTCCTCTGTAATATGACAGCATTCTCTAACAGTCCTCTGTAATATGACAGCATTCTCCAACAGTCCTCTGTAATATGACAGCATTCTCTAACAGTCCTCTGTAATATGACAGCATTCTCTAACAGTCTTCTGTAATATGACAGCATTCTCTAACAGTCCTCTGTAATATGACAGCATTCTCTAACAGTCCCCTGTAATATGACAGCATTCTCTAACAGTCCTCTGTAATATGACAGCCTTCTCTAACAGTCTTCTGTAATATGACAGCATTCTCTAACAGTCCTCTGTAATATGACAGCATTCTCTAACAGTCCTCTGTAATATGACAGCATTCTCTAACAGTCTTCTGTAATATGACAGCATTCTCTAACAGTCCCCTGTAATATGACAGCATTCTCTAACAGTCCCCTGTAATATGACAGCATTCTCTAACAGTCCTCTGTAATATGACAGCCTTCTCTAACAGTCTTCTGTAATATGACAGCATTCTCTAACAGTCCTCTGTAATATGACAGCATTCTCTAACAGTCCTCTGTAATATGACAGCATTCTCTAACAGTCCTCTGTAATATGACAGCATTCTCTAACAGTCTTCTGTAATATGACAGCATTCTCTAACAGTCCCCTGTAATATGACAGCATTCTCTAACAGTCTTCTGTAATATGACAGCATTCTCCAACAGTCCTCTGTAATATGACAGCATTCTCTAACAGTCCTCTGTAATATGACAGCATTCTCTAACAGTCCTCTGTAATATGACAACATTCTCTAACAGTCCTCTGTAATATGACAGCATTCTCTAACAGTCTTCTGTAATATGACAGCATTCTCTAACAGTCCTCTGTAATATGACAGCATTCTCTAACAGTCTTCTGTAATATGACAGCATTCTCTAACAGTCCTCTGTAATATGACAGCATTCTCTAACAGTCCTCTGTAATATGACAGCATTCTCTAACAGTCTTCTGTAATATGACAGCATTCTCTAACAGTCCTCTGTAATATGACAGCATTCTCTAACAGTCCCCTGTAATATGACAGCATTCTCTAACAGTCCTCTGTAATATGACAGCCTTCTCTAACAGTCTTCTGTAATATGACAGCATTCTCTAACAGTCCTCTGTAATATGACAGCATTCTCTAACAGTCCTCTGTAATATGACAGCATTCTCTAACAGTCTTCTGTAATATGACAGCATTCTCTAACAGTCCCCTGTAATATGACAGCATTCTCTAACAGTCCCCTGTAATATGACAGCATTCTCTAACAGTCCTCTGTAATATGACAGCCTTCTCTAACAGTCTTCTGTAATATGACAGCATTCTCTAACAGTCCTCTGTAATATGACAGCATTCTCTAACAGTCCTCTGTAATATGACAGCATTCTCTAACAGTCTTCTGTAATATGACAGCATTCTCTAACAGTCCTCTGTAATATGACAGCATTCTCTAACAGTCCCCTGTAATATGACAGCATTCTCTAACAGTCCTCTGTAATATGACAGCCTTCTCTAACAGTCTTCTGTAATATGACAGCATTCTCTAACAGTCCTCTGTAATATGACAGCATTCTCTAACAGTCCTCTGTAATATGACAGCATTCTCTAACAGTCTTCTGTAATATGACAGCATTCTCTAACAGTCCCCTGTAATATGACAGCATTCTCTAACAGTCCCCTGTAATATGACAGCATTCTCTAACAGTCCTCTGTAATATGACAGCATTCTCTAACAGTCTTCTGTAATATGACAGCATTCTCTAACAGTCCTCTGTAATATGACAGCATTCTCTAACAGTCCTCTGTAATATGACAGCATTCTCTAACAGTCCTCTGTAATATGACAGCATTCTCTAACAGTCTTCTGTAATATGACAGCATTCTCTAACAGTCCCCTGTAATATGACAGCATTCTCTAACAGTCTTCTGTAATATGACAGCATTCTCCAACAGTCCTCTGTAATATGACAGCATTCTCTAACAGTCCTCTGTAATATGACAGCATTCTCTAACAGTCCTCTGTAATATGACAACATTCTCTAACAGTCCTCTGTAATATGACAGCATTCTCTAACAGTCTTCTGTAATATGACAGCATTCTCTAACAGTCCTCTGTAATATGACAGCATTCTCTAACAGTCCCCTGTAATATGACAGCATTCTCTAACAGTCCTCTGTAATATGACAGCCTTCTCTAACAGTCTTCTGTAATATGACAGCATTCTCTAACAGTCCTCTGTAATATGACAGCATTCTCTAACAGTCTTCTGTAATATGACAGCATTCTCTAACAGTCCCCTGTAATATGACAGCATTCTCTAACAGTCTTCTGTAATATGACAGCATTCTCCAACAGTCCTCTGTAATATGACAGCATTCTCTAACAGTCCCCTGTAATATGACAGAATTCTCTAACAGTCCTCTGTAATATGACAGCATTCTCTAACAGTGCCCTGTAATATGACAGCATTCTCTAACAGTCTTCTGTAATATGACAGCATTCTCTAACAGTCCTCTGTAATATGACAGCATTCTCTACCAGTCTTCTGTAAAATGACAACATTCTCTACCAGTCTTCTGTAAAATGACAACATTCTCTATCCAAAATGAAAAAAAAAAGTGTTGCCTATAGTTCTACTTTAAGCACAAATTTCTGATAATTTTATGGAGAGGGCTAAGAAGATATAACCATGTCAATGGTGCAGCAGAAAACATATAGCACAGTGAGGAAGGCTTGTGGTCCAGGATGATAGGACAGTCAAAATTAGAAGCAGCGCCACCTACCCCCTCACACAGTTGCGGAATGCCGGCTGCCCGCATACCGGAAGCAGTGCGGCCACTTTACGGGGGCACTAGACTAATTTGCCACTTAGCCCAGTCTGCCCCATAAGACTGGCGCTACACTAACCGGCGGGGACTCTTTCCGTGCTGCCCCCCTGCAAAGTGCTGCCCTAGGCTTGGGCCTTGTTGGCCTAGGCCAGGATACAGCGTTGAATACAGGCTCTGTTTATGGTGGAGTTTCTTGGTTTGTTACTGACTGAAGCCTTGTACACATGCTCGGTTTACTCGGCAAGAACCAGCAAGAAAACTGCTGGCAGAGCTTTCTTACCGAGTATACCGTGCGTGTGTTAGGCCCCGTACACACGACCGAGTTTCTCGGCAGAATTCAGCCAGAAACTCGATTGGAGCCGTATCCTGCCGAGAAACCCGGTCGTGTGTACACTTTTGGCCGAGCTAGCCGACGAGGAACTCGTCGAGCCAAATAGAGAACATGTTCTCTATTTCCTCGTTAGTCAATGGGGAAACTTGGCTCGCCGAGATCCTCAGCAGCTTCACAAGGAACTCGACGAGCAAAACGATGTGTTTTACTCGTCGAGTTCCTCGGACGTGTGTACGGGGCCTCAGAGGCTTTCAGGTTTCTCATCAAGCCATCAAGTTTCTCACCCAAAATCTTGACGAGAAAAATAGAGAACCTGCTCTCTATTTTCTCGTTGTGATTCTCGGCAGTGTTTTCCTGCCGAGAAACCCGAGAGTGAGTATACTTACCTGTCACCGTGGAAACCTGCGCAAGCTCAAAATGACTTTGAGGCATGCGTGGTAGCTTCCTAGGCATAGGTAGGGTACAGCAAGATGGCGGCGACGGCATGGAATGTGACAAGCGCATGCTTGTCATACGTGATGACATCACCATGTTCTTGCCATTCAAAAGAACCGCGGTTCTTTTGAATGGAGTGTGTGTACAGTCGGGTGGCTAGAGATTCTTGCCAAGAATTTCCTGACGAGATTCTGGCCTGTGTGTACAGGGCCTCAGGCTTTGACATGGATGGTGCACTCTGAGCCATCAGATGTTCTGATGATCTTTGTTCTCGTCACCCATCCCGCCATGATTTCTGTATGGACATACATAGAAGATTCCCTTCGTAACTTCACTAACAGCATAATTCCAGCTAATCCTGAATGGACCCAGACCTGGTGTGCTGATCTCATCCTCCCTCATCGACCGATCTGTGTTGTCGCCGAGCCTACCATGTCATTTTGTGGTTGACGCAATACAGAGGTCACATGTAGCTATGTACAATTTGTCAATAATTATAATATTTGGGAATATTATATGAGATTTCACCCCCCACACACACTCTTCCTTCTCTTCTCAGTCTTCTGCATATTCCAAGTCGATTCTGTTGACAGCAGTGTAGAGGCGGCGTGACGGCGAAATCACAGAAGTGTCTTTCAGGCAGAGCGAACGATTCTGAGGATGTTTATTTAAGACCCTCCAAAGCCCTGAAGTGCTGCAGAGCTCTGACACAACACAAGACTGGAGGATTCTGCAAGATGTTAGAAGGATGCTGTAGCAATGCTGTTTCTCCCTCCATGAGATGTAATCCTCTCCCAGAGCCGCCTCACAAATGAGAGGAGATGGCCTGTGACAAGAGACGTGAGCGGAGTGAAGAGCTGGTGAAGGCTATGGTAGGCCGCCTCTATTGAGGTGGCAGAAGACCAAGGTCAGGACGGAGGGCCGCGTAGGTCACAGAGAGTCGGAATTATCAGAAGTGAGGGATTCACCTCCTCAACCTGTGAAATATAGAAACACATTCTATATATGCCACACGCAGTATGTATAGAGCATATCCGCCTTAGTAAGGTCTATAAACTACCTTGGTCTGGTGGGAATGGATGCCATCTAGTGACCATAACTGATTTTGCCGCTTTTTATTTTTGAATGGTTTCGGTCATCCAGTGTTCCTCATTTACAGGTTCTAGGCCTCATGCACACAGGACGTTTGGCTATCTCTCCTAGAAGCCTTTTCCCAGGTCTGCGGCGAGCTGCGGGCAGGATTTTTTAGGCGAGGCTGCGGCTTGGGCCTAGTCCGCGGAGCGCCGGTCCTATGGAAAAAATAAAATAAAAATCGATTTGGTCAAAATCTGAATAGATTTGACCTCCCAACTCGATTCAAGTACAAAGGCTGATCAGTTACCATGTTTCCCCGAAAATAAGCCCGGGTCTTATATTAATTTTGGCAACCTAAAACACACCAGGGCTTATTTTCGGGGGGTGTCTTATTTAACTATGGTATGTACAATGATCCTAAAGTGGTTGTTATCCTAAAGAAAATAAATCCTTTTCCTTTAAAGCATGATAGATCTCCTGTGTCTCCTGTCTTCTCCCCTTCCCCTCCCTGTCAGGTCAGGAGTCAGTATTTTGATGTAAAAAGCATCTTAAAATACGGTACCTTTCTTGCAGCTTCCCTGGCTGTCGCATGGTCTGCCTGGGCTCTTCTCTGCTCCAGGATCCCCGCTGGCATCGGCCTGCTCTGTGCCTGCTCCGTGCACTGGGGAGGGGGCCGCGGGCGTCGGGCGGGAGGAGAGCAGAGGAGGGGGGAGCCGGTGTCCTGCTGGTGTCGGCCTGCTCTGTGCACTGGGGAGGGGGCCGCAGGCGACGTGCGGAGAGCAGAGGAGGGGGGAGCCGGTGTCCTGCTGGCGTCGGCCTGCTCCTTGCCTGCTCCGTGCACTGGGGAGGGGGCCGCGGGCGTCAGGTGGGAGGAGAGCAGAGGAGGGGGGAGCCGGTGTCCTGCTGGCATCGACCCGCTCTGTACGCTGAGGAGGTAGGGGCTGCGGGCATCAGGCGGGGGGAGAGCGGAGGAGGGGGGAGCCAGTGTCCCACTGGCGTCTGCCCGCTCCATGTGCTGAGGACGGAGGGGCTGTGGGCATCGGGCGGGAGGAGAGGGGGAGCCGCTGCAATCATTCTGCAAAGTGGATTAAAAAAAATTTAAACTCATTTTACCAGGGCTTATTTTCGGGGTAGGGCTTATATTGCAGCCCTCCCCAAGAATCATGCTAGGTCTTATTTTCGGGGTAGGTCTTATTTTCGGGGAAACACGGTATATCAGATATGCCTTAACTGCCCAACCACATTAGTGCCGCATCCCAAAACAAACTAAAAAAGTAATGCTATGGAAAGGGTTTTTTAGGCACCAGTGGAAACCAATGTTATAATAAAATGCAAAAAGTTTATTATATACATGTCTGTAAATACCTAAAAACCAGTGTGCAGGTTAAAATGTATACAGTTTACATGCACATAATATATACAGTGAGAGAGAAAATCTCCATCCGTCAAAGCAACATAAATGACAGAGAGGGACTCCAACACGTTTCAACTCAAAGTCTTCTTCGGGGGGTTCTTTTAGACAATCAGATGGATGTCTGCAATGTTACATAGTTACATATAGTAGGTGAGGTTGAAAAAAAGACACAAGTCAATCAAGTCCAACCTATGTGTGTGATTATATGTCAGTATTACATTGTATATCCCTGTAAGTTGCGGTCGTTCAGGTGCTTATCTAATAGTTTTTTTGAAACTATCGATGCTCCCCGCTGAGACCACCGTCTGTGGAAGGGAATTCCACATCCTTGCCGCTCTTATGCCGCATACAGACGATCTGACATTCCGACAGCAAAACCGTGGATTTTTTTCCGACGGATGTTGGCTCAAACTTGTCTTGCATACACACGGTCGCACAAATGTTGTCGGAAATTCCGATCGCCAAGAATGCGGTCACGTACAACTTGTTTGATGACACTATTAAAGGAAAGTTCAATACCAGTCGTGTTAGTAGAAGTTTGGTGAGAGACAATTCGCGCTTTTCAGTCTCGTGCATTTTTTAGTCTCGTGCTTTTCAGTCCGTTACAGAGTGACAAATGTGCTATCTCCATTACAAACGCTAGTTTTACCAGATCGAGCGCTTCCGTCTCATACTTGATTTAGAGCATGCGTGGAATTTTGTGTGTCTGAATTGTCTACACACGATCGGAATTTACGATCCAGCTCTCAAATTTTTGTTGTCGTAAATTCCGACAGAAAATGTCCGATGGGGCCTACACATGGTTGGAATTTGCGACCAAGAGCTCCCATCGAAGATTTGTTGTCGGAAATTCCGAGCGTGTGTACGCGGCATTACAGTAAAGAACCCTCTACGCAGTTTAAGGTCAAACCACTTTTCTCCTACTTTTAGTGAGTGGCCACGTGTCTTATTAAACTCCCTATTGTGGGATCACCAGTACGATATTTGTAAATTGAAATCATATCCCCTCTCAAGCGCCTCTTTTCCAGAGAGAATAAGTTCAGTGCTCGCAACCTTTCCTCATAAGCTATGAACCTTTCCTCTAGCTATGAATAAACACTGAGATACAGTGCGAAACGCGTCAGTTTTTTGTTCTGTTTTTGGCCGTGGCATGTCATTTTGTGACCCATTTTTATTAAAGGAGAAGTTTTTTGGAGTGCGGCTGTCCCAGCCCTTTCTTTTATTCAAATCTGCATTCTGATTGCATTGCCTGCACCCTAGGTTTGGATCCCAGAAGACAGATTCTCTGGTTCTCTTGAGCTGTTACCTCTCTTCTCATCCAGTACATCCTTCCTGAGGACTGGTGACCAGAACTGGTCAGCATACTCTAGGTGCAACCGGACCAGAGTCTTGTAGAGTGGGAGAATTATTGTTTTATCTCTGGATTTAATCCCTTTTTATTGCATACCAATATTCTGTTTGCTTTGTTAGCAGCAGCTTGGCATTGCATGCCATTGCTGAGCCTATCTACTAGGACCCCCAGGTCCTTTTTCCATCCAAGATTCCCCCAGAGGTTCTCCCCCTAGTGAGTAGAATGCATTCATATCTTTGCCACCCAAATGCATTATTTTAAATTAATGGAGTTGCCCACCCCATTAATTTGTTCAGATCTTCTTGCAAGGTTTCCACATCTTGCGGAGAAGTTATTGCCCTGCTTAGCTTAGTGTCGTCCGCAAATAAAGAGACTGAGCTGTTTACCCCGTCCTCCAGGTCATTTAAGAACAAATTAAACAGGATTGGTCCCAGGACAGAACCTTGCAAGCCAACAAGTAAATCAAAACTAGATATACAGTCAGGCCCGGATTTCCCACAAGGCCACCAAGGCCAGGCCTCGGGGGGGCAGGGCACAGAGGGGCGGCATCGGCATGGAGTCCCCCGACGGCTGGAACATACAGTTAAGGGCGGTAAGTTGCTTTTTAGCAGGGCTAAATGTAGTGTGGCAAAATCCGCTCGCTCATTAACAAGTGATTGTGGCGATGTCGCCGAAATCACTTGTAAAATGTGTGCTGCCATCCGTCCTCCCCTCCCCCCCACATACCTCTCTCTGCTGGCTCTGTCTTCAGGACTCCATTCTCCCCCTAGCCGTCGAGTCCGTCTCCTGTCCCTCCCTCCGATGTACACAGTGAGAGGGGTGAGCTGTGCTCTTCCCATCTCAGCTGTGACAGGAGTTCTAGCACAGTGCTAGGACTCCTGTTTTGGAGGTGACAGGGTCAATAAAGAGAACCTGTCACCTCCAATTGCTATCACACAGGGAATTGTTTTCTCCTGTGTGATAGCAATAAAGTAAGTGTGAAAAAAAAAAAAAAATAATAATTCAATTAATAAAATAAAAAAGTAATTAAAAAATGAAGAATAAGAAAAATAATATATATATATATATTAAAAAAAAACGAAAAGTATATATATAAAAAAAAAAAGTAAACGACAAGCTACAAAAAGAAGAGAAGCAAAAAATATTTGAACTAACTGTGCCGCCCCTGCCATCCGGTTACCATTCTCCGTTGATTTGGGGGGGGGGGTACATTGCGGAACCTGGCCTTGGGTGGCAGGGAGAGCAAATCCGGCCCTGTATACAGTATACATAAGAAACAATATGACATTCTCAAACTGAAATCACAATGTGCCAACTGGAGACCAAATTTATGCAGAGACCACCAGGACCTTCCCGGACAACCCAGCAGCCAGAAGATGGTTCAAGGGACAGTGGCCTAATATCAAAAATCGTTGCATAAGTATTAATAAGTTTTGCATTTTTATACATATGCAAAGCTTTTTATGAAAAAAAAATTGCTTTTAGTTATACTTTAAAGTTAGCCTATTAGGATAAAATAATTATCATTGTTTATGAAGGCCAGGGATGACTGAAACATTTGCTCTCCTTTCCAGGAGAGTGACCCCGGATTTTGCAGTGGAATCTGCTATATTTCAGTCTTTATGGGTCCCCTGTAAAGCCCTATGACTGGTGACAATGATTTGGCCATGCACTACGCAGGTACTACAATATAACTTTCATCTGCCGCCAATGGTGCCTGTACTGGTTTGCAGCAATGGTGGCAGATGGAGGTTATATGAAGCATTACCAGATTGCCTGGAGCACAGAAAGTCAGTTGCTCACATTTTCTCACCACCTGCTTCATCATATCGGTGTATAATGTGTGCTGATCCTTCATCGGATTAATTCCACTGAGATTATTCCCACCTAACCCCCGCTCAGACCATACAGGTTTTATGTTCATATGATAAGAGCTGATAAATATGGGGGGGGGGGGGGGGAAAGGAATTTTTTTTGGATACTCTCCCAAATTTACCAAATCTATATAACTCTTCCTACATAGAGCTTACTACACTTCTGTTCAGATGGCTGCCATTTACCCTACAGTCAGGCCCCTTTCACACGGGCGATCCGATCAGGTCCACCTTTGAGTTTTTTAGGCAGACCTGATCGGACCCTCCAGTCTCTTCTATGGAGCAGTGGATGTCCGTTGACGTCCGCTGCCATCTGATCTGATCCTGTCCTCCAAAAAAAAAAAAAACTGATGGGGGTCCTATTCCCCATTCGTCTGGCTGATCCAATGGCATTGCATGGAAACGGACAGGCAGTCAGTTTCCATCTGATTGCCCCATAGACAAGAGCGGGCTGTGTCCACATCTGCTCTGCATAGCAGAGTCGACACGGACCTGTTATCCGGCTGCTCAGCAAGAATAAGCAATTGGGTCCCGCTTTGCGGAAGTGCCTGTGTAAAAGGGGCCTAATTCCTCTATGAACTAGATGTCAAATAATTGCAGGCACCTTCCATCATATGGTATGAGCGTGACCCAAAATGTAAGAGTCCTGGGCATCTGTTGTGGAAGTTATTAACCATACGTATGACCTAACACTTAGCTTAGACCCCAAGGTGTTGCTTTTGGTGGTACTGATTTCCAGAGCTAGGCCGTTATGTCAAATTGTTTGCCTTTTTGGCCTCCTTTTATGCCCGTAGGGAGATCTTTTCTAAAGTAGTTCTAAAGGCTGAAGGTTTTTTACCTTCATGCATATAATAAAAACCTTCTGCATGCAATGCGTCAGCCACTCCAATCCTTAGATGAGCTCCCTCCGATCCAGTGATGCTCGGCTGTCCTGGGACTCTCCCTTCTCATTGCTTAAGACAGCAGCGGGAGTCCATTGGCTCTCGCTGCTGTCAATCACAGCCAGTGAGCCAATGAGGAAAAAAAAGGAGGGGGGTGAAGCGGCTCTGTGTCTTATGGATGCATAGAGCAGCAGCTCGGAAGCGAGCACACATCGGTGGTCCCAGGGTTTTCTCTGGGGGAGGGGGAGGAGCCAGGAGCACCGGCGGGGGACCCAAAAGAAGAGGATTAGAGCTTCCCCCCTTTCCACCCTCTTTCCTCCTCTCGACCCCCCCCCCCTCATAACCCTGGGTTTTTGATATATGTAACACTTGTTTATCTACCTCCTGCCTTTTTGCCATCTACCACCATATGTATTGATGTAACAGCTTCGGCCGCTCCGACCCAACACACTGGGCCATATTCTCAGAAGAGTTACGACGGTGTATCTCAGGAAACACCGTCGTATCTCTGTTTTTTGACCCGCGTATCTATGCGAGTGATTCCTAGAATCATTTTCGCATAGATACGCTGTAGATCCGACAGGTGTAAGTCACTTACACTGTCGGATCTTAAATTTAATTCTCCGCCGGCCGCTAGGTGGCGTTTACGTTCAGGTCTCATTTGTTTATGCAAATGAGCCTGATACGCCGATTCCCAAACGAATTTGCGTCGCGTAGCCGTCGCTTACGTCGTTTGCGTAAGCGTAAGGTTACCCCTGCTATATGAGTGGTAACCTTACGCCAGTCCGCCGTATGCCATGTTAAGTATGGCGTCGGGTCCGCGTCGTCTTTTCCCGTCGGGTACGTCGTTTTCCTAAGTCGTTCTTGAATACGACTTTACGTCAATGACGCACACGTCGGCGTCATTGACGTTTTCCGTCGAGAACTGAAGCATGCGCACTGGGCTATTTTAAGCCCGGCGCATGCGCAGTTCGCTCGGCACGGGGGCGCGCTTAATTTAAATACAAGCCGCCCCCTTTGAGTTACGCGGGGATTCGCCGGGCCTTTTACACTACGCCGCCGCAAACTACGGAGCAAGTGTTTGGGGAATACAGCACTTTCTCCTGTAAGTTGGGGCGGCGTAGTGTAAATAGCTTACGCGACGCTGCCGCAGGATCTTAGAGAATCTGGCCCACTGTTCTTTTTATGATATTTTTGTGTATATTGCTGTTCTGATTGTACCAGCAGTACTTACTGTAGTGTTCTTTATGCTTTAATAAACCATATTTGTGAAAAGAAAGTCTATGTACCTCTGTAAGTATTTTCTGCTCAATGATTGGCTCCTGCAGTTTTGGGATTCTCATTTTCTCTGCTGAGTTTGGTTCCTCACTTGGCAGTGACAGAGACATGGCACAGGGCCAGCAGTGACCATTAGCAAGGCTAGAGCAGTGTGACGGCGTAATGCGATGCACTTTCTTCCTACGCATGGTCGCTGTGCAGCAGGCAGGTCGGGAGATAACGTCGTATTAGAGGAATTTCAGAGCTGAGATTGGTGGTAATCGGCTTCCTGTACTCCACCGCAGATTTAGATGCTAATTAAAAGGGTAGTTTACAAGGCAGAGACCTTGGCAAATTGGCAGCTGACATGATGGCATAAAGTACAAGTAATGCTCGCCCATAAATCCATCATTCTTGGAGCTTGATGTTCCAATTTGCTGGGCTGTTGACACCTCGGTGCCAAAAGGCATCTAAAAGCAGCTGAGATGAAGATAATTCTTTCTCCTGGGATTAAGGAAGCTGAGGATGGGTACCGGTGCTGCCAGGCTGAATATGGTGGTGGTGGGAGGGTGGATCAGATTATGAGTCTCTTTCAGCACATAAGTAATAAAAGGTAATATAAACAATATACAAAGTTGATTTATAATAGACATTGCAGTTTTCATTGGAAACAAATTTATATGACCATAAAATTTAAGCCATGATGATAAAATTTACGATACTCCCTTTATAAAGCCCAACTCCAGCAAGGACTTTGCCCTTGACAAAGTCCCCAGTTGATGAAATGTTTTGAGTAGGATGTGACGCCATCACGTAATATGCTGCTACAGAGATCGGAGGATTGCAGTTTTTATGGTTACTTGTTTGGTACTCTCTTAAGCACCATTATACGTGAGGGCTCTAAGGGGATTCATTTTAACTATTTTAAATAAAGTATCATACTATGAGCAATGTTTCCTTTTATTGAGGATATATACATGTTGATGGATTATTTGAGTTGAACAAGTACGAGACCATTTGGATCTAAGTTTGTTATAAGATGTTGATGATCTAAAATACGTGCTAAGACCTTCAAGTGAAGGACACAATTAAATGAAATAATGGCTTGAGTGCACAGATGAAGGCGGAACTCAGTCCCTGAAACAACTGAATTTCTTAGCGTGAAACAGATGCCCATGGGAGAGTTACATAAAAATTAAAAACATGATATACAATTTTTTTTACATCTTTATTATTCAAACTTCATATTAACATTTAAAAAGCGAAATATAGGCTACAGTATATATAGACAAACATTAAAAAGTATACATTGATGTATATTGCCTTGTAATGGCCATGTAATGACCTGTAAATTACGTAACAGCAACGATATACAAAATCAACCAGGCACTGATATATTCTCTTGACGTGTTTCGTGAAACAAAGTTCACTTCTTCAGGTCTGGCTTCACCAGTTGGTGTTTTAGGAGCAGAGTTGTAGTTGACACTGGATATATTATTTTGTTTATTACATATATTAAATAAATGTTTGCTTACAGTGGATACAGTTTTTATTAGGTTCGCAAAATACAAGGGGCAAAGTGAAAAAGGTTACCACAGTTGACACTCATAGGTACATCACAACCCTACATGAGGTTGCAGCTATTGCTAAACCATAATCCTCTAAACTAGACCTGATGATTGACACTATGGGGGAGATTTACTAAAACTGGAGCACACAGAATCTGGTGAAGCTGTGTGTAATAACCAATCAGCCTCTAACTTCAGCTTGTTAAAGTTTTGACAATAAAACGTAGAATCTGATTGGTATTATACACAGCTGTACCAGATTATGTGTGCACCAGGATTTTCAACTCTCCCCCCTTGTGAGATGCCAATGGACCCAGCAACAGTGTTGTCGGGAGTGAAAACCAGAGAAAAATTAAGAGGTCATGAACAGAGAAGGGAGATGAAGGAACATGACTCTAACGGTATGGCCCGTGGGACCCAGAGGCTTTTGAAGGATGTGGGGTACTCCTGTTTCAGCTTCACCAATGACTCTTGTGTCTAGGGTCATCCTATGTCCACTAGGGGCATAGGATGACTGAGAAATGATATTTTGAATTACATGAGATGGGACAGTAATGATAATTCACAATTCACAATGTATTGCAGGATATCTTGAAATATTACAGGTGGTTAATTCTGAACCCAACAGGTCAATAGGACAGTGATTCGTTCAATGTGGAACATAGGTAATTAAGTCTGCTACTGTCATGTAAATTAACCTTAGTTTGGCTTCTAAAGACCTGTTCATTGTGTGCAGGGCCGGCCTTTGGGGTGTGCGAGCTGTGCGGCCGCACATGGCACCATGGACAACAGGGGCGCCGTGCGGCCATCACAGCTTGCAGAATGTGAGTCGCAGTCAGTTACTCACATGATCATCACAGGAGTCCGACTCCTATGAGTCACAGCAGCAGGCGCTGCCAGGTCTCCCTGCGCGCTGCCAGGTCCCCCTGCCCTGGGATTGGGTGAGGAGCAACGCATCGGTTGCGGCACCTGAAAAAAATGGCTGCTGCCGGCCCCGACAGGCACACTGCGCATGTGCCGCCGCTGCACGGGAAAGCCAGAAAACGCTCGGCTATTCAACCTCACTATGGGCTTTGAGGAAAAGGCAGGTGCATTTTCTAATGCTATGATGTGAATGGGCCCTTAGTCCTTTCCTATAAATATTTAGGGTGAGCGCTGTATCATCTTCACTCTACGAATTTTAATATTTCGATGCAGCAGCTTTAGTTCCAGCACCAGATTAGGTCAGCCCGCGGCCGCCGTAATATTATTTCTGCATCATTTGTAATCTTATGTGCAGGTTCCATCCCGGGACACTAATATAGGCGACAACCACAATTTGTGTCAGTGAATCTTTTCCTTCTCATTTCTCCCATTTTTGCGCACTTTGTAACATTAGCCTTAAAATTGCTGTGTAATTGGCTGGCGTTCAGCTGCGTTCTGCGGTGATGAGGTCTCCCTCCTTCCAATGACCTCTTCTGTGGATGCGGCTTTCACAGCGCAGTTGTTGGGAGATATTTGTGTAGAGATCTATAAACACAGTATAAATCAGGAGAGAGCGGGCTTTCATGCCGTGTGATCTGTGCCTAGTGATATAATAAAATGAAATCATTGCTTATTATAACACAAGGGAATGGAGGGAAGAGGGTTTAGAATTACACAACTATTGTACATATTATATTTTGTAGCACAGATGTAGGGTCTTTGATGTCAGATGTTACAATCTCGACAAAAAGAAAAGAACCTAACCAGATGGGACTTTACTGGTACCAGAAAGGAATGATTTATAAAAGAATAGATAAAAACGGAGTTAACAGTATCCTGTGCCATTGGCCATATAACTATGCCAAAAAAGTGCAATGTTGAAGCACCGTCAGTATACTTTGCAGGTGTGATATAAAAGGTTGACGCATTTCACTCATAGCTTCATCAGGACATTGTCATCTCGACGGCAAAGGTAACAAATAAAAGGCCTGGCTAAGAAAAAGTCACAGGGCCAGATCCACGTAGCGGATCTTAATTTTCGGCAGGCGTAGCGTATTAACGCTACGCCGCCGCAACTTTGAGAGGCAAGCCCTGTATTCACAAAGCACTTGCCTCTAAAGTTACGGCGGCGTCGCGTAAATCTGCCGGCGTATGGACGCGGAATTCAAATGTTAAAGATGTGGACGTGTTTTATGTTCATTTTACTTGACCCAACGTAAATGACTATTTTTCTGAACGGCGCATGCGCCGTCTGTGGGGGTATCCCAGTCCGCAACAAGCCAATCCTTATGACGTGAACGTCATTCTACACAAAGCCCTATTCGACTTACACAAACGACGTAAAATTTTCATAAAAAAGACGCGGGAACGACGTCCATAATTAACATTGAGTACGCCTCATATAGCAGGGGCAACTTTACGTCGCAAAAAAGCCTTACAGAAACTACGTAATAAAATGCGCCGGCCGGACGTACGTTTGTGGATTCGCGTATCTAGCTTATTTGCATACTCGACGCGGAATTCGACGGAAGCGCCACCTAGCGGCCAGCGTAAATATGCACCTTAGATCCGACAGCGTACTAAGACGTACGCCAGTCGGATCTAGCCCAGCTTCAGGCGTATCTTGTTTTGTGGATACAAAACAAAGATACGCCGGAGCAAAATAGAAGTTACGCCGTCGTAACATCTTCGTGGATCTGCCCCAAAGTAAGCAACCTGTAATATGTACATAGTATAGTTTTGCATTTATAGCATACTGTGTCTTTTTCTTGGCCAGGCCTTTTATTTCTTACCTTTGTAGTCAAGATGACACTGTCCTGATGAAGCTACGAGCGAAACACGTGAACCTATTATATCACACCTGCAAAGTATACTGACGGTGCTTCACCATTGCACTTTTTATGGCTGGCATAGTTTTATGGCCAATGGCACAGGATACTGTTAACTCCGTTTTTGTAATTTTTTTTATAAATGTTTGTAATAAAATTGAATTTTTTATATATTGTG
This sequence comes from Rana temporaria, assembly GCF_905171775.1. Lineage (NCBI taxonomy): Eukaryota > Metazoa > Chordata > Amphibia > Anura > Ranidae > Rana > Rana temporaria. The sequence goes on from NC_053498.1 coordinate 128,175,766, forward strand.
CAATCGTTCCTTACTGGTAGCAGTTCAATCTGGTTAGGTTCTTTTCTTTTTGCACAAATTGTAAGGGATGTGGTGCCGTCCAAAAAACGACCATAAAACCCCCTTTTGTTTGTATGTTACAATCTCAGTACATGGCCTGATGTGGATGCGTCATCATGGGACATGGGCTGGGTGAGTGTGCGGCTGTCCACTCTGTCAAGTGCTGCAGAATCTGAAATGACTGCTGGTATGATTCTTTGTACTCTTGCACAAGGGCGGCCAGAGGGTGCTAAAAACAGGTGGTCCAGCCGTGGTTTTACCTCCCACAGTCACCCAGCTAAATTCTACTATTGCAGCCAGATGAGGGGGGGGGGGGTGCACATGCCATGGCAATTTTTATCATGGCATAGCCTGTTATTAAAGCAGTATTAAACATAAAAGCAAACATTTATTATATTGCAGCTTGCCAATTCTAAGGCCCGGTACACACGGGCAAACATGTACGATGAAACCGGTCCGTCGGACCGTTTTCACCGTACATGCCTGCCAGAGGGCTTCTGTACGATGGCTGTACTAACCATCGTACAGAAGTCCGCGCGTAAACAATACGCGGGGCGTGTCCGCGTCGTCGCCGCGACGATGACGCAGCGACATGGGCGGGCCTGCCATTTAAAGGCTTCCACGCATGCGTCAAAGTCATTCGACGCATGCGAGGGACGGCGGGAGCTCGGACATGTACTGTAGGTCTGTACTGACGACCGTACATGTCCGAGCGGGCAGGATTCCAGCGGACGGTTTTAAAACACGTCCAGGAATATTTGTCTGCTGGGAAAAGGCCCGGCGGGCAAATGTTTGCTGGAATTCGGCCCGCTCGCGCCTACAAACGACCGAACATGTATGCTGAAAATGGTCCGCGGACCAGTTTCAGCATACATGTTTGGTCGTGTGTACGGGGCCTTAGACTTGATGGCCACATTTGTTTTCTTTTTTAGACTTTCTTCTATTTCAATTTTGTGATCTAGCCATTAAGTCTGCTATTCGTCAAAAGAACAAGCTCTCTCCCAGAAGTATCAGTTACAGAGATAAGACAAACCATTTAACACTGGCAGTGGTGTTTACAATGATCAGCTTTTAACGTCTATATCCTAAAAGGAACAAAACTGTTTTCTGTAACTGATTATAAAGTATTAGCCAAAGTTTGAGCATGAAACTGCCTCTCACCCCCATAGCTGATCCTAGTGTGGAGTTATTCATGGGAAAGTCTCAGACAATGCCGCTGTTTCGCCCCACCCACAGGGGCTTAATCATAAGGGGTTACCCCGGTGGGTGGGGCGTAACATGTCGGGGGCAGCTTTGTCTAAATACATCCACACTAGGATCAGCTATGGCGAGCAGTGGTTTCATGCTTATATCTTCATTGCTCACTGGATACGTTTTTCTTACGCTGGCATCCCTACTATCCTGAGTGCCAACAGGGCCTTACAACTCAGCCTGGATCGGCACCACCAAGTACTAATGGCCTTATTATTAGCTGAAGTTTGGCTTCAATTTAATAGTGTAGGTAAAGCAGAGTTCCATCCAAAAATAGAACTTCCGCTTTTCGGAAGCCCCACCCCCTCCCGTGTCACATTTGACATCTTTCAGGGGGGAGCAGATACCTGTGTAATACAGGTATTTTGCTCCCACTTCTGGGCATAGAAACCTGAGCCACCGGCGGGTATCTACACAACCCCCCCCCCGCTGTCTTCTGGGAGACACACAGGTCCCAGAAGACAGTGGCATCGCGCAGCACGAGTCACGCATGCGCAGTAAGGAACCTGTAAGTGAAACCGCAAGGCTTCACTTCCTGATCTGATTCCCTGATCGAAGATGGCAGCATCCGAGAGCCGAGGGATCGACTGGCTTCGGGTGCTGACCTCGCGGGCGCCCAGGACAGGTAAGTGTCCTTATTTTAAAAGTCAGCAGCTGCAGTATTTGTAGCTGCTGACTTAAAAAAAAAAATTGGCGGACTTCCGCTTTAAATCTGCTACCGGTAGTTCATCTTATGCTGCGTACACATGGTCGTTTTTTCGGCATGAAAAAATATGTAGTTTTTCAGCATGTCCAAAAAACAAAGTTTTTCCAACTTCATCATTAAAAACGACGTTGCCCACACACCATCGTTTTTGAAAAATGATGAACAAAGCGCGGTGACGTACAACACGTACGACGGCACTCTGAAGGGGAAGTTCTATTCGCCTTTGGGCTGCTTTTAGCTGATTCCTTGTTAGTAAAAGACGATTCGCGCTTTTTTGTCTGTTACAGCGTGATGAATGTGCTTTTACGCTATTATGAACGGTAGTTTTACCAGAACGAGCGTTCACGTCTCATAACTTGCTTCTGGGCATGCGCGGGTTTAAAACGTTTGTTTTGCCCACACACGATAATTTTTTACAACACGACATTTTGAAAAACGACATAAAAAAATGCAGCATCTTCGATTTTTTTTTTTGTCGTTTTTCAGAAGCCGAAAAGCGATGTGAAGCCCACACTCTATCATTTTAAATGACGTTTATAAAAATGTCGTTTTTTTTCATGCCGAAAAATGATCGTGTGTACGCGGCATAACACTCCCCTCCCCCTAGACTGACAATGCAGCTGTCCAAAGGTGCCCCTTCATCCAGAGTGGAGGCACTGTAATACAGCAGGTGTGTTACTGGTCAGGTCACCAGGTGAAAACAGGGCGAAAAAAGCATAAAAAAAGAAAACGAATGCAGCCGCAATCTAATGATTGGTAAGCTGCAATATATAATATTTTTGGTTTTGGGTTTAATACTGCTTTAAGGTTACTGTAAGTGCATCGCAACTGCTAGACAAACAAATGGCCCGCGGTTGTTGTGCTGTATTTTAATGCCAAATCCTCCTTGGGTAAAACAAAAACCACTGCTCTACAACCCTCTGAAAAGCTATAAACTGCTGGTCACTTTTCAGAGGGTGGTAGACACAGCCCCCCCCCCCCCCTCCCATGGGAAAGAGCCATTACAGTGCAGATGAGAGCATGAAAAGCTGTTAGGGAACAGGGGCAGTCCTCATTTCAGAGTATTCCACCTGCTGTATGGAGCTGTCCCGAGTGCTGAAGGCCCCCAGCCTGGGCTGTGTGTCAGATTAGAATCTTTACTGCTGAGAAATACATAACACATCCCCTGATGATGACAGCTTTTATTTATTACAGACATTTATATAGTGCTGCTGTCATTTCATACAGCGTTTACATATTGTACAATCACATCAGTCCCTGCCCTCAGGGAGCTAACAATTTAAAGTCCCTAACTCACATCTATACATTCACATTCTAGGGCCAATTAACCTACCAGCAGGAAAATCACACGGGGAGAACATGCAAACTCCATGCAGGAAGCAGACAGGTGGGATTTGAACTGAGAATTGTGGTGCAGCAAGGCGCAAATGTTAACCACCAGCTTTACAAATAAACAACAATAAAATCATTGTTTTCACTCTTTTTCCTCCTTTGTAGCATCTTAATGCTGCCAATCGACAGCAGCCTTTTTGTAGCCACTCCGGGCCGGATTCAGATACAATGGAGTATCTATCCGCGCGGCGTAACGTATCTCAGATACGTTACGCCGCCGGAATTTAGGGCGCAAGTTCCGTATTCAGAAAGAACTTGCGCCCTATGTTACGGCGGCGTAACGTATGTGGTCCGGCGTAAGCCCGCGTAATTCAAATGTGGATGGTGTGGGCGTGTTTTATTTAAATTTACTGTGACCCCACGCATCTGACGTATTTTACGAACGGCGCATGCGTCGTTCGTGAAAAAATCCCAGTGCGCATGCTCGAAATTCCGCCGCAAATCGTCTGATTGCTTTCGACGTGAACGTAAATTACGTCCAGCCCTATTCGCGAACGACTTACGCAAACAACGTAACATTTTCAAAACTCGACGCGGGAACGACGTCCATACTTAACATAGGATACGCCTCATATAGCAGGGGTAACTATACGCCGGAAAAAGCCTTACGTAAACAACGTAAAAAAATGCGCCGGGCAAACGTACGTTTCTGAATCGGCGTATCTACCTAATTTGCATATTCGACGCGTAAATATACGGACGCGCCACCTAGCGGCCAGCCTAAAATTGCAACTAAGATACGACAGCGTAAGAGACTTACGCCGGTCGGATCTTAGTCAAATCTATGCGTGACTGATTCATGAATCAGGCGCATAGATACGCCGTCGTATCTCCTACATGAATCTACCCCTTCCTGTCTAATTGCACTTCACTGATAGCTGCATGGCATTTGTTAGGTCCGGTTTCCTGGCGGCAACAACAGTGGACCATGCCTGTGTCATGTGTGTTGAAGCAGACACTTGTTGTCTCCATCAGAAGCCCATATAACTGGGTGACAACACAGGAGCACAACTGGGAGGCAGAGACTGAGCGTTGTCACCCTACAATAGGAAGTGGCTCCCGCTGCTCTCAATCAAATGCTGTGAGGAGGGAGCAGGGGGCACCACGTCTGTGTCAATAGAGTCATACTGGGTGGCTTGGGAGCGAGCATGCATGGGTGCCCCCAGGGTAAGTGGCTTTACCTGGTGGCACTCGCCAAAGAGAAGGGCCTAGAGTGCTGGCGGGGTACCCCAGAAATGGAGGATCAGGGCTGCTCTGTGCAAAACCATTACACAGAGGAGGTAAGTATAACATGTTTGTTGTTTAGGGACGATTAAAATGTCAGCATTTATTTATTCATGCAAAACATTTAGGGCCAGTTCACGCCATAGAAACTCAGTCCGGATGCATCCCACGTGCATTTTTTGCATGCGTGTTTTTGATGCGTTCCAGTGCATTTTTGATGTGTTTTTGATGCAGCCTAGTACATTTTCCTTTTTTCTTAACCTTGAGGGCCAGTTCACACCACAAAAAAGCACTTCAGATCTGTTTCTGCATGTGCATTTTTGGTGCGTTTTATATGCATTTCTGGATGCATTGCAGGTGCTTTTTGTCTTCCTTTTTCCATTTGTTTTCACTATACTAGGATTCAGTGTGTTTTTGATACATTTTTGATGCATTCCAGTGCATTTCAGTGTGTTTTACTGTGTTCCAGTACAGTGCAGGAAAAATGCAGCAAGTTCAACTCTTTTTTTTTTTGGAACTGGAACGCACTGGAACTGCAAGCACTGGTGTGAACTATGCCATTGGAAACCATATACCGTATTTATCGTATTTACTGAAAATCAGGGCAAAATCGTGGGAGCGCGGTATACGCCGATACCCGCTTTCCCGCACCGAGTTTGAATACTGCGCCGACATATACCGAGCGCAGTACACTCGTGTATTGTCGGGCAGTGTCGGGTCCTCTCGCGCTGAGGTCCTGGACGTACAGGACGTCAGCGCGAGAGTTGCCGAGCCTGCCCGACGATACACGAGTGTACTGCGCTCTGTATATGTCGGCGCAGTATTCAAACTCGGTGCGGGAAACGAGCGGGGAGGACGCGAGGACGCCGCAGAAGGACGCCGGACCCGACAAAGAGGACACCCGAAGCCGCAGACGGACGCCGCACCCGACGAGGCCGCCGATGGACACTGTGCAAGACACCAAAACTGTAAGTACAAAAAAACTTTTTTCCACAGGAATTCGGGGCAACTTTAGGGGTGCGCGCTATACGCGGGAGCGCGCTATACCCCGATAAATACAGTAACCTACTATCTATGCTTTTTTAATGCAGAAAAATGTGGTGCAAACTGGTCCTTATCCCAAAAGAAAAAAAAATGCAATTGATAATAAAGTGTGAGCAGGCGTTTGATTTTAATTTGTTAGTGCATCTAAATCAAAATAGCGCTGTAATACTGCTTCAAGGTTCCCTTCCCTTGTCTTCCCAGGTGCCGTCATCTCCATCCCCCTGCAAGAATAGCGGCGCACACTCCAAGGGGGGAGGGATTTGGTGTCTCTGGGGTCACCCTGTACAATCGTATTGAGCCTCTCATTCAGAAAGTGATTTGCTGAGCTGCAGACGGGTGATTGAGGTGTGTGTGTCTGTCCTCGGAGGGAGCGTAATTCTCTGTGTCTGCAGAGGTGACACACTCATCTTTTCACTGCAGAGATTTATCGCTCCCGCCGCCTGCCCGCCATTTACCTGGCAGGATGGAGTGTGATTGTCTGGTTGGCTGTTGGGGGCTCATTGCCGCAGGCAGCTCTCCAGCCTGTCAGTCCTGTAGGTGTTCGGCTGCGGAGCTCCCCTGTCCGCACTCCCTGATGTTCTGCTCAGTCATTGTCAGGGGGGAATCGGAGCAATCAGAGAGATGGGAGCAGATTGATGGGACACAAGAGAATTGGGACATTTCTAGAGAGATGGTAATTCCTCTGCATCATTTACTAATGTGTCAGCTAATCAGGCTCAGGCCTGTGTCGGAGGGTGGAAGCTCAAAGTGATTGTAAAGTTTTGTTTTTTTTCTGTAAAATAGCAAACATGTTACACTTACCTGCCCTGTGCAAGGGTTTTGCACAGAGCGGGCCCGATCCTCCTTTTTTGGGGTGTCCCTGCAGTGCTCCTGGCTCCTCCTCTTCATCGGGTACCCCCCACGAAGAGACACTTTCCATGGGGGCACCCTTTTCAGAGTCCTGCTACCAGGTCCATTAACACAAAGGGCCAGATTCAGAAAGGAGATACGACGGCGTATCTCTGAGTCTGGCCGGTCGTATCTATGCGCCTGATTCATAGAATCAGTTACGCATAGATTTCTATTAGATCCGACCGGCCTAAGTCTCTTACGCCGTCGGATCTTAACTGCATATTTACGCTGGCCGCTAGGGGCGTGTACGCTGATTTACGCCTAGAATATGTAAATCAGCTAGATACGCAAATTCACGAACGTACGCCCGGCCGACGCAGTACATTTACGCCGTTTACGTTAGGCTTTTCCCGGCGTAAAGTTACCCCTGCTATATGAGGCGTATTTGCGGCGTACCAATGTTAAGTATGGACGTCGTTCCCGCATCGAATTTTTAAAAATGTACGTAGTTTGCGTAAGTCGTCCGTGAATGGGGCTGGACGTCATTTACGTTCACGTCGAAACCAATACGTCCTTGCGGCGTACTTTGGAGCAATGCACACTGGGAAATTCCACGGACGGCGCATGCGCCGTTCGTGAAAAACGTCAATCACGTCGGGTCATGGTTAATTTACATAACACACGCCCACCTCTTCACAATTTGAATTAGGTGGGCTTACGCCAGCCTATTTACGCTACGCCGCCGCAACTTTCTTTTGAGAATGCGGCACTTGCCTGAAAAAGTTGCGGAGGCGTAACGTAAATAGGATACGTTACGCCCGCACAAACATACGCCATTCTACGTGAATCTACCCCAGACATCGTGACTCGGCCCCGCCCCCAGTGTCCCTGGATTTGATTGATGTACTGTTATTACCAAGAGCTAACGTGAAATAGATTCCCAACATTTGGGTTGTCACCAAAAGATTGGAAAAGTTTCAATATGGACATTGTGGCAAAAACATGTTAGGAGATTATAACAGCCCTTTACTCAATCTAAACTTAAAAAATAAATAAAAAAGTTTTGGCTTTAGTTCTACTTTAAAGTAAATCTGTCACATATGAAGTAAGATCCCAGTATTGTAGAGAAGACTGAAAACAAAGTAAAAAAATCAATTTTACATTTGGATTTCATGCTGCCGCTTCTATTAAAGTCTCCGCCTGCAGTACGGCGCACAGTTCCTCTTATACTCATTCAGCTCAAGGTTATTTCTCATGTTTCCAGAATTCCTCTGTACAACCGTAGCCAGAACTACATCACATAGGGGGGCAATTTTAAAGCAGGGGATGTGACTTTCACCAAACATTTTCTGTCAATAACTATCATTTAGAACACATGGACCTGGAAGATGATCCTGCGGGAAATATTTGTTGTGTGGTTTTCTTTAAACGCAGTCACAGCCTGAATAGAAAAGCCCAGTGCCAGCAAGCTGCAGGATCGTTTGCTACTGTTGTGGAAGCAGTGATCTCTCTGCAGAGGTTGGACATGCCTCTTGCTGAGTCAGAGCTATCCAATAAGCAAAGCCCATGTTTCCTACTGATTGGTGTGTTATAGGTCTGACTCAGCAGAGTGCATGTTATTGGTAGCCAATCAACTTCTAACTTCAGCTTAATTGGGCTTTGCCAATAAAACCTGGAAGCTGATTGGTTTCTATGCAGAGCTGTGCCGGATTGTGTACTCTCCAGTTTTAGCGATCCAACCCCATTGTATTCTACTGAATCAGACCTTAAAGTGGTTGTAAACTCCTATTTTTCACTTTTACCTACAGGTAAGCCTATAATAAGGCTTACCTGTAGGTATAAAGAATATCTCCTAAACCTGTACGGTTTAGGAGATATTCCCCTCTCAATGCGCCGCTGATTGCAGCGGCGCATGCGCAGGGGGAATCCACGGCGAAAGGACCGGCAGCCGCTGGACCTTGCCGATTTGAAATCTCCAGCGCGCACGCGTGGGAGTGACGTCATCGCCGCTCCAGCCAATCACAGCGCTGGAGCGGCGATACTCAGAAGACACGCCGGAGCAAGATGGCATCTCGCTCGGCGTGGACCAGGTAAGTGTTCTTGACCTCGTTCCGAGGTAAGTATTTCATAATCAGCTATTATGCGGTGCATACTAGCTGATTATGCCTTTTGCCTTGCAGGTTTTAAAAAAATAAAATTATATATGCAGTTTACAACCGCTTTAAGCTCCCTGCTGATTGGAAAGATCTGGCTCTGACTCAAGCAAGAAGGGGGGTGTTGGACCTCTGCAGAGAGAGCACTGCTTCCACAAAGACAGAAAGGCCCCTTTCACACGGGGGCGGACCGTTCTGGTCAGCCTGTCAGTTTTTTAGACAGACCTGAACGGACACTCCATACAGGTCTATGAAGCGACGGATGTCAGCAGTGACATGTCCTCTGACATACGATACGCTCCGATACGCTGAATCCAGATGGATGGAAACCCTATTTTCCATTCGTCTTGCGGATCGGATTCGATGAAAACGGACAGAAGGTCTGTTTTCATCCAATCCCCCATAGTGGAGAACGGAGATCTGACAGGTCCGTCTCTCTACAGTAATTTTGGAAGGGATGCCCCAGGGACTATGCGGACTACGCATAGTCCCTGGGGCATCCCTTCCAAAATTTCTGTATTCTGGGATGTGGCAAGGACCTCCAGGATTCACTCCCAGGTAGTCTCTCTTCTTCCATTTCTCCGTCTCTCTACAGTGAACGGAGACGGACCTGTCATCCTCCGGCTTAGTGGGGATCAACGGAGCGTTCCCCGTTTAGCAAGCGCAGCCTATCAAAACGAGCAGCCCTGTGTGAAAGGGGCCTTAGTTAGGATTGCTAGCGAGACATAGATTTTTCTGGCTGTGGCTGTTTTCTAAAGAAAATTAACTTATAGGCTTCATGTACACGGGACGTTGTTCAACCTCTCCTGAACGATTTAACTTGACAGCTATAAACCAGCATCTAAAAACGTTCATTTAGCCATGTTTACATACCGCGTTTAGTCACGTTTTTCTGCGTTTAGCCGCGTTTCCATCTAGAAGCGTTTGAATTGTTTTATTATTTTTTGGTTAAATCGATAAATGTCTGTAAACGAAATGCTGCTAAACACGAGTTATCGCATTTAGCCACGTTTAGCCGCGTTTGGCGCTTGAAATGCCTCTAAACACAGCTTCTGAACGCATTTTTTGGGGGTTCCATAAAAGGCTCTAAACTCAACAGCCTAGAAACGACTATAAACGAACCTGTGTACATGTACTGATAAGGTAACATAAAGGAGAGTTCAGGAGCAGTTGAAAAAAATGCCCAACTGCTCCTAAACATCCGTTTACCGGCAGCAATGCACGTGAAGTCTAATGCGCATACACACAATCATTTGTCGGCATTAAAAAAAACAACGTTTTTTCCAACTTCATCATTAAAACAACGTTGCCCACACACCATCGTTTTAAAAAAATGCTCTAGCAAAGCGCGGTGACGTAAAACACGTATGACGGCACTATAAAGGGGAAGTTACATGCAGATGACGCCACCCTTGGGGTTGCTTTAGTTGATTCCATGTTAGTAAAAGGCGATTTGCGCTTTTATGTCTGTTACAGCGTGATGAATGTGCTTACTCCATTATGAACAGGACGTTGGAAGGCCAGCCTCTCTTGGCTCTCCTCAGGCGGTCAGCTTCCTCATAAAGGAACAACGCTTGGGATCTTCTCAGGATTGGGGACCTAGTCGATCACTGGGGCCCCGTCACAGCTTAAACGTTCCGAACCATCATGGTCACGGAACCAGGAGCACCGCGTGGCACGAACACCCCGGCCTGGTAGGCCATCTCGCCGGAGCCGTGATGTGTGGACACCCTGAAGGTGGGTGCCACACCGGAAGAAGACCCCGCCTCAATGGCGTCTGTTCCAGAATTACCCTCTCCCAGCATGCCCCGTGAGAGAACACTCCCTCCTGATTGGCTGCTGGCAAGAGGCACCCAAGCCTCGACTCCACTGGTGCCACCTGTCGTCCCCAGGGTGGTACAACACCCCAACAACAACAGAATGGGCCTACAGTACAGCCAAGCTGAAACAGAGACCCCTTTCAGAATTCAAATTGAAATCAGAGTCACCTACACTCTGATCACCCCCTAACTTTTATCAGCACCGGTACTTAGAAGTAACCCGGCGCTACACATATATATACAGTATATATATGTATATATATATATATATATATATATATATATATATATATATATATATATATATATATATATACTGTATAATATATATTTATACAATAATGAGTGTAATATAGAAATGCGTAATATAGGAATGTATGGAGTGCTCTGATTAGGGTATATTAGAGGGGAGATTCAAGGACCCGGGCCAAACGCACAGGTTGAAATGTTGTTTTTGGCCTCCTCCAAACGCTTTTGCATTCCATCACCCCAACAAGTGACCCCGGATGATTTGCGCTCGGGTTGCAGCAGGCAGTAAGTGGCGGCGTCCACACACACCGTAATTGCTTCTGCTGTAATCGCCTCCATTTACATTGTAATGTGGCTCCGGTTGACTCCTTGTAGCGGGATTCAGATGTCACCTCATTGAATGCAATCAGTCACCTCTGCGCTGTACATTACAACCTCCGCCATCGTCACACCACCGCCGACTGCTCCCCTCCGCGGCCTCCTGGAATTGAACAGATTAGCGGCAGTAACGATGTCCTAATGGAGTCTTAGCCACCACTTGTGGAGGGTCAGGACCCCATGGCCCTCCTCTCTCTTCACGTTTATTTCCCACCTGAATTGCTTATAAATAGAAGACGCAGAATGAATTTTCCAGCATCATTATTATCCCCCTGACATCCATTACAGCGAGCACAGCACCACACAACCTAATGACAAGAATTTATGTCATTAGCCATCCGGGAGGGAGGAGGAATAAACACAGGACGCGGGAAAGGCACGCAGGCCGTATAGGGTGGGGGGAAGCGATCGGGAGGGGGAGGAATGATATGACCCAATTCACTGCTGCAGACGAGATTTTCACTTTGATTTCACTTTTCAATTTACCTATTTGTCACCCATAATTACTCTGCGATGTACACACTCCATCCAGGCGCAGAGCGCCGCCGCCGCCCCTGCACAGCTTGTTAGCGACGCTGTGAAGTGGCAGCTCTGCCAGACGGCGTCTATTTTATTTTCTTATTTCTTGTTTTGTTTTTTTCCTATGCTCGTGTAACCTTCTGTTTTTCATTTCTGTCTCTCTATGCTCCAACACATCTCCGCACCTCTCCCCGCTCACCGAATGATCTGAGGTGCACACATCTATTCTGAAGAGAGATGACGCCTTGTCACGGCTTGATGGGAGCATTATGCAGGTTAATAAACAATAATTACCCTCAGCAAATATTTCAACTTCTGCGCTCAGATTCTGCCGCAGCAGCTGTCTGCTTCTCCCTGCAGTGTTACGCCGTATACGGTGGGTGGCTTAGGGAAGGCTGCGTGGCGTAGGACGCGGGGACCGTGGCAGGAAGGGCGTTTATGTCTGTATCCCACCGTACAATCTGCTAAATTTATAACCACCACTGAAATTAAAAACAGCGTACAGTATAGGGAAATAATTATTATACGTGATGACAGGAAATGCCTATAACAGAATGGCGTATCAAACTTATTAGATGTCCGATAGCCAAATGTGATGTTCCGTCACCACCTTGCATCTCTTTGAGTCAGCTGATGGCAAGAAATAATAAAAAAAAACCTGCATTAAAATTGTTCTTAATTGTATATAAGAACGCCCTTCGGTTTCCCTGTGCATAACGGTTTGGCAACGCCAAACCAAAGAAAGTTTTAAACCTGTGTATGATCAACCAATACATACAGGAGAGGGGCATGTGGGAGGGGCTTCCTATTATAAACACATAGGGCCAGATTCAGAGAGATCGGCGCATCTTTAGATAGGCGTAGCGCATCTCATATGCGCTACGCCGTCGTAACATTGAGAGGCAAGTACAGTATTCACAAAGCACTTTCTCCCATATGTACGCTGGCGTAACGTAAATGGGCTGGCGTAAGCCCGCCTAATTCAAAGTAGCAAGGCAGTGGGCGTGTTGTATTCAAATGAATCGTGACCCCATGTGAATGCATGGCCGAACGAACGGCGCATGCGCGCGCATGCTCAGAATCACGTCGCAAATACTCCCTACGATACGACGGCTCAATGCGTACGATGTGAACCTAACTTACGCCCAGCTCCATTCACGTACGACTTACAAAAACGACGTAAAATCCGACGGAACTTCCGACATCCATACCCTAAACGACTTAGACCAGCTTTTTGGTGGTTTAACTTTACGCCGGAAAAACGCCTTGCGTAAACGATGTAGATTACAGTGACGGGCGCAAGTACGTTTGTGAACCGGCGTATCTAGCTTGTTTACATATTCGACACGTAAATCAACGGAAGTGCCCTTTGCGGCCAGCGTAAATATGCACCCAAGATACGACGGGGTAGGAGACTTACGTCGGTCGTATCTTGGCAAAATTCAGGCGTATCTCATTTTAAGAATGAGCGCATAGATACGACGGACTTACGACGGCGTATCTACTGATACGTCGGCGTAAGTCTCTGTGAATCCGGGCCCAAGCGACTTCCTCCAAGGCACTTAAAGTAAGGTGACCAGATTTTTAAAATGAAATCCGGGGACATATATTTTTTTTTTACTAGTAATGGCGGCAATCAGCGACTCTCTACCTGTCGCCTTAGAGCCTGTCAAGTCTTACTCTCCGGCCTTAGAGCCTGTCAAGTCTTACTCTCCGGGCCCCCAGCTACTACTGGGTGGGGAGTGGAGGTAGATCACTCCGCCAGGGAAGGCAAGAAGATAAGCAGGCAGGCGGCTGGCTGCGACTTGAGCCAAGGCAGTAGAGAACATGTGAGCGGAGCTGAATGGGCATGCACCCGAAACTGAATAAATATTCCCTCCACTCTGACCAGCACATGATCATCAGAAAGGGGCACAGATAATGAAAAAATAGACCTCCCTAAGCCAGTAGAAGCGGTGGAGCGGGGGTGTGTAATTTAGATTTTGGTCCAGGGACAGTGTCCTCGATCCGGGGACTGTCCCCGGAAACTGGGGATGTCTGGTCACCCTAACTTAAAGGAACCTATCTACTGCCAGTCACTAACATTATAATAAAATGGAGGTCTCGGCTCCATATAATTGCATGTAGATGGCACACACTGAGGTTGATTTACTAAGGGTAAATAATGGGGTTTATTTACTAAAACTGGAGGGTGCAAAATAGAACCTTAGAACCCAATCTGCTAAAGTAAATAAATCCAAAACTGTGCACTGTGTAAAGTGCAGTTGCACTCTGCAAGAGAAGTTGCTCCAGAGCTTAGTAAATCATCATCCAATCATGTGCAAGCAAAAATGCTGTTTTTTTTGTTTTTTTTCCTTGCACATGACTCTTTACAAAGTGAAGCTTTTTCTCATTTACTAAGCTCTGTACACAGTCTTTTTGCCTTTAGTAAATCAACCCGACTGTGTCAGTGCAATGCCGCCTCTGCTCTGACCTATGTGACTAGTTGCATAGTTGATTATTGGGTATCATTTTATTTACAGGCAATGGTACTAGGATGTGGGCAGAGCTGAGTGTTAGGGGGTCATTTTATTCCCTGTCCGTGGTACTAGGATGTGGGCAGAGCTCAGTGTTGGGGGCCATTTTATTCCTTTTCAGTGGTACTAGGATGTGGGCAGAGCTGAGTGTTGGGGGCCATTTTATTCCTTTTCAGTGATACTAGGTTGTGGGCAGAGCTTAGTGTTGGGTGTTATTTTATTCCCTGTTAGTTGTACTAGGGTCTAGGCAGATCTGAGTGTTGGGGTGAGTGAGTGAATAACTTGTATAGCGCTACAAATGCGAACTGAATCGCCTCAAGGTGCTTATTTCCATCCAGTGTCATCCTTATCCTTCAGAAGAGATGAGTCTTACGTTTTTTCCTGAAGGCCCGTGGTCCTTGGACTGCAAATCTTCGTTCTCCCTTTGATTTGTAGCGGGACTTGGGGATGTGGAGGAGGTTTTGGTTAGTTGAGCGGAGAATGGGATTAGGGGTGTAATGCTTTATTTTCTCGCACAAGTATTGAGGAGCGTTTTCTTGTGTGCACTTGTGGGTAAGACAGAGGGTCTTGAATGTGATCCTATCCTTTACGGTTAGCCAATGAAGGGTCCTCAGTGATGGGGTGATGGATTCCCATGTTTTTTTTCCCGTTACCAGTCTGGCTGCCGTGTTCTGGACGACTTGTAGATACGAAATCTGACAATTATGTAGGCCAATATAGAGGGAGTTTGCGTAGTCGAGTCAGGAATTGACGACAGTTCCAACTACTACTGCTATGTCTTCTTTTGGGATGAATGGGGATGAGTCTACGCAGCTGCCGGAGGAGATGGTGGTCCTTTGTTTTCCCTGTCAGTGGTACTAGGATCTGGGCAGAGCTGAGTGTTGAGGGTCATTGTATTCCCTGTCAGTGGTACTAGGGTCTGGGTAGAGCTGAGTGTTGGGGGTCATATTATTCACTGTTAGTGGTACTAGGGTCTGGGTAGAGCTGAGTGTTGGGGGTCATATTATTCACTGTTAGTGGTACTAGGGTCTGGGTAGAGCTGAGTGTTGGGGGTCATTGTATTCCCTGTCAGTGGTACTAGGATCTGGGCAGAGCTGAGTGTTGGGGGTAATTTTAGTCCCTTTCAGTGGTACTCAGGTCTGGGCACAGCTGATTATTGGCGGTCATTTTATTCCCTGTCAGTGGTACTCAGATCTAGGCACAGCTGATTATTGGGGGTCATTTTATTCCCTGTCAGTGGTACTAGGACATGGGCAGAGCTCAGTGTTGGTGCCATTTTATTCCCTTTCAGTGGTACTAGGTTGTGGGCAGAGCTGAGTGATGGGGGTCATTTTATTCCCCATTAGTTGTACTAGGGTTTGGACAGAACTCAGTGTTGGGGGTCCTTGTATTCCCTGTCAGTGGTACTAGGAACTGGGCAGAGCTGAGGGTTGGGGGTCATTTTAATCCCTTTCAGTGGTACTAGGTTGTGGGCAGAGCTGAGTGTTGGGGGTCATTTTATTCCCTGTTAGTTGTACTAGGGTTTGGACAGAACTCAGTGTTGGGGGTCCTTGTATTCCCTGTCAGTGGTACTAGGAACTGGGCAGAGCTGAGTGTTGGGGGTCATTGTATTCCTTGTCAGTGGTACTAGGATTTGGGCAGAGCTAAGTGTTGGGGGTCATTGTATTCCTTGTCAGTGGTATTAGGATCTTGGCAGAGTAGAGTATTGGAGGTTAGTTTATTCCCTGACAGTGGTACTAGGATCTGGGCAGAGTGGCAGTGATCATGAGGAATGGAAAAGAACGTTCTCATGATAAATTAGTGTTTCTGACACATTCATGGGTGATTGCCGCAGCGCCTTCCTAGCTTTTTCCTTTTTCTATCTCCAGCCGCTCTGGAATATGTAAAGAGCCGTATGTGAGCGACGGGGGAATGATTACATCCACATCTGTAATAATATATGGCGGCCCAGCCAGAGTGTATGCATCTATACAGAGCAAATCCACCTCACACATCCAGCAAGTTTATTTTATGTTATCCGCCTGCAAAGAAATGACTCTCTGACACCAACCGAAATCATCGCCTATTTCTATGCAAATTCTTCAGATTGTTTGCTGCATGGTGGAAGAGAGTCCAACACTGCCATGCAGATTCTGAGAATTAAATCCAGCATACAGGACAAGAGAATTGGTACTGTGCAGAGTCCATACATACAGAATAAGGACAGACATTGAGAATTACAATGGCATACAGCACAATAGAAATTATACTGTTCAGCACCCATGTTTACAAAAAAAGAACAGATACTGAGAATTACACCCAGCATACAGAACAAGAGAGGTGGTACCGTGCAGAGTCCATACATACATACAGAATGATAACAGGTAATAAGAATTACACCCAGAATACAGAACAAGAGAGGTGGTACTGTGCACAGTCCATACATACAGAATGATAACAGGTAATAAGAATTACACCCAGCATACAGAATACAGAACAAGAGAGGTGGTACCATGCAGAGTCCATACATACAGAATGATAACAGGTAATAAGAATTACACCCAGCATACAGAACAAGAGAAGTGGTACTGTGCACAGTCCATACATACAGAATGATAACAGGTAATAAGAATTACACCCAGCATACAGAATAAGAACTGATACTTAAAGCGGGGGTTCACCCTAAAAACAATTTTCTAACATTACATTGAGCTCACTCTCGACATTGACAGTATGCCGATTTTTTTTTTTGCTGTACATACCTCGTATAGCTATTTTCTTACCCGGCTTCTGGGTAGTGAATCCCGCGGGAGTGGGCGTTCCTATGCAGCAGTTAGTGATTGACTTGATGACAAAAACGACCCCCCCCTGTTGCATAAGGAGCGTCACGAGTTGCCGAAAGAAGCCGAACGTCGGTGTGCAGGCGCCGTATAGCGCCGACTCAACGTTGGCTTCTTTCGGCAACTCATGACGCTCCTTATGCGACGGGGGGGTAGTTTTTGTCATCAAGTCAATCACTAACTGCTGCCTAGGAACGCCCACTCCCGCGGGATTCACTACCCAGAAGCCGGGTAAGAAAATAGCTATACGAGGTATGTACAGCAAAAAAAAAAAATCGGCATACTGTCAATGTCGAGAGTGAGCTCAATGTAATGTTAGAAAATTGTTTTTAAGGAGTAAAAAAGTTGTCGCCACCTTGGAGACAGCTATGTTGTTGGTTACTAGCAGGCGGGCTAGCAATGTCCACTCATTATATCGTGTGCCGTAACACCGGTGTTCTGTGAAAACAGCCAAGTCGTCGAAATCTGCAATTACTGCTGCTGGAGAGTCACCGGAAGTTAGGGTGACCACGTGTCCCGGATTGCCCGGGACAGTCCTGCAATTTGCAGGTCTGTCCCGGGCACCTTTATTCCAAGACAATACAGTGTCCCGGAATGAAACTGACACAGCTACCCCCCTGGGCCAATCTGTTGCCCCCAAAAAAAGCTGCCACATCACTGCTTTACTCACAAACAGTACTTGCCCTGGCCGGGAATGACTAGAGGAGCACAATCCCTTCCCCCAGCTGCTTGTGATTGGAGAAATCCTAAATCCCACCTCTTGTGTCCCTTCACTGTGCTCTGTGCAATTCTATTCCACAGAGCAAGTAAGTATGACCTTTCGTTATTTAAAAAAACAAAACAAAACAAAAAAAAATTACAAACCCCATAAGAGCAGAAGGATTTCAAGAAGTAAATGCTACATGAACCATTTTCCCCTAGACCCCTTTCACACTGGGGCTGTTTTCAGGCGCTATTGCGCTAAAAACCGACCTGAAACAGCAGCTGTTTCACACTGGAGCGGTGCGCTAGCAGGACCGCTCCAAAAGTCCTGCTAGACGCATTTTTGGAGCAGTGAAGGAGCGGTGTGTTTACCATTCTTTCCCATTGAAAGCAATGGGAAACCGCGGCTATACAGAGGTATTAACCCTTTTTCGTCAGCTAGTAAAACCGCACCGCTAGCGGCCGAATACCGCCGCCTTTCCGACGGTAAAGCGCCGATAAAATATCGACGCTTTACCACCACCGCACCAGCCGCCCAGTGTGAAAGGTGCCTTACACAAGATGGCCACTACCAGAAACGCTGGGGGGTGTTTTATGAAGCGACTTCTCAACAAAATAAAGCATGGAGACATGGATGAATGGGTGAGTAAACTTTGAATATTAAAAATGAATTAAATAGTGTTTTCAGGTTGTGGTGCTCAGAGACAGGTTAGTTCTGCCCTAACTTCTGTGTTACTTTTTTCAGTCAGGCTGAGTTTTGTTTACATTTTCTGTGCTCCATAGGTCTCTCTTGGAATCAGGACATTGATTGTTTATGCCTGAAGTTGATGAGGTATTTGCAGTAAAGTGGGCGGTACCAATGTCTGAGTTATGAATAATGATTCTTTCCAGCCAATCACTGAGGGGTTTGTTCAGTGGTGGGTCTGAGGGTAATACATGATTGGAGCAACCTTCCAGAGAGTTCTTTCTCTCCTGAGCCTAGGATGGAGAAGATGTGGAGGAGTGTTCTCTGCTGAGGAGAAGGTGCTGGTGTTGGATATGACAAAAAGAACTCTCTGCTCACCATTCCAGGTACTTGTAACTTCTATCAGAGGGCCAAATATTACTCAGGGGCCCCTTCACACCAGGTACAGCCTACCACAGCCCCAAGGTGAGAAGCCCCTTTCCCTCTCATTCCAGTTCAGGCCTATCGTGACTTTTCCCTTTCATGCCAGTACACCATGCACAGTGTGGGGTGACGCAGTCTAACGCATTGCACCACGCTGCCACCATTAGAACTTTATAAAAGGTCACTTTTGATTAAAGCAGAACTTCAGTCCACCTCACAGGTGCCCCCCCCCCCCGACAACGTCGTTAGTGCGCATGTATATATGTGCCAGCCAGCTCTATCTAGCCTTTGGGTGCTGTCAGAGCCCATTGGCACATATGTTCATGTGCAGGTGATTTTCTATGCAATCGCTAACTAAGACCCCATTCACACCTCCGCGACAAAACGCCCGACGCCGGACGCTCGTGCCGCTGGAGGGGAGAATTCCCATTGCTGTCTATGAGATGGTTCACATCTCATAGACGCCTGCCGCCTGAAAAAAAGTCCCGGACCCTTTTTTTCAGGCGGCATTGGCGTTCGGCCATACAAAGCAATGGGAAGGCTTTGTTGAAAAAAAAAAAAAGTTACACACTCGCATACGCGGCGTATCTTGTCGCGGAGGTGTGAATGCAGCCTTAGATAGGAAAGAGTTTGGACGTCCCCTAAAGCCAAATATGCGAGAATCCCCACGCGGATTGTTGGGGAAAACCGGCGCATGTGCAGCTGTGCCGCAGGAATCTCTCAGGTCCCAAAGCCCTGCGGCCCATCTGCACATGCGCAGTGGGTGGGGCGAAATAAAATCATTGTTGCCTAGGATGACAAAAACACAGAAGTGCTGCTTTGAAGCACAAATAAATAAATAAAAGGGGGAGGGGTCAGGGTAGTGTGACATGACCGTTAGGACTAAGGGCCCGGTTCACAGCAGAACGCGGTGCGGAAAAGGCGTGTTCCTCCACCATGGGTGATCACTCTGCATGGATTGTCAAGGCCTCTTTCACACTGGGCTGGGGACGGTAAAGCTCTGCTGCCAATTTCGCGGTGCTATTCGGCCACCAGTGGGGCAGTTTTACCCCCCACTAGCGACCGACAAAGGGTTAAAAACCACTGCAAAGCGCCTCTGCAGAGGCGCATTGATGGCGGTAAAGCCGCGGTGTCCCATTGATTTCAAAGGGCAGGAGCGGTGGAGAAGAGGTACACACACCGCTCCAAAGGTGCGGCTAGCAGGACTTTTTTTTACCGTCCTGCTAGCGCACCGCTCCAATGTGTAAGCCCTCGGGGCTTTCACACTGGAGACAGCAGCGGCTGTTTAGGGTCGGTTTGCAGGCGCTATTTTTAGCGCAATAGCGCCTGCAAACCTCTCCAGTGTGAAAGGGAGTGTGAGCATCAGTACCATGCGGTTTGGTGCAGTGTGTTTTTAAAAGTAGTGCATGCACTACATTTTCTGTAGTCCAGTGTGTTTTGCAGTCCATTCAAATGAATGGGCTCTCAAAACGCACCACATGCAAATGTGCATGTTCCCACTCGATCCCAATGTCAACCGGCCCTAAGTAAACAGTTGGACGTGTGCTACGTGCTCCTGTGCGATTCACATGCAGCTCTGTACGGTTACATTTCAGCCCATTCATTTTAAATACAGTGCAACCTTGGATTACGAGCATAATCTGTTCCAGGAGAATGCTTGTAATCCAAAGCACTCGCATATCAAAGCGAGTTTCCCTATAGACGTCGATGGAAATGAAAATAATTTGTTCAACATCGACTTCTATGGCATGCAATACCACATGTGGCCAGAGGTGGGGGGGCACCCGAGAGACTAGGAAATACTCGGACTACACAACCACACTTTGAAACATCAGCAGGACAGGAAGCAAGGGGAATGCTCTCCATCAGACCCACGAATAAGGGCCCTTCAACACAGACAATTCGATCGGTCCACCTGTCAGTTTTTCAGGAGGGACTGATCGGAAGGTCCATGCATTCCTGTGGACTGGCCTGTTAAACCTGCCTACCTCAGGGTTCAATCAGGCCAGCTTAAAAAAGTTGAGGAGGACTTTGTCCTCTTCTGTTTGGGTGGACCGGAACAAAGACAGCCATCCAAAGCGCATAGCAGGGTCTGTCCGTGTCCACTCTGCATAAACTGAGCGGGCATAGACCTGTCATCTGCCTGCTCAGCAGAGGATCAGCTTACAGATCCCTTGCTGTTTTGAACAGAATGCGCCCATATGAAAGGGCCCTGAGTGTAAACATAGCAAGTTTACGTTTATCTTTAAAGTGGAGTTCCACCCATAAATATAACATTACATCAGTAGTTTTAAAAAAATGTCATTAGTCCTTTACGGAATTTTTTTTTTTTTTTTAGATGCCTTCAAAGTGTTGTTGCTAGGCAGAATAGTTAATCTTCCCACTTCCTGCACCTAGGTGCTTAATGCTTCCTAACCTACACCGCACAGACTCCTGGGAATGTAGTGGGTGTAACTTTCCAGGAGTCTGTGCCAGTCTCAAAGAATCATGTGACTTGGACAGCACAGGTGCTGAAACCTGATCTGACACTGCTTGTGCAGCACTGAGCATGTGCGAGATCTGCAAGGCTGAAATCCAGGAAGTCATACAGTCTGACTTCATGATGCCCACACTTAAGATGGCCCCAGTCAATTTCTATTTTATAAAGTGTCTAAATGCTGTAACAACCTAACAAAACGGACCTTAGTTTACAGACTAACTGTACTAGAATACATTAAGCTTGTGTATTACAGGGGTATTTATATTTAAAAAGTGAAATTGTGGCCGGAACTCTGCTTTAAGTTTAACTTTAAGTTTACCCACCATAAATACGGATTCCACCCTGAAATGGAAAAGTTAGCCTTCCATAGTACTTTGGGGGGGGGGGTCACCCTTCACTACCCCAAGAGGATGAGTGTCACGTTCTCTATTATAGTCAGTTGCAGTAAAAATCCAAAACGTTATATGATCAGACTAATATCTGTGCAATTCGATTGTTCATGGTTCCTGAGATAATTTTGGATGATAATTCATTTCTCTTTTTCTTTATAAAATGACATTATATGAAAGAGCTAAAAATTGCTGAACCTTTCCATCAATTCCTCATATTCACAGAAGTACCAAAATCACAATACAAAACCCCAAAGGAAAAACGTACAATGAACTATTCAGAACTAAAATGAGCTGAAACCAGGTTAATGAGGAATTAACAAGAATCTTTCATGATAAAGGAATGTATAAAACATGGAACCGGGGAAATATATATGCGAGTAATAGAGGATGACTCCCTACAGAAAACACTGAGCCCCTCACATCAGTCTCTGCGGCTGAAGAGCTTATAATCTAATGTCCCACCACAGACACACACTATTATTATACATTTTTATAGCTCTGACATATTCTCACAGTGATGTGCAGAGAACATGTAATGTTTTTAGTATTTCGGGGTATAGTAGGGATCAGAGGTACTCCTGGATCTGTGAGTGACCCTAAACCTGGAGCACAGTGCTTGGGTGATGAAATCTGTATCTGTTATACTATTTGGTTGATGGCAATGGATGGAGTGTCCTCACTGATGGGACGGATTGCTTGCAGATGGGGGGTCTGAGCTGGTGGGAGATTGCCTGCAAATGGAGGGTCTGCCTTGGTGGAATGGAATGTGTACATACAGATGGAGGCCTGTACTGGTGGGATGGATTACCTACAGTTGGAGGGTTTGCACTGCTGGGACGGGTTCCTACAGTTAGAGGGGCTGCACTGGTGGGATGGATTCCTTAAGATGGAAGGTCTTCACTGGTTGGACGGATGGCCTACAGATGGAGGCGTGCACTAGTGGGACAGATTCCTTGCAGTTGGAGGGTCTGCACTGGTGGGACAGATTCCCTACAGTTGGAGGGTCTGGACTGGTGGGACGGATTCCTACAGTTGGAGGGTCTGCACTGGTGGGACGGATTCCCTACAGTTGGAGGGTCTGTACTGGTGGGATGGATTCCTACAGTTGGAGGGGCTGCACTGCTGGGACAGATTCCTACAGTTGGAGGGGCTGCACTGCTGGGACGGATTCCTACAGTTGGAGGGGCTGCACTGGTGGGATGGATTCCTTCAGATGGAAGGTCTTCACTAGTTGGACAGATGGCCTACAGATGGAGGTGTGCACTAGTGGGACGGATTCCTTTCAGTTGGAGGGTCTGCACTGGTGGGACGGATTCCGTACAGTTGGAGGGTCTGGACTGGTGGGATGGATTCCTACAGTTGTACAGTTGGAGGGTCTGCACTGGTGGGACGGATTCCCTACAGTCGGAGGGTCTGTACTGGTGGGACGGATTCCTGCAGATGGAAGGTCTTCACTGGTGGGACGGATGGCCTACAGTTGGAGGGTCTGTACTGGTGGGATGGATTCCCTACAGATGGAGGGTCTACGAGACAGCCGCCACTGGGTGTACCAAGATGGCCGCCGCTCCGGAGCTAGGCCGAAGCCAGGGACTTTCCTATGGCCAAGGCTACGGAGCACTCCGCGGATCGCGTGGTGTGCCGATCTGAACAGGGTGACCCGTTCGGATCACGAATCGGTGACAATCCGTTGCACCACTACACAGTGCCACATCGCAAAAAAAGGCACAGGCATGAAGGGGGGGGGGGGTAAATCTTCCAGAGGTCAAGTGGTTAAAAAAAGTATACAGCACACACAGTACATTTAGAGGTAGAGAACTTGTGTACAAAAGTGTTTACATGTGTGTATATGGGGGTATACATGTATATTTAGGAAGCAGTGTGCATGTGTATGTAGGGGGATTATAGGTACATATAGAAAGTGCATTATGTGCTTATAGAGGCAGGGTACACAAGGGTATATAGAGAGATATAAGTGAGAGCAGATATAAATGTGCTAAAAGGGTATATACATGCATACATGTTTATGTGCCTAGTGTACTTGTTATGACCAGGCCATTTATATCAACAAAGTCAAACACACTTCCTCCCAGCTTGTGATTTCTGTCTTCTTACAATGATCAGCTAGGGCCTGCCTCTGAACCTTCGGAGGCACCTTTTAATTTCTGCACTATTATTTTTTCTCTCCACATGTGCGTCACTCTGCATTTATGTATGTGTTTCTTTTTCACTTTGATGTTGGAATGTGTGTCTTCGGGTCTACCCTGAAGTCTAGGGGCAGGATGTGCGGCCTTTAGGTTTTGGCTGATCGTGGATCTGAGTGTGCCTTACTCCGGTTAGGAGCCTTGTGCACCGAGGGGTCAGGGAAGGGACCTTCCTCCTCAGGAGGGAAACAATGGACACCATGGGCCGGATTCAGAGAGACTTACGACGGTGTATCAGTAGATACGCCGTCGTAAGTCCGAATGCGCGCCGTCGTATCTTTGTGCGCATTCTCAAAATGAGATACGCCTCACTGTTGCTAAGATACGACCGACGTAAGTCTCCTACGCCGTCGTATCTTATGTGCATATTTACGCTGGCTGCTAGGGGCGTGTGCGTGGATTTACGCGTTGAATATGTAAATGAGCAAGATACGCCAATTCACGAACGTACGTACGCCCGTCGCAGTAAGATACAGCGTTTACGTAAGACATACGCCGGCGTAAAGATAAACCACCAAAAAGATGGTGCAGCCCATGCAAGGTATGGACGACGGAAAAAAAGTCGTATTTTTACGTAGTTTGCGTAAATGTACGTGAATGGGGCTGGGCGTAGGTTACGTTCACGTCGAAAGCATTGAGCCGACGTTGTTACGTAGGGAGTATTTGCGATGTGATTCTGAGCATGCGCGCGCATGCGTCGTACGAACGGCCCTCATTTACATGGGGTCACGGTTAATTTAAATGTAGCCCGCCCACTACATGCCTACTTTGAATTAGGCTGGGTTACGCCTTCCAATTTACGCTACGCCGCCGCAACTTACGGAGCAAGTGCTTTGTGAATACTGCACTTGCCTCTTTAAGTTGCGGCGGCGTAGCGTAAATAAGATAAGCTACGCCCGCACAAAGATGCGCCCAGGTACGTGAATCTGGCCCCCTAAGTGCACTTTGTGTATTCACATACATTTTTGGTTGACTTTTGGGGTTTTGTTTTTTGCGCATTTTGAGCTTTGGGAATAAACATTAAAAACCAGCCTGGCCTAAACCTTGTTCTGCCATAATCTTTCTCCATTTCTGCCTATCGTCTAGGGACGGATGGATGGTCGCACTGTATAGTCCTCTCCACTGCGGTCCCAAAAGGGGAGACGGCTCCTGGTCGAGAAAGGGTTACTAACCGAGGAGAAGTTCCTGTACTGCCCTCTTACAATGCTCTCTATATATTATCGTCTGCAGGATCGTCTCCTCCAATCCATTAGCATTGATGTCAGCTCTTTCCGCTCAGATTGGCGTGCAGGGGTCAGCATATTAACATTGCGTGTAGCTAAATCACAGGTACATTGCAGAGAGCGGAGACTCCATTTATATTGTAATTATCTGCATGTTTATGTGTTTATACAATCTGCGGCGCACTGCGCGTTCCCAGCGGAGCATGCATCTCCCAAAACTGAAATGAGGATGGAAATGTCTGATTTCCTCTTCTGCCTCCGGCTACAAAGGGCGATTAATGTATATGAGGAGTTTACATTAGTGTCAGGACGGCGAATGAGTCGTAAAGTGTAATATCCTCTAATTCCGAAGAAGGGGGGAATCTTTCATTTTATGCAGTCTGGGAGGAAAGTTGCATTTTTAGAGCGCACTTTCGCATTCAAATCACAGCCAATTTTCTGGGTAATCAGGATAATGTGGACGTCACAATAATGAACCTTAATAAGGCGAAAATACAGCCGGATGCTGCGACAATGTGCGGGAGTCATTCACACTTTTCCGCAGCTACATTATAACTGCGGTTTTATGGATAATCTTCATCTCTCACACCAACGTGATTCCTAGCGCAATATGCGGCACAGGAAACGTCTCCCGCCATGCCGCTGGATTAATTCTGCTGCCTCTGGGGAGAAGGAGAGAGACATATCACAGAGTAATATCCGTATCTCTGGACGGTACACACCCTCTGGTCTCACATCTTCCGCGCCGCCACCAGGGAAAGGGTTAACCAGTGCGGCGTTCAATCTGATTGTGGAATTGCAGTTATGTTGTACGGTAGCAGACGGTTTAATAAGAAAAGCCGCCTACGGCCGCAGTATAAAGCACAAATTAGCGAGCTGCCACCCCCTGTTATCCTGATAGGCCCGCCGTCACTCCTCCCTGTGGGGTGCCCCCATCCAGTGATGTCACGGCGGTGAGATGAAGACAGGAATTCGCGGGGGTTTATCGACTAATCTCCAGCCGTTATTATCAGCTCTGAACTGATGCAGCTCAGCGTCGCCTGCATGGTTTATTTAATTAAATAAACTAGAAAATGCCAGACGACATCGGCAGTGTGCCGGAATCTCTGAGAGTCTGCAGACAGACAGAAAATGCAACCTGTGCTTACACTCGGTGATTGCCAGCAATTCCATCATATAAAGTACTGCTAAAGCCATGAAAGGAGCAAACACCAGTCAGTGCCAAGCTAATGGGTCCCTGGTATCATCCAGCACACAGGAAATTGTTATGGTTAGATATTTATCCAGGACATCCACTATGTCTGGTCTACCACAGTACAATTGTTTTAGTAAATATAAACTGCTAAATACGCTTTCTTATCATCAGTATATAGCAGTTATGTGACTTTTATCAGTTTCTGGTTAAAGCTTGTAGGGGGAGTTTTCATTCTCCTCTCACTGTCCACAGTATGTGCACTGTGAACTGTGCATGTGCTACAAAAATTGTGTGTGCTTTATACTGTGCATGTTGAATACTGTGTATGCCGTTCGTGTGGTATACCATGTGTGTTGAAGATGGTGTATGTGTGCTTTATATTGTGCATAGGTTGTCCTCCCAGGGGTCCCAAAACCTTTCACACAAAGGGACACTTTATTGTTGTTCAGACTTTAAGGAGGGCCGGATTGTGGCCAGCAGGGGCAGAAAATGTCACGGACCCAGCATCAGTGAGAATAAATATGGCCTCAGGGTTGGTGGTCAATAGGAGGAGGAGTATTTCCCCCTATTAGTAGGAGGAATAGTATCCCATCATTGGTATCGGTGGAAGATAAAGTGCCCCATTGCTGGTGTCAGTGGGAAGAATTGTGTCCCAAGGGCCGGATAAAGGCAAGCAAAGGGCCACATCTGGCCCTCGGGCCGCAGTTTGGAAACCCCTGCATTAAACCATGGTGTAAGATCTTCTCCTTCCTATCATAGGAATGTTACTGCAGTTTCCTGGATGTACAAAGCTACAGACAACGAAGCTACAGACAATGGGCTAGAATTACGTAGCCCGGCGTAATTTTCTGCGGGCGTAACGTATCTCAGATACGTTACGCCGCCGTAACTTAGGGCGCAAGTTCCGTATTCATAAAGAACTTGCGCCCTAAGTTACGGCGGCGTATCGTATGTGGTCCGGCGTAAGCCCGCCTAATTCAAATGTGGATGATGTGGGCGTGTTTTACCTAAATTGATTGTGACCCCACGTATTTGACGTTTTTTGAAAGAATCCCAGTGCGCATGCCCGAAATTACACCGCAAATCGTCAATGCTTTAGACGTGAACGTAACTTACGTACAGCCCTATTCGCGAACGGCTTACGCAAACAACGTACAATTTTCAAAATTCGACGCGGGAACGATGTCCATACTTAAAGCGGGGGTTCACCCTATAATTTTTTTTTTTTTTTTTTATCTTCTAGCATAAAATTAAGCATAGTAGCGCGAGCTACAGTATGCATGTATTTCTTTTTTTTGCCCCGTACTCACTGTGCAATCCTGTATTGAAGATTCCGACTCCCCGCGGGGAATGGGCGTTCCTATCCAGAGGGAAGGTGATTGACGGCCGGCTATGGCACGTCACGCTTCTCCGGAAATAGCCGAAATAGGACTTGCCGCTTCATGGCGCCAGCGCATAGTCTGTGCGCAGGCGCCGTATAGCGCCGTGAAGAGCCGAGACCTACTCCGGCTATCTTCGGGGAGCGTGACGTGCCATAGCCGGCCGTCAATCATCCTCCCTCTTGATAGGAACGCCCATTCCCCGCGGGGAGTCGGAATCTTATCTATACGATTGCACAGTGAGTACGGGGCTAAAAAAATAAACACAGGCATACTGTAGCTCGCGCTACTATGCCTAATTTAATGCTAAAATGTTAATAATGAGGGTGAACCACCGCTTTAACATAGGATACGCCTCATATAGCAGGGGTAACTTTACGCCGGAAAAAGCCTAACGTAAACAACGTAAAAAAATGCGCCGGGCGGACGTACGTTTCTAAATCGGCGTATCTACCTAATTAGCATATTCCTCACGTAAATCGACGGAAGCGCCACCTAGCGGCCAGCGTAAATATGCAACTAAGATACGACGGCGTAAGAGACTTACGCCAGTCGGATCTTAGCCTAATTTCGGCGTATCTTGCTTTCTGAATACAGCTTTGAATTTACGCGGCATATCAATAGATACGCCGACGTAAATTCTTTCTGAATCTAGCCCATTGTTTGTGCTATAGCCATGGTGTCTGAACAGGATTTATGGATCTCATTTCACTTTGTCACCTTTTCATAAAACAAAAAACATACAGAAAGTGAATCTGGGTGACAGATCGGGTCAGTGACCTGCCACAGGATGTGTGACAACTATATTTCATGGTAGAAGGATTCCTGGCCTGCGGCATATTGCTCGGGATTGATTGTGACTAAATCTAAAATATCACAGGTTTATGTAACAGATGAAGTTTGTTTTAAGGCTTCATTTCCATGGACGTTTTTACAGCCACTTTTTTTAGCCTTTTTTACAGCTTAAAAACGGCTGTCCATGTTTTTTTTTTTTTTTTTTTTTAGCTGGAGCTCAAAAACTCGTTTTTTAGCGTTTTTGCAAGTTTTTTGAGTGTTTTTGAGCAATTTTTAACGTCTGGCGTTTTTACAGCTCTAAGGCTGGAGCTTCAGAACGCACTGGTCCTGGTTTTTTTTTGCAGCTTAAAAACGGCTCAGCCATCTACAGCTCAAAAAACGTCATGGTGGGCATGAGGCCATAGACTAACATGGAGAGCCGTTTTTAAGCTGCAAAAAAAGCTCAGAAAAGTGGCTGTAAAAACGTAAAAACCGCGTACAGACGCTCGTTTTATGCGATGTAAAAAAACGACGTTTTCTGTGAAGTAAAAAACAACGTTTTTGAAACTTCAATTTTCAAAAACGACGTTGCCTACACACCATCGTTTTTTCACAATGCTCTAGCAAAGCGAGGTTACGTTCACCACGTTTTTTCCATTGAAGCTCGCTTCATAACTAGCTTCTGGGCATGCGCGGGTTCAAAAACGTTGTTTTAAACGTCGTTTTTTGCTACACACGGTCAATTTCTGTGACACAAAAAACGACGTTTTGAAAAACGACACATAAAATTGAAGCATGCTTCAATTTTTTTTTGGTCGTTTTTTACAAGACATAAAGCAACGTTTTCCCCCACACACGGTCAATGAAATTAACGTTTTTAAAAACGTTGTTTTTTTACAAAAAACGACCGTCTGTACGCGGCATGAGAGTTGGAAAATGATCAGCTAATTTCTCCACCCACAATCCCTGAGCTCTGTCATGACTCAGATATGGTGGTCCGCACTTATAGCTACAGGACACTTCACACCACATCTTTGTGTCACAGATCCAGATACAGGAGATGACGTGGCTGTGTACACGTT
Organism: Rana temporaria; assembly: GCF_905171775.1. Classification (NCBI taxonomy): domain Eukaryota; kingdom Metazoa; phylum Chordata; class Amphibia; order Anura; family Ranidae; genus Rana; species Rana temporaria. The sequence continues at coordinate 128,205,242 of NC_053498.1, forward strand.
TCTTTCAGTCACTCATGTATATGGATTGGCAGTGTAAGCAATATACTCTATATCAGGGGTAGTGAATTAAAATTCAAGGTGGTCCGGTCACTAAAAAAAAAATTCTCTTCTTTTTTTTTGGTGCAAGCCACGCTCTCTGGCGCTTTTCTTACTGTTTCCTTCGTACGCTCTGGTAATACTCTGTAAATGTAAATGTCCCCAATAGTGTTTCCCCTTACATCAGGTGCCTCTACCAGTGGAATTCATTACATTGAGTGCCCCCATAAATCAGTTGCCACCGTCAGGACACCCTCTTGTATCAGGTGTCCCCATCAGAGTGCCCCCTTACATCATGTTTCTTCATCAGTAGGCCCCCTTACCTGATCTTGTGGCGATCTAAGGCTAATGACACACGGGCGATTTTCTCACAGCGATTTTTCCACCTGTTTTGTTACAGCGACTTGTTGCTTTGAAAAGCATAATGATTTTAAGTTCACTAACTGAATTTCTTTGTTTTATGCAACAAAAAGATTTTTATTAAACATTGATAAACACAAGTTGGTAGCTTTACAATACTGTACAGTGCAACCACACAGCAAAAATGTACTTTTACAATAAAATAGAGCTGCACGATTCTGGTCAAAATGAGAATCACGATTTTTTTGCTTAGAATAAAGATCACAATTCTTGAGGCATAAAATCTTTCACATTATACAAAAAAATTTGGACTAACTTTACTGGTTATTTTTATTTATGTTTTATTATTATTCATTAAAGTAATTTTTTCCTATAAAAATAGCATTTGAAAGACTGCTGTGCAAATACAGAGCAATATAGAATACCATTTTATTCTCTAGGGTCTCTGCTAAAAATATATATTTATATATATATATATATATATATATATATATATATATATATATATACACACACACACATATACTTGAGTATAAGCCGACCCGGATATAAACCGAGGCACCAAATTTTACCACAAAAAACTGGGAAAACGTATTGACTCGAGTATAAGCCTAGGGTGTCCATCTGCATGCCTCACTGTGCCCCACTTTGCCTCACTGTGTCCATGTCCATGCCTCACTGTGCCCATGTGCATGCATCACTGTGTCCATGCCTCACTGTGTCCATGCCTCACTGTACCCATGCCTCACTGTGTCCATGACTAGACGGACGTTTAACATGGGAGTCTACGGAAGGGGTGCCCGGCTTTGAAAAATCAGTGCTCCCCAGCCGTAGGTCCCCCAGACAACAAGCTTTGCACACTTGTAGAGGGGGAGTGGGGCTACATGTGTGCCAAGTTCCGGGTCCAGGGGACCTACGACCGGCCGGTACCAGGTCCCCAAAGTCACCGGAGAAATTACCATTTAACATGGGAGTTTATGGAAGGGTTGCCCGGCTTTGAAAAATCGGTGCTCCCCAGCCTTTAGTCCCCCAGACAATAAACTTTGCACACTTGTAGAAAAAGAGTGGGGCTACGTGCATAGCTTCTGCTCTACTTCTCCACTCTCATTGGAGCGCTGAGCAGTGGAGGGGTGGGGAGAGGCCGTCTCAGTGGCTCGCTGAGACTGCCATCAATCAAGGCAGCTGGCGGATCCAGACTTGGAAGTCGGGATTATGCGCTGTCCCAACTGATGGCAGTGACTTCAGACCGCTCTCCGCTGAAAACAGGTCACAGGAGTGCAAAATGAATTGCACTCCTGTGACCCAGAGGAGAAGCCCAGCCTAAAAAGCTCAGGCTGGACTTCTCCTTTAAGCCCTAGTAGTTAACTGAAAAATTGTAAGTGATTTGTCCTTCTGCTGCTTAGCGATTGGGATTCAAGAGCATTTAGGCTTGCTGGCAAAAATCGCAATTGACAATCGCTCTTAATCCTTTTCGATGAAATGTTGCTGTCATTGGTGATTTGTAGTAGCAATTACTCCGTTATAAAATATCTCCTTTGTGTCATCAGCCTAAGAGGGGATTTCCCTCACTTCCTGTTGTACAATCTTCAGTACAGGAAATAAAGTGAAGACCTTCTAAACATTACAAGCTCTAAGGCCCCTTTCACACGGGTGCCTCCGTTAAGCGGATTACGCTTGCTCAGCAGGGAATCTCTCCGCTGATCCCCGCTGAGAAAGCAGATGACAGGTGCGGACACAGACACAGTCCCGCTCTCCTTTATGGGGCAATCAGATGGAAGTGGACCATCTGTCCATTTCCCTCATATGCTATGTGATCCGTTGGACGGATGGAAAAAGAGCCACCATCCGTCTGATTTTGCCGAACAGGATTGGATGGTGGCGGGTGTCAGAAGACATGTATCCGCTGACATCTGCCGCTCCATAGAGGAGACTGGAAGGTCCGATTAGGTCCGCCTAAAAAACTGACAGGCGGACCTGATCGGACGGCCCATGTAAAAGGGCCCTTAAAAAATAAATTATAAAATGGAATGATTTGTGTCTGCCAACCAGAGATAAGATGTAAAATATCGATAATTGAATTTTCACCCTCCAGGACGGATGAGCGTGGCCCGACTAATGGCCAGTCTTTACAGGCAAAGCTTCATTTTGGCCAGGGGTGGTCATCCTAATTCTTGGGCTGCTTAGGCCAGCCATAGACGCTTTGAATCATGTATGGGCAGGCTAAATGTACCAAGTTGATCGATCGACAACCAGGGAAAATAAATTGCTCCATTTATGGCCTTTTTAAGTGTTTTCCAACACATGATCCTTTACATAGACGATCAACTGGTTGATCACATGACATCTAATATAAAGAAGCAGAAAATGTTGAGAGGGCGAGAGTGCAGCGTTCCCTTTTTCCACCACGGTCATTACCAGTAGGGGAATTGCACTTCTGCATTGTGAATTGTAGACTTTCTCCATCAGTAAGTAGACGAGGAATTGCCTTTTCATTGTCCTGGATTGTTCATTTATCTTTGGCGCTCAATTCGTTGGGATCTGCCACCCCTTGGCTGAGAGATGGGAACATATGGCTCAGCTCAGACCGCTATCCAGGCCAGACTCCGCCGCAGCATCCAAGGCTGTACATCCGTCTTTGTGGATTTGGGTCTACATTGTCTTTATACCCAATTCCTTGTCATTGTCACGCCGGCTGTCTTATTATCTTAAAGTGGACCAGTCACTCATGCAGTGCACAGGCAGACATTTTGTTCGCTCAGCCGATATTTCCCCAGCGAGGAGCCTCCCTGATGGATGGCGTGATGAATTGAAGGGAGGAAAATGAATTCTCCACGCAGCAATCCTCCGCTAGATGTGTATTTGTTTCTGCGCAGATTCATCATTTGTAATCACAGTACAATCTCGTCTGTGTACTGCTCTACGTATGACGGAGACATCTGCGGCGATAACGTTCAGGAAGACATTAATGAATAGTACTTATCTGGTCAGAGGCGTGCTAAATTGTCAGCATGTAAAATTAATTTCATAGATCAGCTGCAGACTCTCGCACTTCCAGACAGAACGGGGGAGACATGCCCACCGTATATTGAATTATGCAACAGTTACCGCCTTCATTAGGAGTGGTGGTGGAGGCTTTCCAATTAATAAGCGATGCCTCAGTGATTCCGCTAATGGCATCCTGGAACTGACCCCCACGCACCAACCGAACGCACGCAGCTTCAGAAATCGCACACAGTTCAGGGATAATTAAAGAGGAGCTTTTCTGTTGTGTGCCGCAATACTGCCCGGCCTGGAACTCCGGGACCCGTTAATGATGATGACCATGATTATTAATTATTATTAATCAGGTGTGAAGAAATGATCGCAGTGCTCAGGAGCCTGGGAGTCTGGTATGGCGGCCAACAGTCGGGAAGTAAACGCGTCAATAGTCAACAGAAAAGGCTCATAAAATGGCACAAAAAATAAATTATTCTATGGACCATTTACAAAACAAAACTGCGCACTGCAAATCATGCATTTTTTTGTGTGCTGTATTAGACAGTTTGTTTTATTATAGTGATCTGTTACTGTACCTTAACATTACAACTAAACTGGTCCTGCGTGATTTTTAAGGCGCCGCGCACAACAACATTATGTGCGCACTGTGATGGTGGAGGTGTGCTGGGGTGCAACTGACAATAAATAGTAACACAGCACGCATTTACATTGCTCTGTGTCACTTTAACATATATAAGGGCCTATTCACACTGCCTGCACAATACATTGGAGCGGTCTACTTGGAAAGTGGACAGATGAAATGCAGAATGTGGTCATCTGCATTTGTCCAGCCTTTTTATCATTGCTGTGGTTATTAGAATTAGTGCGTTCCCTCTGTCTTTGAGCTCAGATGGGCAGAGCTGGAACCAGGGAACACACAGGCTGTATTTCATAGCCTCGGACTTGGGGTCATTTAGAGGATGAGAATGGTGGCATTTTCGTGTCTGCTGAGTTTGTTTAAATGCTGAATGTCCACGTTTGGCCCTGATCTCCTTTTTCTTATCTTTTGTGATATCCAGTGTTGTCTCGCTACTTGTACCCGACTTATGTTCATTAAAGAGGATCTGCAGTCTGCTCACATAATTTGTAATAAAAACATCTTTGCCATTCTGAAGCTTCCCTCCAAACAATTTGCATATTATTTTATATATACTGTGATTCTGTACTTGCCAAATATGCTGCAGAAATCTCCTTCCACTGAGTCTGGCTGCAGCTATTTTAAAGCGGAGGTTCACCCATGGAGAACACATTTTCCCCTTAGATGGATGCTTGTTTTGTCTAGGGGAATCGGCTAGTTGTTTTAAAATATGTGCAGTACTTACCGTTTACGAGATGCATCTTCTCCGTCGCTTCCGGGTATGGGCTGCGGGACTGGGCGTTCCTATTTTGATTGACAGTCTTCCGAGAGGCTTCCGAGGGTCGCATCCATCGCGTCACGATTTTCCGAAAGAAGCCGAACGTCGGTGCGCAGGCGCAGTATAGAGCCGCACCGACGTTCGGCTTCTTTCGGCTACTAGTGACGCGATGGATGCGACCGTCTGAAGCCTCTCGGAAGACTGTCAATCAAGAAGGAACGCCCGCTCCCGAAGACCCATACCCGGAAGCGGCGGAGAAGATGCATCTCGAAAACTGGTAAGTACGGATCATATTTTAAAACAACTAGCCGATTCCCCTAGACAAAACGAGCATCCATCTAAGGGGAAAAGATAAAAAAATATATAATTGGGTGAACTCCCGCTTTAACTGTGGGCAGCTGAAGCTTCTCTGCCTGTTCACTTCCTGGATACACAGAGGCACACCTCTAGCTCTGCAGCTCTCATTGGCCCTGTTATGACTCACCACCCCTCCCTTCCTGGCAAACTCTCACGATAGTGAGAGAGATTTCTGTGCATGATGTCATAAGCCTAGGTTTTTTACCAGGCAATAAACAGCAAGTGGACTGTATAAGTTATTTACTGGCAGAGATAAAATATTTTTCTATCCAAAGTTAAAACAACAAGGGCAGAATATTTACTAGATGGAAAGATAAAAAAAATGACTGAATTTCCGTTTTAACGATCTCCTTTTCCTTCTGCTGGTGCGTTGGGGGGGGGGCGATGGAATAAATCCCATTCTGGATAATTCAGGCCGCAGTGATGGGATGAAATCTTCAATCCTCATCTAGCGTGTCAGTTTCAGCCGCGGTGGTGTAAATGTCGGATTAAAATGCCGCAATTAATTGCCGCTTCTGCAGCTGACCCTTCCTGGGCACGGCGTGGATCACCTGATACGTTAGATGGAAGTTCTCAGAGTGAGCTTGTATGAGAATGAGTTTAATGAGGCCCCCGGAGCCTCTGCCAGGGTGAAAGGTTCACGGCGTAATACCCATTTGAAAGGGAAGGATGCTGATTTCTGGCTTCTACGAATCCGGCACGGTGGTCTGTCAGAAATTTCTGTGCTCGGAGGCTGTGGAGAAGGAATATAAAGGGAGCCCGCATGTCTCCGAATTCACATCAGTGGTGTCAGCTCTCATGCATCGTGTGTTTTGGTAACATCTCCGTACAAACATTTCTCGGGATCACGCCGTTGTTCGCAGCTTGTCTACAGAAATTGGCAGTTGGATGTCTGATTTCAGAAATGTACTTTTCAGTTGCGACGTGTGTAGTTAGGTTGGGTGGAGCCTCTTCCAGATCAATTGATCTCATGTCTATGAATCTGCTACTCCGACCCTCTTGGGAGGAACATTTAGAAAAGCTACCCAATCACTGCAGTTCCTCCCAAGAGGGAGGCAACACTGGCTGTGCGTGAAACCGTGACCCCACCCCCCCCCCCCCTACCACCCTGCTCAACTGAACATTAAGTAAATCTATGCAGAGGTCAGCTTTCTTTGTGGTTGTATAATGGGCTATAATAAAATATGTGTTTATAGTTCAGGATCCTGCATCAGCTTGCACTGAAGATAATCAATATTACTGCAGTAGAGGGATATGTAGCATTGCATTGGTGATTATTTACAATGGAGCTGAAAAACAGAATAATTTTTAATAGTATTCACTAGGGCCAAAACAACTGATCGATTAATCGACAACTTATCGATTAGGAAATTAGTCGATTATGAAAATGTTAATCGATTAATCATCCAGCAACATAATGGGGTTAAAAAAAAAAAAAAAAAAAAAATATCCCTTTATAGTACAAAAAGAGAAAATCGCTACAGTAAATATTACTTTCACTGTCCCACAGTAAAAAAGTAACCCCTTATGGGCCGTACAGACGACCGAACATGTCTGCTGAAACTGTTCCGCGGACCAGTTTCAGCATACATGTTCGGTCGTCTGTACGGCCCGAGCGTGCAGGATTCCAGCAAACATTTGCCCGCCGGGCCTTTTCCCAGCGGACAAATATTTCTGGACTTGTTTTAGAACAGTCCGCTGGAATCCTGCCCGCTCGGACATGTTCGGTCGTCTGTACAGACCTACCGTACATGTCCGAGCGCCCACCATCCCTCGCATGCGTCGAATGACTTCGACGCATGCGTGGAAGCATTTAACTGGCAGGCCCGCCCACGTTGCTGCGTCATCGTCGCGGCGACGCCGCGGACACGCCCCGCGTATTGTTTACGCGCGGATTTCTGTACGATGGTTAGTACAGCCATCGTACAGAAATCCCCGGGCAGACATGTACGGTGAAAACGGTCCGGCGGACCGGTTTCATCGTACATGTTTGCCCGTGTGTACGCGGCCTAACAGTAGCAATTATTTGCTCTCTTTGTACTAATTTTTTTTTTTTTTTTTTAACTCCATTATGTTACTAAACTATTTTTTTGGTGCTTTTTTGCAGAAATGCACTCCAGTTCATTTACATGGTTTCCTGTGAGACACGTGTTCACATCCATGATTTTTTAGTGCAAAACTGTGCTATTTTGTTTTTTTGGTTCAATATACTTCAATGGAGATGCTGCAGAAAAGCAGTTATTGCATTTTTGCCGCAATTTGTTTTTTTTAATCTGCCCAACAACAAATTGGCCAATTTTTTTACAAAAGGTTATTAACCCCCCTGGCGGTATTCCCGAGTCTGACTTGGGGTTACATTTTTGTGCAGAGATCGGTAACCCCGAGTCAGACTCGGGCTCGCCTCGCTGAATCCACAGGCAGTGTTTACTTACCTTGTCCCTGGATCCAGTGATGCCACCGCGCTGTGTGAGTGAGCGGGACCTCGCTCGATTCACACAGTGCCTCTGTGTGCCGCCAATCTCCGTTCCCTGCGACGTTATGACGCACGGGGGCGGAGAACGGCACCAAATTCAAAAAGGTAAACAAACACATTACATACAGTATACTGTAATCTTACAGATTACAGTACTGTATGTAAAAAATACACACCCCCCTTGTCCCTAGTGGTCTCCCCAGTGCCCTGCATGTACTTTTATATAATAAAAACTGTTCTTTCTGCCTGCAAACTGTAGATTGTCCATAGCAACCAAAAGTGTCCCTTTATGTCAAAAATGGTTTTAGAGCAGCTAGAAAACAGCGATAATAAATTATAATCACTTGCAGAATTGTGCGATAGCGATTTGTGGGGAAATTCGTCATAAAAAAAATAAAAGTAATGACAGTGACAATTCTGCAACTGAGCAAATTTCAGTGATTTTGAGTTGATTACATTATTGAATAATTTTTATTATATTATTATTTGTTATAATTATTTATTATATTATAATTTATAATTTTGTTTTAAAAAAAATGTCATACCCGGGAGTCTTGTTTGGTCAGATTTAAGTGAGTTATTCCTAAAAATTACAGGCCTACAGTATAAAATGCCAAATTTCCTTGCAAATAATGGTACCGCTTTCAGCACCTAAAATCTGAAATAATAGTACCGCCAGGGAGGTTAACCGATTAATCAAAACAATAATCGGCCAACTAATCGATTATGAAAATAACCATTAGTTGCACCTGTTATGTCCATGGAAGCCACCATCTGTGGTCAGAAGCCACATTCAACTCATTGGAAGAGGCATCACATGAGTCCTGCTTAGCCAGAGCTGAATAGATGGCCCTGGCTGGATGTTTATTGTAAGAAGGGAGTGTCTGCTTATTGCATGAGATAAGAATCCTTCACAGCAGATGGAGCCGGCGTGGGAGATATACGCTGTAATAGAGTGCTGTGCGGGGGTCAGTCTAAAACATTGAATGAATTTACATATTGTACATCTTGTAACATCTTCTAAGCTGGCAATAGACGGTTTGAATTTTGTCCGGGTTCAGCATGTATCGGCAGGCTGAATGTACCCAAGTTGATTGATCGATCATCTTGGGTACACCCAGCCTGTTGGATTGTTTGCGATTTTTTTTGCTAGCAGCTGTTATAGCAATAATCACTGTGTTCTCCATGCAGGGGCCTCTTTCCCGCCGGGAGAATACAATGGCTCCGTGGGAGGGATTCTCCCATCAACACGGACTGACTCGTGGTTGCAAGAAAGAAAATTGGTCTGCCAATGCTCAGCCTTAAAGTGTTTTTTTAAAAAAAATAAAAATAACAGTATTTTTTCCCAGAGTAGCATCAATTCTCCTCTTCTGGGGTCCCACACCGGCGCTCCAGGGCCCTCTTCATTGGGTGCCCCCAGGGAAGCTGCTGCTGCTGCGTCCATTGCCACAGACAGCGGGACTCGGGCCCCGCCCCCCCCGATCCATGTCACATGATTTGATTGACAGCAGCAGGAGCCAATGGCTATCAGTATGTCCAATGAGAAAAGAGACACTGCTGCTGCATTGCAGTTAACAGATTACTTACAAATTTGAGGATTTGAAAAATAAGGGGATCTATTTATAATGCTAAATTAGATTTCATAATTGTATTTGAGAAATATTGATTCAGTCTGTCTTTTCCATGTATGTATGTATGTAATGTATGTATAGAGTTTCTTCTTTAATCTGTAATAAATTCATAAGAGTTCCCACCCGCTACACCCATCCTGGAATTTGCAAGTGTCTGTAATAGAGAGCTCACCAGTTCTGTCCAATCCTTCTGCCAGGTATTAAGATGGTTGTATGATTAACACTGGTCTGTAGTGCATGTTAATACCTCAATGACATAAATAATAACATATTACATTTTTCACTCCCAGCAGTATATAATGAGTTTGGAAATTGTAGAGAAATGCTTAAATAGCATTACAATTTAACTACACTTTTCGATTTTAGATGACTAAAATTAGTTTTAGTCCAGGGGTCGTCAAAATCCGAGCGCCAGGTCGCAATTGCGACAAGAAATTGTGACCTGGCGCCTGCAGCGGGCGGTAATTGAGGCCGCGGCTTTGCGGCCTACAAGGGGAGGTGGGGGCGCACGGAGGCACAGGATCCCGTGTCTCCGTGCGCCCCCACCGCCACGCGATTGCGGCGGGACCGCGACGGCCGGTATTTGAGCCCGCGGCCTTGTGAAGTCCCAAGCTCTTCCTTCTGTGAGCTGTGACCTTCTGTGAGCTGGCGCCATCTGGTGGTGGCCGTTGGCATTACAAGTTAAACAGCTGTTCTAATGTGTAATCTTTCACTATTTTCACTGCCATCTCCTTCCCTCTAAGTGGAACCCCCAAACATTGTATATATTTTTTATTCTAACACCCTAGAGAATAAAATGGCGATCGTTGCAATACTTTCTGTCACGCCGTATTTGCGCAGCGGTCTTACAAGCACTTTTTTGGGGAAAAAATACACTTTTTTAAATAAAAAAATAAGACAACAGTAAAGTTATCCCAATTTTTTATTGTGAAAGATAATGTTACGCCGAGTAAATTGATACCCAACATGTCACGCTTCAAAATTGCGTCCGCTCGTGGAATGGCGACAAACTTTTACCCTTTAAAATCTCCATAGACGACGTTTAAAAAAATCTACAGGTTGCATGTTTTGAGTTACAGAGGAGGTCTAGAGCTAGAATTATTGCTCTCACTCTAAGGATCGCAGCGATACCTCACGTGTGGTTTAAATACCATTTACATATGCGGGCGCTACTCACGTATGTGTTCGCTTCTGCGCGCGAGCTCGTCGGCACGGGGCGCATTTTCTGGCTCCTAACTTTTTTAGCTGGCTCCTAGATTCCAAGCAAATTTGTCAAACCCTGTTTTAAGTCGACTAAAATTACTTTCGGTAACTAAAATGTCCTGGAGATTTAGTCGACTAAATACGACTAAATCAATTGCAGAAGACTGAAATGGGACTAAAACCGAAAAGCCATTTTAGTCCTAAGACTAAAACTACTTCGAAATTTGCTGCCAAAATGAACACTGGTTCCAACCTGCCCCAGGATAACATGAAAACCTTCCACCTGAGCAATCCTCCTGCTGTGACCCCAATGAATAGACTCAGCAATGAAAGTAAATACAACTGTAGAAATGTTCCTGGATTGTATTCATTGCTGCGCTTTCATTCCAAATAACTGCCTTTCCGGAGAAAGTTTATTACTGGAGAGAGTCTGTAATTCATGAGATATAAACACAAATGTTCACAGGCTGCACGGCGTCTCATATTTCCCAATGTTCTGAAATATTCTTCCAAATTGATTTCATAAATCTTTATAGCCACCAACAATCAGGACATTTTGGATGAAAGGCGTATATGAATTTAGCCTACACAATAGCATAACCTGCATTTAGTTCAATGGGGAGGTGAATAGTCTTCAGTGAGCAGTCTAGAGGCGGGGCGGTGACACAGGAAGTTGCAGGGCTTTGAGCTCTGGGGGGTGGTGTCACCCTGTAGCTGAATATGGTATAAATCACAAGACTGGCTGCACAGATGTCATTGGCAGGTAGAGCCGCTGGTGTACATGTGTTTCAGCCGTGTATTTAGCTCTGATGAAAACGTGACCCAACTGTGAGATTTTCCTGGCGGTCAGCTCTGCCGTCCTCCTAGTGAACAGAGATCATCTGTCAGGAAAGGCAGCATGGACCGATCTGATCATTTATTACCCGCTCTGTCCTTATCTGGCAGGAGAGCGAGTGTGGCAGAAGCATATAGATGTACAGTGTGCTGGAAGATGGAGATCCATGTCACCCGTAAGGTGAGCTTTGTATGCTGAGAAGGAATGACGGCCAGGACTCAAACACTGTGCGTCCCCTATTGTCTCATATAGCTGTATTTAAAGCGGGGGTTCACCCTGTTAAAAAAAAAAAAAATGTTTTTTTTTTATTATACCATTACATTCGGCATCGTAACGCGAGCTACGGTATGCCGGTCTTACATTTTTTATCCCCGTACTCACTGTGCTATGGCTCATTGAAGATTCCGGGGAATGGGCGTTCCTATGGTGAGAGAAGGTGATTGACGGCCGGCCCTGGCGCGTCACGCTTCTCCCGAAATAGCCGAAATAGGCTTGGCTATTCACGGCGCCTGCGCATAGCCTGTGCGCAGGCGCCGTGAAGAGCCGAGACCTACTCTGGCTGTCTTCGGGGAGCGTGACGTGCCAGAGCCGGCCGTCAATCATCCTCCCTCTCCATAGGCACGCCCATTCCCCGCGGGAGTCGGATTCTTCAATGATCGATACGGGGATTAAAAATTTAAGACCGGCATACCGTCTCGCGCTACGATGCCGAATGTAATGGTATAATGATGTGAAGGAGGGTGAACCACCGCTTTAAAGAGGAAGTCAACCCTGATGGGTTTTACTTCCTCTTTGTTTCCCTGCAAAGGTAAAGCATAATGGGCTACTTACCTGAAATCAAAGCCTGCGATGTTCCCGTATTCCTTGCCTCCACAAAGCTTCCATCCTTCACTCTCTTCCTTCCGGGTATCGTTTCTACGGCGCAGTGATTGGCCGGAGCTGGGATGACGTCACTCCCGCGCATGCGTGCGGGAGCTGACAGTCACGGCATGATCTCCGTTAGACCCCTTTGCGCTTTGGCATTAAAAAAAGTGCCTGAAAGGAGCCTCATCTGCAATCCCAATGTGAAAGCCCAAGTGCTTTCAGAGCCCTTTCACACTGCCAGCGCCCAAAAAACGCCAAGACCCCTTTCACACTGGGGCGTTTTTCAGGAACGTTGGCTTTAAAAAAAGTGCCTCAATGGGAAGGGGCGCTTTAGGAACGGTGTATTCAACACTCCTAAATGACTGCAAATAAACTGACTTTTTTTGAGCATTCAGGCTTTCACATTGAGATTGCAGATGAGGCTTCTTTCAGGCGCTTTTTTTAATGCTAAAACCCCTTTCACACTGGGGCGTTTTTCAGGCGCTTTAGTGTGAAAGCACTCGGGTTTCACATTGGGATTTCAGATGCATCTTCTTTCAGGCGCTTTTTTTTAACGCCAAAGCGCCTGAAAAACGCCCCAGTGTAAAATGGGGTCTTAGAAACACTCACCATATCTAAAGGTTTCTAAAGTGCGCATGCGCCGAAGACATCGGCACCCGACTCTTTTGCAAATATCTCCTAAACCGTGTATGTTTAGGAGATATTTCGAGCACCTACAGGTAAGCCTTAATCTAGGCTTACCTGTAGGTATAAGTGGTTGTAAAGGGTTTACTACCACTTTATAGCTGAACACCAGCTTTCTCTTCAGTCTTACACAGACTTCTCTCCTGTATCGAAAGAAATTGCTCTGATGTCACTGCACACTGTGAGCTTCTGTAAGTTTGCATTAGAAGCTGCAGCAAGGCAGCTAGAGCCCGCCTAATTTCTTGGCTGGAACACCTCCAGCATCATCTAGCACTTCCCTCCTCAGCCTGAAAGTACCTGGTTCGGCCCTTGTTTTGATTGAATTTTAGGTATTTCGGTAAAGGAGGCTCAGCATCAGACGCGGATGTTACTTAGAGTGTTCTACATGTTAAAGGAGTTGTAAAGGCAGAAGTTTTTTTATTTTAATGCATTCTATGCATTAAAAGTCAGCAGCTACACATACTGAAGCTGCTGACTTTTAACATGAGGCCACGTACACACGACCGGTTTTCTCGTCAGAATCCAGCAAGGAACTCGATGGGAGACGTATTCTGCCGAGAAAACCGGTCGTGTGTACACTTTTCGCCGAGAAACCCGTCGGGAAACTAGTCAAGCCAAATAGAGAGCATGTTCTCTCTTTCCTCGTTGGGCAATGGGGAAATTTGGCTCGACAAGTTTTTTGACAGCCGAACGAGAAACTCGACGAGAAAAACGATGTGTTTTGCTCGTCAAGTTTCTCGGACGTGTGTACGGGGCCTTAGGATTCTTACCTGTCCTGGAGTCCAGCGATGTCGGCACCGCAACTGATGTCTCCATCAGCTGTCGGATGCTGCCACCACCATTGCCAGTAAGGGAACCCGGCAGTGTAGTCTTTGGACTTTACGGCTGGGTCCCTACTGCGCATGCGTAAAGCGTACTGCGCTCTCTCCCAGCAGAAGGAAAGGGAGGAGGAGGGGGACCGAGCTGCTGACGTACTTTGCCGGGCCCCAGTCTCCTGGAAGTGGGTACCTGCTAAAGATAGGTATCTGCTCCCACTCCCCCCCCCCAAAAAAAGGGGAGGAATTAAATGAATAGAAGTTTCACTTTTGGATGGAATTTGGTTTTAATTGGCCCTATATGTGTGAGATAGGGACCTAGATCCTAGATCGAGAGCAGGGACTTATGTGACTGTACAGTATATAAAGCACTGCGTGAATCGTCAGCGTTATAATAAATGATTGTAATAAATTATAGATTTCCGATTGGCCACTTTGTTCTAAATCATCTTAGGAGGTTAAGGTAAGCCATGGCAACCATAGTTCATCATTTAGCTTCCTCCAATGTGCTGTCTCTTAGTCCCCATTCAACATTTATCATTGCTCTAAGCTCTTTTCATTCTCCTTTCAGGGATGACTTTTGATGGTTCATAATTATTATTATTTTTTTGTTATTTCTTTCGCTGCAGATAGGAGACTGTGGCCTCATGTTTGAATTTGCATTTGACGGCAGAGTGAATAAGTGAAGGTCACCACACAGATTTCTTCTCTATTCTGGTTTTATAATACAGGTCCTCTTTATCAATCACGCCATGTATAGAGAGGGCTGTTAACCTTGCACTCCGTATCGTCTGCAGGGAGCGTAGCGGCGTACAATGCAGATAACCGCAATGCAAATGGCTTTATTCATGCCGCGCGCCACTGTCCCTTTCACCTCATTTTCATTAATAAAGACTGTTTTATCAGCCTGGCTCTTCATGAATAGGGATGAATCGGAGGGAATTTAGGAAGTTTAAAGAGAATCATTAGAAAATATGCGCTTTTCAGAGAACGCTTTCGCTCTCCGGCGGAGCTGAGCCGCTCAACAATTACTACATTTCCTGTAATTCCTAGCCTGGTATAAGCTAATCACGCCGGCATCGAGGACCTCAATTTACATGGCGGTCCATAGAGGCGAGGAGCTGTTAAAGCAGGACGTGGCGAGTGCGTCCCTGTAGAGACCGCGCCAAGTCATTACCCGACCGTTACTTGGCTAAATGGGATCTTGGCATGTAATCAACCATTGACTGGAGTCCTTCATTCAGGCTGCACTGTGTCTTCCTTCAGTGCCTCTTAAAAACCCAATTTTCATCCGATCTCACAAACACATTTCGGCTCTCGTATTATCAGTAATGCGCATTACCGCAAAGGATGCCATCAATGAAATGGGGGCTGTCAGAAAATCACTTTGCCAGTTTCTTCAAACCTCAACGCTATCATTTTCAGGGGAAGCCGAGCACCGGGCGCTGGGCGCCTTTGAAGATCTGATTCTCTTCCTTTTAACAAGCTGCAGAAAGCTATTAGAAGGGAAGAGGGTTCTTCACTGAAATGTCTGCCGTGCAACAAGCAAACATTTATGTATCTGGCAGCCCTGGTAACCGCACTCCTAGATCCCCTCTACAATACCAAAGATGATGCATTAACACCCATAAACAGGCCATGTGATACCCATGTTTTGATGCTCTAAGGCAGGGATATGCAATTAGCGGACCTCCAGCTGTTGCAGAACTACAAGTCCCATGAGGCATAGCAAGACCCTGACAGCCACAAGCATGACATCCATAGACTGAGGCATGATGGGACTTGTAGTTTTGCAACAGCTGGAGGTCCGCTAATTGCATATCCCTGCTCTAAGGTGTCAATTATTGGGTCCCTCTGGGTGCTTCCTCCCCCCTCACACAGATTCCAAAAATTTGAGGAAATTCCATTTTCATCATGTCATCGCCCTTCACTTTCACTTCCCAATAATAATTGAAATGTAAAAACAATAATAAAAATAATAACAATGCAGTTTTTGTGGATGTCTTGATTCCGCTGTTAGCTTCACACGTCTTTCAACCTCTTGCCCTTCTTATCGGGATTTTGATTGAATTTCTTGATTGGGTATTATGGAGGAGCGATTTTCTTTTCTCACCAAGGCCTCAGATTCTTGTCATCGGTAGTGGTCAGATCTCACCTATTTTATACATCAGCAGTGACAATCAGTGGTGAGAGTGGCAGTAATCTGTCACATACGAGTTTAGCAGTAAGGGTCGACAACATTTTTTATTTAAAAAAGAGAAATTGGTTCAGTTTTGTTTTAGGCATTCTAATGTCTACCAATATTGTAAATTGTACAGGCAATTCTTTTTAATAACAAACATGTCCTACTTACCTGCTCTGTGCATTGGGATTGTATAGAGTAGCCCCAATCCCCCTCTCCTCAGGTCCCCTGCTGTCACTCCTGGCTCCTCACCCCTGCCAAATGTCCCCATAGCCAGCCGATTGCTATAGGGGTACTAGTGTGTGCTCACTCCTGAGCCCCCCGCTCTGTGTCCATAAGACACGAGACCGCTCATCAGCCCCGCCCCCCCCCACTCCCTTCTTAATGGCTGTGATTGCCAATGGCTCCTGCTGCTGCATCTCAGCCAATGAGGAGGAAGTGACCCAGAAGAGCCTTGACTCTCATTCACATTGCTGGATTGAGATCTGGCATAGGTAAATTCAGTAAGGTGAAAAAACTTCCGACTATACCGTCCCCGTTATACTTACCTGACCCCTCAAAAGTCCCGCGCTCAGCCCCGACATCCTCTTCGCCGCTCAGCCTGGCCATTGATTGGCTAGAGCAGATAGATTTAAAGCAGCACAGCCATTGGCTGGCGCTGCAGTCAATCACATCAAATGATGCGGCGCACCGAGGGGCGGGGCCGAGAGATACGGGAGCGCGCCTGCAAGGACTCCACACAATGCGAGGGAGCTCGCGTAACTGTGTAGAGTTCTTGCGGGGAGGACCAGAGAAAGCTGCTGAGGGACCCCAGAAGACGTGGATCGGGCCACGCAAAATGAGCTGCACAGTGGAGGTAAGTATAACATGTTTGTTATTTAAAAAATATATATATATATATTTTATTTAAAACCCCTTTAAGCCTCAGTTCACACTATGAACCACATGTGAATCTTTCAGGAAACGCATAACATTCCTGTTCAATTCACGTGGGATTCTATGAGATGCGATTTGAGCCCATTCATTTAGCCACTTGTCCACCGGAGGACGTCATATGACGTCCTCGACTTTGTGCGGTGATATCTGAATGATGCCTGCAGCTACAGTCATCATTCAGATATCGCCGTCTTCAGCCGCCGATTCTGTGCACGATAAAAACGATCAAAGCGGCAGTTCCGCGGCTTGATCGTTCTAATAGGCAGCGGGAGGGGACATCCCTCCCGCCGCCATCCGGTGCTTCTCCGGGCTCTCCCGTGCCATCGGGGGCCCGAAGAGAGCGAATCGGTCGGCGCTGCCTGGAAAGCATAGAGATGTCTGGTGACCAGATGGTCACCAGTCATCTCTATGACTGTCGGAGGCCTGGGCGTGACGTCTATGCTTTCCAGGCAGCGCCGACCGATTCGCTCGGTACCCGGAAGTAAACAAAGCCGCAATCGCGGCTGTCGGCATGTGATCGGTGATTTTCTTTTCACCGATTTCATGCTTGTAAGCCTGGAGGAGAGATGTGGGGTCTTCCTCCATAAAGAGGACCTGTCACACTGATTCCTATTACAAGGGATCTTTACATTCCTTGTAATAGTAATAAAAGTGATCAAAAAAAAAAAAAATGTAAAAAAAAAGGGTAAAAATAAAAAAAAATAAGTAAAATAAAAATATATATATATTTTTCAAAACGCCCCTGTCCCCATTATCTCGCGCGCAGAAGCAAACACGCATGCAAGTCCCGCCCATATATGTAAACGCCATTCAAACCCCACATGTGAGGTACTCCGTTACTACCATAATGCACTGATCGGTTCTGCAGGCGATTGGCTGAATGTGCTGATTGAATGAACATTTTGCAACATTACTATTCGAGAGAAGCCAATCATTGGATCAACTTTACTCGAGCAGCATTAAAAATGGATCCAAATTAAGCCGGTCCTTGCTGAACCTGACAGTTTTCTTCTATCTATGGCCAGCTTAACGTAACACACAATAACACATGGTGCAATGTGTAATAAGGCTAGGTGTCATTATTCAACCTTACCAACTATGTAACTTATTTTTTAAATGAGTATAAGTAACTATGCAACTTTTTGTAACAAATGACTGACGCTGACAGCAGGGATGAGTCAGTCATTGGTTGTTAGGATGCCGCCAGGTGCCTGCTCCTAAAAACAAGCACAAATCTCACACAAAAATGCATAAAAAAACGCAAGTAGTTTCAACTTTGGTGCAATCTATTGAGGTCTATGGACCGCAAAACCACAGTGTATTGCACCAAAGTGACATAGGACCCCTCCCCAAAGTCTCATCACAGTTTCTTTGCATTGAAGTGAACAACCACAATTGGAAGCAATGGGGTAGATACACAGCGCAATTGCTTACTTGCCCCGGCGTAACGAGTGCTCCTGATTCAGGAACCTCGTTACGCCGACTGCAGCCTAAGGCTCTTATGCCCGCATATCTTAGGCTGCATTCTAGCGATGGCCGCTAGGTGGCGTTCCTGTTGTGCTCAGTGTATAGTATGCAAATTGCATACTAACACCGATTCAACGTTGCGCGAGCCCTGCGTACGCAATTTACGTCGTTTACGTACGGCGGTTTTCGCGCAAGGCTGCCCCTGCTATTACCAGGGGCAGCCCATGTTACGTATACCCGTCGTTCCCGCGTCGCGAAATTTGAATTTTGCGTAGTTTGCGTAAGTGAATCGTGAATGGCGCAATGCACTTAGGGAAACTTTCCCGACGGAGCATGCGCTCTACGCTCGGCGCGGGAACGCGCCTAATTTAAATGATTCCTGCCCCCTACGGGATCATTTAAATTGCGTGCTCTTGCGCCGGGCATTTTGAGGGCGCGCCCGCGCAATTTACGGAGCTTATGCTCCGTGAATCGAGGGCAGCACAAAAAAATTGCAGGGGGCGCAGGGCAAAATCGTTGCCCTGCGCCTCCGTAATAAATGCGCAAATCTCTTTGAATCCGGCCCAATGTTTTTTTCCATTGCCATGCAATTCAGTTCAGTGCAACCCATCTGAAATCATATAAGTGTGAACCAGGCCTAATATATGGGCGTTTGACACACTGCAGTAGAAGGGATGGTGTGACTGGAGGGATTCATTCCCAGTGCATTAATGTTGCTTTGGAAGTGACCTCCGCCAACAGGATCAGTGTCCTGTCCCTTGCTATCATTATCCTCTGAAGAAAACGGGTTAGGAAATAGAACAGTGAAAATTCAAGAACAATTTTTTTATTTATTTAAAGCGGTGGTTCACCCTTATTGACAACTTTCCATCATTAAATTAGGCATAGTAGCGCGAGCTACAGTATGCCTGTATTTATTTTTTTAGTCCGGTACTCACAGTGCAATCCTAGCGAGACGATTCCGACTCCCCGTGGGGAATGGGCGTTCCTATCCAGAGGCAGCATGATTGACGGCCGGCTATGGCACGTCACGCTCCCCGAAGATAGCCGGAGTAGGTCTCGGCTCTTCACGGCGCCTGCGCACAGACTATGCGCAGGCGCCGTGAAGCGCCAAGTCCTATTTCGGCTATTTCCGGAGAATCGTGACGCGCCATAGCCGGCCGTCAATCATGCTGCCTCTGGATAGGAACGCCCAGGAGTCGGAATCGTCTCGCTAGGATTGCACAGTGAGTACCGGACTAAAAAAATAAATACAGGCATACTGTAGCTCGCGCTACTATGCCTCATTGTATGCTAGAATTTTTTATTTTTTTTTTATTAATAGGGTGAACCCCCGCTTTAATAAAGGTATTGATATAGTACTGTCAATCTGTGCAGTACTTTTACATATTATACATTCTCATCAGCCCCCAGCCTCAAGGAGTTTACACTCGAAAGTCGCTATCTCTCATGCATGCATGCACATACTAGGGCCAATATAGACAGGAGTCTCTTTGGGGCATCTCTTTGGGGTGTGGGAGGAAACTGGAGTGGCCAGGAGAATCTCATGCAAACACAATGCAGATAGTGTCCCAGTTGGGATTTGAACTAGGTTCCCTGGTGCTTATGGCTTTAAATGTGTTGAAAGTGGAAATGACTCACTAAAATTAGCTATTTTAGGGGTATATTATAATAATAATAATGAATAATAATAATTCAATAGCACTTTCCCCCCTGGGAACTCAAAGCTCTAATCAAGTTGGTGTTGGGCGCTGTGTAAATATCCAGCACAGATCTCATAAACTCTTTATTAAAATGTTTTAATATGAAATTAATGCTTTAATAACCTGTTATTAATCTTTTTATAATATGAATTTTTAATGAATAAGAGCTCGTGTGACTTTTTTGTATGGATGGTTGTTTTTCAGGTTCCGTTTGTAATAGACTCATGTTTCTGTTTAACGTGGAAGATGGTTTTAGTCAGCTGCAGCCAGGTTGGCATTTTAAAGGCTCACTATTGAATTTAATGACTTGTAATGACTGGCGCAATTGGCAGCGTCATCTCATTTGCTTTTAATTCTATTCTTAAACTCCACTGTGAACAGCTATCAATTTCTGAGCTCCTGAGGTGCGATCCCAGGGGTGGTGCCGCACAGCCGCTGAACACGATAAATTAATTTGTGCCACAGTGTATATCATCAGCAACCGTGGTCTTCCTGTTGTGTGAAGCTTGAGGGGCCACTAGACAGGAATCGCAAGTCACTCTATGTAAAAGTCTGTTCAGGAACATTCACAGGCAGACAAGGAAATGAAACTTCCCACAGCAGCGTGAGATCAAAGTTTATGTTTTGGGGATGATGTTCTCTGATACACAGCTGACCTATTGGGGAACGATATTCTGACACACAGTCCACTTCCTGCTCAGTAATCAGCAGAATGCAGCAATGTATTGTGTGGACTGTCATCCACATTCTGTGTGTGATGTTGGACTGTTATCCCCATCCCTTTTGCTTTGCGTGGATTGTATTACTCCTTGTCCTATACTCAGGTTTAGAGGGACGACAGATGGCCGATCACCTCTTATACCGCGTACAGACGGTCGTTTTTTGTGATGAAAAAAAAACGACGTTTTAAATCATGAAATAAAACAACGTTTTTGAAACTTCATTTTTCAAAAACGACGTTGCCTACACACCATCGTTTTTTCATAATGCTCTAACAAAGCGCGGTTACGTTCACCACTTTTTTCCATTGAAGCTCGCTTTATAACTAGCTTCTGGGCATGCGCGGGTTTAAAAACGTTGTTTTAAACGTCGTTTTTTGCTACACATGGTCAATTTCTGTGAAACAAAAAACGACGTTTTGAAAAACGACACAAAAAATTCAAGCATGTTCGAATTTTTTTTTGTCGTTTTTTTGAAGACATAAAACGACGTTTTGCCCGCACACGATAATTTTAATGACGTTTTTTAAAACGTCATTTTCTTTCATCACAAAAAACGACCGTCTGTACGCGGCATTAGATTAGCAGACTGCCTTCCATCACCTGAGCTTTTTATGCTGTGTCTAACCATTGGAAACTGGAACTGGATTTTGCCCCGCTGATACAGGGCCGAGTATGTCAGTTTGCTTAATGACACTGCCATGTATCTTGTAGGTAGGTGCAGTCCATTCTCTCCACTGCAGGTGGTGCTTATTGCAATGGCAATGCAGGTGGAGGAGTAATTCGAGGGTAACCTAGTTCCTCTATGGCCTCCTTGGTCACAGAGAGGCAGCATTTGATTGGATGCTGGCACCCCATGTGACATTTGGTGGCCATCTTGACTCCCAGATTTGGTGCGCATTTCGCGTGTGGCTAGAGTAAGGACAAGTCACCTATCAGGGACAGTGCTTCTGTGAGATGTTCCAGGAAAATAAGGAAAGTTCAGGGGCATGCCATCCTACCTGGAAGACTCCTCACTTGGGTACAGACCGGCCAGGGTGCAGTTCGCCCCTCGAGACAGATGCTGTTGCCACACTGGAGACCTTCTGCTACTACTCATCAGTGTTACATCCTGAGAGTGTTCCCGGTCAGGTGCCTTCCTGCTGGGCGCTTGTTATGTATCGCCAATCTTCAATTTAAATACAATTCCATTCACTGCAACTGGACTTTTTCTGCTTCCATACCACTTTGCACCTACCCACAGGCTGACCTGTCTATACAGGTTTAGTGCTGGTTTACACCAGCTGCTGCGTTGCAATGTGTGATGCAGTGGTGATGAGACTAGGGCAGTGATGATGTGCTGAGCTTGACTCCTTTCCGTTTTTAAATTAATTATTGAGATGTTACACATAAACCTCATAAAGCTCCATTTCTGGTGGTGTGGTGCATGGCAATGGATTGTCTTGCACTGTGCAATGCAGCGGTGTGAACCGTGCACATAGGGGACAAGGCATTTTGCATAGTCCATGTAGTGGGAATGCCCATGGCAGTCCCATCGCATAGAGAAATATGGTGGCGGAGTAGGTGGGAGTGCCACTTCTCAATGTATAAATAGATTTCTAACACACAGAAGAGATTTGAATGCAAAAAGTTAAGGAGAAGCATCAGGATGAGTATGGCACGCTGTGATTTTTGTGGGTTGGTGTAAAAGGGGAGGGTGAGAAATAATGTCCTGTTCTGCCCCACGCTCTGCTACCAGCTGCTCGAAAAGATGATGGCGTGGAATGGGAGAAGCCAAGTGAAGGCATCCTAAGTGATTAATTAACCCTAATGATTATTAATATTGTGTGCGCTTCTTCATTGCTGGGAGTGCTGATTCTATGAATAGATCTATGACCGGCACTGAGGAGTGGAACTCCGGAGAGCCTGATTTCACCTTCCCATCTTCCATGGTGTGTGTGACCTCTATAGGGAGCCATTAGGATGAAATCAGAGGATGTAGACTCTTTAAAATCTGTTGGACTCTTTGGTTTTAATCAACATAGTTATAAAAAAAAGGTTAGCAATCAACAAAGCACAAGAATAGCTATTGCGTCTGGCAGAAAAACAAACACGCTATGTGTTGGCGGCAGGTTGTGAACATTGGTCAGATCTGCTCAGGCCCCTTAAAACATCCGTGTCTGGAAATACAATGAAAATAAGAAGATGGGGGGGATTGTTCTGAGATCACTTTGTTTAAAGTGCACCTTTAATTTTAGAGAAAGCGGAGCCAGGCTATTGCTCGGTCTGGTCCACCTTTCCCCCGGCTGTGACCGCATTACTTGTATTTCCACCTGTGACACTCCTAGTTGTCGGAAGTAAACAGAAGTCCACAATGGAGATTTCTGCCCATAAGAAACATTAAATGCAGCACTGGAGAAACCACAGATGTGCATAAGAAGGAACGGGCGGATTTGATAATGGCATCATTCAGCATGAATAGTCTTCCTGATTACAATCAGGTGGATTAGCGGTGCTGGAAACATCACACACTATTACAATCTGTATGCTCTGGAAGCCTTTATTTCACCACCTCCATATTTTATCTTGCAACGCTATAAGCGGATGGAATCTCGCTCCAATGTCAGCTGGAATTCATCACCGCGTACAGCTAATAAATATAAATAAACAGCGGCCGGGTTAAAGCAAAGAAGACACTGTGATATTTGAGTCGGGATTTAGAGGGTTGGAGGGAGAGGAGGAGATCTGTAGATAGAAGTGGCGGAAATTAAGTTATTGGATCCACACGGCAGAAGAAATATTGCCAGAAGTTTACGGGTGAAATATTGGAAGATTCTTGTTTGTTTAGGTATGTTTCATACGGCGGCAGATAAACTCAGCCGTAAACAAACTGCGCTGTCTGTACTGCGATTACCTACCCACCAGCAGCCACCGAAAAATGTACAGAAAGAAGCCAGGCAGCTTAAGGAAGGGGTCATGTGATCTGTGAGCCATTATCTGCTGGAAGGGGTCATGTGATATTTCATCAGCTGCCAATCTGAAAGGAAGAGCTTATTAGGCGGATACAAAAATAAGTTTTAAAACTGATAAACCTGCAAAAAAATCTAAAATACAATTAAAAAAAAAAATTCAACTCCTAAGCATAAAAAACTTTCACTGAAATATGTTCTCCAATAAACATAAAGGATTTAAATCCACTTTGTTTGCACCCAAAAAAAAGTATTACCTTGAAAGAGTAGCAGTGACATCAACATTGTGCTGTTCAAAGCCTGAGCAGAGCTGTAGGAGGGGCCCAGCAGACCCCACCCACTACAGGCTGCCTGCAGAAAACTTCAAGAGCAGCGGTGAGCTGCCTTTATTACAGGAAGCTCCCGCACAGAGGGAAAGTTTCACACTGGATTACTGCACAGATATGGAATAAATGTACAAAGCACACCAAGACTTAAGTAAGAATACATGCCTCTTGTATTTAGACTATATTTGCTAATCCCAGAGTTTAGTTGTATTTCATCAGTGACCTTTACACAGCCCCAGGGTACTTGTAGTTTAGGATAGAGGTCCCCAGCTTCCGGGCTCCCGGTTCATGGCTTGTCGAGGGCCGCGACTCAAGCTACATTGGCAATTGCTTGCGTTGCTGCCTAGGCTCCGCCTCTTGTCTTGTCGTCGGCGGGCTCTGCTGTGCTTGCGGGGGATCTGGATCCTTGTTTGGGTCTACTGCACTGCCACCCTCCTACTAGAGGGTGCCCGCTCCTCTTCTCCCAGCAATACCACTCCCTTTCAACTTTGTGGTCATGTCTCTCTCTGTTTTGCTGAGTACATGAGCCCTATTTAATATTAAACTGAGCTCATGTGATCAGCCAAACAGATACACATAAAATGTAAAAAATATATATTTTTTTTCAATAATTAAATTTTTATCATAATAATAAACCCCATGTCACCACCCCACGGTCCGCAGAGGGGTTGTCTTCCGTGAGGACGGTCCCTGGTGCTGGCTTGGGGAGGCTGGGGACCGCTGGTTTAGGAGGAGATAAGAACATGAATTTCATGGGGGAATTTACTCTTCCAGAGTGAAAGATTCTTATTTACTACCCAGGAAAAAATAGACCTGGCCTACTGAGATGGCCTAAAGGCCTCAGCCTAAGGCTCGGCTCTTGCTATCACCTTTTCTTCCTTAGCTGTTTCTAGATTCTTTGTGTGGGTTTATTTCAAATTCAGAATAAGAATTTTATAGTGTAGTTTATTATTTCTAGAATGGTTTGTACTGCTCTGCTGCCTTACTATCAGTACCAGCACCAGGTGACCCTGGAAATTCTACAATTATGGAATAGTAAAAGTAAAGTTTTTTATTCTTAATTCTGATTATTATACACAGATTTATGTAATACATGGTACTGTCCACCCATATTCTTCAGGACTGATAGCCCCGTGCTCTCCAGGCCTGGGGGCCACCCATACTGTCCAGGACTGGTGGCTAATCATTCTCCTGGAATTATCTACTATCTGGGCTCTCTAGGACTATTGTCTGCCCAAACTTTTCAGGACTGGAGACCATACATACTCATGAGGACTGATGGCCATTCATGCACTCCTGGACTGGTGACCACCCATTTTTTACAGTACCGGCATCCAACTATACTTTCTAGAACTAGTAACCAACCATACTCTTGAAGACTGGTGCCAGTTCATACTTTCCAGAACTAAGGGCTGTCCATGCTCTCCAAGAATGATGGCATTTATTCTAAAGCATCATACACTGAATTTCCTATATTTTTAAAGTTTGACACCCAGTCTACTTTTGGCAGTTTTTTAAAAGGTTTGAGAAGTTATAACAACGTTCTTTTTTTTCCCTTTGTTGGGGGCAATAACTTAAGCCTGATGGTAGATGGTATTATAGTTCATGATGGTGAATTCAATGGACACTTCCGAGAATTCCGCTGAAGAGCTGAGATTGGCCAAACGTGCTCATTCTCCTCTAATGGTTTTATAGTGATTGATGAGAACAAAGAATCGTCAGACTGTAATTCTGCCATGGCAAGGAAAGCTGAGGGCCGCGGAAAGATGGGATGGAGTGTACATTAGAAGCTGCGGACAGATGGCTATAAACACGGGACTAAGTGAAATGAAATATAGAGAGTGCTCCACGAAAGGAAGCCCTATGAGGTGAGAGCCGGTGACACGTGGTGAGGGAGAGTCAGAGAGCGCCCAGAAAGAATAAGGCAGTCGGGTGCCCGCCAGCAGCAGAGAGGCTGAGTCATTCATCGCTGGGACCTAACATTAAGCACAAATCAGATTGATGAATGGGGCAGCCCAGACTGTACATCACACAGATTGGCGGAAAGTGAAATCATATAAATCAGTCCGATAAGTCTTCGCACACCATGCAGCTCTTTCTAAAATATTCCCGCCTTTAACCCTTTCTCTGTATGCCACATGACACCCCATCACGTGACCCTTAAAGGACTACTTCTAATTGGGGGAAAGAAAAAGCTGAGTGATTAATAAAAAAATATTGGAATTGGATTTCATTTCGAAATCTTGTGAGGATGAGGAGTACAAAATTGTATTTCTACCTTTTTAAATCTTCTTATTCTTCTTGAATCATCTTAGGTTAATGGATGTATTTCAAGCTGTCCTCCATAACTGGAATGGAAATACCCTCCAGCAAACGGATTAATTAATGAGGTTCTGGCAGCTTTATGTTATACATCGACAAAATTAAAAAAAAATTGCATAGCCTATTATTTTAAGACTTTTTTAAATTAATATTATTGAATATGGTTATATAAATTAAATTTGCATATCATTGGGAATGCATAGGACATTTTCTTAGGCGCCTTTGCATATGTGGAAAACAACGTTGTCTTTTTAATTGGTGTTGGAGGGTAGTATTTTTGACTTTGGTTAAATATTTTTGTACTTTACACCCCCCTCTCTTTCTTGGTGTTGATCAACCTTACAGTTCTTGCCATTCTTGGCATACCATTGTGGGATAGACATTGTGTGGCCTCTTTTTATACTCCAGTGCCCACCCAGGAAGACTCTTAACGTATGCACGTTCTGACCCAGGCAAGGTGAACATAATATACATAATGAACCAATGATGATATATATGTGTTTTTGAAAGTCACAAGATGTGTAATGGAATATGATTTATATCTATATATTTTTCCATCTATACAGTATGTCCTGTTTTTCTTCTATTTCCCCTTTTTCGTGAGTCCTGAAGAAGCGGATCAGCGAAACGCATTGACGCACATGGTATCATGTAACATATTTAACTACTTGCCGACCAGCCGCCGTCAGGTCGGCTCTCCTGGGCGAGAGCCCGTAGCTCTACGTCGGCTCTTTTAGCGGCCACTAGGGGCGCCCCCCGCTCGTCCGTGACTCCCGTGCGGGTGCCCGGTGGGCGCGATCGCCGCCGGGCACCCGCGATTGCTCGTTACAGAGCGGGGACCGGGAGCTGACAGGACCAGCTCCCGGTCCTGTCAGGGGGGGAAATGCTGATCCTCTGTTCATACAATGTATGAACAGAAGATCAGTGTTTCTCCTAGTGAGGCCACCCCCCCCCACAGTAATAACACACCCAGGGACATACTTAACCCCCTTCCCCGCCCCCTAGTGTTAACCCCTTCACTGCCAGTGGCATTTTTATAGTAATCCAATGCATTTTTATAGCACTGATCGCTTTAAAAATGCCAATGGTCCCAAAAATGTGTCAAAAGTGTCCGAAGTGTCCGCCATAATGTCGCAGTACCAAAAAAAAAATCGCTGATCGCCGCCATTACTAGTAAAAAAAATATATTAATAAAAATACCCCCTATTTTGTAAACGCTATAACTTTTGCGCAAACCAACCAATAAACGCTTATTGTGATTTTTTTTTTTACGAAAAATATGTAGAAGAATACGTATCGGCCTAAACTGAGGAAAAATTTTTTTTTTATATATTTTTGGGGGATATTTATTACAGCAAAAAGTAAAAAATATTCATTCAAAATTGTCGCTCTATTTTTGTTTATAGCGCAAAAAATAAAAACCGCAGAGGTGATCAAATACCACCAAAGAAAGCTCTATTTGTGGGGAAAAAAAGGACGCCAATTTTGTTTGCGAGCCACGTCGCACGACCGCGCAATTGTCAGTTAAAGCGACGCAGTCCCGAATCGCAAAAAGTGCTCTGGTCTTTGGGCAGCATTATGGTCCGGTGGTTATGTGGTTAAACATTGGGCACTTGTTGGCCATATTTTGTACATACGTGTTTTTATTGGCATGCTTCTATGTGTAATTGTTATACATATTTGTTTATAAATAACATATGGATTTTATTCAAACAATATGGTCCAATTTGCCTTTAAAGTCCGACCTCTGGGTTTTTCCTGTTTTACAAATTTTGATGAATATTTACGGATGTGGCAAAGGAATGGTTTCAATAATTGGATCAAGCAATAGCATTCACAATTAGCACCTGACTGGTGAGCCCCATTTTCCTACATTGTAGGCGCACTATAGTGCAGGTAAAAGAAAGTGGGTGGGGCTTTTAGATATTTTCCCACCCATGAGCAGCTAAGAGCTGGGCTGCTGGTTGGTGCTTCTGACTGAAGTCTGCTGGTGGTGTAATCTCATAAAGCCAAATTATCCATTTCTTTCATTTGTAATTATGTTTTGACACACGTTTGACCTGACTCTAGTTTGAGTTTCTTCTGTTTCTTAGAAAATAAAAAAAATGTTTAGAAATGTTTGAGAATAGTTGAAGGAAGAAGATCCATTGGATTGGCTTTGGCTGGTTCGCAGACTTGCAGGTCGCTGCTGTAATTAAATTTGTAGGATTTTGGCCTCATTAGTCGTCTTTCAGTCAGTGCAGTCTACATTCTGAAGTGGAATGTTCTCTGGTCATTAGAAAATCTGCCACTCGTAACAAAACCTGTTTAAAATATAATTGCAGTTCCCTGAGTATTAATGAGCAAATCGATCCGAAAAGCCAGAAAAATTTAGGCCAATCTGATCCTTTCAGACCAATTCTGATGGCCTAGCGGCTCTTAAATATATAGATACAAATTGCACAGAGAAGCAGATGATTCACAATATTGCTCTAAGCGCACTCCATGGGTGCCAGTACAAATCTTGATATAGGAGTACCACTGCACATTATTACCCATCATTCTCATCCAGTTTTAATGATCAAGATGAGCCTTTCTCAACTTTTTTCAACACAGAGGAACACTTGAAATTACTTTTTGAATTAACTTTCAGGGAACCCCTGATAAAGGTAACTATATCTACAACTCATGATACATTAGTGGGATGGTCAGTGGGAAGAATGCTCCTTACACTTGTGGTCATTGGGAAGAATTTCCCACTTACAGATAGCTAAAAAAGATCAACAGTGTCAGTGGGAACTTATCTGAGAAGCAGAAATTGCTTGAGGAACCCTGGTTGAGAAACCCTGATCCAGATGGTCAGAATGTGACCTAGTCTGGATTGTCCCACTCTGACGTGTTTTAACCAACACTTGGGCTTCATCGTAGAGACATAGGTAAACAGGATTAACAAATTACATGTTGATAGTAAATAGGGCAATTCCACATGACCATACTCGGCAAGGGGCGGGGAACGATACACCGGGACTGGCTGACACAGATCAGGTTTGTGCAATTCACCTGTATGCTGCTGCATTAAAGGGGTTGTAAAGGTACATGTTTTTTCACCTTAATGCATTCTATGCATTAAGGTGAAAAAACATCAGAGGATTAGCGCCCGCCCCCGTTTGCTTACCTGACCCCTCGAAAGTCCCGCGCCGTGAACGCACTTGCTTCTCGGCCAGGCTTCTCGGCTTGTTCATTGGTTGATTGATAGCAGCGCAGCCATTGGCTCCCTCTGCTGTCAATCAAATCAATGATACAGTCGGTGGCCCTTTAACTGATCTGTATTAATATATTTATAACATTTCGGTTTTGATTTTTTGTGAATATTCATAAAAATTTCCAATAAACTTACATTCATTAATCACATGTCAAAGCGTAGCTACAGCCAACACAAACATGTGCATCAACACATTGTGGCGCTATTCATTTTTGTTTAAATGTACTTTTTATTAGAACACTATCAAACTGCTTTCACACTCTTTCACAAACGTGGTAAAGCGCCGCTAGTTTTAGCTGCGTTTTAGCAGTGCTTTTCGACCGATAGCGGGACGCGTTTAAGAGCTAAAACCGCCTGTGTTTCGGCGCTTCGGAAGCACTGCCCATTCATTCCAATTCATTCTAAACCCGGCTCCTACCTTTTCCGAATGATCACTGACTCTGTCCATTCACATAACTGAGCATCTTAACCTGTGTTTATGATGCTTCAGTTTATGAATGGAGAGGAGCTTCTTTCAATTCATTTTAGCTGAGGCTGCTGAGAAAGGGACTGGGGAATCTGTGTCCTTAGTCCCTTTCTATGTCTTAAAGGGGAGATGTCAAAGGTCAGATATCTCTCCAAGGACCCCCAACAGGGCTGATTAAAAAATAAATAAATAAATAATAATAATAATAAAAATGTAAATAAAAAAAAATACACTGACAACCCAATGCCCCCCCCCCCCCCCCCTAAAAAAAAAAAAAAAAAAAAAATTATAAAGAAAAAACATGTAAAAAAAAAAAATACTGCCACTGTCACATCACATTAAAAAAAAGTATCGGTAATCGGCGAGTACTTGAAAAAAAGTATCGGTACTTGTACTCAAAACTTGGTCTCAAAAAAGTGGTATCGGGACAACCCTAATCCCGGGTATGAAAAAATTTGAAACACAAAATCATAAATTATAATATAATAAATACCTATAAATAATTATAAAAAATAATAATATAATACACTAATAATAAAATGTATTTCCCCACTATTCACTATCGCTCAATTTTGCAAGTGTTCTAATTTACTATCGCTGTTTTCTAGCTGGTCTAAAACCGCTTTTGACATAAAAGAACACTTTTTGGTTGCTATGGACAATCTCAAGTTTCCAGGGATAAAGAACAGTATATATAATATAAAGGTGCATGCAGGGCACTGGACAAAGCACTAGGGACAAAAGGGAGGTGAAATGATTTAATACAGTAATGTAATCTTACAGATTACAGTGTACTGTATTTGTTCTGTATTTTTCACTATTTTGAATTTGCCGCCTGGCTCCGCCCCCCATGCACTGCGAAGCTCGGAGGGAACGGAGCCCGGCACACAGCGCATCGGGGCAGAGGATCTGGCGGGGGACACAACAGAGGGACATCGCAGGATCATGGGAACAAGGTAAGTTACCTGGACCAGAATTCTGCAATGCAATCCCGAGTGTGGCTCTGGGTTACCACTAATGGTACTGAAATTTAGCCCAGAGCGACACTCAGGCCTCGTACACACGACCAGTTTCCTCGGCAAAAAAGCTCTCCCACCAAGTTTCTTGATGGATTCTGCCGAGGAAACTGGTTGTGTGTACGAGGCCTCAGGATTACCGCCAGGAGGGTTAACATTGCAGTCTATGGCACGCATGTCACAAGGAAGATGCAGAAAATTTGTACAGGAACATTTCCTTTTCTCTGTCCATTAAGATGGAAACCATTGAAATTAGTGTTTTGAATTCTCATGTGACTTTGTGTCGCGCATCGCAGCAAGTCGCATGAGAAGTCGCAGAAGTGTGAACCAGGGTTTAGAGATAAGGGTTATGTTGACTAGTTGCGCCTTTTCTGATTATAATAAATTAATTTGGGCGTGATAACTAAGATACACGCTTTTTTTAGTACCTGCCTCCTGGGCCGGGCCTTTTAGCTAGGACCGGAGGAATTTTTTATTCCTGGCCGGAGGGCCTGGTCATTGTTATTCACAATGACCACTTCTTTTCACTCTCCTCTTCACTATCCCTTTCCCCCACTTTCTTTTATTTAAGCCTATGTTTGTCACGTTTTTGTC
This sequence comes from Rana temporaria, assembly GCF_905171775.1. NCBI lineage: Eukaryota > Metazoa > Chordata > Amphibia > Anura > Ranidae > Rana > Rana temporaria. The sequence continues at coordinate 128,236,811 of NC_053498.1, forward strand.
TTATTTTTGTTTGTGCACGTTTTGTTCACTGTGAGATTATTAGGGTGCCGGTCCTCGGGCCAGCCCTGAACGTCCTGGGAGTAGGTGGACATGGCCTTCTGGCTTAGTTCACTTGCTCTCATGGGGTCTCCCTTCGGGGGAGCCCCACCTAGTACTGGGAGGGTTCTGTTTCGGCAGTCCCTCCAGGGAAGTTGGGTCCGTGTCGGCTTTGGTTGCTCGGACCACAGTACCTCAGTCCCCGTCTGGAGCCTCATGCCCCGGGGGATCAGGGTTTTGGTCCCTCTTCACAGGAGGACCACTTGACGTTGCACCCGTCTGCACGTTTTTGTGAACACTCTTTATGTGTGTGCACATTTTTTCTGCACCGGGTGGAGTTTTTGGGTGTGTTCACACGCCATAGGCGTTTAAAAAAAAAAAAACTAAAGCATGCAATGAAATCTGCTTCTGAAAAAAATGTTTAAAGCTTAACTCCACTTTTGTTGAGAAATAAACCTTCCCCCTCTGGGTGATCTATGTACAATACAAGGATTTTAACAAACTTTGTTGCAGATTCCTACCTTCTGTTACGAAGAAATCACTGTTTGTCTGTGTGCATGTGAATGGGGGTGGTTTCATAATTATCAATCAGCTGCTGTACTTGCAGGGCTGTAATGAGGAAAGTGGCAGGGCCTGCATCTGTTTAGACGTGATTTGCTATTGGGAGTATCTCACAAAAAATTAAATTTTAGTTGCAGGGAATGCATGAAATCTGACTTATCTTAGTGTAGACTTCTGAGAAAACCAGTGAGCCAATCATATTGCATATTGCATTACATTGTACAGAAAATCACAGCACCGCAGATTGAAAAGGAAAGGCCATTTTTTATAACATTTAATTATAATATGACTTGTGTCACAATTGTATATGCTATATATATATATTTTTCTTATTTGCTATTTTTTTCCCCATGAAAGTGGGAACATAAAATTCTGCTGCTGAAACTGATATTCCCCGTAGACCACAAGCCGTCATATCTTGGGGTAATGGTGGGCGCCATATCACAGCTCAGTGCATGTCTCTTCTGTGGGTGGTTATTCGGGGAAAAGAGTGTTTATGGCGGGTGATTTATAATTAAGGAAGAGAATTGTCTGGGATGGGGAATGATTGACAAGTATATCACTTAATAATGAAGCTGAAGAAGGCTGTTAGTGCGACCTCTGACCCTTATCGTATATATAAGGTATATACTGTATGATAGGCGGTGATTATTACGGTCCGTAGACCTGTCCACCTCTCCACACCAGAATCTCTTTTCTCATATCAGTGACACGTATTAAACTTGATGATAAAATTTGCCGCTGCTGATTCTCTTCTCCGTCAGTGTGACAGGCCAAGACGGCTCAGTCTGCTGCTCCAGTTTTCCTTATGTAATGTTTAATTGTCATCTGTCTGGCGCAGTGCTGCAGAGGCAATTGTGGAGGAAAGCAGAACGGCGAGGTGGCGCAGCTCACCGCACACAGTCGGGGTCAGGTGACCAGGTACAGAAGCTGCTTCTAATCCCAGAGGTGTTTTTCTGTAAGAAATCCAGCCATCCAGTCACAAAACCAGGAACGTTAAACGTGACCGCTTGCTTTTGTCTCTAACTCCACAAACATGATGGGATTTGTTCTCTGTTGATAGCACAACTCTTGTATAAGGAAGTCCTAGCTTGTCAGAGCAGTTTGTGATTTAGAGCCCATTCACACAGGGGCAAAACGACTTCCAGCACCACTTTGGGAGGCAACTTGTAGTGTTGAGCAGAATATGCCATATTCGATTTCGCGATATATCTCGAATATATATTCGAATATTCGAGATATATTCGCTAAATTCGAATATTCGTGATATTTTATCGAAATTAATTGAATGCGATTTTTCGCTATTGCGAATGCGAAAATAATTGCGATTTTTTTTAATAACTGCGGTAGGAGCGCTCTGATTGGCTTAGAATATTCGTGATATTTTATCGAAATATCGCAACATGCGAATGCGATATTTATTGCGCAATTTCGAGATATGCTGGAGGAGCGCTCTGATTGGCTCAGAATATTCGTGATATTTTATCTAAATATCGCAACATGCGAATGCGATATTTATTGCGCAATTTCGAGATATGCTGGAGGAGCGCTCTGATTGGCTCAGAATATTCCTGATATTTTATCGAAATATCGCAACATGCGAATGCGATATTTATTGCGCAATTTCGAGATATGCTGGAGGAGCGCTCTGATTGGCTCAGAATATTCCTGATATTTTATCGAAATATCGCAACATGCGAATGCGAAATTTATTGCAGATATTTCGAAAACTGCTGTAGCAGCACTCTGAAATCGAATATGTATGATATTTTAACCAAAATACATATTGCGATTGCGATTTTTCGATCGCGCATGCGCAATTGCGCGAACAACACGCGACCATTTCCTGGAGCCTTGCCAGTTTCCCAATATTACAGCAACATGGTGGGAAGCAATTTCACAAAGTCTGAGGAAAAGTTGCTGATTTGTGTAAGTATTTTGACCACTGTTATTTCATCATCTTCAACTGCATTTAAGTCTAGTTTAAAAGTTAGTATATATGATCAGATATTAGTATTTAACCAAAAATGTGTCTCCTGCTTTTACAAAACTACAAGTCCCAGCATGCCTGGACAGCTGCAGACACCCTGGTTGGCAAATGTGTATTTAGGCACTTTTCCTTGTTATTTAGCATAATGAATTTAAAATTTTTTTGGACATAGGACGTATGCGAACGTCCTGACTTCAGTGTCCTCAAGGCCCAAGGACGTTCGAATACATATTGCCCTTTAGATGTTGCAGAACTACAACTTCCAGCATGCCTGGGAATGCTGGCACTTCTAGTATTGTAAGTTCTGCAGGCCCACATTTTTCAGGCCTTTATGCACGGGTCTCTAAACTGTGGCACCCTAGATGCAGCAAAAGTAAAATTCTTAGCATGCACTGAAAGACCGTGGCTGATGGGAGTAGTAGTTTTGCAACAGCTGGAGGTGGACTGGTCTTGAAACCCAGAGTTAGGTAACAAACCCGTAGTGTTTTGCAACCATTCTGCCTCCAGCTGGTTATTTTCTGTTGAAAAGCCTGTGGCGTGCAAAACACAACCCAAAAACTCCACCCGGTGCAAGGAAAAATTTGCACACACCTAAAGAGTGACATCACAAAAAACTGCGACGGTTGCATACGTCAGTGGTCCTCCGAAAAGGTCCCGTCTCTGACCCCCCGGGGCGTTAGGCTCCTAGGCTCCTGACAGGGAAAAGAGTTACTGTGGTCCATACAGCCGAAGCCATATGGACCCATCTCGGTCCAAGCAGCGCAATCAACACGCGAACAACACGCGACCATTTCCTGGAGCCTTGCCAGTTTCCAACTTATGATCGCAGCGCAATCACACAGCAACATGGTTGGAAGCAATTTCACTAAGTCTGAGGAAAAGTTGCTGATTTGTGTAAGTATTTTGACCACTGTTATTTCATCATCTTCAACTGCATTTAAGTCTAGTTTAAAAGTTAGTATATATGATCAGATATTAGTATTTAACCAAAAATGTGTCTCCTGCTTTTACAAAACTACAAGTCCCAGCCCAGCCCAGCATTTAAGTCTAGTTTAAAAGTTAGTATATATGATCATATATTAGTATTTCACAAAAAATGTGTCTCCTGCTTTTACAAAACTACAAGTCCCAGCATGCCTGGACAGCTGCAGACACCCTGGTTGGCAAATGTGTATTTAGGCACTTTTCCTTGTTATTTAGCATAATGAATTTAAAAATTTTTTGGACATAGGACGTATGCGAACGTCCTGACTTCAGTGTCCTCAAGGCCCAAGGACGTTCGAATACATATTGCCCTTTAGATGTTGCAGAACTACAACTTCCAGCATGCCTGGGAATGCTGGCACTTCTAGTATTGTAAGTTCTGCAGGCCCCCATTTTTCAGGCCTTTATGCACGGGTCTCTAAACTGTGGCACCCTAAATGCAGCAAAAGTAAAATTCTTAGCATGCACTGACAGACCGTGGCTGATGGGAGTAGTAGTTTTGCAACAGCTGGAGGTGGACTGGTCTTGAAACCCAGAGTTAAGTAACAAACACGTAGTGTTTTGCAACCATTCTGCCTCCAGCTGTTTTTTTCCTGTTGAAAAGCCTGTGGCGTGCAAAACACAACCCAAAAACTCCACCCGGATGCAGTGAAAAATGTGCACACACCTAAAGAGTGACATCACAAAAAACTGCGACTGGTACATACGTCAGTGGTCCTCCGAAAAAGGTCCCGTCTCTGACCCCCCGGGGCGTTAGGCTCCTGACAGGGAAAAGAGTTAGCAACGCATATCTCCCCTATACGTGTATCCTGTGTTGTTAATAATATATTCATAATTATGCAAATGATAATGGCTGCTATATTTATGCAAAAAAGGTGGCGACCGAAATGGCAGGATATAAAATCTTTCATGTTACCCCTGTCATTGATTAATAAGGCGAGAATGCTTCCAATTGTTGAATAGCATACATTTACGTCATATATCCATAAGGCTGTCAACAGAAGTATTACAATATACTTTGTTCTTCATCTTGCAGAAGTTCCTGGAAACAGGATACGATGAGCTGCGGCGGCAGCCACAGAAAAGGGCTGTGGTCAGCGCCCTAATTGCTGACTTTGGCGGCCAACATGACCACAAGGCCATTGTTAAGAAGTGGTCTGACCTGAAGAGGCGCCAAATGGGTAATGTCAGACGTCTTCGGGCTAAATATCATCCAGGTAAGTTATTGTTGACAGTTATGTTTTTTTTTAAAAAAGTGTATTTTGTGCGTGAACTCGAAAGAGAGAGGAGCCGGCCTGCAGGAGTTGGGAGGCCTCCCCCAGAGGCAATCTGCCACCTTTCTCCATGCCCCGGTTGGCAATGGCGGGTGTGAGGGGGTCCTCCCAACCCAACCTCGCATAGCACACCCACCAGTGGCGGGGCTGAGACCACCAAACTCAATTCACAGGTAGCCGAGAGCGGGATCCGAACCCCTAGCTGCAGAGGTGAATCAGTTGTCAGTGCAGTGGCAATCGCGTGGAGCCACCGCAGCTCCTTTGGTGACAGTTATGTAAGGTCATATGTAATTCATGTAAGGTCAGATGTTGTTAACCAAGATGCCATGTTGTGCTAACATATATCACCACCGGCCAAGGTATTCATAGTACTGTTGAAAAAAGACATGGGGCAGCAGACAGGAACACAGAAGTTATGTGGGAACATAATTTTCCCATTGCTTTGCATGGGACTTTAAAGAAAAACCCCGACCATGGCAAGTGGGGGTGGGTAAGGTTTAAACCACCTATCCTATGTTTGTGGCTGACATATAAGTAACCTGTGTGCCAAGTTTCATATAAATATCTTTAGCCGTTTGTACGTGATGCTGGAACATACATACATACATACATACATACATACATACATTTATGCACACACACACGTTGAGTTTTATATATATAGATTACCACTAAATTCCTGTGTTAGGAGTGGGGTTGTTATAGTAATCCCGTGTGCTCCATCAGGCCCTTTTTTTAACATGAGATGGTCTGAACAAAACAAAGTAGACAAAAACAGCTCATTTTAACATGGTTGCATCCCAGCTCACGCTCAGTCCCCTGTAGTGCCCACAAGACCCTTTAATATAACATTGTCCCATTGGTTAACTGTCTATATAAATCAATTTGTATTCATATACAATACAGCAGAGTACACAGAATTTGCATACGTCATTAGAAAACATTTTTATAATATATGAACATTGTGTTATTATAGGAGCTCCAATGCCAGTTATCCGCGCCAAGCGCAGAAGGCGCCAGGCCGATGAGGAGGAGGAGGAGGATGCGGCAGAGGAGGATGCGGCAGAGGAGGAGATGGATGAAGAGGAGCAGCCAGGGCCCTCCCACTCCCCAACCCCAGCTCCTGCTGAGGAGCAAGCTGAGGAGATTCCCCCCCCCACCACCCCAACTTCTCAAGCGGAAGAGCAGGAGGAAGAGAGCGGTCCTGTGAGCCTCGCTCAGGAAGGTAAATATGTGCACAATGATTAATAACATTTCAACAACAAAATGTAGATATAAAAATGGACAACATATAAAGCGCACCTGTCAGATTGTAGAACCATAATATGGTATTGATGCTAGAAGTATACAGGTAGTGCATAATTATTAGGCAAGTTGTATTTTTTGAGGATTCATTTTATTATTGAACAACAACCATGTTCTCAATGAACCCCAAAAACTCATTAATATCAAAGCTGAATTTTTTTGGAAGTAGTTTTTAGTTTGTTTTTAGTGTTAGTTATTTTCGGGGGATATCTGTGTGTGCAGGTGACTACTATTACTGTGCAGAATTATTAGGCAACTTAACCAAAAAATAAATAGATACCCTTTTCAATGATTTATTTTTAACAGTGAAACCAATATAACATCTCAACATTCACAAATACACATTTCTGACATTTAAAAACAAAACAAAAACAAATCAGTGACCAATATAGCCACCTTTATTTGCAAGGACACTCGAAAGCCTGACATCCATGGATTCTGTCAGTGTTTTGATCTGTTCACCATCAACATTGCGTGCAGCAGCAACCACAGCCTCCCAGACACTGTTCAGAGAGGTGTACTGTTTTCCCTCCTTGTAAATCCCACATTTGATGATGGACCACAGGTTCTCAATGGGGTTCAGATCAGGTGAACAAGGAGGCCATGTCATTACTTTTTTTTATTTAATACCCTTTCTTGCCAGCCACGCTGTGGAGTACTTTGACACGTGTGATGGAGCATTGTCCTGCATGAAAATCATGTTTTTCTTGAAGGATGGTGACTTTTTCCTGTACCACTGCTTGAAGAAGGTCTCTTCCATAATCTGGCAGTAGGACTGGGAGTTCAGCTTGACTCCATCCTCAATCCGAAAAGGCCCCACAAGCTCATCTTTGATGATACCACCCCAAACCAGTACTCCACCACCACCTTGCTGGCGTCTGAGTCGGACTGGAGCTCCCTGCACTTTACCAATCCAGCCACGGGCTCTTCCATCTGGCCCATCAAGACTCACTCTCATTTCAGCAGTCCATAAAACCTTAGAAAAATCTTTCTTGAGATATTTATTGGCACAGTCTTGACGTTGCAGCTTGTGTGTCTTGTTCAGTGGTCATCGTCTTTCAGCCTTTCTTACCTTGGCCATGTCTCTGGGTATTGCACACCTTGTGCTTTTGGGCACCCCAGTGATGTTGCAGCTCTGAAATATGGCCAATCTTGTGGCAAGTGGCATCTTGGCAGCTGCACGCTTAACTTTTCTCAGTTCATGGGCAGTTATTTTGCACCTTTGTTTTTCCACACGCTTCTTTTGTTTGATGATCACGCTTCAGAAGCTTTGCAACTTTAAGAGTGCTGCATCCCTCTGCTAGATATCTCTCTATTTTGGACTTTTCAGAGTCTGTCAAATCCTTCTTTTGGCCCATTTTGACAAAGAAAAGGAAATTGACTAATAATTATGCACACCTGATATAGAGTGTTGATGTCATTAGACCACACACCTTCTCATTACAGAGTTGTACATTACCTAATATGCCTAATCTGTAGTAGGCTTTCGAGCCTATACAACTTGGAGTAAGACAACATGCATAAAGAGGATGATGTGGTCCAAATACTCATTTGCCTAATAATTCTGCACTCCCGGGATGTGTTAGACACATAACAAGTGTATACACATGATAATGATTGATTAATAAGCAAAAAAAAAATTTTATTTATTTGGTAACGTTATTTTAAATCCAATTTTTTTTTTTATTATATCCTAACAGTATCAGGAAAGATGAGGAGGCAGACCGCGCTGATAAAGACAACCCACCAGAGGATCCAGGCAAATCAGCGCCAGATCCGCTACCTTATTCAGCAAAATGTGCTGCTGGAGCAGCAGCAATTAAAAAATATTGAGAAGCTGGAGCGCCTTCAGAAGCTCAATCAGAGTTATATCTGAAATTATGTTTTTATTAATAAATATTATTTTTTGGAAATGTTTCATTTCTTTTTGAGATAGATTTGTAGGTTTTTCAACACATCTAACTTAACATCAAACAAATCAACATCAACACATTTAACTTCATAATAAGCAAAAACATTTTATACTATTATTTTATTTAACAGTAACCTAGGACAAACTAAAGCACACGACACAGACACGACGAACACAAAATAAACAGTTGAAAAATGAACATAACAAAAGCAACAATATATATATATATACAAAGAGAGAGAGAGGGAGAGCAAGAAAGAGAGAGAATGCAGATGAGCTCTTGCAGACAGCCCAATGGTTGCAGTATAAATGCCGCAAAACAGTGTTTAACATAAGGTTCATTGTTATAGTTACACTTGCTGTTTAGATCCGGTCTGGTAGCTTGTAGCGGAGGCTGTTGGTGGATCCGCTGTGCCAGAGAGGTCATGAAGCTTTACTCAGCATGGAGGCAGCAGCAGGAGTATTAAAATATAATATAACTAGACAATGCATTTCCTGAGGAAAATGCGAGTGGGAATGCTGAATAGCTTAATTGGTGAGCCCCTTGCCAAAGACATTCACCATAACCACTACACTATCTTTAGGACACACAGCTTCTTTCTCTATCTGCAAAGTATAGCGTATGCTGACTTCCTGGTCGCCCCTCCCCCCTCAATAGGTTTCCCCTCCCCCCCAGGTCAGTGAGGAGGAATATTGCACTGAGGTCAGGAAAGTGATTTATAGAAAGAAATAACATTACAAACGCTTTTAATTCACAGATCTAATACATGATTTAAGCCTCCAAACAAAGCTTAATAAATCCTCAAACGTACATGCAATTGATACAACGACTACACCGTTTGAAATACACGGCCCTTGTAAACGCATCGATATGAAATTTATGTAGATAAACTTAAAAATGTGGCCATGTCTGCGATTTAGAAAAGAGCGTCTTTGTGAGTTCTGCAGCAACATTTTTTAGATAATTTAACATGAGAGTCTATGAGACATAATTTCTGGCTGTTGCTCCAATAACTAAAACTAAAATACGTATCGCAGACTTGATCACATTGCCATAAACCAGACAAGCATAGCTACGTTTTGATCTAAAAATTGTGTATGAAAAGTAGATCTTGTGGGCGTGAGACCAATTTGTTTCCCCTTTTTGTAAAGATATTTTTAATTACAAAGATCTAGAATGTTAAGGTCACATGACAGACTCTAAATCCCCTCCATAGGATTACATTATAACCTATCGCATTTTTGTGAAAAATTCGCAAAACGTAAATTGCGTTTTCACCAAAAAATTGTAAACGCTAACTATCTGAAAAGTCATAGCCGGATAGCTAAATATTTTGTGACCGCTTTACAGTTTTTTCAGTGTCTGTAAGTGAAAGTATGAAGTAGCTGAAACTTTTGGCAGGGCATGTGAATTCAAAGGGGAAAAGGATGTTCTCATTGACTTCAATGTTAAAAAAAGGGTCTTAAAAGCTAAAAATTTATAAAAGTGTAAAAAGTAGGAAAAAACTTGAACAAGTCCCATCATTTGCTGAAAGAGACGAACATTTTTACAGTTGAATGGTCTCAATAGCTGAAAGTATGCCGAAGTTACGCTGAACCAAAAAACGTAAGGAATAATAAGATTACTAAATTTACGGATATCAATACTGGAAATGTTTATTAAAGCATTCACACTAATTAAGATTAATACATTTACGGGTATCCATACTAGGAATGCTTATTAAAGCATTCCCACTAAGTATCACACAGGCACGATTTACAAGCAGTAGTGGTAATAGTAATACATAGCATAAAAACACTTGGGGAATACTTTACAGCATTAGTAGTGGTCATAATAGTCAATAGTGTACCAAAAAATTGGGACACAGGTGTCTTGACTGAGCTGTAATAGTAGTAGTAGACATTGACAATACAGTGTCAAATCACTCGGGCAAGAGGTGCCATGATGAACAGCAGTCTTAATAAGAGTATATAGGGTGTGAAATAACTGCTGACATAGGTGTCTTGACTGGGCAGCAGAAGCAGCAGTAGTAGTATTAACAGTAGTAGTTGATACAGAGTCATATCACATGGGCAGGAGGTGCCATGATGTACAGCAGTCTTAATAAGAGTATATAGGGTGTGAAATAACTGCTGACATAGGTGTCTTGACTGGGCAGCAGAAGCAGCAGTAGCAGTATTAACAGTAGTAGTTGATACAGAGTCATATCACATGGGCAGGAGGTGCCATGATGTACAGCAGTCTTAATAAGAGTATATAGGGTGTGAAATAACTGCTGACATAGGTGTCTTGACTGGGCAGCAGAAGCAGCAGCAGTAGTATTAACAGTAGTAGTTGATACAGAGTCATATCACATGGGCAGGAGGTGCCATGATGTACAGCAGTCTTAATAAGAGTATATAGGGTGTGAAATAACTGCTGACATAGGTGTCTTGACTGGGCAGCAGAAGCAGCAGTAGCAGTATTAACAGTAGTAGTTGATACAGAGTCATATCACATGGGCAGGAGGTGCCATGATGTACAGCAGTCTTAATAAGAGTATATAGGGTGTGAAATAACTGCTGACATAGGTGTCTTGACTGGGCAGCAGAAGCAGCAGTAGCAGTATTAACAGTAGTAGTTGATACAGAGTCATATCACATGGGCAGGAGGTGCCATGATGTACAGCAGTCTTAATAAGAGTATATAGGGTGTGAAATAACTGCTGACATAGGTGTCTTGACTGGGCAGCAGAAGCAGCAGTAGCAGTATTAACAGTAGTAGTTGATACAGAGTCATATCACATGGGCAGGAGGTGCCATGATGTACAGCAGTCTTAATAAGAGTATATAGGGTGTGAAATAACTGCTGACATAGGTGTCTTGACTGGGCAGCAGAAGCAGCAGTAGCAGTATTAACAGTAGTAGTTGATACAGAGTCATATCACATGGGCAGGAGGTGCCATGATGTACAGCGGTCTTAATAAGAGTATATAGGGTGTGAAATAACTGCTGACATAGGTGTCTTGACTGGGCAGCAGAAGCAGCAGCAGTAGTATTAACAGTAGTACTTGATACAGAGTCATATCACATGGGCAGGAGGTGCCATGATGTACAGCAGTCTTAATAAGAGTATATAGGGTGTGAAATAACTGCTGACATAGGTGTCTTGACTGGGCAGCAGAAGCAGCAGTAGCAGTATTAACAGTAGTAGTTGATACAGAGTCATATCACATGGGCAGGAGGTGCCATGATGTACAGCAGTCTTAATAAGAGTATATAGGGTGTGAAATAACTGCTGACATAGGTGTCTTGACTGGGCAGCAGAAGCAGCAGTAGCAGTATTAACAGTAGTAGTTGATACAGAGTCATATCACATGGGCAGGAGGTGCCATGATGTACAGCAGTCTTAATAAGAGTATATAGGGTGTGAAATAACTGCTGACATAGGTGTCTTGACTGGGCAGCAGAAGCAGCAGCAGTAGTATTAACAGTAGTACTTGATACAGAGTCATATCACATGGGCAGGAGGTGCCATGATGTACAGCAGTCTTAATAAGAGTATATAGGGTGTGAAATAACTGCTGACATAGGTGTCTTGACTGGGCAGCAGAAGCAGCAGTAGTAGTATTAACAGTAGTAGTTGATACAGAGTCATATCACATGGGCAGGAGGTGCCATGATGTACAGCAGTCTTAATAAGAGTATATAGGGTGTGAAATAACTGCTGACATAGGTGTCTTGACTGGGCAGCAGCAGCAGCAGAAGCAGCAGTAGTAGTATTAACAGTAGTAGTTGATACAGAGTCATATCACATGAGCAGGAGGTGCCATGATGAACAGCAGTAGGAATAGGAGTATATAGAGTGTCAAATAACTGCTGACATAGGTGTATTGACTGGGCGGCAGCAGAAGCAGCAGTAGTAGTATTAACAGTAGTAGTTGATACAGAGTCATATCACATGAGCAGGAGGTGCCATGATGAACAGCAGTAGGAATAGGAGTATATAGAGTGTCAAATAACTGCTGACATAGGTGTATTGACTGGGCGGCAGCAGCAACAGCAGAAGCAGCAGTAGTAGTATTAACAGTAGTAGTTGATACAGAGTCATATCACATGGGCAGGAGTTGCCATGATGTACAGCAGTCTTAATAAGAGTATATAGAGTGTGAAACAACTGCTGACATAGGTGTATTGACTGGACGGCAGAAGCAGCAGTAGTAGTATTAACAGTAGTAGTTGATACAGAGTCATATCACATGGGCAGGAGTTGCCATGATGTACAGCAGTCTTAATAAGAGTATATAGAGTGTGAAACAACTGCTGACATAGGTGTATTGACTGGACGGCAGCAGCAGCAGAAGCAGCAGTAGCAGTATTAACAGTAGTAGTTGATACAGAGTCATATCACATGGGCAGGAGGTGCCATGATGTACAGCAGTCTAAATAAGAGTATATAGGGTGTGAAATAACTGCTGACATAGGTGTCTTGACTGGGCAGCAGAAGCAGCAGTAGCAGTATTAACAGTAGTAGTTGATACAGAGTCATATCACATGGGCAGGAGGTGCCATGATGTACAGCAGTCTTAATAAGAGTATATAGGGTGTGAAATAACTGCTGACATAGGTGTCTTGACTGGGCAGCAGTAGTAGTATTAACAGTAGTAGTTGATACAGAGTCATATCACATGGGAAGGAGGTGCCATGATGTACAGCAGTCTTAATAAGAGTATATAGGGTGTGAAATAACTGCTGACATAGGTGTCTTGACTGGGCAGCAGCAGCAGCAGAAGCAGCAGTAGTAGTATTAACAGTAGTAGTTGATACAGAGTCATATCACATGAGCAGGAGGTGCCATGATGAACAGCAGTAGGAATAGGAGTATATAGAGTGTCAAATAACTGCTGACATAGGTGTATTGACTGGGCGGCAGCAGCAACAGCAGAAGCAGCAGTAGTAGTATTAACAGTAGTAGTTGATACAGAGTCATATCACATGGGCAGGAGGTGCCATGATGAACAGCAGTAGGAATAAGAGTATATAGAGTGTTAAACAACTGCTGACATAGGTGTATTGACTGGGCGGCAGCAGCAGCTGAAGCAGCAGTAGTAGTATTAACAGTAGTAGTTGATACAGAGTCATATCACATGGGCAGGAGTTGCCATGATGTACAGCAGTCTTAATAAGAGTATATAGAGTGTGAAACAACTGCTGACATAGGTGTATTGACTGGACGGCAGCAGCAGCAGAAGCAGCAGTAGTAGTATTAACAGTAGTAGTTGATACAGAGTCATATCACATGGGCAGGAGGTGCCATGATGAACAGCAGTAGGAATAAGAGTATATAGAGTGTTAAACAACTGCTGACATAGGTGTATTGACTGGGCGGCAGCAGCAGCAGAAGCAGCAGTAGCAGTATTAACAGTAGTAGTTGATACAGAGTCATATCACATGGGCAGGAGGTGCCATGATGTACAGCAGTCTTAATAAGAGTATATAGGGTGTGAAATAACTGCTGACATAGGTGTCTTGACTGGGCAGCAGAAGCAGCAGTAGCAGTATTAACAGTAGTAGTTGATACAGAGTCATATCACATGGGCAGGAGGTGCCATGATGTACAGCAGTCTTAATAAGAGTATATAGGGTGTGAAATAACTGCTGACATAGGTGTCTTGACTGGGCAGCAGAAGCAGCAGTAGTAGTATTAACAGTAGTAGTTGATACAGAGTCATATCACATGGGCAGGAGGTGCCATGATGTACAGCAGTCTTAATAAGAGTATATAGGGTGTGAAATAACTGCTGACATAGGTGTCTTGACTGGGCAGCAGCAGCAGCAGAAGCAGCAGTAGTAGTATTAACAGTAGTAGTTGATACAGAGTCATATCACATGAGCAGGAGGTGCCATGATGAACAGCAGTAGGAATAGGAGTATATAGAGTGTCAAATAACTGCTGACATAGGTGTATTGACTGGGCGGCAGCAGCAACAGCAGAAGCAGCAGTAGTAGTATTAACAGTAGTAGTTGATACAGAGTCATATCACATGGGCAGGAGGTGCCATGATGAACAGCAGTAGGAATAAGAGTATATAGAGTGTTAAACAACTGCTGACATAGGTGTATTGACTGGGCGGCAGCAGCAGCTGAAGCAGCAGTAGTAGTATTAACAGTAGTAGTTGATACAGAGTCATATCACATGGGCAGGAGTTGCCATGATGTACAGCAGTCTTAATAAGAGTATATAGGGTGTGAAATAACTGCTGACATAATTGTCTTGACTGATCCAAAGGAGTCATGGGAGAAAATCATGTGGTCAGATGAGACTATAATATAATTTTTTGATCATAATTTCACTAACCGTGTTCGGAGGAAGAATAATGATGAGTACCATGCCAAGAACGCCATCCCTAATGTGAAGCATGGGGGTGGTAGCATCATGCTTTGGTGGTGTTTTTCTGCACATGGGACAGGGTGACTGCACTGTATTAAGGAGAGGATGACCGGGGCCATGTATTGCAAGATTTTGGGCAACAACCTCCTTCCCTGAGTTAGAGCTTTGAAGATGGGTCGAGGCTGGGTCTTCCAACATGAGAATGACCCAAAGCACACAGCCAGGATAACCAAGGATTGGCTCTGTAAGGAGCATATCAAGGTTCTGGCGTGGCCTAGCCAGTCTCCAGACCTAAACCCAATAGAGAATCTTTGGAGGGAGCTCAAACTCCGTGTTTCTCAGCGATAGCCCAGAAACATGACTGATGTAGAGAAGATCTGTGTGGAGGAGTGGGCCAAAATCCCTCCTCCAGTGTGTGCAAAGCTGGTGTAAAACTACAAGAAATGTTTGACCGCTGTAATTGCAAAGAAAGCCTACTGTACCAAATATTAACATTGATTTTCTCTGATGTTGAAATAGTTATATTCAGCACTGTAAATACATCAGGTCCGGGGCTTCATCAGGGAATGCATGGCAAGGGACCCTTCAGCGCCCTGAACCGACGACGGGTGCCAGAAAGTCACCGCCGATCCAGGACTCATTCATCTTTATGAATGTGAGTCTGTCCACGGAGTCTGTGGACAGACGGGTCCTCTTGTCCGTGACCACCCCACCTGCCGCGCTGAATGTCCGCTCAGATAGTACGCTGGAGGGGGGGCAAGACAATAACTCCAGCGCATACTGAGCGAGCTCGCGGCAGGTGTCCAATCTGGCAACCCAGTACTCCATGGGGTCGTCGGTGCTCATACTGTCAGAAGCACCGACGGACGCCATGTAGTCTGCCACCATGTGGGCCAGCCGCTGGTGGTGACTGCTGCTGCTGCTGCTGGTGGTGGTACTGGGTCGCTCGGTTTGGAAGAACATCCTCATCTCTTCCATTAGGTCCCCTGCTCGGCTGCAGCTGGGTGCAGCCACCTGCTGGGTGAGATGAGGGGGGACAACTGGAGGCCGGGGAGTTGCCTGCTCCAACCGTCTGACAATGGCTGCCTGCAGTTCCTCCATCCGGTGCTGCCTCCGGCTGGCTGGGATGAACTGCTCCAGTTTCCCCTTGCACCTGGGATCCAAAAGGGTGGCCATCCAGAAATCATCCCTCGTCTTGATGGTCTTAACCCGGGGGTCCCTCCTGAGGCATCTCAGCATGTGGGCAGCCATGGGGAAGAGCACAGCCCGCTGTGACTCCTCAATGCTGGCCAGGTGAATGAGGTGCGACTCTTCTTCCCTGAGGCGCTGCTGGTCAAACTCAGACATGCCCAACCCCCGGACTATCGGTGCCCCCAACACCGGCTCTCCCTCCTGACCAGGCCCTGACTCCGGGACGACACCAGCAACCACCTCCTCCTCCTCTTCATCATCATCCTCCTCCTCCTCCTCCTCCTCCTGGTCCTGGCCCTGGTCTCGGTGGAGCATTGCTGACTCCTCCTGCTCCACCAAGGCACTCTCCCCAGCCTCGAGCAGGCGATCTAGTGTCCTCTCCAGCATGAACAGTATTGGCAGCACGCTATTGAGGCCAATTTGCTCACTGCTGACCATCTTGGTCGCCTGCTCGAAGGAGGACAACACTTGGCAGACCTGGTTTATCTGCCCCCACTGCGCACAGGCGATGAAAGGGAGTTGTGGTGAAGCCCTCTGAGTGCCTAGTTCCATCAGGTACTCCCTCACCGCCCTTTGCTGCTCCCACAACCTCTTCAGCATGTGGAGGGTGGAGTTCCACCGCGTCACACTGTCCACAATCAGCCTGTGAAGGGGCAGATTGTACTTCCGCTGCAATTTGGACAGGGACGCGGTAGCGGTTGGGGAGCGCCTGAAGTGGCTGGCAATCCTACGCGCCTTTGCCACAATGTCACTCAACCCTGGATAAGTGCGCAGGAACTTCTGCACCACCAGGTTGAGGACATGTGCCAGACAGGGCACGTGCGTCAGACTGCCAGCATGGAGGGCGGCGAGTAGGTTGCTGCCGTTATCGCAGACAACCATACCTGGCTGGAGCCTTCGGGGTGTCAGCCACTTCTGGACCTGAGCTTGAAGTGCTTTCAGCACTTCTTCTGCAGTGTGTCTCCGGTCCCCTAAACTAACAAGCTGGAGCACGGCCTGACAGCGCACGTGCCCCACACTTGAGTAGCTACGGGGGCGCTTGCTGGGAGGCTCAGCAGCTGCGGAGACAGTGGCTTGAGGGAGACCAGCAGTTCTCCCCTGGACACCCCGGGGCGGCACCACAAGATCGGTTGCCGACGATCCCTCACCGACGCCTCGGAGGGAAACCCAATGGGCCGTGAAGCTGATGTAGCGTCCCTGCCCATGCCTGCTGGTCCAGCCATCCATTGTCAGATGAACCCTGTCGCTGACAGCGTGATCCAGCGACAGGGTTACATTCTGCACAATGTGCTGGTGTAGGGCAGGGACACCAGTCCTGGCAAAGAAATGGCGGCTGGGGACACGCCATTGGGGTTGGGCCTGCTCCAACATCTGCCTGAAGGGGTTGCTGTCAACTATGTTGAAGGGCAGCAGATGTTGGGCAATAACCCTTGCCAGGAGCCCATTGAGGGAACGCACACGTCGGTCTCCAGGGGGGAAGGGAGTGGTGCGGTCAAAGGCGTCTGAAATCGACGCCTGGCGCCGGACGGCAGTGCGGGACACAGACGTGGAGGGTGCTGTGGAAGTAGAGGTCTGGCTGCCGGTACCAGTACCTCTACTAGAGGGAGCGGGGGGGCATGACCTGCTGGAAACAGATGAAGATGTGGCAGGGGCTGCTGTACCCTGCTCACTTGTGGTGGTGGCGCTGCTACCACCACCACGCTTCATCTCCTCATACAACGCCCAGTGGTTTATCCTCAGGTGCTGGTTCAGGGCTGTGGTACCCACCCGAGCCAAACACTTCCCTCTCTTCACCCTCACTTTACAAATCCGGCAGATGGCCACGGTAGGGTTGTCTGCCACCAGGGTAAAGAAATTCCAGACAGGTGACTTCAGCACCGCCCTCCTGTCAGATGGGGTGACGCTTACTTGCACCTGCTGGGATTCGGTGCGCACAGGTGGAGCTGCCTGCTGCTGCTGCTGCTGCTGCTGCTCCTCCTCCTGACACCTCCTGCTGCCATCACCAGTGGAGACCCTGACGATGGTCTCCCTGGTGGTGACCTGGCGCACCGTTTCACCAGGGTGCCTACCTTCCCCGTCGTCACTGACGTAGTGAGCCGACGCGTCAGATGGCAACCATGATGGGTCACCCTCTTCGCCCCCAGAGATGTCAGACCAAGGGCTGAGATGTGTTGGTCTGAGGGAACCACGTGACATGGAGCCTCTAGCCTGGCTCCGCTGTCCCCTCACCCACGCCTGGGTCTGACTAGGTGCTGCTGTTTCCTGCACCAAAACAGCAGCACCAGTTTGAAGGGATGTCTCTGGGATACTGCCAGCAGGTATCCCATCCTCCTCATCCATCCCTTCAAAAAGGTCCTGACCATCAGGACAGAGCTGGAGGTCTGCCTGATGCATGGCCTCCCCCAAGAGCTCCCTATCACTGTCGCTGTCGAACAGTAAGATGCTGGACTCTTGGGGGCTGGGGGGGGGTAGTACAGGCAACGGTGTAATGGTGGTACTACTGTGAGTCGGGACCGACGACTCAGTGGCACTGCTGTGCCCCATGTAGTCCACCACTACTTGAGCCTGAGATGGCAATATCGGGCGGCTGCCCGATGGGAAGAACTCCCGGATCAGGCGTACTCCCCTTGCACCCGATCCTCTACCACTAGTAGGGGCACGAGAGGTACCCCGTGCTGGCAGCGATCCAGCACTGGGAGTAACTCCCCTACCCCTACTGCCACGGCCACGGATGCCGCTCATAATTGCTGATATGTGTGTGGGGGGGTTAAACTTTATTGGGGGGGAAAATGTGAACAAAATGTGTTTTTGTGTTTTTTTTACAAGACAGGCACGCAGACAAAGACGTACACAGACAGCTACTAAACTATAAGAAAAGTAGTACACCAGACAAGGACTACAAAATTAAAGAAAAAAAAAAAAAGCACTAAACAAACACTAACTTTTTTTTTTTTTTTTTTTTTTAAACACAAAACACAGACACTAAACACACACTAAGCTAAGCTAGATGAAATAAATGTACACTAACAGTGTGTACACTTACTACACAAAATTTAACTAAACTGAACACAAAACTTAGCTTTTATAAAAGCTCTTTAGGGAAAACTAAACAAAATTTGAACTGAGATGCCTATCAAATATCACTGAACAGCGAACCTGCAAGATCTGACAGTAACACAAGATGAACAAAACTTAGCTTTTAGAAAAGCTCTTTTATAAAGCTCAGATCAATATGTGTTCTGAAATCTCTTGCAAATATAACTGAACAGGGAGGATTGCAGGATCAAACAGTAACACAAATGAAAAAAACAGCACAAAACAGCACAAAACGTAGCTTTGAAAAAAGCTCTTGGGTCTATTGCTTTGAAAAAAGCAGTTGATATACTGGAAAAGATCCACTGGAATCACTAAATAGCAATGCTGGTGATGATCTAAATCAATCAAGAACAAAGACACAGGAAACCAGGAACACAGAAACAGCCTCCACACTCTATAGCCAGCTTCTGAATCTGCAATGAAATGGTGCTGGGAGTGAGCTTATATAATGTCCATGCAGGCAGGTTCCTATTGGTTGCTAACCTGTGACGAGTGTGGAAGGAGAACTCTGATTGGCTCTGATGCAAAAGGGCGGAGCAAATAATCGCGCAATATTCCTATTGCCGAATATTCGCATTGCGAATATTCGGCAATATAAAATGATCGCTTCAGCTACTCGGCCCAATGGCTCTAATCATACCAGCAATGCTTTCAGACGTCTATGGAGATCACTAGGATGTGATCTGTTTTAAAAATGAAACTGTAAAAATCGCTCTGATGCGGAAGATCGGGGCGAGGAAAATAATCGCGCGATATTGCGTTTGCCGAATAATCGCATTGCGATCTTTCTGGAAAATTCAATGAACGCTTCAGCTACTCGGCCCAGGGTCTCTAATGATACCAGCAATGCTTTTAGACGTCGATGGAGATATCTAGGATGTGATCTGATTCAAAAAAAAAATTGTAAAAAATCGAATATTCGGAATTGCGAATATTCACCGCGAATTTCGAAATATAGCGCGATTTCTCGAATATGCTATATTCGAGTCGAATATTCGCAATGCGAATATTCGTGAGCAACACTAGCAACTTGGACACGACTTGAGTGAATCATCAGGCAACTTACAAGGCAACTTCAAGTCGCCTCCAGGACAGGAGGCTTTCCAGTGGCCAATCAAACAACAATCAGCTCTGTGGGGGGGAGAGGTTTGCCTGAGAAATGTATGTTATCTTCCTGTATTGTTGCTTCAGTTAAGACAGTGATCTGACTTCTGAGGAAACTTCCATTGAAATCAATGGGTACAAGTTGCCTAGAAGTCGGATTGAAGTAGTACAGGAACCTTTTCTGAAGTCGGAGCGACTGCAGTAGTGTACATTAAGACGGCTCTCATTCACTTCCATTCATTTTCTCGACCGTGCGACTTGGGGCAACTTAAGGGGACTTGAAGTCGGATCCCAGGTCGCCCCAGTGTGAACCGGCTCTTATTCTTTTTATTTTTACTTTCTGTCTTTTTAGAGCTATTGATGTTTAATATTCATCTATTGGTAATATGGCGGATGGTGCTATGGCACGTCCTTTGCTTATAAGCTCTGCTACCATCAATGGAAAGGACTTTGCCTTTAGATTGTTGGTACAAGGCTTCGTTCCACACATGGGTGGATCTTGATGGTTTTCCCCTAAATTCTATTCTGTGTTCAGCTTGTATATGCCATACGACGGTTTATGGAAACCATTTTTGTTACTCGTTAGGCCAGAGATGGAGCATCTCCTTCCATCTCTTCCGGTTCTGCTCAGTCTTTGCACTCATCTGAGATTTATTGAATCGCATCATTCCCACCACGTGAGGAGCTCAGCTAGTCCACCACCCCCTAATCACAGTGCAGTCATTTTAATTATCTCCTCGTTGCTGGGCTGCGATAATTAACAATATTCCGTATGACAGAGCGATTACCCGCAGAGTCTCCTCTTTGGTGAGAGGGTAATTGATGTACGCTCATTCTTTGTGTCGTTATCGGGTGCGTCGATTGGTCTGGGATTGTAATGTGTGGTAATGGGGCCACGTGGGAGCACTTGGTGATGGGGAATCGGCCTTCGGTGTCACTGGTCTCTTCCTTGTTAGTGGTGAATGATGGGGGGAGTATTCAGGAGCTCTCTGCTGAGTTCTCCTAGTAACAATGGGCATTTTGCCTTGCTCAGTGTGGTCATAGCGCTGTGTGGATTATTTCCAGTATATGCATGCTATGCACTTCCACTGTCACTGTCAACATGGCGAATGTTGAAGGGGACCAAACATCTAAAGACATTCATGCTCTAAGCCTTTATACATTCTCATCCTGATATGTGCTTTTAATTGGAGGCGCGTCATTTTAGCAATTTGTAAGCGATGTTTAGGTTTTTGAGTGGACACACTCACTGGCTTTCATTATCTGTTGGCTTAGCTGTGAGCTCCTTATTAATCTCTGAAACCCATTTATAGTAGGTATAGGCTGGCCTTTTCTATTTTTATAATAAACACCTTGACCAATCACACATAGATGATAGCTGTCCAAGGCTCAGCTCACTATCCCTCCAATATTATGTCCTGGGATCACAGCATTAACTTTGTGCACAGGCACAGTAACTCAAAAAAGCATTCCTTGTGGGTTTTAGGGCCACGTGTGGGTGGTCCTCGCCTATTTAGAGGCGGAGTCTGGGTGGAACCAAAACATAAAGTGAGTGCGATTTGCGCACACCCGCCCGGAAAGTGGGTAGATGAAATGTGAACAAATGGGCAGAGGTACCGTACTGTCTGAGTAATACAAGTAACACACAATACCCACTCAGAAGCCCAAATGACCATTTATAAAGAGTACACATTTCCATCTTTTCATATTATGTTTTAGGTATTTATATGTGAATGATGGCAGAAAAGCCACTGTGATTGGTTGGCCTGTAACCAGTCACAAATCTGTAATTAGTTTGCCAACACGTAGCTGATTAGGGGCTCTTGTCGAAGGACGTTGTTTTTCCTGCTTCTGACGTGCATTTAAATCAAATGGCAAACACAGCTCATCATAATCCCATTAACGTAAATTGAGCAGTACAGTTCATATGGCAGTTCAGAGTTTGCAATTGACCTGGTTTGCGTCAGGTTGCATTTCTTTGGATACAGCGAGGGTTATTTGCGAAAGGCAAATCCACGTTGCACTGAAAGTGCACTTGGAAGTGCAGTCGCTATAAATCTGAGGGGAAGATCTGAAATGAGGGGAAGCTCTGCTGATTTTATCATCCAATCATGTGCAAGCTAAAATGCTATTTTTTATTTTCCTTGAATGTCCCCCACGGATCTACAGCCACTGCATTTCCAAGTGCACTTTCAGTGCAAAGTGGATTCTCCTTTAGTAAATAACCCCCAGCATGTCCTATTGAGTAGCATTTGAATTGCAGAGCCTTTTTTTTGGTCAAATGCTGTTTATGTTCGATTAGCAAATGCAGCATTTGAACAGAATTCCTGTCAACATGAGCCCTAAAGCTGACCAGTTATTGGCTACAATAAATACTAAAGTTAGAAATGACTATTTTCCCAGGTAATACGTGGTACATGTGGAGTGATGGTTTAATAGTGTTCAGGGTTGTTAGAATATTCTTAAATTAAAATATAAAAATACATTTACAATGATTAATGAAACATGAGGGTGAAGATGGTCTGTGTATGTCAGTGTATATAAAGGCTAAAAGAACAAATTTAATAAAAAATTTAAAATTACATGGAAAGCGGTTGTAGAATGTGTGTCTGACACCACTCTCCTGACGCCGTCTTATCTCGTGTACAGTCCCTTCTTCTGGCACCCCATGAATCTTCCCTCACTATTTTGGTGTACTCAGCGGATCTGCTCTGGAGAATTAGAGGAGCCATTTAATTTGTGTGCTGGTAGAGGTTCTATACACATTTAATAATTAAACTCTCTGCATTTCTTGCTTATGTCAAGCAGCCCGGAGGAAGATGAGACCAGAGGAGGCGATTGCGCAGCCTTCTAATCCGTTGCGGCCGTGAAGTGTGGTTATTACAGTTGACAAAAAAAAGCCATATTCTCTGCTTAACCCCAGCAGTGCTGGTAGGATGGACCCCTGTATGGGGATTGTGTCCCCTGTTCACATTCTGAGAGATGTAATGGATAAATGCTTCAGCCCCATTAGATTACACATAAAATGGAAATTCAGTCAAAATATAACTAAAGCTAAATCTACTCCCACCCCCATTCTAAGCCTATTGGCTCCAGAAATGCGATGTTCTGGAGGTTCCCACCGGCCGCTGACCTCTTCGAGTGGCTGGCTTCTGGGTATTGAACACTGCCTGCTTTCATTGGCTGGGTGGGAATAACACTACAGTGAGCTGCGTGTGCGCGGGCGGACCGGCAAATAGGTGATTTTAATGCTGAAGAGATAAAAGCGGGTCTATTCGCCATTAAGGCCCCTTTCACATTGAGGAGTTTTTCAGGCGGTAAAGCGCTAAAAATAGCGCTGCTATCCCGCCTGAAAAACTCCTGCACTGCAGACTCAATGTGAAAGCCCGAGGGCTTTCACACTGAGGCGATGCGCTGGCGGGAGACAAAAAAATCTCCTGTCAGCAGCATCTTTGGAGCGGTGAGAGGAGCGGCATGTATACCGCTCCTTCACCGCTCCTTCCCATTGAAAACAATGGGAACCGCGGCAATACCGCCCGCAATGCGCCTCTATAGAGGCGCATTGCGGGCGGTATTAACTCTTTATCGGCCGCTAGCGGGGGTTAATACCGCACCGCTAGCTGCCGAATCCCGTGGTAATCCCGGCGGTATAGCGCCGCTATATTTAGCGGCGTTATACCGCAACCGCAGCTCCTGCCTCAGTCTGAAAGGGGCCTAAAAATCCTGCCTTTTCGTCCATTTAATTTTTTTACCGAAATTCCACTTTAAGGAGGGCTTTTCTAACTTGTATAGTTACTGACAGATAAACTTCATGCACCCATCCTTCTAATGCCTAAACCATATTGGGATAACTGGTCTATGAATTGCAGAACATGCTATATTAGCTTACAGTAAAGACCCCTCCGAATTTTAGACTGATTTCTACAGTTGAAATGATCTAACCAACAGGATTTCGTTTTCATTCGAATTTGAATTCTAATTTATTTTTATCTTTATATATATATATACCGTATTTATCGGCGTATAACGCGCGCCGGCGTATAACGCGCACCCCAATTTTAAGAGGGAATTTTCTGGAAAACGAATACTATCATTTATTTTGCAATCAAGCCTGGTCTAGCAGAATACAAGAGAATTAGTAAGGATTATTCACTATTGAAGTGATAACATACACCCTAAAAAACACTGTTAATAAAAAATAAATATATTTTTTTCTCAATAAAATGTCAACTAAGCATTTTAAGCAATTCGAGTAAATGAAAATTTTCCCTTACTGACAGCAAATTTATATTTACTGAAGTCCCTTTGCTCATCCCTAATCATTATAAAAAGCATTTTATGGAAAAACTTTGAATTTATTCTAGGCTGCATATCTCTTTAAGAATAAGTCCTGGATATCCAAAGTAAGGATAATTACAAACTCATACCACATACAATATCCCTCTGCAAACATCGATTATGCCCATTTAATCTGTAATAAAATTAAATCTTACTGTGGATATAGAATAAGGACATTTTGCCTACCTCGGAGGGGAAGGAGGGGAGGAAGGAGGGGGACGAGCGCCCGCCGGAAATCACCGCAGGAAATCACCGAGCCGTCATCTCCACTCGGCTGTCACGTCACACACGCACAGTCCCACCTCCGCCATCGGCATTGGACCATCTCCTGTGACAGACAGAACACTGGTCCAATGCTGGTGGCGGAGGCGGGACTGTGCGTGTGTGACGTGACAGCCAAGAGGAGATGACGGCTCTATGATTTCCGTCTGCGCTCGTCCCCCTCCTTCCCCTCCGAGGTATGCTATCGCCGTATAGCGCGCACCCGTGATTTTCCCCCTATTTTCAGGGGAAAAAAGTGTGCGGTATACGCCGATAAATACGGTATATATTGGAATACTGGGCAAGAGTTCCTCTTTATTATGAGGTTGAACTGGCAGTCAGCAGCTTTCATATAATCCTTTAGAAGTTCAGTATGGTCTCTTCCAGGGTCTCATCCTCTGACATTGCTTTTCCAGGAATCTGTTACTTCAGTTTCCTCATAACAGCTCCCAGCTGGAAGATTGTTCAGGAGCAGCAACCTCTCCAGAAGTGACACAGAAATAGTTCCTCCACTAAGAAAAGTCTCTGCAGAAGTGGGGATAAATACGTCTGAAATAGCCAACAGCAAATAAATGCAATAAATGGATAGGCCAGATGTATGGCTTATATCGTAAGGTGGAGCCAAGTGCCATAACCTGTAGCAGACATTTCACCTCTACTGGACTGCTGGTTGCTATGGATTACTGCACCTATATCCCTAAATTAAATGCTGCGCTGCTGTAAATGAAGACAAATATAAATAAAAAAATACAAATGCTGGGAAATAAGGGCAAAATATCTTACTATTGTGTTATACGGTGGAAAGTGTAATTGGAGTAACATAGGAGTCTCAAGTGTTGGAAGGGGGGAGAGCAATGGTATAACCCCATAAACCAGAAAGGTGTATCTTTGACCTATAAGGTCTTATGGGTCAACAATAGAGATGAGAGCATATTGAGCACAGAGGGGTGAAGCACTTGAATGGAGTCTGCAGTGTTTTTTTTTTTTTTTTTTTTGCTGAAACAAAAAACTATAGGTGATTGCGGCACAAGAATTTGAGTTACTGGGTTACTTCGTCTAGCTTTTTTTTTTTTTATTGGTGGGGTTTCAGACTGGAAGAGACAGAGTTAATTCTTTCATCTTCGGTGAAACCTTGAGAGCTTCCCAGCGATATTGCTGGCTCGGCATTTTCTAGCAGAGAGCAGGGAAAGGTGTGAAGGGAAAGAGCCGAGGCCCTGTCGGAGTGACGATATTAAATCAGCAAAGTTCAGTGTGTGTGCAGTCAACTGACAGGAGGCTGTTAGAGCGCCATCAGCAAAACGCAGCCTGGGGGTGGGTGGGTATGTATTCTCGTAAATAACGGATCTGCATGGAAGGTGAATTGTCTGAGCTTCTTCACCTGTGCTGCAAGGTGGTACAATGCAGTTATAAAGGGTCATTCCACTGATATCTCAGAGTTTGGTGGCAGTTTCTTTGGTCTCTCCTAGACTCTATTGAGGTGATCTTCTATTTACACCTCAAGCCATTCTTCACTCCACACTGTATGTCCACTGTGGTGAAATGTATTAGCTGAAATCTGTTTTTACACTGATTTTTGGCATGTCAAAACTTTCTACCTGATTTCTTCCCAAAATTCCTTCAGTAATGAACTGCACTCTAATGCATCATTGCTGGAAGCTGGAGAAGGAACACTTTTTCCTTCAAACTATCTTCTATCTTTTGTTGTTTTCACAGCTCAGCTTTTCATTTTGACCTTTTAGAAATGCGAAAAGATCTGTAGAAATGTGATTCTGGAACCTGTCACAGGACAAAAAAAGCTCCAGTGGACCTGTCCTCCATATCCACTCTGTGTTCCATCCGCAGCAGTCTGCCATAGGGTTCACTACCTTGTGGTGCACTCCTGACTTCAACGGGGTGCATCTGTCATCTGGCCACAGGTGACTTGACAGGCCCATGGTGTCAGTGGGGTTATGGTATGGACAGGCGTATGCTATGGACAACGAACACAGGTGCATTTTATTGATGCCATTTTGAATGCACAGAGATACCGTGACGAGATCCTGAGGCCCATTGTTGTGCCATTCATCCACAACCATCACCCCATGTTGTAGCATAATAATGCACGGCAACATGTTGCAAGAATCTGTACACAATTCCTGGACGCTGAAATCATCCCAGTTCTTGCATGGCCATCATACTCGCCAGCCACAATCCACAACCCGAACAACTCTATGTGAAGGAGATTTTCTGCACTGTGTGAGGCAAATGGTGGTCACACCAGATACTGACTGGTTTTCGGACCCCCCAATACAGTAAAATTGCACATTTTAGAGTGGCCTTTTATTGTGGCCAGCCCAAGGCATACCTGTGCAATAATCATACTGTCTAATCAGCATCTTGATATAACACACCTGTGAGGTGGATGGATTATCTCGGCAAAGGAGAAGTGCTCACTAACACAGATTTACAAACAATATTTGAGAGAAATAGGCCTTTTGTGTACATAGAAAAAGTCGTAGATCTTTGAGTTCAGGTCATGATAAATAGGGGCAAACACAAAAGTGTTGCGTTTATAATTTTGCTCAGTGTATGTTCCCTCTTCAGTTTTCATATATTCGTAGCTCTCATTGTCTGCCATCCGCCAGTTTTGTTGTCACAGATTTTTTTTTTCTCCTTCTAATTTCTGTTTACTAAAATCACACCTTAGACCGTGGTGTTCACAGTGTAATGGGCTCTGTCTATTCTTCCACCTGATTACTGGAAAATCATCCTCAATTATCGTAGTGCAGCGTCTTTCCGCTCTGGTCAGACTTGAAGAGGCGTTTGTCTGATTTTAATTTCCCTCATCTTGGAGGTCTGAACACAGAAGAACCAAGAGGTAAAATTACAGAATTAACTCCACACAAACCTCGTCGCCTTTCTGTCTCATTCCAATGACTTGTAGTGTTTTACACTGGCGGTGCTCATAATTGGCATTTACAGTAAACACATAGGGGTTGATTTACTTAAGGCAAATAGACTGCACTTTGCAAAAGCAGTTGCTCCAGAGCTTAGTAAATGAGCAGAAGCTCTGCTGACTTTTATCATCCAATCATGCGCAAACAAAAATGCTGCTTTTTTTGTTTTCCATGCAGGTGATTGGGTGTTCTTCTGAAGCAACTGTACTTGCAGAGCGCACAGTCTATTTGCCTTTAGTAAATCAACCCCAAAATGTGCTGGCCAGGCCTGAATACATACAGCAAATTGCCTGGAAGAAATCCCCCATAATTGAAGGACATCAGATAGTAAGGCTTGGAACTTGAGGTGTCCTTATTAAAAACTGGTCAATTGATAGAAAGCCTCAGAGAGAGAGAGAGAGAGAGACTTGTAAAGCGCAACACATGCAAACTGAATCGCCTCTGGGCGCTGTATCCATTTCATGGGTAAGGAACCCCTTGACCTCAGAAGAGATGGGTTTTAATCTTTCTCCTGAAGGCCAAGTGGTCCGACTCCAGTCAGATGGTGGTTGGTAGTGCATTCCACAGCCGAGGTCCCTGGACTGCAAATCTTCGATCTCCTTTGGACTTGTATCTGGCTTTGGGTATCTGGAGGAGGTTTTGATTGGTGGATCGCAGAATGCGATTGGGGTTATGGGCTTTTATTTTTTCGCATAGATATTGGGGCAGTCATTCAATTCAAGTAAAGTGGGGTAGATTTACTAAAACAGGACTCTGCAAAATCTGGTGCAGTTCTGCATAGAAACCAATCAGCTTCCAGCTTTTTGAGCCTGGGCTCACACTTAAGCCCTGTACACACGATCAGATATCTGATGGAATCTAATCCGATGGATTTTTTCGTCGGATATCCGATGAAGCTGACTTTCATCGGCCTTGCCTACACACCATCGGTCAAACATCCGACCGTGTCCAACGCGGTGTTGTAAAACACTACGACGTGCCGAGAAAAATGAAGTTCGATGCTTCCGAGCATGCGTCGACTTGATTCTGAGCATGCGTGGATTTTTGACCGATTGACTTTCACACAGACGATCGTTTTTTTCTTTCGGTTTTTTAAAACATGTTCTATTTTTTTTCATCGATGGAAAACAAACCGATGGGGCCCACACACGATCGGTTTGTCCAATGAAAACGGTCCATCGGTCTGTTTTCATCAGACAAACCAATCGTGTGTACAGGGCTTTATGCGTTGCAGACACCACATCTGTTTTTCACAGGAATCGAACTGCATTCCTGTGCACTTCACATGGGATGTCTGTGCATTACATTTATGGTGGCTCAAATCACATTGCATCCCCACCAAAATGGTGTTCATACCCATACGATGTGATTCTGGCTTTGGCACTGGGTTTTGCAATCTGTTTGGGGGGGGGGGGTGTCGTTGATCTAAAAATTGACCCCCGCAGCAGATTGCACGGACGCCGTATGATTGCAATGTGGTGCGGGAAATGCACAGGATTCACTGTGAACCTAGGCTAAATGAACAAGCTGAAGTTAGAAGCTGATTGGCTACCATGCAGAGTTGCACCAGATTTTGCACTCGCCAGTTTTAGTAAATCACTCCCAGTATGTCTTGGTGTTCCTCGGGTAAATTCACCTTTTACCCTGTGTTGTCATAGAAAAATTCTGCCGCACTTCTGTGCGGCAGAATTTTTCTATGACAACACATGACTTTATCCGTTTTCTTGGATTTTTAGCATTTTGTTCTCACTTGGTGGTCTGCTATTTGTAGGAATTAAGATATTTGTCTAATATTTTTTATAGGGTTGTTAAACTTTGGGCCTCTGCTGGAATCTAATGACAATCTTATTTCTCCGCTCACGTCTTTACAATCACTGCTGGTTTCATTGCTCATCTCATTACAGAATTACGAAATTTACACATCAAGCTATTTTTAGGCTTTTTTGTAAAACATAATAATTTCCAGTGTAAGAATTTCTTAGATTTCAGAGAGGAAAAGCAGAGGGCTGGCTGGAATTTGTGCTTATGGAGAAGAGGACTGGTATATAATACCACGTGATAGAGGTAGATGGGCATCATACAAATCGCAGATTTGAATAATGTAATTTCCATTTTGGATCTCAGCTCTACTGTCATTTCGTTTTTTTTGGTTAATTTTCTATAAATATTTTAGTGTCAGCTTTAAAGGGGTTGTAAACCTTCATGTTTTTTCACCTTAAAGCGGAGATTCACCCTAAAAAAAACATCTATATACCATTACATCCAGCATACTTCCGCCATCTACAGTATGCTGTTTTTTTTTTGCCGTACATACCGTTTTATCGTTATTTTCCCCCCGGCTTCCGGGTTCTGGCTCCCGCAGGAGTGGGCGTTCCTATTGAGAGGTAAGATGATTGACGTCTGGTGAAAAACTTCCCTTAGCGCATAAGGCGCGTCACCAGTTTTCCGTAAATAGCCGAACTGCGAGTCGGCTCTATATATGGCGCCTGCGCAGTCAGCTCTACACGGCGGGCGCAGGCGCTGTATAGAACCGACTCGCAGGTCGGATATTTGCGGAAAACTGGTGACGCGCCTGAATTTCATTGGGTGCGTCCCCACCGTCCTTCTCTCCACAGAGTCCCTACTTTGATTGGATAGATTGATAGCATCGCAGCCATTGGCTCCCACTGCTAACAATCAAATCCAGTGACGCCGAGTGTATGACTCAGGAGTGCGCCCCCAAGGTAACACCCTCGGGAGAGATTACCAGATGGGATTATCTAATGTGGGGAGGAGCCGCGAGAGCTGCCGTGGGACCCCAGAAAAGGACGATCGGGGCCACTCTGTGCAAAACTAACTGCACAGTAGAGGTAAGTATGATATGTTTGTTATTTAAAAAAAAAAAAACACAAACCTTTAGTGTCACTTTAAGAGTTGAATTCCAGACAGAAAAGAAGAAGTGTAAGGCCTTATGAACATTGGCAGAAAAAAATGCTGGTTTTAGAAGCATCTTTATTTTTATACCTCTGAATGCAGCTTTATATTAGCCAATGACGTTGATTTACTAAAGGCAGAAAGATTGTGCACTTTGCAGTTGCTCCAGAGCTTGGTAAATGAGCAGAAGTTTTGCTGACTTCCATCATCCAATCATGTGTAAGCAAAAACTATTATTTTTTTTTAATGTTCCCTGCATGTGATTGGGTTTTCTTTGCAAATTGAAGCTTTACCTCATTTACTAAGCTTTGGAGCAATCGGACTTGCAGAGTGCAACTGCCCTTTGCAAAGTACAGTCTATTTACCTTCATAATTTATACCAAAGTTTAGGTGCAGAAAAAAAAGCCCAAAGCTGAGTTCAGGAAGAAATGTACTGGCATAATTTATGCATATAAGCATGCATATGCCCACCACTAGAATGATATTACGTGCATACGCCTATAAACACCAAGAGCATGAAACGGTGCATGAATGCATGTAAATATGTGCCAGGCCGAGCATTTTTTACACTGGATTTTCTGCCAGGTCCTGGCATGCCTGTGTGCATATAGCCTAATTTTATTGGAAAAATTATGATCGGTGAGGCCATAATGTTTCTGGAACCTCTCACATCTAAATAGCCGAAGTCTGCCTGCCATCAGTAGCTTTGCCCCGGGCGTGATGAAACCTGATAGAAATGGAAGCCATCAGCTGCTTTCTGGTGTCACCACCCCTGCTGCACAATTTGCAAGATTCCGATTTTAACAATCAAATGCTATTAAAAAAAAAAAAAAATGTCTTCTCCTTTTCTCTCTTGTGGGTTTAGGAGTTGGTTTTTTATATGTAAATTTATGGTTTGTTTCTAATATTATTGCCCGTATAATATTAATGCCTGTCTAATTTAATTATCCGCCCGCTGAGGGAATGTTTTATTAAATGTTTTTATGTGTACAATTAGATTTTTACAAGGCATTTGTGTGTCTATCCGGCGGTTTGCGCAGGTAAGAACTGTGGTTGCAGTCGAGTAAGATTTACTATTGGCCCACACTAACTTTCCTTCCCTCCATCTGAATGAATGAATGAATGAAAAACTTATATAGCGCGGCACATGCGAACTGAATCGCCTCTGGGCGCTTGTTGTTTGTGTCTCATGCCTTTCAGAAAAGCAGGGTTTTGATCTGCCTTCTGAAAGACAGGTGGTCTTGCTCCAACCGAATGCTGGTTGGTAAAGCATTCCAAAGCCTGGGGCCCTGGAAAGCAAACCTTCTTTCTCCTTTGGACTTGCATTTGGTTTTAGGAACCTTGACCAGATTTTGGTCGGTGGATCGCAGCATGCGATTGCAATTGTGCGGTTTGATCTTGTCGCATAGATATCTAGGAGCCTTCCCTTGGATGCACTTATGTGTCAGGCAGAGTGCTTTGAATGCAATTCTGTCTTTCACTGGCAGCCAGTGAAGGGATCTCAGTGAAGGTGAGATTGATTCCCAAGATTTTTTCCCAGTCACCAGTCTAGCGGCCGTATTCTGTACGACTTGAAGACGAGCGATTTGGTACTTGGGTAGCCCGAGGTAAAGGGCATTTGCATAGTCCAGTCTGGAATTCACGATAGTTCCCACCACGACTGCTACGTCTTCTTTGGGGATAAATGGAATTAGTCTGCGTAGAAGGCGCATCAAATGGTGCGCCCCGCTGACTACTGACCCTATTTGTGCGTCCATTGTCATGAAGGTGTCAAACGTGACTCCCAGACTTTTGACTTTGGAGCTAGGGGCGATGATTTGTCCCAGAATGGGAGATGGTGTCCAGTTTGTTGTCGGTGGTTTCTTCCGACTGGCATCGAAGATAAAGAGTTCTGTTTTAGCACTATTGAGTTTGAGATAACTCTTAGTCATCCAGTTTTCTATTGAAGAGAGACATTTCTCTAATCTGAGATGATGATCCTTTTTATGGCAGATGCGAAAATACAACTGCGTGTCGTCTGCATAAGAGTGATAAAGTAGTTCATGGCTACTGATAATATCAAAGAGAGGACGAAGATAGATATTAAACAGCACTGGTGATAGGGGGGATCCTTGGGGGACCCCACATGGCACCGTGCGTTTTTCTGACGTGAAGGATCCCAGTTTCACTGTTTGTGATCGGTTTCCAAGAAAAGAGGAGAACCATGGTAAGGTATCTTCTGAGACTCCGGCGACTTCTAAGTATAAATCACGTGAAATTTTGTGACCAGGCACGCCTGCTTGAAGACGTTAATTTTACGAAACGTACGTCGCGACGCTGCCTGGTCACGTGTACTCCCTACGTCACATCCGGCAATCTGGCTTGAGCTTCCGACTGGTGAAACGCACGCCGTCGAGGAAGTGGTTGAACCACAAATGCTTTTCCTTACGAGTCTGCAACCTCTGCAATGGAGGTCTTGAGCCAATACCCACATCTCCCGTTTATGGCCAAGTGTGCAGGCACGCTCCTGCTAAGCGCATGAGATCTTTTTCTAATCAAAAAGATCCATTGAGTCTGCTAAGCACATTCCCCTTCTGTGCACTTTGGGTGTCTTATCCTTGCGTATGGTGAAGGAACAAGTTTGCACTGTCTGGACAATAATCCTTTTACAGCAAGATTTTGTTTTTTGTTGGTGGATGGATTTTGGAAATTAATCACATTTTTTTTTTTTTTTTTCCAATTGGGACAATTTTTTATCTTTTTTGCTTTGTATATTTTTCTTTAGAAAGAGTCAAACACTTTCTTTATGGACTTATATTATGTGTGCAATACTTTTTGGTGATTTATTTTAAAGATTTATTACCACTAATTGTATATCACTGGTTTATCCACTTTTATGATTTGTATTTTTCTCACTTTAGTATATTTAATATTTATGAGTGTTTTTTATAATCACTTTCTAGCGCCCTCCCTTTTCACCTATCACTTCGTAGTAAGAATTCAATTTTTTACTATTAGAGGAGCAGCTTAATAATTTAATTGAATTAATCACTTTTAGATAATTGGCGCGGATTTATTCTTTTTAAATCAAATGCTATTGCAGTTGCCTGAATCCACCTGTCATGCCCATGTCTATAATCCAAGCAATGAGATCTCTCTTGAAGTCCAGGCCAGGCTGGGAAGATAGCTTCTGTGTAGCAGAACCCCAAATATATATGGCAGGCTCGTTAT
Organism: Rana temporaria; assembly: GCF_905171775.1. NCBI lineage: Eukaryota > Metazoa > Chordata > Amphibia > Anura > Ranidae > Rana > Rana temporaria. The sequence continues at coordinate 128,270,292 of NC_053498.1, forward strand.
TGGGGTCCCGAGGAGCCCTTAACATGATCTCTGACTATTCTGGTGCCATAAGCTCCCACATGGAGCCAAAATATAGAGCAGGAATACTGGACCAGTATAATTTGATGGGATCATGTTCTCACCATATTTCTAGTTTGTGATGTTTCAGATTTATAGAAGATCGATGGCAAAAGATGACCAGATGGACTATTGAGTATGTTTGTTTCTTTTCTTGTTTTCCGCACACGGGTCTCCTGGATCTACACTTTAACTTACTAAACCCAGGACCCTGCATTCACTATATCTGGTCTCCCACAGTACACAGAAAATGGAAAAGCAATTATTTTAGTAAATATAAACTGCTAAATAACTTTTCCCAGCAGCAGTATAGCAGTCTTGTGACTTCTATCAGTGTCCAACCAAGCACTGGTTAAAGCTTGTAGGAAGAGTTTTCATTCTGCTCTGACTGTCCTATGAGAATGCAGGACCCCTGACCTTCTGTCTGGACAGTGCTGATTGTCCCTGTGCTGATCACATGCACCCCCACCCTTAAAAAAAAAACTCTACAAATGCTCAGTTTGGTGTGTATTGCTATAGAGTGCCCCAATGCTCTGTTCTATCAACAGATGGATTGAGACTGTAAAACTAGGGGAGGATCAGAGAAGACAGGATCAAACAGCCTTTTTACACAATGCAGACGATTAACCCCTTAGGTTCCATAGTGAGTATAACAAGCATGCTTTACTGTATATACAGACTGATTTTACTGTTGTGGGTTTAAAGGGGTTGTAAAGGAAATTTTTTTTTTCATAATAAGCATCCTTTACCTGCAAACATTCCTCTTTTCACTTCCTCATTGTTCGTTTTTGCTCAGAAGTTGCTCTATTTCTTCTCTGTTCTGTTCACTTCCTGCTTGTCTGATTTTACTGACCACCGTGATGGGAGGCTTTACTGCGGTGGTCAGTAACGTGCTCGCCCCCTCCTGGGAACTACATCTGTGCGGCAGGACGCTCTCTACGTGTTAGAGACTTCAAGGAGGTGTGAATTACTGGGCGTGCCGCAATGCATACTGGGAAATGTAGTTCTTACATGAACGAGCGATGCAAACCAGGAAGTGAATGAAAGAACAGAAACTAGAACGCCGGAGGTGATATAGATGAAGGAATTTAATAGGTATTTACTTGTTTTTTAACAGAATCATTACACTATTCTGTCTGTCTACCTTGCAGACATTAATTTTAGGCAAAAAAAAAAATTCCTTTAGTGACCCTTTAATAAAACTTTAAGCATTCTGGAAGAAGATGGCCATCAACTGAGGAATAGCAGCAATCTGGATATGGGTTCATGGGATTAATATGGGGTATTCAATTTGTTGACCTCTCATTGGAAAAAGCTAGTTGCCTGGCTGTCAGGGAGTTTTCAGTAGAATGTGAATAGTATGGGGACCTCACACTTTTTTTCATTGGCTGTAATTTCTGGTTTTTAGTGCTACTTCCTGTGTAGCGATCTACACATTTGCTGACAAGACCTCTCCTGTCTCAGGGGTTCCTCTGATGTTCCTGGCGCTCAATATCATGATCCCGATGAGACTTGTCGAAGCTCTATGCTGTCCTGTCCTCCCAACGTAGATTCTTAGTTGTGACACCAAGATTAAGTGTCCCATTGCCGGCGCTGCTCACATTTCCTTTACACAGATCCATCAAGCATTATTAGGAAACGTGTTCATATTACTTAAGCATTTATGAATCTTTTCAATGCTACATTTACCTTATTAAATATTTTACGGCTGTTGGCGTTCATTGCGGCTCTTACATTGCTAAGAGCTCCAATCTGTCCAGCGTACATTAGTCAGCTGTCGTCCATTGATATATAAGCGATTGTTCTCCAACATGTGATTCCTTAGTTTGACCTCTGGCTATGGATTATTGGTCAGTGGGTCAACCCCCACTACCAAGACTTATAGCAGCAACCTAATGCTGCTATGGCTATTGTTATGCCACTGATTCTCAAAATGTTCTGAACCCAGTTACTGCTCCATGGAATAGAGGTGATCCCAGCTGAGGGGGTTCCTTGACTCTCAAGTTCTTGTGCCTACAGCCTGCAGAGAGGGAAATTCAGTCCCACCGGTTGGCCCTTGAGATTTGCTTCTAGAAACGCACATTAGTGGACATGAAGCAAACACAGGAGAATCAACAGATGGAAAACTTGAACAGAAAGAAGCCAAGTGTGGCCCTTCCAGCTCTGCGCCAATACAGATGCCCAGACTGCCTTACAGACACCAAACTGTGGGGGTTATTTACGAAAGGCAAATCCACTTTGCACTACAAGTCCAAACTACAAGTACAAAGTCCTCTCGAAATTGCACTTGGAAGTGCAGTCGCTGTAGATCTGAGGGGGACATGCAAGGAAAATAAAAAACAACATTTTAGCTTGCACATGATTGGATAATAAAATCAGCAGAGCTTCCCCTCATTTCAGAGCTTCCCCTCAGATTTACAGCGACTGCACTTTCAAGTGCACTTTTAGTGCAATTTCAAGTGCACTCGTACATAATATAACTGGGTACTGACATTTATAGGTAAAGTTGATCCGGGGTAAATCCGATTGCCTCTCAGGGGATCAGGAAGGAATTTTTTCTCCTGCTGTAGCAAATTGGATCATGCTCTGCTGGGGTTTTTTGCCCTCCTCTGGATCAACTGTGGGTATAGAATTGGGTATATGGGATTGTACGATATGTTTTATTTTTATTTTTTATGGTTGAACTAGATGGACTTGTGTCTTTTTTCAACCTAACTATGTAACTTTGCACTTGTAGTGCAAAGTGGATTTGCCTTTCGTAAATAACCCCGTGTTCTAAAATGTCTAATTTCTGTTTCTGAACATTGGAGCATCTAAACCCCAAATCTTGTCATCTCTGTATGGAGCAAATAATGTGATAAAATCAATGTAATGATAATAAATGGTGTTGCCCACACAGATAACACTTCCTTCTTCCTGCTCTGTAGTGAATGAATGAAAATATTTGTGAATTGATACAAATCAATTCATTCGATTGCTCAAAAGTGCATAAACTGGAGCAGAAAAGTGAAGGCCCAAGCTAATTTTGCAACTTCCATCAACCTGTTTCTACACTTTGAGAACAAGTATTGTTATGTGAAGAGACTAAAGCCAGCCATAGATGGATTGAATCTAGGCCGGTTTAGCAGGGACTGACTTCGATTCGATCCATCTATGGGCAAGCTGATTGTACTCAAGTCAATCCATCAATTCACTGTTCTCCCAGCAAGGATGGCTCCCCGCACACATCCGCCATACCCCCCCCTCAGTGAGAACACAATAGCGCAGGTGGGATTCCCCCATTAACACTGACTGTGTTGATGGGAGAATTGAGCAATGCTCTTTTCCTTTCTATGGCCGGCTTAAAACGTCAGGCATTTCCTTATGGGCATCCATCTACTCAGGCAAGGCTATATCAGATAATGTCTAGAATGGATCTACATAAACTCCCTCCCTCACCTTTTTTTTTTCTTTCTTTCCCTCTGCTCCTGGCCTTATTTCATTCCTTAGGTCAGAGCCCTCCATATGCCTTCCTTCTGTTTTTCAGCCCTACAGGGGTTTTCCTCGGGCATAACATTTCAGAAATTTGAATAATTTCACTGACTATTGCATACCATTTTTATTGATTTTAAAAGACATAACATACAACACGTAAATGACTCAGCACACCACCAAGTCAAACAATTCGGCCAACATGGCCGGCAGAAACATAAATACAAACACACGCCATCGTTTTACAGCAACTGAACCAAACAGAAAATCAAAGAAATAAAAGAATACAAAGAAATTAAAAATAACGGAAAATTAAAGAAAACCCCCACCCCCCCTTACTCAGTTTCCCACCCCCTCATCCAAACATTGCGGATCCAGATGGGCAAATAGCCTCCTCCACTTCACATATCGATTCCAGAATAAGGGTCTGGATCCACCCCCATATGAAAATACCATACACATTTACAGGACCAGTCCAACCACCCTATTTCAGAAAGTTCCTAACCCACAGTTAAATCTGAATCATACCAGACCCTCCATACTTTCTCAAATTTTATCTTGCAACCTCTAGATAAATATGTTGCCTTATAGAACGGTATCATTACGTTTATCAACCCCTTCCAGAACGCTAACTCCGGGGCCCCAGATTTTTTCCAAAGAAGCAGGATAGCCTTCCTCCCATAAAATAACAAGATGTTAAGTAATGTCCTATGAGCCTGTGATGGAACCACCTCCTCCACCAAACCCAGGAGGCATACACTGATTGTCAATGGAATCGGAACCTGGAGGACCTCAGCTATACAGGAGGTGCCCCTGTCCAGTACAACTGAATTTGGGGACAGCTCCAAAAGATATGATGTGTGTCAGCTGGTGCAAATGAGCATCGCCAACACTCCGGAGGAACAGAGGGATAGATCAAAGCCAACCTAGCAGGAGTATAGTACACTCTATGTAGGAATTTAAACTGGAACAGTCTGTCCCTGGCTGCCACTAGATGTTGAAATGGGCGATCCCACATATCATCCCAATCCTCCCCCTGTATCTCCGGTACCTCAGCCTCCCAGCGCTTTCTACATTTAAGCATTGCCTTGGGGCTAGTTTTAAACAACTCTTTATACGTCACTGACAAGGTTTTGGCCAGCTCCTCCGTCAACACTCCCAGTCTTAAATTGGGTTTGGAATGCATGTCTCAATTGGAGATAACAAATATTGAGAATTTGGAAGGTCACGCTTAGTCTTGAGTTGGTCAAATGTCAACAGTACTCCGTCTCGCATAATGTCTTTGAGCAGTTTAACACCCTTACTCACCCACCCCATGGGATCCTCAAACGCATAAAACTGTTGGAGTTTCGGATTCATCCAAAGGGGGGCGCATACCATCGCTCTTAAGCCCTGTACACATGCTCTGTTTTCTCAGCGGTAAAAAGTTCGCCGAGAAAACCAAGGGGAATGCCGAGAACCCGGCAGGAAAACTGCCATGGAGCTTTGGCCGGGAATCCCGGCCGTGTATATGCTCGATCGGCAAGCTCTCTTGGCAGTTTTCCTGGCAGGAAAACCGGTCGCGTGTACAGGGCTTAAGTCTCGTACACACGACCGGTTTTCCCGGCAGGAAAACTGGCAGGAGAGCTTTTGGCCGGGAAAACCGGACGTGTGTATGCTTCCTCGCAGTTTTCCCGTCAGGAAAACATCTGGGAGTCCCAGCGGGAAAATAGAGAACCTGCTCTCTATTTTCCCGTCGGGATTCCCAGCGTTTTTTTTCCTGCCAGATCTACTACTTAGGCTGGGTTCACACTACGGTTTTCCCGTCCGTCAGCCGCATACGATTTCAGTATTGAAAACGTACGGGCCCGGACGGGAAAACGTAGAGATAGACAATGCATTGCAAATCGTATGCACTCGGATGCATCCGGGTGCGTACGATTTGCTGGCAAAACGTTTTTTAAACGTACGCAAAACCGTGTTCAACCACGGTTTTGCGGTCGTTTTTAAAACAGTATGGCAACCGCATACGTTTTCCTTTAACATTAATGTTAATGGAAAACGCACATATGTGCGGTGCCATACGTTCCCGTCCGTTTCAGCCGCATACGTTTTTTCATATAAATCGTATGCGGCTGACGGACGGGAAAACCGTAGTGTGAACCCAGCCTTACCTATGGGAAACACTGCAAGGCATTGGCGATGAAGCATACACACAGCCGGAATTCCTGGCCAAAGCTCCATGGCAGTTTTCCTGCCGGGTTCTCGGCTTTCCACTCAGACTTTTTACCGGCGAGAAAACCGAGCATGTGTACAGGGCTTTAAGTTGCTTTTTACTATTATGCTGACCAGTTGACTTATGTAACTTGAGCTGTACCTTATGCCTTTTGAAACATTGTTCAAAGCTGTGTCTGTTTTTTTTTAAATTATGGTTTTTGTTCTGATGGAACCTTCATTTAAATAAAGAATGTTCAAAAACAAAAAAAAAATTGTGTTACTAAAACCACAACAGTAAAATCCGTCTGTATATGCAGTAAGCCCTGGTTCACACAGGTGCGTTTTGACATGAGATTTGACATATCAAATTGTATGTCAAATCTGCGGCATTAATGGCACCGTTCTAATCGGTGCGGCGCCGCATCTGTGGCGGTGCACCGATTTCAAAAAGTAATTTCTGTAGTACTGTTTGCGATTGCGGGCCGCGACTTACATCGACATCTGTGCAGAAACCCGCACAGATGTCTCTGTAATCACGGCCGAAATCTGGACTGACAAGCGGTAGTGAAATCGAGCGAGTTCAACTGAACTCACACAGCTTCATTCCCGCAGCGCAGTGTGTACCTGGGCTAAAGCATGCTTGGTATACTCACTGTGGAACCTAAGGGGTTAGTTCTGCGCATTGTATAAAAAGGTTGTTTGATCCTGTCTTTTCTGATCTTCCACTGACTCCTAATAATTTCCTGATACTACAGTCTATGGCGTCAGACTTTGCAATTAAAAGTATTCAGATCGCCAAAATCGACGATTCTGAATACTGTCATTCTTTTCAAATCGGCGCCATTGGCAGGCGAGTAAGCCGGAAGTGAGATTGTGACATCGCTTCCAGGACTTTACATTGGAGGTGCGATCAAAGCCGAATTTCAGCTTTGTTTGAGTCTCAACCAAGGCGGCGGATGCACTGGCTGGTGGCTTAGGTCTCCCGGTGGGACGGGAGGCCCGGGAACAGTGGCGGAGTGTGGCGGGAGGGAGGGGGGACATAAGGTAATTGAAGAAGGAAATTGAATAATGTATGGCCAGTTTAATAATGGTTCTGGACACAGCTGTACACCCGGATTGGTAAAGGGGTGACTTATCTGTGGATGGTCATATTGATGGGGGGTGGTCACGCTGTTGCATGGTTGTATTGTTGGGGGGTGGTCACGCTGTTGTTGAATGGTTGTATTGTTGGGGGGTGGTCACGCTGTTGTTGGATGGTCATATTGTTGGGGGGTGGTCACACTGTTGCTGGATGGTTGTATTGTTGGGGGGTGGTCACACTGTTGCTGGATGGTTGTTTTTTGGGGGATGTTCAAACTGTTGTTGGATGGTCATATTGATGGGGGGTGGTCACACTGTTGTTGGATGGTCATATTGATGGGGGGTGGTCACACTGTTGCTGTATTGTTGGGGGATGGTCACACTGTTGCTGGATGGCTGTATTGTTGGGGGATGGTCACACTGTTGCTGGATGGTCATATTGTTGGGGGGTGGTCACACTGTTGCTGGATGGTCATATTGTTGGGGGGTGGTCACACTGTTGCTGGATAGTTGTATTGTTGGAGGGTGGTCACACTGTTGCTGGATGGTCATATTGTTGGGGTGGTCACACTGTTGCTGGATGGTCATATTGTTGGGGGGTGGTCACACTGTTGCTGGATGGTCATATTGTTGGGGGGTGGTAACACTGTTGCTGGATGGTCATATTGTTGGGGGGTGGTCACACTGTAGCTGGATGGTCATATTGTTGGGGGGTGGTCACACTGTTGCTGGATGGTCATATTGTTGGGGGGTGGTAACACTGTTGCTGGATGGTCATATTGTTGGGGGGTGGTCACACTGTTGCTGGATGGTCATATTGTTGGGGGGTGGTAACACTGTTGCTGGATGGTCATATTGTTGGGGGGTGGTCACACTGTTGCTGGATGGTCATATTGTTGGGGGGTGGTAACACTGTTGCTGGATGGTCATATTGTTGGGGGGTGGTTACACTGTTGCTGGATGGTCATATTGTTGGGGGGTGGTAACACTGTTGCTGGATGGTCATATTGTTGGGGGGTGGTTACACTGTTGCTGGATGGTCATATTGTTGGGGGGTGGTTACACTGTTGCTGGATGGTTGTATTGTTGGGGGGTGGTTACACTGTTGCTGGATGGTCGTATTGTTGGGGGGGGGGTCACACTGTTGCTGGATGGTTGTATTGTTGGGGGGTGGTCACACTGTTGCTGGATGGTTGTATTGTTGGGGGGTGGTCACACTGTTGCTGGATGGTTGTATTGTTGGGGGGTGTCTCTAGGGACATTCTTTCACATGTTGTGATATCATATAAAATAACATGGAGCAGAAGTTGGTCTGTGGGTGCCATCAGACTCTCCGCCATCATCTTTGTGCCATGTCTGTCCCCAGGCCTGACCTATTCAGTATTACTGCTTTGGTTGTAGTCAGACTGGAAATTGCTCCATTTCACTGCCCACTAAACAAAGCTAAATGTTTTCTAAAGCCCTGTGTGTTCTGTCAGCATAGAGGACACGTAACAGAACTGTTATTTTAGATCATTTATTACTTTGTACATTAGAAAATTCTATTAGAGTAAATTGTGGTGTTGGTAAATTGGTGTTTGCGTCAGTAGTATGTTATTGTGGAAGGCCGGCCTCCCCTCAATTATAGCATAACATTTGGTAATATTAGGTTTAGCTGGCTCCTGCCGGAGCGTTCTGTGGAATAATGTACAAGTTGGCACCTTCTAGTGGGTACAGCACCACGTGTTCTCCATAGCAGCACTGTGAACAGAGGAGATGCAGTCCTTTCTTGCTGTACATACGGATTCTCATTGGATTACTGCCGGTGTTCCTTGTATGCATTCTTTGGGGTCCCTTGTATATCACCCCACACATAAGATCAAATCAAGGAAATTGCAAAACACAACAGTAAATCAGAATTTTTTCCAACGATGCGCTATTCCACGGACTACAGTTATAATGACACATTGCATGCTATATAAACTATATATGCTGTGCTAAACCATACACCCCCCCAAATTGCTATACTTTGTATGCTGGGTTATACAATCAGATGGCTACACTCTCTGCTGTGCTGTACAGTACATTTTCTAGACTGCTGCACTATGCGCACTGTGTTATACATTATATTCCATATGGTGCTGCGCTATGTACACTGTGTTATACATTACATTCACATGACTGCTGCATTCTTTACACTGTCCTATACATTTCATTCCCTGGACTGCTGTATTATGTAACTTGTGTTATATATTACATTCCCCAGATTGCTGCATTATTTACACTGTTATTCATGACATTTCCCAGTCTGCTGCACCCTGCACACTGTGCTATACAGTACTTCCCCAGACTACTGCATTATGTACACTGTGCTGTCCATTAAATTTCCCAAATTGCTGCATGATGTACACCAGGGGTTGACAAATTTGCTTGGAATCTAGGAGCCGGCTAAAAAAGTTAGGAGCCAGAAAACGTGCCCCGTCCCGACGAGCTTGCGCGCAGAAGCGAACACGTACGTGAGCAGCGACCACATATGTAAATGGTGTTCAAACCACACATGTGAGGTATCGCCGCGATTGGTAGAGCGAGAGCAATAATTCTAGCACTAGACCTCTTCTGTAACTCAAAACATGCAACCTGTAGAGTTTTTTAAACGTCGCCTATGGAGATTTTAAAGGGTAAAAGTTTGACGCCATTCCACGAGCGGACGTAATTTTGAAGCGTGACATGTTGGGTATCAATTTACTTGGCGTAACATTATCTTTCATAATATAAAAAAAAATGGGGATAATTTTACTGTTGTCTTATTTTTTAATTAAAAAAAGTGTAATTTTTTCCCAAAAAAAGTGCGCTTGCAAGACCGCTGCGCAAATACGGCGTGACAGAAAGTATTGCAACGATCGCCATTTTATTCTCTAGGGTGTTGGGATAAAAAATATATATAATGTTTGGGGGTTCTAATTAGAGGGAAGAAGATGGCAGTGAAAATAGTGAAAAATTACATTAGAATTGCTGTTTAACTTGTAATGCTTAACTTGTAATACCAACGGCCACCACCGGATGGCGCCAGCTTACACATCTGGGGGTAATAACTTGTAATACCAACGGCTCACCACCAGATGGCGCCAGCCCCCTTCCAAGCCAAGTCGCCAGGACCCTATTTCTAGTCGCCATGGCGACCTGGCGCCCGGGATTTGTCGAGCCCTGATGTACACTGTGCTATTACATTTGCAGACTGCTGCAACCTGTACACTGTGCTATGCAGTACATTCCAGAGTCTGCTGCTTTATGTACACTGTGAAATGCATTATAATCCCTGGACTGCTGCACCATGAACGTTGTGCTATACATTACAATCCTAAGACTGTAGATCTTTTATTTCTCGTCCTGTTGAATGAATAGACACACTTTTGCAATTTTATTTTATTTTTTTACGAACAGAACTTGTGGATTTGGGACATTCTTTATATGATGGTGTGACATTGTTCCCGCACATAGTTCACACTATGTGCTTCTCTGCTCTGTGAATGTGCAGACGGCAGACGCAATCCCAGGACGGTGATTGAGAGCGGGAAAAGCTGGGTCAGCAGCACGCTAGACAGTCATTTGGTGTAAAAACCTGTCTGTGCGCTTTTTAGCACTTTGTAACAGCTGCACGAGGCTGGATCTTGTCTGCGATTCGGGAGCAGACATTCCCCGTCTGCTCTGCGTCCCCCCACCGACTCGTCATACTCCTCTGCCGCAGAAGGCGGACGCTGCATTGTACACAGATGTCATCGTTTCCCCCAAATACAGATAACATCCCCATTAATGACACTGTTTATGCAGAAAGCCACATTACGCCTCTCATTAGCGGGCAGAACGGTGTCATTATTATTTATCTGTGGATGGAGTTTCATTATTTAAAAGTTCCTCCGCTTTAGAGTCTCGCCAAGAGCTGTCTGAAACGGCAACGCTTTAAAAGCCGCTCATCTTCCCAGCATGCTTTGTGACTGAACATTCTGCTTGTGGTTACAATTCATGATAGATGTGTGTGCCGATTATCCTACTGCGGTGGGGTCCCGATTTGACCCTCTCTGCATGGAGTTTGCATGTTCTCCCTGTGATTGCACATTTCCTCTCACACTCCAAATATACAAGAATAGGTTACTTGGCTCCTATCATTATGAGGTCTGGGGTTCGATATAAGATGGTGGTGGCTCATTAGGTGGAATGCTCCTCTGATATATTGGGACTAGACTTATATGATGACCTAGAGACACATGATGTACAGGTTTCCTCCATTTCACCTGTGGCGCACCCCCTAAGGAACAGCAGATGAACTGGATCCCCCACTCCTACACAGCCAGGCACAGCGGATTTTCACAGGCACGCCAGAGACAGAAAACGGTCCGTAACTTTGTTTTTGTTATTTACTAGGATAGGGATGGGAGGTTATGGGATGCCCACTTTAACTTCAGCAAACTTCAGGGATATTCTTCCTATATACAGTCTCTATATACATCTCCAACTTCTTCCTCCAGCACTCATCTGCTTGATCCAGCTATGTCACTCTGTGTTAATTTGACAGTCTCTGTATACGGCCTACTACAGGCAGGGACTTGCAGCCCCTATGAGTGTAGCACAGTAGAGTGACACAGCTTGTACTTTCACATTACTTCCTCCCTGTGGTCACTGATCCCTGACCCTTTACTAGTCCTTCAGGCTAACTCCTCTACAGCAGTCTTCCATGCTGGCTCTCACCAGCCCACCTATCTGACTCTCACCAGCCCACCTATCTGACTCTCACCAGCCCACCTGTCTGACTCTCACCAGCCCAACTGTCTGACTCTCACCAGCTCCCCCCAGCTGACTCTCACCAGCCCACCTATCTGACTCTCACCAGCCCACCTATCTGACTCTCACCAGCCCACCTGTCTGACTCTCACCAGCCCAACTGTCTGACTCTCACCAGCTCCCCCCAGCTGACTCTCACCAGCCCACCTGTCTGACTCTCACCAGCCCAACTGTCTGACTCTCACCAGCTCCCCCCAGCTGACTCTCACCAGCCCACCTATCTGACTCTCACCAGCCAACCTATCTGACTCTCACCAGCCCACCTGTCTGACTCTCACCAGCCCAACTGTCTGACTCTCACCAGCTCCCCCCAGCTGACTCTCACCAGCCCACCTATCTGACTCTCACCAGCCCACCTATCTGACTCTCACCAGCCCACCTGTCTGACTCTCACCAGCCCAACTGTCTGACTCTCACCAGCTCCCCCCAGCTGACTCTCACCAGCTCCCCCCAGCTGACTCTCACCAGCCCACCTATCTGACTCTCACCAGCCAGGCCCCCCTCCCCCTCTGACCGGCTGACTGTTACTAGCCCCCCCCCCCTGGCTGACTCACCAGACACCCCCCCCCCCCCCCTCGGCTGACTCACCAGACTCCCCCCCGGCTGACTCTCACAAACACCCCCCCCCGGCTGACTCTCACAAACACCCCCCCCCCCCCCCCCGCTGACTCTCGCCAGCCCACCTGGCTGACTCTCAGAAGATCTCCAAGGGAAGGGTTACAAACTTAAGGTTTGTACACACTAATAAAATCGGGCACTTTTTTGTCCCTGGAACAATTGTATGATTTTCTGTACACAACTTTCGACGGCCGATTCCAACCTTCTGAACAAATATTTTTCGAAGGGACAAACTTCAAAATTTGTCTCGTACGGGAACAGAATGAGCAATTTTTGTTTAATGTGTACCGTTTTCGTACAATTAAGGAAAGAAATCAGGAAAGAAAGACTGTGTATGATTATAAACAATAAACAACAAATAAAAGCCTTTGTCATACAAGACTTTTTTTACATGATTTTCTTCCTCACTTGGGACAACAAAAAATCGGGTTATTATTCACCTGATTTCCTTATAGTGTGTACCCCACATTAAGCACACCGCTGTCTTCAGGAAGAACTGGCTACATGTGGCAGTCTTCCCCATTGTAAGCAGTGCTGATCTGCTCACTCTGTCCTCTCTTGCTCCTGTGTCTTCAGGAAGGGCTTCCTCCATGTGTTGTGGCAGGATCCTTCCAGCTCCTCATGCCTCTTTATGAGGTAAGCCCTGCCCCCTGTCAGTCCTTTACTATGGATTGGCTGAGGCCTCATAAATATTCTAAACAGCTCCTGCTAACTTCCTGCCCACTAGCTCTAGAAAATTCTCCAATGTCTCAGAAGCAGGGTGGCACCAGAAGAGCTGTTAGGATGAGTCACCCAGCCCTCAGTCACTGAACCCTGACTCAGACTCAACAGCTTAGGCTTAGCCCTGAGCTAAGTTTTTCCTACACTAATGCTGGCCATACACTATATGAAAATTCGGCCGAAATTTGGTCGTTCAGACAGTTCTTTCGTTTTTCGGCCAATTAATGGGCACAAAATCGATAATCGTTGGGACGTTTTTGAGCCGAAAAAACGAACGACACATTTGGAAATTTTCTGCAGAACGAACGATAAATCAGAAGGTTAATGCGTTTCCCGTCCGAACTTTCTGCACTAGGTATATGTAAAAAACGAACCAATTTTTTATTTATTTATATCCACTGAACGATTTATCGGTCATTACATGATGGCACTAGCGTTTGCGCTCACGACCGAACGTTCGTTTTTTGAAAGTTTGTTCGGACGATTTTTCGTGGACAACACGAGAGGGTGCTACACACCTCTTCTGTGCTGAAGAGGTTAAAGAATGGTGGCACATACCATGTATTTATTTTTACGTCTCTGCTGTTCATAGCTCAGCTCTCTGTTTAATGCAAAGTGGTTGATTCTTGACTGATGGTAATCAAGTGCTGATTGCTCAGCTTGCAGGGGAACCTGGGCCAGGCTGGAAAGAGAAGGAATGTCAGGGAATTGTATAATGCAAATCCCAGAGGACCGCGTCTCCCAGCTGGCATTGCTGCGCTCCTTCACAGTGGCACCCCAATCTCCAGTGCCAGGCTGCTTCTTATATCCAGGTGGTCGGGAGCTGGCATGCTACTGAAAAAATGACTGCTTTCTGTTTTATCTGAAAGAAAAATCTGCAGCTAATTGTTTGCCATTCCCAACTTCCAGGCAGTATACCCATAATTCCTCTTCTCGAAGAACAGAGCCCCTGTTTGAGACCAAGCTCCTGTCCCTCATAATTGTCCTTTTTTTTTATTTATTTTTTAGGGTTGACACACAGAGCTGATTATTGGGGTTTATCTTTCCAGAAAATGGGGTGCAGTATTGCAATTTCTGCATAACTCGGTTCTCCCTTTTCCCATTTTTATAAAGTTTTATGGGCAGCAGGGGGGTCGGCAACCCGTCGAGCGCGTTTTACCCATTAATCGCAGGCAGGTGACGGGAAGATCACATCACTTTCTTGCTGACCCCTGGTACCTGGACTGGAGTGGGGGCAGCCTTTACTGGAACTGATCTGTATTTGCCTCCTGTAGTAGCTGAAAGCCAGCTTCTCCTCCTCCTCTTTCTCTCCAGCATTTAGCTACTTCAGGAGGATAATACAGAGGATCGGCTCCTGCAAATGCCACCCCTCCTGTTCAGGTTCCCCTTCCTTCTGCTGCCCAAGCCCCCTGTGTGCTTCCCTGGCCCCCCTCCGCCTTTCAGCACTGCTGACTTCCCCTCCTCTCTCTTCCACCAGGGAAAGATTTCAAGATGGAGAGCGGAGAAAGGGTCTGGTAAATTTGTCATTTACCTGCCCCTTCCTTTTCTGAAAAAACACAGTAAGAGTAAGTGATTGGTACCGTTCACTCATTGTGTTTGTTTATAACTGAAGCACAGTAAATTGTTTACCATGCTTCAGTTTGTGAATGAACAGGGGGCCTTCACAGAGCAATTCCTGTTAATTCTGTGCAGCTGAGGCTGCAGAGTTGGAGATTGAGGACTGTCCCCACATCTCCTTTCTTTGTCTCAAATTGAACCCCTGTTTTTTCAGCAATGCCCCCCAGCAGGGCTACTAAAAAATAAATATTCAAACAAAACATAAATTAAAAACTGTCATACTGACACCAACCTTTGCCCTACTGAAACCATCCACAGCTCTACTGACTTACACATCCATTGCCCAACTTACACCAACCTCTGCCCTATTGACATGCCCACTGCTCTACTGACCACCCACTGTTCTATTGACACTGTGAACTTTTAAGGTAGGCCAAGTTTATATTTTTACAGTGACAGTTGTTATAGTTTTCATTACTATTCATTTAGGCCCTGCTAGTTAATTTCTTAAAAAAAGATAAGAAAAAAAAGGGCACCGTATCCTGGTGATCTTTGATCTCAAATGTTGTTCAGGTGGATCTACACTTCTCAAAGGTTGCCTACCCCCGCTCTATAGTGTCTACTTGTCTTAATCCAGAGCACTTCTGACAGGTTTACCTGACACCAAGAGAGAAAAAAGGAATGGGGAGAGGGTGAAGAGCTCCAGCACACAGCATGTGAATGACAGCCTCAGCTTGATTCCTGTGTACTGTGTGAAGTGGGGACGTGTCTCTTCCCTCCAATCAGCTCTCATGCCGCGTACACGCTGGACTTCACATAGTTTTTCGGCTTCTGGAAAAAAAATGTCGTTTTTTGGGTTGTAAAAAATTATTGCACATGCTCAGAAGCAAGTTATGAGACGGGAGCGCTCGTTCAGGTAAAACTACCGTTCATAATGGAGTAAGCACATTCATCACGCTGTAACAGACAGAAAAGCGCGAATCGTCTTTTACTAACACGGAATCAGCTAAAGCAGCCCAAAGGCAAATAGAACTTCTCCTTTAGAGTGCCGTCGTACGTGTTGTACGTCAGCGCGCTTTGTTCATCATTTTTTAAAAACGATGGTGTGTGGGCCAACTTCCAACTTCATTTTAATGATGAAGTAGGAAAAACTTTGCTTTTTGGACATGCTGAAAAACTATGTTTTTTTCATGGCGAAAAATGATCGTGTGTACGCGGCCTCAGAGTTCTCCTCACTGAGCTCTGCAGAGAGTAACTTCAGCTCCCTGCCCCCTGCTTTCTCACAGCTTAGACAAGCTTGATAAATTCAGCACTTTGAACAGATGTAGAGAAGAGAAGACTGCAGATAGACAGGTACAACTTATGTAGGAGGGTTTGTTTCACCTCTGTATTACCTGAAGCCAGTCACTTCACTGGGTATATGTAAGGCTTTACAACCACTTTAATATTTGCTGATGAGATGGCAATCATAGAACCAGAGACACGTTAGATTTGGGACAAAACAGGTAAATTTGATGATCCTTATGAACGCGTTTTTGTTTTCCTCTATTAAGTTATGAAATAAAATAAAAAGGTCCCTTTCCCGTGGGCTGTGGGAGATTGTTGTTAGAACCTGGTAGATCTTTCTCCTGACCTGGGTGACCCATGGGCAAATCCTGGCATTCCACCAGTGCCAATGGCAGTCTGGGGGGGGCGATGGGAACTGCACTGTATATTTGTGGTCAGGAAGCTCACAGGGAGCCATGTTTAATTATTTACAATAGAACGTGTACACGACTTACAGCCAAACCGACCCCGGGAATTATATGAATATTTTATTTCCATCTACAGAGACTCTTTGATCCAACATCTGTTTATTTACTCCCCATTGGCTGTTCTGCAGTTCAGCAACTTTAAATCACTTGGGGAGAGAGGGGGGAGGGGAGAGTGTGGCGCAGCAATGGAGGAACAATATTTATCAAGAAGTGGATAGTGTCCATATGTTACCCCAGAGGCCGCAGTGGGCTGGATATGTCTGAGGTCCAGGACACAGAGATTACGGCCAGAAAACCTTCATAAATCACACTCATTCCCCTTCACAGCCAACACGCACTCATAGTAAATACTGGAAGGGCCAACCTAACGCAGCTTGTAAATTGGAAATACAAACTCTTGTAAAGTTGCTTTAATGACGGCCTATTATCTGTTTCTACCGATCGCTGTGTAGTAAAGCCAAGCGTGGGTTATTGCGTCCTGCACTTGGCGATAAGGGAAACTATCTATTTTCGGTCATAGCCGCCATGAAGGTCTTCTAGTGACGTTCTGCGCTTTTACGATGCTTATTATCGCTATCTTTGGAAAGAAGTAAAACATAAGAGGAAGGACGCAATGTTCTGTATGGAAAACCTAGAAAGAGAATGTATTGTATTGGAGAGAGGAGTGCACAGCCTGTAACAGAATATCATTTCATGGAGCACAATAAATTATCCTCAATTTTAAATTGAATGCAATGTAAATAATCCTGTTCATGAAAACTGAAACCAATAAAGTGGAACTTCTGAGCATAATAAAAAATTATACAATGCACTCTGTCAGCAGCATTGTCGCAACAGTTTTTTTTCTGATCTTTCCTATTATGTACAGTACATGTATTACATGTTGAGCCCGTCACTAGAGCTGTTATTTTTTTTTGTTATACCTTAGTGCAGTCCTCCTTCACGTACCTCATCCTTCCATTTTGCTTTTAAATGTCCTTATTTCTTCTGAGAAATCCTCACTTCCTGTTCTTCTGTCTGTAACTCCACACAGTAATGCGAGGCTTTCAACCCTGGTGTGGAGTATCATGCTCACCCCCTCCCTTGGACTACAGGAGAGTCAGGACACTCTCTACGTTGCAGATAGAGAAAGGAGCTGTGTGTTAGTGGACGTCCTGACTCTCCTGTAGTCCAAGGGAGGGGGCGAGCACAACACTCCACACCAGGGAGAAAGCCTTGCATTACTGTGTGGAGTTACAGACAGAAGAACAGGAAGTGAGGATTTCTCAGAAGAAATAAGGACATTTAAAAGCAAAATGGAAGGATGAGGTAAGCGAAGGAGGACTGCACTAAGGTAAAGGAAGCTATTTAGGAAAAATGTTTTTTTATCTTTGCAATCCCTTTAAAGGGGAGTTCCAGCCAATATTTATGTTTATTAAAAGTCAGCAGCTACAAAAAGTGTAGCTGCTGGCTTTTAATAAACAGACACTTACCTGCTCCAGCGTTCCAGCGATGCTCCGCTCCTCTCCCCCCCTCCCCGGCCGGCGTCTTCATTGTCACTGTGGGCACCCAGCTTTCGGCTTCACGGCCGGGCACCCACTGCGCATGTGCAAATGGCACTGCGCATGCGCGGCCCGGCGCTGTGTGATTGGACAGGCGATCGCCTAGGACCTGTCACATGTCCTATGCGATCGCCTACAGGGAGGGGCTGCCAGAAGGTGATTAAGCTTAATCGCCTTTGCAGCCCCTCGGCGGAAGGAGGAAGTGGGACAGGAAGTCCCCTTCTCCTGAAGCCCCCACTCCCCCCCCAAAAAAATTAAATGCCAAATGTGGCATGTAAGGGGGTGAGGTGTGGGATAAGCGGAAGTTCCATTTTTGGGTGGAACTCCGCTTTAAGGCTCGTACACACGATCGGATATTCCGACAACAATTGTGTGATGGACGTGTTTTGTCGGATAATCGGACCGTCTGTACGCTCTATCGGACAATTGTTGTCGGAATTTCCAACAACAAATGTTGGATAGCCATGCACTCAAATTGGCTGACAACAAATGTATTCCGTCAGATTATCCGATCATGTGTACACAAATCCATCAGACTAAAATCCAAAGTACAAACACGCATGCTCCGAACCAATGCCAACCATAACACAACATTAGCAGAAGTTGCCCAAAGGATGGTGCTAAAGAGCAGAAAAACCACGTTGTTTTGTGAATGTTGGCTGAAAAAGTTCTGCCGTCTGTATGCACAACAAGTTCATGGACAACGCCCTCCTGGCAAAAATCCACGGATTTGTCCGATGTTTATAAGACTTCAGATGCCCATGTCCTAAATGGACATTAACCCCTTACAACACCTGGATATGTGAGGCAGCAGGGAGGTGAGCCTCATCCCATGTTCCCACATCTTTAATTTGTGCTTTAGGAGCGGTGTATTCAATGTTCCTAAAGTGCTGCAAAGAAGCTGCTTGCTGGACTATTTTTGACGCCCTGCCAGCGCAGCGCCTCAGTGTGAAATCATTCGGGCTTTTACATTGGGATTGCAGATGAGGCTTCTTTCAGGCTCTTTTTTAACGCTAATGCCGCGTACACACGACCATTTTCAATGGTCTAGAAAAAACTACGTTTTATTCAACCCGATTATTGTTAAGCCGGCCTTGCCTACACACGATCGTGAAAAAAAAAATGCTCTAACAAAGCGCGGTGACGTACAACACGTACGACGGCACTATAAAGGGGAAGTTCCATGCGGATGGCGCCACACTTGGGGCTCCTTTTGCTGATTTTGTGTTAGTAAAAGTTTGGTGAGAGACGATTCGCGATTTTTAGTCTTCGTGCTTTTCAGTCTGTTACAGCGTGACGAATGTGCTATCTCCATTACAAATGCTAGTTTTACCAGAACGAGCGCTCCCGTCTCATAACTTGCTTCTGAGCATGCACGTTTTTTTTTTCATGTCGTTAAATCCTACACACAACCGTTTTTTCACGACGTGAAAAACAACGACGTGAAAATTTAGAGCATGTTCTAAATTTTTAATGCCCATTTTTCACGTCTTGAAAAATGCTCTGGAGCCCACACACAATCGTTTTTAATGACATTGAAAAAGAAAATATAATTTTACACCCCGAAAAAACGTTGTGTGTACGCGGCATAAGACCCCTTTGACACTGGGGCACTTTGTGTGGAAGCACTCAGGCTTTCACATTGGGATTGCAGATGCAGCTTCTTTCAGGCGCTTTACAGGCGCTAAAGCACCTAAAAAATATATATAGTATAGTGCAAGACTGAGGAGATAAGAAAACAAATCAAAATTAAAAAGCTTTAAAAACTTTATATGAAAAACTAGAAATCCCCATAGGAACACAGTATGGAAGAGTCATTCGCGTGGATAGCTGCTGATCCTCTGAATCAGTGTTGGACAATCTTCTGTATATAGAAGCTGAAAGTAAATAACAGAACAGGGGGGGTGCCATCATTTAAGTGTAGCGTTTTATTGGAACATTAGATTAAAAACCAATTTGCACTCACTTTATAAAAATAAGGCACATCTATATCCATGCGGGTATCTGTAGAGTTCATCAGGGAAGCTTGCCGGCATGAGTGGAATAGACTAGGAAGCTGCTGTATATTGTTGCAGATTTCTTCAGAAAAGTGTTGCCAGGCAAAAACTTCAGCCTTAGAATAATTTAAGGCTGGGTTCACAATAAAACACGCAGCGGCTCACAGCAGCAGTCCGGTGCGTCTCCATTCACAGTTTCAGGTCCGATCTCAGCCCGAATTTTGGGCTGAAATTTGGACCTGAAATTGATCAAGAGACACACGGGGCTCCTGTGCAATTCTCACCGGAGCCGCTGCTGACATGTGTGAACCGGTGACTTGTCCTCAATGTTCCCCTAACGGGGAGCCAGCTATGATTAAGCACTAAAGTTTAGTGTGAAACGCGACAGCTTGTACCCCGTTTGCTGTGGCATGTATCCTGTGTTTTTCATTTTACAATAAAAGCAACAAGTTTTGGAGTGCGGCTGTCCAGAAATCCTTCCTTCATTTTGACTTATCCTATGCATTGCCAGCACCCGTGGCTTCGGATTTGGTGAGGCGATTCTTAATTGGTATCCTTGAGCGGTGATCCTTTCTCTCTGCCTGCACTACTTTGATGCAACTTTTGATGCGATCTAGTGCTAGAGTGTGTAAAGTTGCTGTCAAAGTCACACTAGAGATCATGTGACTTTGGAGTTGCACAATGGATGTGAATGGAGCCTTAAACAATTTTAAGAGAGAGAGAGAATTTTAGAGGATGAATTGGAACAGAAGGTTCTGGTTGGGTAGCGGTGAGCTCACACAGTGACCATTGTTTGTTTATTGACTTTATTGATCATTGGTCCCCCTATGAGGTTTTTTGGGAGGGGGCACCCCACATTGTACAGATATCTATTTCTCAGCTTCGGCTGAAAACACTCTGACCTCTGTTCATCCTGGTATGGGCACCGCTGTTACAGGACATTATTATGGGTGGAGCCAGGGCTGCTGATAAGGCAGTAAAGCCAGCCCTCTAATGTCCTGGGCCCGGACACCATTAGTTCAAAAGGGGGGCCCGGGCACCTGCTGAGCAGCAGGGTTGGCTGCACTGTTTTTATTGCAGACACCAATTCTCGTCGGCCTCCCCCTCCAACGCTGACCAATTCTCCTCCTCCTTCTCCCTCTGCTGCACTGCAGGGGGATTGGTCCTAGCACATGCACCCCTTCCATCTGCTGCCCAGGCCCCCCTGTATGCCCCTTTCCGCCGCAGCGCTTCTGGCTTTCCTCCTCTCCCGCCAGAAGCTGCTGTGGGCTCACAGGGGGAAGTTTCAGGATAGAGAGCAGTGAAAGGGTATGGTAAATATGTAATTTACTGGCCCCTTCTTCTGAATGAACACAGTGACTGATCGGTACCAAATGACTCTGTGCCCAATTATCACTGAAGCACAGTAAACTGTGTTTACTATGCTTCAGTTTGTGAATGAGCAGAAGTCCTCAGAGTGTTTTCAATTCATTAATTTGTGTTGCTGAGGCTCCAGAGAAAGGGACTAATAAATCCTGGTCAGGTAGGCTGTATGGCGCTCCGTGATTTCTCCCTGGGAGGAGCTGGCCATTCTTGGGGCACGGTTATCTTTGGATGTAATTTCTTCATATACTGTGTTCTTGCCATGTGACATCAGTCTGTCCTTCTTATATACAAGTTCATGGTGATGCCAGCCTTGCCGGGTATGCCATCCCTCTGTGGGCACATTGGGCCGTTTGGTCCCTCAGTCAGTGACACGCAGATAATTCAATCCTCCGTCTGCAGCGTGTTTTCCGCTGAGTGACATTAACTTGTCATGTGCCGCGCTCCTCTCAGATTAAGCCTTGGCAAGCCTTTCTATAATTTTCTGCCTTTTGCGGCGTTAAGCCATAATCCTATTTGCCATCTCTAAGCCGAAGCGTAACAGCATTCACTAGCCAGACAAGCAGCTAGCATGGATTAAAGAAAAAACAAGCCGTATCCTGCAATGATGATGATGATTAGTGTAATTACAGCAATAAAGCCGCCCCTACCACAGCGCCCCCACTAGGGAGTGCAGTAATATTCACTTAGCCACGCAATGTGGTGGTGGGATGGGGAGAGTAATGTTATTGCACATTCACTGACACTTCCAGTGTGGGAATGTGTTTTCTTTATGGTGGCATTTTCAAATCTTTAAAGCGGTGTTTCACCCTGCAGAACAACTTTTTAGCATAAAATTCGGCATAGTAGCGCGAGCTACAGTATGCCTGTCTTAATTTTTTTATCCCCGTACTCACTGTTATATCGTACATAGAAGATTCCGACTGCCCGCGGGGAATGGGCGTTCCTTTCAAGAGGGAGGGTGATTAACGGCCGGCTCTGGCACGTCACGCTCCCCGAAGACAGCCGGAGTAGGTCTCGGCTCTTCACGGCGCCTGCGCACAGACTATGCGCAGGCGCCGTGAAGCCAAGCCTATTTCGGCTATTTCCGGACAAGCGTGACGCGCCAGAGCCGGCCGTCAATCACCTTCCGTCTGGATTGGAACGCCCATTCCCCGCGGGCAGTCGGAATCTTCTATGTACGATATAACAGTGAGTACGGGGATAAAAAAATTAAGACAGGCATACTGTAGCTCGCGCTACTATGCCGAATTTTATGCTAGAAGAAAAAAAAAATGTTTTTTTTTTTTTTATAGGGTGAACCCCCGCTTTAATAATGCTTCTCAAATTTTTACAAAATGCTTGTAGTAAACTTTCTGATTTGTTAGCAATGTATATAATCCACAATACAGCGGGAAGTGTGCAGGGCCAGACAGGAGGATTTACCAGCATGCTGCAAAACTTCTCCAGGTTGACATCCACCCAAAGGCTTTTTGCTATTTCTTTGCTATTTCTTTAAAGGGGTTGTAAAGGTAAATGTTTTTTCACCTTAATGCATCCTATGCATCCTATGCATTAAGGTGAAAAAACATCCGACGGCCTCCCCCCAACCCCCGTTTTACTTACCTGACCCCTCGAAAGTCCCGCGCGCGTCCACGTGATCCGCTGCTGTCAATCACAGCGGATGACGCGGCGCGCCAGGGGGCGGGGCCGAGTGATACAGTCGGCGGCTATGCCCGACGCTGTATCACGGGAGCACGCTCGCAAAAGCTTTCCACCATGCTCGCATGAAGGTGGAAAGCTTTTGCGAGGAGGAGCCGAGACAGCCGCCGAGGGACCCCAGAAGACAGGATTTGGGGACACTCTGTGCAAAACGAGCTGCACAGTGGAGGTAAGTATAACATGTTTGTTATTTCAAAAAAAAAAAAAGTTTGCCTTTAGTGACCCTTTAAAGGAGTTGTAAAGGAATTTTTTTTTTGCCTAAAATGAATGTCTGCAAGGTAGACAGACAGAATAGTGTAATGATTCTGTTAAAAAACGAGTAAATACCTATTAAATTCCTTCATCTATATCACCTCCGGAGTTCTAGTTTCTGTTCTCTCATTCACTTCCTGGTTTGCGACACTCGTTCATGTAAGAATCACATTTCCCAGTATGCATTGCGGCACGCCCAGTAATTCACACCTCCTTGAAGTCTCTTACATGTAGAGAGTGTCCTGCCACACAGATGTAGTTCCCAGGAGGGGGTGAGCACGTCACTGACCACCGCAGTAAAGCCTCCATTCATGGTGGTGAGTAACAATCAGACAAGCAGGAAGTGAACAGAACAGAGAAGAAATAGAGCAACTTCTGAGCAAAAGCGAACAATGAGGAAGTGAAAAGAGGAATGTCTGCAGGTAAAGGATGCTTATTATGAAAAAACATGTTTTCCTTTACAACCCCTTTAACTCCTCTTAAGAGCCCGCCCACTGCTTGCATCAGGGCTGAGGACTCTTGAGAGGAGTACTGAGACAGGATACTATGATGATTTCGGGAAGATATGTAAAAATGCCCTTCTGGCCCCTCCCACTAGACATGATTTGCCTGCATTGCATAGAGAAATACAGAGGGTTTAAAAAAAATTGTAGTAATGAAAACAAAGGTTTTATTTAAAAATGTCATTAGCATGTTGATGAGAGGGGAGGTTGGGGGACCAGGGAAGGCAAAATATAAAGCAGATTCAATTTAAGCTATGATGCCAAAACACAGCAGCCCATTACAAAAATCTGTGTAGAAATAGTAAGAAACTAAAAACATACTTCCCTTCCACACAGGACAGATGGCATAACGACCCTTTCAAGTGAGATCCTGGAAGCGCTAAGCATCCCAATTCCCTTAAGAAGATGTTCCTTACTGTGCTACATTTAAGGTTCTTAAAGTTCCCAGAATCTTTTGGAAAGTATTGTGAAATAGTCCTCCCTTGTGTGTATCTTTTCTACTTTTTGTTTAAAGTGGATTCCTGTGTTTTGACATGGGAAAGAGGGGGCGGTATTTATTAGGCAGACCCAGTATTTGGGTGCATGGTCTGCTTTAACCACTTCCCTACCGGCCCATAGTAAAATGACGTCCACAAAGAACTTCTGCCGTTCAGAGTGGACGTCATATGACGTCCTGGGCTTTCCGGGTGGATATCTGAATGATGCCTGCAGCTAGAGGCATCATTCAGATATCCTTCTAAACTGCCGGCGATTCTGCACAACGTAAGAACGATCATAGCGGCGGTTCCGCCGCTAGATCGTTCTTACAGGCGGCGGGAGGGGACATCCCCCCCTCCCGCCGCCATCCGGTGCTTCTCCGGGCTCTCCCGTGCCATCGGGGGCCCGGAGAACGAATCGTCCGGCGCTCGCAGGAAGCATAGAGATGACTGGTGACCAGATGGTCACCAGTCATCTCTATGACCGTCGGAGGACCCGGGCGCGATGTGATGACGTCACGCCCGGGTCCCGTAAGTAAACAAAGCCGCGATTGCGGCTGCTAAGCAACCACAAGCATGAGATCGGTGAATTTTTTTTCACCGATTTCATGCTTTCCAGCCTGGAGGAGAGATGTGGGGTCTTATTGACCCCGCATCTCTCCATAAAGAGTACCTGTCACACACATTCCTATTACAAGGGATGTTTTCATTCCTTGTAATAGGAATAAAAGTGATAAAAAAAAAAAAAAAATTAAAAAAAAAAGTGTAAAAAAGAAATAAATATATAAAAAAAAAAAAAGAAATAAAAATTTATTTTTTTAACGCCCCTGTCCCCGGTAGCTTGCGCGCAGAAGCGAACGCACACGCAAGTCCCGCCGACATATGTAAACGCCGTTTAAACCACACATGTGAGGTATCGCCGCGTGCGTTAGAGTGCCAGCAACAATTCTAGCACTAGATCTCCTCTGTAAATCTAAACTGGTAACCTGTAAAAAATTTCAAATCGTTGCCTATGGAGATTTTTAAGTACCGAAGTTTGGCGCCATTCCATGAGTGTGCGCAATTTTAAAGCGTGACATGTTAGGTATCTATTTACTCGGTGTAACATCATATTTCATATTTTACAAAAAAATTGGGCTAACTTTACTGTTTTTAAATTTTTTTAATTCATGAAACAATTTTTTTCCCAAAAAAAGGCGTTTGAAAAATTATTGGGCAAATACCGTGCAAGATAAAAGTTTTCAATGACCGTCGTTTTATTCCCTAGGGTGTCTGCTAAAAAAAACATATATAATGTTTGGGGGTTCTGCGTAATTTTCTAGCAAAAAAATTATGATTTGTACATGTAGGAGAGAAGTGCCAGAATAGGCCCGGTATGGATGGGTGTATAACTGCCCGGTATGGAAGAGGTTAAGGGTGCAGGCTGCAGCGATGTCATCCTCATCCTTACTGCCGAGGAAGTCACTGATCCTAAATGAACACAGTTCTAAATCTAGGCGTTCAAAGGTATTCCACTTGTTTCATATAGGAATTATAGATTACAGTACTGTATGTAAAAAATACACACCCCCTTTGTCCCTAGTGGTCTGCCCAGTGACCTACATGTCATTCTATATAATTAATAAAAACGTTTCTTTCTCCCTGAAAACTTTCAGTGATTTTGATTTGATGACATTATTGAATAATTTTTATTATAATTATATTATTATTTGTTATAATTGTTTATAATTATTTATTATATTATAATTTATCATTTTGTTTTAAAAAAAATGTCATACCCGGGATGCCTATTAGAATCTTGTTTGGTCAGATTTAAGTGAGTTATTTCTAAAAATTACAGGCCTACAATATTAAACGCCAAATTTCCTTGCAAATAATGGTACCGCTTTCGGCATGTTTTTTCTGAAAGAATCATACCGCCAGGGAGGTTAAAAGATCCAGCATTAGATGTAATTTTCATGTTGTGTCAGTGTTCCCGATATCTTACATCTCACCAAGATCACTGTATTCTCCCTAGTGATGCCTTCACCTGATTTTCTTTCCGAAGCGACAGTGCCATCTTTGTTCAGGCATCACGCAGGGTCACCATCTACTTCCTGGACTGAGATGCCGGTGTCCTATCATTATTGGTCCCCTAGCAGTTAGTGCCCGGCCTGGACTGCGCATGCGCAATCGGAGATCGCGGAAATCTCAGAGAATGAATATTTGTTCCATCGGCTGTAGTTGGAGCATGAGTAGTTAACACGCAGCTCGCTCCGATGCTTATTTACGACGCTTGCGCTATCAGATGGGGGACACATCTCGATAGAACATCGCTGGCCGCGCTCATTCAATACAGCAAGAGGCGGATGTTTTTTTCAATGGGGCGGGTGTATTATTGAGCACTGGCCATCATAATTTTTTTGTATTCAGTGAGCGCGGCCTCTTATAATCATATCCGCCTCTTTGATAAAACCAACCGCTCCTGGATGTATTGAGTGAGCACAGGCAGCGCTTTTCTATCATGATGGGTCCCCCATCTGATAGAGCGAGCGGTGTGGATAAGCATCGGGAGCAAGCGGCATGTTAACTGCGCATGCTCCAACTACAGCTGATGGATCAGATGTTCATTCTCTGAGATTTACGTGATCTCCGATTGCGCATGCGCAGTCCAGGCTGGGCACTATCTGACAGGGGACTCTTATTGATAGAAAACCGGCTCAGAGATGACACAGTCATGTATGTTCTTGGTGCCTGTGCAGTTACAAATTGAACCACTTCCCTACCCAGCTATATGATGCCAGCAGGAACACTCTGTCCCTACGGGCGGCCGTCATATGACGTCCTCGGGTTCCCGGGCCTCTAGAGGGTGCGCACGCCGCGTCACTTGGGAGCCGATTCGTGTGCCCGGCTCCCGCGATGTTCGCCAGGCACCAGCGATTGCCTGTCACACAGCAGGGACGTGGATCTGTGTGTGTAAACACACAGATCCACATCCTGTCAGGTGAGAGGAGACCGATGGTGTGTTCCAGTACAGAGGAACACAGATCTGTCTCCTCCCCTTGTGAGTCCCCTCCCCCTACAGTTAGAATCACTCCCTAGGTAACACATTTAACCCCTTGATCGCCCCCTAGTGTTATCACCTTCCAGTGAAATTTACACAGTTATCAGTGCATTTTTATAGCACTAATCGCTGTATAAATGCGAATGGTCACAAAATAGTGTCAAAAGTGTCTAATATGTGCGCCGCAATGTCACAGTCACGATAAAAATCGCAGATCGCCGCCATTACTAGTAAAAAAATAAATAATAAAAATTCCATAAATCTATCCCCTATATTGTAGACGCTATAACTTTTGCGCAAACCAATCAATATACACTTATTGCGATTTTTTTTTTACCAAAAATATATAGAAGAATATATATTAGCCTAAACTGAGGGGAAATTTTTTTTTTTTTTTATTGGGATATTTATTATAGGAAAAAGTAAAAAATATAGCTTTTTTCTAAATTTGTCGTACTTTGTTTGTTTATAGCGCAAAAAAAAAAAAAACGCAGAGGCGATCAAATACCACCAAAAGAAAGCTCTTTTTGTGGAGGAAAAATTATCAAAGTTTCATATAGGTACAGTGTGGAATGACAATTCTCATTCAAAATGTTAGTGCTGAAAATTGGCCTAGGCAGGAAGGGGGTGAAAATTCCCTGTATCAACGTGGTTAATAAGCTTGAATAAAGACTGGTGAATATCCAGTTCAACCTGAGTGTTTGGCCCCGTACACACGACCAGTTTCCTCGGCAGAATTCAGCTTCCGACCGAGTTTCTGGCTGAATTCTGCCGAGAAACCCGGCCGTGTGTACAATTTCGCAGAGGAAGCCGACGAGGACCTCGGCGAGGAAATAGAGAACATGTTCTCTATTTCCTCGTTGTTCTATGGGAGCTCTCGGCCCGCCGAGCTCCTCGGCGGCTTCAGGGCTGAACTGGCCGAGGAACTCGATGTGTTTGGCACGTCGAGTTCCTCGGCCGTGTGTACGGGGCCTCTGTCATTACCATTTTTCAGTACCCCTGTACCTTTTCACTAAGAAACACATCTAAAAGTTGTTAAATGTATCTATTCTTTACGGCTCGCTGACACCACCAGCTGTGGAAGGGAGTTCCATATTCTTACGGCTCTAACAATAAAGAACCCTTTATGCATTTCAAGATTGAACTGCTTCTCCTCCAACATCATTGTGTGGCTGCGTGTCTTCTTTAGAGACCTAAGAATAAATGGTTTCCTCCCAATGATAGTCATCATTCAATGATGTATATTATGGTCATAACCCCTCTTAAACGTCTCTTCTCCTGGGAGAATACATTTAAAAGTGAAGTTGGGGTTTCCAAATCAAAAATTATACTCAACTAGGGGTATGCAGTATCGATCTGATTCTGCATCTGACCTCTGTCACCTCTGCATTGAGAACTGAGTGATCAAATACTGCTGATTGATCGCTCAGTTCTCCCCTCCACTCTGAGCAACGAGCCGTAACTGTCTGTCACCGCTCTTTGCGCTCTGCCCCTCCTGCACTCACTAGAGCACTGGACTGTGGAGGAGCTGAGCCAGGGGCCTGTCCTGGCATCTGGTTGGTTACTGACTGTAAAGTCTGGATTACTCCAGAACCTGGTCCGGTCGCAAGTGTATTACTTTACATTTTTCTACATTAAACCTCATCTGAAATGTAGCTGTCCACCTCTCTATTTTATCTGGCTCATCTTGTAAAGTTGCTATATCCTGTTGTTAATGTATTTTTCTGCTTATTGTTGTATCATCAGCAAACACTGATATTGAACTATTTATTCCAACCTCTTTATCAATTATGAACAAGTTAAACAGAATTGGTCCCAGGACGGAGCCCTGGGGCATCCCACTTACAACTCCAGACCATTCAGAATATACAGTATGCCATTAATCACTTTTTGTTGTTGGCTGTGTTCACAAATATCTGAAACAGATCATCATCTGTCTTATTTTCAGACTTGCTACAAAGTTATTGTGTTACAGTCTCATCACTGGGAGAGAGGAAACTGAAAGAATGCTTTCTCTTGCCTGCAGCAGACTGATGACCTCATCTCAGCCTAGGCATACTCACTGACTGGAGCTCAAGGGCAGAAGTGGTAAAAAAAAAATGACTCACATTTTTGTCCTAAATACACTCCTGCTGAGCAAGGCACAATAAATGCATTGTGAGGGCGGGACCCTGTGGTATGGGAAAGATTGCTGGGTTACGCCATATGTTGGAGAGAAAGACGCACTAATTAGACAGCTGTGTGTTCCGCTATTTAGTTCTGACCTGACTATAGCTCAGGGCCCCACCCCACAGACAGGAGGTCTGTGCTGGGAGTCGGGTGACTCCCAACCTCTCTGAGAGAAGTCAGAGACTGGAGAAAGCGAGGTTTGAGCTTGGCTCCAGGAAACTGTTTTGTTCTGAGGAACAGAAATTGCGCAGCAAGACGCTGACAGAAGAAGCTAGGTGTGTGCTTACCGTTGGGAAACGGGTAGTTCTGAGGAGCAGAACTTGGACCTAAGTTAAAGGCCTGAAACAGCCGGATGGCAAGTGTGTGAAAGCCAGGAGGCTAAACTGTTGAGTTTTGCAAGATCCAGGAATGGTGAAACCCCCTGCGAGGGCTGCTATTGTGTTTGTGAACTTTGATGCTTTTAAATAAAAGTGGGCTACCAGGCCCTTAAAAACTCAGTTCTGGAGTGGCGTACTCACTGGAAAACGCATCTATCGCTGGAGTCTAATAACACCAATCTTACAGCATGTTAATACTAAAGTGCAGAAACACTTACAATTTTGGTTTGATCCTTACCGAATCTTAGGGGTCGGTATGCACCACTTTCCCAAACTTCTGTCCAGAAGAGTACACACAGCACACCTTTCAATGTCTGCTTGACCCCCCTCCTTGAGAAAACAGGTCCCATGATACCAAAAGCCACTTTCTGGCTGTGACCATCTTGAGTAAAGGCAGAGGATTCATGTAGCATTTACTTCCTTGAATTCACCTGCCCTTATCTCAGGCATGCAAACGGCTGGGGGTATGCTTATCTGGGAAAGCCTCTCCCCCTACTGAAGACTCCTGTTATCATGGGTGTGCGCAGCTTATTGCATTATGATGTGCACTCCAAAGCTCAAACACACATGCCTTTCTCTGCAGCCTCAGCTGCAAGGAACAGTGAATAAATGTGCTCTGGGCTGAGCCACTTCCTGTTCATTCACAAACTGAAGCATAAAAAGTTTACTATGCTTCACTTATGAATGAACACAGTGGCCCGGATTCACATACATTGGCAAATTTTTATCCCAGCGTAGCGTATCGAATATACGCTACGCCGACGCAGCGCAGAGAGGCAAGCACAGTATTCAGGAAGCCAGTGCTCCCACTCGCTCTCAAATCTACACTGGGTTTCCTCTGCGTAAGCCAGCGTAGGTGGAAGTGGACGTGAGCCATGCTAATGAGGCGTGACCCCATGCAAATGATGAGCCATAGAAGTACTTAAAACGAACGGCGCATGCGCCGTCCCGTGGGCCCATCCCAGTGCGCATGCTCAGAATCACGTCGAAACATCAGCCGAAGATACGTCAAATCACTGCCTACGACGTGAACGTAACCTACGCCTAGCCCTATTCACGTACTACGTAAACAACGTAAAATACGACGGCTCTGTTCCCTGGTCCATACCTTTGCATGAGCTGCGCCTCCTATATGCGGAATAACTTTACGCCGGACGTACGACTTACGCAAACCGCGTATATTATGCGCCGGGCGCAAGTACGTTCGTGAATCGGCGTATCTCCCTCATTTGCATAGAAAATCAATGGGAGCAGCAAATGCGCCCAGCGTAAATATGCGCTCACGATACGAAGGCGTAGGCAAGTTACGTCGGTTGGATGAAGCCTATTTTTAGGCGTAACTCAGTTTGTGGGCACGGCGCATGTATACGACGGCGCATATTTACACTTACGCGGCGTATCTCGAAATACGTTGGCGTAAGTGCTTTGTGTATCCGGGCCAGTGTGTTCACTGTGTTCATTTAAAAAAGGAAGGTGCCAATAAATGACATATTTACTAGCCCCTTTCCCCCACTCCCCAACCTGAGACATGCCTATGCCTGAGATGTATGACATAATTTGCATACGATTGGAAACTAGGAAGTAACTTAAAGAGGAACTGCAGTCTGCTCACATAATTTGTAATTAAAACATCTTTTCTATTCTGAAGCTTCCCTCCAACCACTTTGCATATTATTTTATATATACTGTGATTCTGTAATTGCCAAATATGCTGCAGAAATCTTCCTCTACTGAGTCTGGCTGCAACCATTTTAACTGTGGGCAGCTGAACCTGCTGCCTGTTCACTTCCTGGATTTACACAGAGGCACACCTCTAGCTCTGCAGCTCTCATTGGCCCTCTTATGACTAACCCCCCCTCCTCCCTTCCTGGCAAACTCTCACGAGAGTAAGAGAGAGCTGTACATGATGTCATAGGCCTAGGATAATGACCAGACAAGAAACAGGAAGTGCGCTGTATAAGGTATTTACTGGCAGAAAAAAAAAGTTTAAAACAAGTAAATATGATATACGGTACTTTCCTATCTATTTACTAATGCTAGAAGCATAGGGATGATTAAAAATAGTCACTGTTGATTGAGAGAGGGAAGTTCACTATAATGATAAAGATGGAACTTTTCTGAAATCTGATCCTGTTTCTATATAATGAGACAAGTCGGGAAACTATTTATGCAAACAAATACAAATAATGACAGGTTCACTTTAAAATGAAGTTTTGTTTTTGGTATAAAAAAAACACATTGGTGGATTTTCATTCTAATATTACCATTTAGTTTCAGATTGCTTCCGTTGCATCACTCACTGTAAAAACTAAGGGCCAGATTCACCAAAGAAATACGACGGCGTTTCTCCTGATACTCTGTCGTATCCCTGTTTCTATCTATGCGACTGATTCATAGAATCAGTTACGCATAGATATCCATAAGATCCGACAGGTGTAATTGTTTTACACTGTCGAATCTTAGGATGCAGTACCGCGGCCGCCACTGGGGGGCGTTTGCGTCGTAAACCAGCGTTGGGTATGCAAATTAGGAGTTACGGCGGATCCACAACGGATTTTCGCGTTCGCTACGTCGCCGCTAGTCTAGTTTCCCGTCGCAAAGTTAGTCGTTGTTTTTGGTGCCCTAACTTTAGTCAGCAAACGTATTGCTGTATAAAGTATGGCCGTCGTTCCCGCGTCGAAATTTAAAAAATAACGTCGTTTGCGTAAGCCGTCCGGGAATACGGAATTACGCTACGCGTGTCGCCGTTCGAAAAAATGACGTCACAGCGCGCAAAGCACGGCGGGAGTTAAGAAATGGAGCATGCGCAGTAGGTCCGGCGCGGGAGCGCGCCTAATTTAAATGGCACACGACCCATTTGAATTGGCCCGCCTTGCGCTGGAGGCCGCCGGCGTAGTTTTCATCGCAAGTGCTTTGTGAATCAGGCTCTTGCGATAAAAACTTGCGACGGTGTAACGTATCTATGATACGTTACGCCGCCGCACTGCTACCAGAATCGGGCCCATAAAATGTAATCACATTAACAAAGTGCAGCGTGCGATAATCTTGTATTACACTTACCAAACAGTGATATGCAGATTCTTGCGAATTGTGCTGCAGATTATTTCTTAATTATTGGCAATTACATCAAATATTTCTGCTGAAATCTGTCTGGTCTGCATCCGGATAGCGGAGCACCTGAGGTGCGATCATTAGAAATGGGAGATATTTATCACCCTGGACTGGATACTGGGAAGCTGGAGGTTTCTTTTCTGCTCCGAGTAATAAAATCTGGAGAGGAGCGGCGTAGTTCCGGCAGCACGTATAAAGAATGATCCGGTTGTACGTGTCAGTATTCCGCACTTTGCTCCTCGTGCTCTTTTTCTGCCTCATCCTATTCCAGGCAGCCGGCGGAGGGAAAATAACCCAATTTCAAATAAATTAAACCCAAACAAAAGCCTTTGAGTGAGCCGCCTGCGGTCGTTCCTGGAGAAATAACACAATTCCTGCACACGGAGCTCCGTACTTGTCCCCGGAGAAGGGAAACGCTCCGCTCACTGGCTTAGCTGAAATTTGGAGAGCTGCCGCGGGCTTATGATAAAAACTATTTTACTAACGGTTGCCATTGGCGGCATCTACCAGGCAGTGGCAGGAGATATAACACGTTATAGAGATCATTAATCTCTGGGGTAAATGCGGCTGAGATACTTATCGTGACTAAATAGACTTATTCAGTGTGAAAAGTGCAGCAACACTTCACTCATCTGCGCCGATCCAAAGCCAGTATACTGAAATCTGGTTGCTATGGGTTACTGCTCCTAGCTTCTATTTTTATCAGGTATAACTGACAGGGTGGATTTGATTTAAATTAAGTTGATTTAAATCACAATTTTTAAAGAGCAACTGTCATCTCTGTCCAGCAGCGGCTCCTCCTCTGACCCGCTGTTCACTCACCGACAGTCCCATGGGACGGCTGGTGATGCGGCAGTGACACAACATAGTGAGGGACGTGGCAGCAGCAGGTGCTGTTATGATTAGAGGTCGACCGATATATCGGCCGATATTTGGCCGTTTTGGAGAAATCGGCATCGGCCGATTCTTCTCCAAATTTGGCCAATATTTAACATGGCCACCAGCGGTGGCCGTGGCTCCGGAGCTAGGCCGAAGCCGCGGCCTTTCCTGATGCTGTGACCTCGGCGGCAATCCGCGGATTGCCGCCGCGGTCACAGCATCAGGAAAGGCCGTGGCTTCAGCCTAGCTCCGGAGCCCCGGCCATCTTGGTACACCCAGCGTGGCGGCCCTCCTCTCTGTTTACACCCACAGAGGAGGAGGGGCCCGCGATCGTGGGACAGACACCGCTATCTGGTGTCTGTACTACGGTGGGGGGTGGGTGTCTATCCTGAAGGGAGAGGGGGTCTGTTGTACTGAGGGTGGACACTATATTTTTTTTAGCACCAGTGCCCCCTGCCAGTGCCAATAAATGCCACTTGCCGTCCAGTGCCAATACCAGTGCCACCTTCTATCCAGTGCCAATACCAGTGCCACCATCCAGTGCCAATTAGTGCCACCTTCTATCCAGTGCCAATACCAGTGCCACCATCCAGTGCAAATACCAGTTCCACCATCCAGTGCCAATACCAGTGCCACCTTCTATCCAGTGCCAATTAGTGCCACCTTCTATCCAGTGCCAATTAGTGCCACCTTCTATCCAGTGCCACCATCCAGTGCCAATACCAGTGCCACCTTCCATCCAGTGCCACCTGCCAGTACCAACTAAAGCCATCAGTGCCACCTGCCAATGCCAACCAGTGCCATCTGCCAGTGCTAACTATTGCCATCCAGTGCCAATTAGTGCCACCTGCCAGTCAGTGCCAACCAGTGCCACTTGCCAGTGTAACCTGTTAGTGCCACGTGCCAATCGGTGCCATCTGCCAGTGCCATCTGCCAATCAGTGCCACCTGCCAGTGTCAATTAGTGCCACCTGCCAATCAGTGCCATCTGCTAGTACCATCTTTCAGTGCCATCCAGTGCAACCTGCCAGTGCCAATAAGTGCCTTCTGCTGGTTCCATCTTCCAGTGCCAATTAGTGGTATCCAGTGCCACGAGCCAGTGCCACAAAAAAAAAAAAAAAATCGGCCTAAAATATCGGCCGCATAAATCGGCATCATATATCGGCCATCGGCCGCCCCAATTTCTAAATATCGGCATCGGCCAGAGAAAAACCCATATCGGTCGACCTCTAGTTATGATGGTTCAGAAATGACAGGTGCTCTTTAAATGTAAGGACTTATTCTTGCTGGAAGTTAGAATTCTTTATATTTGCAAACAAAATGAAGGTTTCCTATTTAGAATAATACGCTGTCACGTTAGTAAAACAGCGATATCAGAACCGATTCAATCATATAGTTTGTAGTGTACATTTGCAACGATTATTCCTGAACTTTGTTTTATCTCATGGTTACTGTGACATTGTGTGAATGCATCAATGCAGTGCATGTTACCTCAGCTTCCAGAGCTTCGATTCATTGGATGAGTTTACCAAAAATGTATATACATATATACAGCCTCGTGCTACATAACTAAGCTCCATGTCATGCTGAATAAACCAAACTATTAATGTATCTTAAAGGAACACTAAAGGTTTGTTTTTTTATTAGATCAATTGATTGCTGTAAGCTAGAGCATTTAAATATCACTTACCTCGTTTTTCCTTTTGATCTCCAAAATACAGTATTCCAGGCTTGAAAATGCAATTTCCTGCCTCTCCTCTTCTTGCTTTCCACCAGCATCTGAGCCTTTTGCATGGTGGAAAGCAGAATGTGCTCACCCCCTCCCTATGACTACAGCCCTGCGTGAAGATGCTCTCTTATCCCTCACAGGCATGGAGGCTAAGCCTAATGGGAACTGTAGTTCCCATTAGGCCGTGATGTAGCAAGAATGGATGCGCACCGAAAACCAGGAAGTCAGTGAGAATAACGATTCAGGAGTGACGGAGGTGTCATAACTTGCTTCTGGGCATGCGCGGGTTTAAAATGTCATTTTTGCCCACACACGACAATTTTTAAAGCGGGAGTTCACCCAAAAATCAACTTTCTAGGAATTTAGAGATTTTATTATAACTGATATTGGAAACGGTGCAATCAGGGTTGATAGATTTGAAGGCATCAAAAGAAAAATGGTTACCATGGTCAAAGAAGTCAGCAGCCCTGTATGACATTACTGGGAGAACAGCGGATAGGGATGTGTTGTATTCAGGAAGGTGAATTTCAGGATTTAGGGTGATCGGTGTAAATGGTCCATACATAGAGGACAAATTTTTCGTCTTACATAAGTACCTGAATATTTTCAGGGTTGTTCCCACCATGGGATGCGTTTTAGTCAACCGAGGATTTTTTTTTTGGGTTGATCCATGGCAAGTGTCTTATCGGTGCAATTGAGAAGCATGAAAGTTCCTCTAATGTTATCCAATCTTTGGATTGAGCATGTACCTGCCAGTCAATTATTCTGGACAGGTGACTGGCCCAATAGTATTTGCGTAAATCTGGCACTCCTATACCTCCCAGATGTTTTGGCTCCACTAATTTGTCCCATTTGATTCGTGGTTGTTTCCCACCCCATATAAAGTTTAAGCAAAGCTTCCGAAATGATGTGAAGAAGGAGCCGGGTACGTAGATGGGTAGGGTTTGGAACAAGTATAAAAATCTTGGGAGGATATTCATCTTAAGAATGTTCGCTCTGCCAAACCATGAAAACAGACCCTTATCCCATTTTAACAAGTCAGATTTAACTTCATTCAATAATGGCAAAAAATTATTAGAGTATACGTCTTTCAAATTGGAGGATAAGTTAACTCCTAAATAGGATAATGTTTTGTCTTCCCAAATAAATGGGAAGTTTTGTTTGCACAGGTTAATCTGGTCCGGGGGCAGGGAAACATTAAGGGCCCTGGATTTCGCAAAATTAATTTTGAAATTAGATATGTCTCGGAATAAGGCAAAGTCCTTCAACAAATTGGGGAGTGTAATGATAGGATTAGTTAGGAATAGAAGCACGTCGTCTGCGAACGCTGCCAATTTATATTGTTTATCTCCTATGTGTATCCCAACTATGTCCTGATTGGCTCGAATTCTACATAGGAGGGGCTCCAATATTAGAATGAATATGATTGGTGACAATGGACATCCCTGCCGCGTCCCATTGGACACAGAGAAAGCCTCCGACAGGGCAATTCCTTGAAAAACTTGCACCCATGAATAAATGGTATAGACCAAAGACACTGTTTGAAACGATTTGTCACAGGGAATGCCCTCAGAAGCATCTCATTTCTCTCACATACACCCTTTTAAACTCAGACATTGAACCTCAATTAAATGATACAAATCTACGTTGGGAAAAAGACCTTCAGATCTCTGTGTCTAATGATCAATGGAAAACCGTTTTCAAACGATTACACAAGGGCACATTAAATATTTGTACACAGGAAAATGGATACAAAATTTACTCGAGATGGTATAAAACTCCTTTGGTCATTCACAAATTTGACCCAAATACGTCGCCCTTATGCTGGCGATGTAATAACGCCCCGGGCAGTTTATTACACATTTGGTGGGAATGCGATATAATAGCCAGATTCTGGAGGGAAGTCCATAGACTAATCATACAAATAACAACATACTCTCCCGATTACACTGCTGGACAATACCTACTACACCTCTCTAGCCTCTCCCACTCAATTTACAAAGACACCATTATCTTACACCTCATCAATGCGGCGAGACTTTGTGTCCCAATAAAATGGAAACAGAGTCTCCCACCTACCACAACAGATTGGATACGCAAAGTAAGCCACATTGCCAAAATGGAAGAATTAATAAGTCAATCTAGAGACTCTTCCAGGACGTACCTCGCTAAATGGTCTTGTTGGACACACTTTGTAAATTCCACTGAATGTCGTGCCTTACTAGAATCCTGATTATATTATTTGATATGATTTGATCTTTCTTTTCAAAGTAACTAATCTATACACTACAGTTTGGAAATTCAAACTACATCCACTAATACACAATGACCAATTTCCGGTTCGTTGAGTGGGAAGACCTTTACCTTCCTATTTTTTTTTTTTTTTTCTCTCCTTCTCTCTCCCTTCCCCTTTTCCGTATATTTAAACATTGCTATGAATAGATTTACATGTTGTAATGTATGTTATAATTGTTCATTAACCTTATGTATCAGCGTTTTTCAACGCAAATTTTATATGTAATACTTTACTGAAATTACATGTATGCATATATTTTGAAAAATCTAATAAACATATTTAAAAAAAAAAAAAAAAATCAACTTTCTGCAGTTAGATACAGCATACTGCTGACATCTGCAGTATGCTGGTCTTTTTATTTTTTATTTTGGTACTTATCGTTTTAGCAGTATTTGTTCTATGGCTCCGAGCGGGGAATCCTGCGGGGAATGGGCGTTCCCGAAGGCAAGCAAGTTGATTGACGACCTTCGATAGTGCGTCACGGCTTCCGAAAATAGCCGAGGTGACACTTGGCTGTTTACTGCGCCTGCCGTGTAGAGCAGGCGCAGGCACCGTAAATTGCCGAGTGTCACTCGTGTGGATTTTCGGAAGCCGTGACGCGCTATCGAAGGCTGTCAATCAACTTGCTTGTCTTCGGGAACGCCTATACCAGGAAGTAATCCCCGCTTTAACAACACGAAAAACGACATTTTAAAAAATGACGTGAAAAAATGCAGCATGTTCGAAAAAAAATGTTGTTGTTTTTCAGAAGCCGAAAAACTATGTGAAGCCCACACACGATCATTTTAAATGACGTTTTTAAAAACGTCGTTTTTTTCCATGCCCAAAAATGATCGTGTGTACGCGGCATCAGGCTCTTGCAGACTCTAAGCATAGCTGTCTGCATGTTCCTCAGGCAGGCAGTTACCTGAGAGCAAGAAGATCATTGGACTTCGAGAGTGCTCACCAGCTCCCTCCACCAGCTACAAGCCATCTGCCGCAATGCCTGATGGTAGTTGTAGGCATTCATTCACAGGTAACTGAAAGAATTAAGCAGGTGTGTGAGAGGAGCCCCCCATGGCTGCGCTGTTTTTAAAGACAGTTGAGGGGAGAGGATCCCCCCTGCTGTCATAGGTTGGGGGAATTGGGGGGAGAAGGTACAGATGCTGGAAAATGTTACAAGTTCCAACCTAAAAATAGTTGGTATGTAATGGATTTTCCCTGGCTCAATTCCAGGACACGTTCTATTCTGCCGCTGAGTCAAATCTATGATGGCGAAAGCATGCAAATACAAGGAAAAGTGGTCACACTGCTGTCTCCATCATTTCCAACCAAAAAAAATATATATATATATATATATATATATATATATATATATATATATATATATATATATATATATATATATATATATATATATATATATCAAGGAATAAAACAATAACAGAAAGGAAAGCAATATTTGAGTGGTTAGGAGAAAGATAACATAAACACAAAATAATCATTTTATCAACTTCATCACAGGTACATGTACCATGTTCCAAAGGTTAACTTATCCTTTAAGGGCTCTTTCACACGGGCGGACTGTATGTCCGCTTTTTCATCCATCCTTGTATGGATGAAAAAGGGACATACATTGGTCCCTATGAGATTGCGGGTGTCAGCGGATGAGCACCCGGGTCTGCAATCCTCCGATTCTGCAGACGGAGGAAAACCCTATTTTTTCATCCGTCTGCGGATCGGGTGAACACGGACAGACGGTCCGTGTTCATCCTAACCCACCCCACATAGGGGAGAGCGGAGATCTGACAGGGCGGTCCCTGCTCAGTGTGCGGGAACCGCCCTGTCATCTGGCGGCTTATCGGGGATCAACGGAGCGATCTCCGCTGAGCAAGCGGAGGTTCACGGGGCGGATCATCACGGATCCGTCCTGTATGAAAGAGGCCTAACTGTGACCTGCAGTCTTTGTACAGTAGAGGGAGAAGCAGCACAAAGAGCTAATCAGTTGTTATGCACTGCTCATTTTCTAACAAGAAACATGCTGATAAGAGGAGAGAGCAGAGTGACAGAAAAATGAGCTCATCAGTCTGCTGCTTCACCTTTACTGTCCAATCGGGCTGGGGGAGAGAAAAGACATGTACATGTAACTGAACTGCAGCAGAAGAAAATCAGGTCTCCTGTCCTGCAAGGCAGAACTGCGCTGTGTGGCAGAGCTGTTTAAATCTCATGATTGGATGAACAGGAATACAAATCCTTTGGCAGGTAAAATGGTTCCCTTTTATGTACTTTGTCTGTGTAATTAGGTGTTTGTCTCAGTACCATACCAGCATTATGATGTAATACTATATACACAGTTTTCATTAAACAAGCACAATGCGGTGCCCAGAGCTCTTGAAACTGCGGGAGATGAGAATAACACTGATTGCTTTACAGCACTGTGATCTGCCTTCACCAGTGACAGGTCCTCTTCATCTCATACAAGCCTCTCCAGAACCTGCTGCGTTGCATGCGAGATTTCATTTCCTCGTACAGCCATAAAACCTGCGCCATTTGCTGATTGCCGATTCATGAGGTTAATTTCTAGCCGTGAGTCAATATATGATAATTTTCAGACGATGTTTCTGTCTCGGAGAATTGAGATAAAATAAGGAAACGTTAGATTTATGTGCGACGCGGAGAGCAGTGTGGAGATGAGATGGAATTCTTGTCATTTTATGAGTTAAGCTCGCGCCCTCCTGTTCCCTAAATGATATTTCTGACTCTTCCCAAATCGCCATCTGACACGGCAGGACGGAGAGAGCGATGTTTCATTTCTGCTTCGGTGTCAAGAGACACGGGATGAAAATGTCTTTCTTATGACATCGGTTTAATCTTACATATTTCTGCCTTGCAGCTTTTTTTTATTTTCGTAGGATGAAGATTCACTTTGGTGGATGCAGAATTTATGCTGGCTCTCCGCGTTGTTGCATCTTGGTAATTTATGGTATAGGACGCAGGGTTATGTCGTTGCGGAGGCTCCGACTGTATAAGTAAACAGCACGTCTTGCCCTAAGTGAGTGCAGGCCATTCGATTAGCTAGCGGTTTAAATTGGTTGGGCGCTGTAGGTTAGAGGCATTATCGGCAATTGGGGTTAATGTTAAATCTCTGGAAGAATTAGTAGGCGACCTCTTCATTCGCTTGGGCCGTTGGCGGGGGCCCGTGCAATCTCTGGGGAGTTGGCTGGCAGAGGCGGTGGGGAGAGATTGCTGACTGTAGCCTGGGTGAATCACTCTCCAGCACCACAGATCAATAGATATTACTGCGTGTTAAAGTGCAGATTGGATCTTCGTCTTCCTGCGAACAGACCACAGCCGGTACAATTATCGCGCTCAATGCCAGAAAGCTGTCATCCGCGCAGGGGTGACCGACAGAGGGCACACTGCAGATGGCCGAGCTCCTCGCCTGATTTTTATTGGAAGGGTGTTTAATGCCATTAGGCTGTCATGGGTCAGCGCGATGTGGAGGGGGGCGCCGCTCAGGGTCCACCTTCTGAGAATAATTGAACCGCCTGGCCAATTGTTATTCAATTCACAGGGATGTCAAGCCGCTTTGTCACTGTTATAGGGTTTCGTGTCATTGGCCTTCTCTCATTTCATTCCTGTTTGGCAGAAGACGGAGGGTTCTTCTTCTTCTACCTGGGTTGTAAAGTGCATGAACCATGGTCGAGCTAATAACAGGCAAGGATGGGGAGTATGCAGTATTCCACAGCAAGAGCGCACCAATGAGTGACTGCGGCTTCTATAAAACGACTGCCTTGTCGTTGCGGTGAAGGAAAGGAAATAAAACCAGAAAAATGTGTAAAATACAGAAATCTGTTCCAATACAAAAGCATCTTTAACCACTTAAGCCCCGGAAAATTTTTAACCCATTCCTGACAAGAGCACTTTTTACAATTTGGCACTGTGCCGCTTTAACTGACAATTGTGCGGTCATGTAATGCTGTACCCAAACAAAATGTGAACCTTTTTTCCCCACTAATAGAGCTTTCTTTTGGTGGTAATTGATCACCTCTTCTGTTTTATTTTTTTGCACTATAAACAAAAAAAGAGAGAAAATGTAGAAAAAAAACAATATTTTTTACTTTTTGCTATAATATTATTATTATTATTATTATACAGGATTCATATAGCACCAACAGTTTGCACAGAGCTTTACAACATCAGGGAAGACAGTACAGTTACAATACAATTCAATACAGGAGGGATCAGAGGGCCCTGCTCGTTAGAGCTTATAATAAATAAATATCACCTAATTTAAAAAAAAAAAATCTTAATTAGTTTAGGCCAATATGTATTCTTTACATATTTTGTTAAAAAAATCAGTGTATATTGATTTGTTTGCACAAAAGTTAGAGCGTCTACAAACTATGGGAAATATTTGGCATTTTTATGGCGTTTTTGTTATTATTATTTTTTTTACTAGTGATGGCGGTG
Organism: Rana temporaria; assembly: GCF_905171775.1. NCBI lineage: Eukaryota > Metazoa > Chordata > Amphibia > Anura > Ranidae > Rana > Rana temporaria. The sequence continues at coordinate 128,312,447 of NC_053498.1, forward strand.
GTCTGCGATTTTTAACAGTATTGTGACATTACGGCGGACAGATTGGACACTTTTGACATGGAGCCTTACTGTGCCTTACTGTACATGGAGCCTTACTTACGGACGGGGCGTGCTACTGCCTGAGTTAGTTACATGCTGCAGACAGAGGCATCCCTGCATACAGACACCACCGCACCACCACTTTTGACACATTTTTGAGACCATTGACATCTATAAGAGCGATCAGTGCTATAAATATGCACTGATTACTGTAGGGTTAACTATGTGTTCCCTCACTGTGTTCTAACTGTGTGGGGATGGTACTAACTAGGAGAGATGACAGATCGTTGTTCCTACTTTGTAGAAACACACAATCGGTCTTCTCTGACAGCACCGGGATTTGTGTGTTTACACACACAATTTCCTGTGCTGGCTTTCTTGCACGCGATCGCGCGAGGCAGGCGGCGATAGCGCTTGTCGGCCACACGCATCGGGTCCCCCGCTGTGCAGCGGGCACGCACCCTCTGGTGGCTCTCCTGGGCAAAGCCGTATATATACGGAATTTCGCCCAGGAGAGCCATTCTGCCGCAGCCGGTCAGGAAAATGGGTTCAGACGCAGAAGATTTCCACGTTTCTGACGCCAAACGCGGCTAAACGCGCTTAGCAGCTTTTCGTTTATAGGCGTTTTTCCCATTTAAAAAAAAAGTACCGTATTTATCGGCTTAAAATCAGGGGAAAATCGTGGGTGCACGATACCCCGATAAATACGGTACATATATTTTTTAGACACTTCTAAACGCAAACGAGGCAAAACACTGCTAAATGCGGCATGTAAACGCGGCAAAACGTACGTTTAAACGTGGGTTACTATCTGTCAAGTTTAATCATTTAGGAGCAGCTGTAAAAACATCCCGTGTACATGGAGACTTACTTACGGACGGGGCGCCTACCACCTGAGTTAGTTACATGCTGCAGACAGAGGCATCCCCTGCATACAGTCACCACCGCACCGAAAACCTACATAGCCTGGAGACCAGCGGGAGACAGAGAGTAGGGAAACCAGCTGCCGGGCACCCTAGGTCTGGTCTGGTTTGATCACTAAGAGCGTCCTGTTTCTCCAGGACAGCGCACAAGCTCATACTGCTCACCGCAGTGCATGCACCTTACAGCAACTCAGATAGGAGGTATTGCTACATCCCCCTTACAGCCCCCCAGACCTCGCTCCAAGTGATTTCCACCTGTTTGGCCCCCTGAATAGAGTTCCTCAGAGGTCAGCATTTCAGCACTGATGACAAAGTGAAGCAGGCTATCCTAAGATGCTTAAGGCATACTGACACATCTTTCTATGCCGACGCTTTCCAGGCATTAGGTAAACACTGGGATAAGTGTGTAAATGTAGCAGGGGAATATGCCGAAAAAGAAATGCAGCTTCCACTTGAAATTTCTTCTCAAACGTCCCGGTTTGACTTGAACGTCCCTCGTATACATTTCAACAAGAAACAAATAGAATAAAATAAATAAATAAAATGAAACAAAAAGGGGACAAAGTATTGGACCCCTTCCTGATCAATTATATTTTCCATATCTCTAAAGTATATTGTTCCAGACAGAGCATTATGTGAACTGCAGCCATAATACCAATATTACAGGTAAGCAAGCATCTCCCTGTACAGAGAGTCACACAGGTACTCGGGTGGATACGATCGTTAAATATCCCGTAAAGAAGACTACTGGAGGAAAAGCTGAGATTGGTGGTTATGTCTGCCATATATCAGCGTAGCGCATTGGCAGAACAATATAAGTTTACTACGCGTTAAAATAACCGGGATTTGCAGCACATGATTAAATTGTTGGGTGAGATATCTGCAGAGATTTCTATATTCATCGCCTGAGAAGTCATTTTGTCACTCCAAAAACTGGCGAGTTTTAAAACAAAAGGTTTTACCAAACTACCTGCTGATGTCTGGTAATCCTTCCTTCTCTTGGGAAATGAGCACAAATGCTTTCCAAATAACTCCCTACTTCCTCTGACGCCTCGTACACACGACCGAGGAACTCGACGGGCGAAACACATCGTTTTCCTCGTCGAGATCCCTGTTAGGCTGTCGAGGAACTCGACAAGCCAATTTTCTCCATTCCCGTCGAGGAAATAGAGAACATGCTCTCTTTTTGGCTCGTCCAGTTTCTCGACAGTTTCCTCGACGAAAATGTACACACGACCGATTTCCTCGGCAAAAAAATATCTCCCAGCAAGTTTCTTGCTGTTTTTTGCCGATAAACTCGGTTGTGTGTACGAGGCCTGAGTGTTTTGTGATTGGCCGTGTTGGCTGTTAGTAAGTGAGGGCAACCAATCAGGGCACTCAAGTGGGGTTTGGCACTTGCACTGCAGGAAAAGTCAGCTGGATTTACAATTGTTGCAGTAAATTGTGTTCAATTTCATAAATGTGATTTTTTTTCTTTTTGTACAGACACCCCCAGTAGTGATCCCCCGTTATCTCCTATTTCTTCTTTACATAACTTGATATGGCTGCTTTTGCCCAGTTCAGTGGCAGACTGGGTGTACCTCATTTCCATTCTGACACTAGATTTTGTTTCATATTTCTGGATAAAGGGCTGGGATGGAGGGATGAACTCTGTAGTATGCAGGGGTCAGTGGAACCTTGGATTATGAGCATAATCTGTTCCAGGAGAATGCTTGTAATTCAAGGCACTCGCATATCAAAGTGAGTTTCCCCATAGAAGTCAACGAAAACAAAGATAATTTGTTCCGCATTGACTTCTTTTGCATGCAATACCGCATGTGGCCAGAGGTTGGGGGGTGCCGGAGAGACTCGGAGATCGTTCGGATGCAGTTGTAAACACTCGCAAAGGCTTAAACACTCTGGAACAAAGGATTTCCGAGTATTTCCGAACGGCTCCAAGTGTCACTGGCGCTCCAGGCACCTCTGGCCAAATGTGGTACTGCACACCGCAGAGGCTTTAATCCTGCTATTTTTGCAAGACAACACTCGTAAACTGAGTCAGGATTTTCAAAGAAAAAAAAAAGCTTGTGTTTGCGAAACGCTTGTTAACCGCGTCACTCGCAATACAAGGTTCCACTGTATTCCAAAGCTGGAAGGATCTAATCCGAAATTGAGCAAAATTAATTAGAGTTTAGCGGACATAATTTTTCGATTACTTCATCCAGTGAAATCATTATAGTGGTTGTAAACCTCAGACATGAAATAGGAACAAAACATGTAGAAACATGAAGTCTTTTTCAGATGTACAGTAGTTTCAATGAAAACACCAGCCTAAAGTGCAACTCTTAGGCCTCGTACACACGACTGAGTTTATCGGCAAAAACCAGCAAGAAACTTGCTGGGAGATATTTTTTTGGCGAGGAAATCGGTCGTGTGTACATTTTCGTCGAGGAAACTGTGGAGAAAATCGGCGAGCCAAAAAGAGAGCAAATTCTCTATTTCCCTGACGAGAATGGAGAAAATTGGCTTGTCGAGTTTCTCGACGGCTTCACAAGGAACTCGACGAGCAAAACGATGTGTTTCGCCCGTCGAGTTTCTCGGTCGTGTGTACGAGGCCTTAGGCCCTGTACACACGATCAGTCTAAACCGATGAAAACGGACTGAAGTTCAGTTTCATCGGTCCAAACCGACCGTGTGTGGGCCCCATCGGTCCATTATCCTTCGGTCAAAAAATGTAGAACTTGCTTTAAAATTGAACCGATGGACGCCTAACCGATCGGTCAAAACCGACGGTTAGTACGCAAAAGCTTTGGGTTCGAAACCCGCGCATGCTCAGAATCAAGTCGACGCATGCTTGGAAGCATTGAACTTCATTTTTCTCAGCACGTCGTTGTGTTTTACGTCACCGCGTTGGACTTGATCGTTTTTTTAACTGATGGTGTGTAGGCACATCAGACCATCAGTCAGCTTCATCGGTTAACCGATGAAACTGAACTTCAGTCCGTTTTCATCGGTTTAGACGGTTTAGTGTGTACAAGGCTTTAAAGTGGCTGTAAACCTCAGACATGAAATATGAACAAGGTATATGTACTTGTCTCAATCCACAGCACTGAGTGTCATTTCTGTCTGCTGCCTTGTTCCTCTGCTATCAGCATAAGTCAAGAGAAAAATGTTGTGTGAAGGAGGCCTGTCCCTTCCCTCCAATCAGCTCTCAGAGCTCTCCTCACTGATGTAACGTCAGCTCTCCTTCCCCTGCTTTTCAGAGCTGAGAGATCCTGTGTAAATTCTGCATTTTAAATGGATGTTTGGGAAAGATGACTGTAGATAAACAGGTAAATCTTATATAGGAGGATTTCTTTCATCTCTGTGTATCACCAGAGGCCAGTCCCTTCACTGGATATATGCGAGGGTACACCACTTTAACCACTTCAGCCCCGGAAGAATTTACCCCCTTCCCGAACAGAGCAGTTTTTGTGATTCTGTACTGCGTCGCTTTAGCTGAAATTTGCGCCGTTGTGCGACGTGGTACCCAAACAAAATTGATGTTCTTTTTTTTCCCCACAAATAGAGCTTTCTTTTGGGGGTATTTAATCACCTATGTGGTTTTATTTTTTTTGCTCTATATACAAAAAAGGAGCGACAGTTTTGAAAAAAAAAATCTATATTTTTTACTTTTTGCTATAATAAATATCCCCCAAAAATATATAAAAAATGACATATTTTTAGTAAAAACAAAATCACAGTAAGCGTATATTGATTGGTTTGCGCAAAATTTATAGCGTCTACAAAATAGGGAATAGATTTATGGCATTTTTATTAATATATATATATTTTTTTTTACTAGTAATGGCGGCAATCAGTGATTTTTTTTATTGGGACTGCAACATTATGGCGGACATATCGGACACTTTTGATGCTATTTTGGGACCATCGTCATTTATACAGCGATCAGTTCTATAAATAGCCACTTATTACTGTATAAATGACACTGGCAGAGAAGGGGTTAAACACTAGAGGGCGATCAAGGGGTTGTGTGTCCTAGGGAGTGATTCTAACTGTGAGGGGGATGGGCTACCACTGACATGACAGCAATCACTGCTCCCGATCACAGGGAGCAGTAGATTGCTGTCATGTCACTAGGCAGAACGGGGAAATGCCTTGGCCCAGATTCAAGTAGAATTGTGCGATATTTGCGGGGGAGCAGGGCAACGATTTTGCCCTGCCCCCCCGCAAATATTTTGCGCTGCCCTCGATTCACGCAGCAGTAGCTCCGTGAATTGCGAGGGCGCGCTGGCAAATTTGCCCAGCGTAAGCGCGCACAAGTTAAATGATCCCGCCGGGGGCGGGAATCATTTAAATTAGGCACGCTCCGGCACAGAGCGTACAGCGCATGCTCCGTCGGGAAACTTTCCCGACGTGCATTGCGGCAAATGACGTCGCAAGGACGTCATTTGCTTCTAAGTGAACGTGAATGGCGTCCAGCGCCATTCAGGTTTCACTTACGCAAACACAGTGAAATTCAAATTTCACGGCGCGGGAAGGCCGGCTATACTTTAGCATTGGCTGTCCCTTCTATTAGAAGGGGCAGCCTTGCGCTAAAAGTAGCCGTACGGAAACTCCGTACCTGGCTTGCGCGGGGCCCGCGCAAGCTTGTGAATCAGTGGTAGTATGCAATTTGCATACTACACGCTGATACACAATGGGAGCGCCCCCTAGCGGCCCCCGCAAGAATGCAGCCTAAAATCTGCGAGGCATAAGAGCCTTATGCCGCGCAGATTTTAGCCTGCAGTCGGTGTAACGAGGTTCCTGAATCAGGAGCACTCGTTACACCGGAGCAAGTAAGCACTTGCGCTGCGTAACCTATGGTTGCGCGGGCGCAAGTGCTTCTTGAATCTGGGCCACTGTTTACATCTCCCCGTTCTGCCTCTCCACACCGCAATCGTGGGCCGCCGGCGAACATCGAGTTCCCGGGACCCACGAGCACAATCCTACGACACACGACCGTCGCGCGTGCCTGCTAGGTGGCAAATTGAAAGGGACGTACAGGTACGCCCATTTGCCTGCCTGTGCCATTCTGCTGATGTATATCGGCGTGCGGCGGTCGGTAAGCGGTTTAGTGCTCTCTGGCCCACCCTCAACAACATGGAATACGACCTCTACCATGTGCATTATCTATGTGACGGAGGGAGCATTTCTAGCCGCGTCTTCAGATTTTAGGCCGTGTTGAAAATTGAGGACATTGGTAAATAATGTGCAGATTTCCTGTAGACTCTGGGGAGAGTCTTGTCATTTTCTGTTCCATATTGAATTCACCAGACTTGTGTTGTTTATCTGTGTGCAGACTTCAGTGTTTATCTTTCCATCGTTCAGTTTGCAGGCCCTGATCCTTCTAATACTCAGATATTTCCACAGCTGACTGTGTGTTCCTCTGTTCATCCTACATCTCCAGCTGATCATTTCCTTCCAGAAAGGAGAATGGAATTAAAAAGGCAGAATCTGAGCCCACTCTGACCCAGAGCCACTGGGGGGGGGGTATCGGGGGGGGGGGAATTCTGAGTCCGAAATGTCAGTAGCTCCTTATCTGTAATTGGCTGAAAGTGCAGACAGACGCTAATCCCTCCAGAGCTTGCTCCCTCCTCCAGCCTGAGCTGCCTCATATCCCGGCTTTTAATTAACATCCAGGCGGATTCGATGTTATAAGATCTTTTAACCCTGCACCACCTGGAGATCCTGGCAGCACTCTATCTGATTAAATCTTCCGGTGCTCTATTATTGAACACAGTGGCCCGGATTCAGATAGATTTGTCTATCTATCTGCGGGCATAACGTATCTCAGATACGTTACGCCGCTGTAACTTTGGGCGCAAGTTCCGTATGCAGAAAGAACTTGCGCCCCTAGTTACGGCGGTGTAAGGTATGTGTGGTGTCGTAAGCCCGCCTAATTCAAATGGGGATGTTGTGGGCGTGTTTTATTCAAATTTAAGATGACCCCGCGTATTTTAAGTTTTTTGTGAGCGGCGCATGCGCCGTCCGTGAAATATCCCAGTGTGCATTGCTCCAAAGTACAGCTCTCAAGGACGTATTGGATTAGACGTGAACGTAAATGACGTCCAGCCCTATTCGCGAACGACTTACGCAAACGACGTAAATTTTTCAAAACTCGGCGCGGGAACGACGTCCATACTTAACATTAGCTACGCCTCATATAGCAGGGGTAACTATACGCCGAAAAAAGCCTAATGTAAATGATGTAAAAAAATGCGCCGGCGGGACGTACGTTTCTGAATCGGCAAAAATACCTAATTAGCATATTCCTCGCGTAACTATACGGAATCGCCACCTAGCGGCCAGCATAAATATGCAGCCTAAGATACGACGGTGTAAGACACTTACACCGGTCGGATCTTAGGGAAATCTATGCGTAACTGATTCTCTGAATCAGGCGCATAGATACGACCGACCGCACTCAGAGATACAATGGCGTATCTGGAGATACGCCGTCGTATCTTGTTTCTGAATCCGGCCCAGTGAGTGCAGTTGCAGTTGAAGGCATGCTGGGATGTGTAGTTTTGCCGTGGCTGAAGGTGTGCAGGTTGCTGAAGGTGGTCCATACAAAGGGAGATCTGTCTTATTCTGGTGACATATCCGCTCTCTGTCCACAGCTGTCATTACTTCATTGTATCAATGATGGAAAGCCAAAATTTCCTCATCTATCATCTTCATTTAGGGCATGACTTCTATAAAGGGATGCTGCCATTTTTAGGAAAGATACAGACTATATGATCTGTTAATAACTCTGGAGATAAGTTCTCATTTCCTCGGGCCAGGCTGGTATAATACCGGCCAAATGGGAAGACAGATGGAACACACATCCTTCCAAAACTCCAGGAATCTATCTGTGGTCACGGTACTTTTCTCATTTTGTAATGTGTTAGGTTTTTGTTCTTACATTAGACAGAGAAGCTGTGCAGTGATGTAGAGATTGTAATATTAGCACTTTGTAAGGTAAGTAATGAGATATCGTGGGAAATATTTCAGCTAGATACTTCCGTCTACTTTAAGCAGAGTTCCACCTGTGTTTATTAAAAGTCAGCAACTACAAAAAGTATAGCTGCTGACTATTAATAAACTTTACCTGCCCCATGGTCCAGCGATGCGGCCCCCCGGAGGCTCGCCCCTGCTCTCCTCGGCACTGTCATCATAACTGTGGGCACCCGGCCGTGACAGCTTATGGCTTCACGGCCTGGCGCATGTGCGAGTCGCGCTGCGCTCTCTTATTGGCCAGCCGATCTTCTGGGACGTGAGTAGTTTCCCAGAAGATGGCTGGCAGGAAGGGGCTGCCTAGGGCGACAGGAGGAGTCGCCTAGGTGGCCGAAGATGGGAAGGAGGAAGTGGGACAGAAAGTCCCACTAATAAGATGTCCCCCCCCCCCCCCAAAAAAAAATGACATGTCAAATGTTGCATGTCAGGGGGTGAGGAGTGCTTAAAGCGGAAGTCCCACTTTTGGGTGGAACTCCGCTTTAAAGTGTATATACTGTGACATGATTGTTACCTTTGTTATAAAACAAGTTCAGTTAAATTTACCAGGCTATTACTAGTAAACCCTTACATACTGTATACCCAGTGAAGTGACTGGCCTCAGGTGATGCCAGAGATTAAAAAAATCCTCCTAAGTTTTATCTGTCTATCTGCAGTCTTCTCGTTTCTACAGCGATTCAAAGTGCCGAATTTATGAAGCTTGTCTGAGCTGTCAGAGAACAGGGGGCGGAGAGCTGAAGTTACACTCTGCAGAGCTCAGGGAGGGGAGCTCTGACAGCTGATTGGAGGGAAGGGAGACACCCCCCTGCACACAGTAACAGAGCTGAGGCTGTCAATCAGTTAGAGGTCCCTGTCACCATTTTTCTCTAGGTGTCAGGAATACTTGTCAGGCCTCGTACACACGACCGGTTTCCTCGGCAGAATCCATCAAGAAACTTGGTGGGAGAGCTTTTTTGCCGAGGAAACCGGTCGTGTGTAAGTTTTTCATCGAGGAAACTGTCGAGGAACTCGACGAGCAAAAAAGAGAGCAAGTTCTCTTTTTTCTCGACGGGAGTCTGAATTTCCTCGTCATGTGCCTCCTCGTCGGGCAGGTTTTCGACGAGAAACTCGAGCGTGTGTATGCTAAGAAACCCACGCTTGCTCAGAATAAAGTATGAGACGGGAGTAAAAGTAGCATTTGTAATGGAGATAACACATTTTTCAAGCTGTAACAGACTGAAAAGTGCAAATCGTCTCTTAACAAACTTTTACTTAACACGCAAACACGTGAGATTAGCAAAAGCAGCCCCAAGGGTTGTGCCAGTGGAATCGAACTTCCCCTGCCATTGTATGTCACCGCATTTGAGAATGAGGAGATTTTGTCTTGACAGTGTGTACGCAAAGCAAGCTTGTGGAGTTCCTGGACAAGCCTAACAAGGAACTCGTCGAGAAAAACGATGTGTCTTTTCCGACGAGTTCCTCGGTCGTGTGTACGAGGCCTCAGAAGTGACTCGTGCTGATACCAGAGGAATGAGGCAGCAAACAGAAATGACACTTAGTGCTCCTAACTGAAAAAGTACACACTATAGAGGGATATGCTTGGTTCATATTTTTATTTCTGGGGTTTGCAACCACTTTAATAGAAATTTTATGTTTTTTTCAGTAGATTAGTTCAATGTTTTTAGCCATCAGCGGTTTTAGATTTGATAACCTGATTACATTTTACCTTGTTATTCAATCTGAATTACATTGTTTTATATGCCATGGGAATTAAATTAGATCTTTGGCTCTGATGAAGTCATGATTTCATGACCTGGATAAATGAAAACCTTTATGGACACCCCCTCTCCTTACAGGGACAACAAGATTGATGTTTTTCTCTGCACACTTTCCATGCATTTGTGTTTGCGCTTGTTGATGATCTCAGTAGCCTCTTGCTTCGATGTGTCCTATTAGATGCAGAATGCAGCATTTTCTGATCGTTAGGGGCTCACAAACACTTGCAGCTCCAACAAATATCCTCCTTTAATGCAGTGCTTGCTAAGCTTTTATTAGGTTTTAGAAAGCTGCTTTTAAGTGTGTGTGTGAGGCATTTGAAACATGTTTTGAAAGTTTTTTGTTTAATCTCCAGCTCTTCTTGTGAGAGTTTTCCTGTATCAGCTCCTCTTCAGAATCAAATTAACTACTTCTGATCACATACAGTTCTTCTTCCCAGAAAAGGGAGGTTTAGCGGGTGCTGTGTGCCCTCTGATCATACACAGTCCTTCTTCCTAGGAAAAAGGTGTAGCGGGTGCTGTGTGCCCTCTGATCATACACAGTCCTTCTTCCTAGGAAAAAGGTGTAGCGGGTGCTGTGTGCCCTCTGATCATACACAGTCCTTCTTCCTAGGAAAAAGGTGTAGCGGGTGCTGTGTGCCCTCTGATCATACACAGTCCTTCCCAGGAAAAAGGTGTAGCGGGTGCTGTGTGCCCTCTGATCATACACAGTCCTTCTTCCTAGGAAAAAGGTGTAGCGGGTGCTGTGTGCCCTCTGATCATACACAGTCCTTCCTAGGAAAAAGGTGTAGCGGGTGCTGTGTGCCCTCTGATCATACACAGTCCTTCTTCCTAGGAAAAAGGTGTAGCGGGTGCCATGTGCCCTCTGTTCATACACAGTCCTTTTTCCCAGGAAAAAGGTGTAGCGGGTGCTGTGGGCCCTCTGGTCATACACAGTTCTTCTTGCTAGGAAAAAGGTGTAGTGGTGCTGTGTGCCCTCCACAGTCCATCTACCTAAGAAAAAGGTGTAGCGGGTGCTGTGTGCCCTCTGATCATACACAGTCCTTCTTCCTAGGAAAAAGGTGTAGCGGGTGCTGTGTGCCCTCTGATCATACACAGTCCTTCTTCCTAGGAAAAAGGTGTAGCGGGTGCTGTGTGCCCTCTGATCATACACAGTCCTTCCTAGGAAAAAGGTGTAGCGGGTGCCATGTGCCCTCTGTTCATACACAGTCCTTTTTCCCAGGAAAAAGGTGTAGCGGGTGCTGTGGGCCCTCTGGTCATACACAGTTCTTCTTGCTAGGAAAAAGGTGTAGTGGTGCTGTGTGCCCTCCACAGTCCATCTACCTAAGAAAAAGGTGTAGCGGGTGCTGTGTGCCCTCTGATCATACACAGTCCTTCTTCCTAGGAAAAAGGTGTAGCGGGTGCTGTGTGCCCTCTGATCATACACAGTCCTTCTTCCTAGGAAAAAGGTGTAACGGGTGCTGTGTGCCCTCCACAGTCCATCTACCTAAGAAAAATGTGTAGCAGGTGCTGTGTGCCCTCTGATCATACACAGTCCTTCTTCCCAGGAAAAAGGTGTAGCGGGTGCTGTGTGCCCTCTGATCATACACAGTCCTTCTTCCTAGGAAAAAGGTGTAGCGGGTGCTGTGTGCCCTCTGATCATACACAGTCCTTCCCAGGAAAAAGGTGTAGCGGGTGCTGTGTGCCCTCTGATTATACACAGCCCTTCTTCCCAGGAAAAAGGTGTAGCGGGTGCTGTGTGCCCTCTGATCATACACAGTCCTTCTTCCTAGGAAAAAGGTGTAGCGGGTGCTGTGTGCCCTCTGATCATACACAGTCCTTCCCAGGAAAAAGGTGTAGCGGGTGCTGTGTGCCCTCTGATCATACACAGTCCTTCTTCCTAGGAAAAAGGTGTAGCGGGTGCTGTGTGCCCTCTGATCATACACAGTCCTTCCTAGGAAAAAGGTGTAGCGGGTGCTGTGTGCCCTCTGATCATACACAGTCCTTCTTCCTAGGAAAAAGGTGTAGCGGGTGCTGTGTGCCCTCTGATCATACACAGTCCTTCTTCCTAGGAAAAAGGTGTAGCGGGTGCTGTGTGCCCTCTGATCATACACAGTCCTTCTTCCTAGGAAAAAGGTGTAGCGGGTGCTGTGTGCCCTCTGATCATACACAGTCCTTCTTCCTAGGAAAAAGGTGTAACGGGTGCTGTGTGCCCTCCACAGTCCATCTACCTAAGAAAAATGTGTAGCAGGTGCTGTGTGCCCTCTGATCATACACAGTCCTTCTTCCCAGGAAAAAGGCGTAGCGGGTGCTGTGTGCCCTCTGATCATACACAGTCCTTCTTCCTAGGAAAAAGGTGTAGCGGGTGCAACAGACAGAAAAGCACGAATCGTCTTTTACTAACACGGAATCAGCTAAAGCAGCCCAAAGGCGAATAGAACTTCCCCTTTAGAGTGCCGTTGTACGTGTTGTACGTCACTGCGCTTTTTTCATCATTTTTTTAAAACAATGGTGTGTGGGCAATGTTGTTTTTAATGATGAAGTTGGAAAAACTTCGTTTTTTAGACATGCTGAAAAACAATGTTTTTTTTCATGCCGAAAAATCATTGTGTGTACGCGGCATAAGTGTGAAAGGGCCCTCAGCCTGTCAGCGGGTGGAGGGGCTCATCTGGAACAATAAAGTTTAATTAAAATGCTGACATCAGTGTGCAGTTGGTCTTTGTGAATTATCCTCATAAGGGTGGAGTGGACAATCTCTATTCTGCCTGCACCTTCTCTCCTGGGACGCTGACATATGTAAGCTTGTGAGCGGAAACTTTTTTCTGCTTCCTTGCTATAAGTTAGTTAAAACTTGGACATAACCAGGCAATTGTATGGGACACTGAAACGTTGGGATCCTGTGCTGTACTACTGCTCTATGCGATGTGGAATAACTGCTGGATGGCCGTAAAGCCAAGGAAGAGACCATTAGTTAGTGTTATGAGAACAGATTAGTGCTGGCAATGTGGATAATGAACCTCAAAGCTTGTTATTCATCAGCATGCTCTTTATTTGTGGGTAACATTTCCAGACAAGATATGTCGGCATAATCGATATTGAATAAATGGAGTGTGGCAATCCCCAATGAGGGACAATGGTTCACAGATTACTCCAGTGGAGTTTAATTTGCTGTCAGATCACTTTTCTGCTGTCAGACTCCTCTGGTTCCTGAGGATCCATAGTTGGGGATATAGTGAAATACACGCACATCGTACATACAATTCTCGACACTTTAGATATCACGTGCATGCAGGTAATACTGAATTCTTCAGCTTGTCCTCACGTATACTATTCCCCCAGGTGCTTAGTGTCCAGAGGCCCCGACATATGCCGAGCCTCCCTGCTAGCCCTATAACCAGTGGGAAAGCCTCAGTGTTCAAAAGCAGTGGCATGGTTAGATTTGGGATGGTAGGCGTCATGGGTAGTACCCGGTGTGAACGGGAAGTCAGAGCCTCTGAATAGCACACATATGCTTAGCAAAAATATGCTAAAAAATTAAGAGACTTGACGGGGGGTTTTGGGGGTAAGCTGCCTCCTATTGTGCGGGCAGTGGTATCACACAGCAGGTCAAAACCAGACTTTTTTTCTGTTTATGGGATTAGAAAAGCATAATCTTCATTTCCAGTTTATTATATTGTTGGCAGTAATAAAGCATATCACATAAAAAACATATTGGCCTGTCCAGCTCTAACTAAACCTCAAACTTCTTTCTTCTAGCAGAGAAACAAGAGAACTTTTGCCCAGCCCCACCCCAAATCCCATCCAAAAAAAAACCAAAAAACAGTAGTTCTTACTTGCAAAGCTTCTGCCACATAGTGTGTCTCCACTGGGCAACATGCTCTGGGATAGGCTGTTAATTTCCATCCGATTGTCCCATAGATGAGTGTATGGCTGTGTCCGTATCCATTCTACATAGCGGTGTGAACACGGTCCTGTCATCTGCCTGATCAGCAGAGAGATCCCCAGCTGAGCAAGCAGTTCCCCCTTTACAGAGGCGATTGTGTAAAATGGCACACACACAGTTGTGTTCATAAGTTTACATACCCTGGCAGAATTTATGATTTCTTAGACTTTTCTTTCACTCATGGTTAGTGTTTGGCTGAAGCCATTTATTATCAATCAAGTCTTTTGTGGTATTTGTGGATGAGGCTCTTTATCTTCTCAGATGGTAAAGCTGCCCATTCCTCTTGGCAAAAAAACTCCAGTTCCTGTAAATTCTTGGGCTGTCTTGCATGAACGTCACGTTTGAGATCTCCCCAGAGGGGCTATATGATATTGAGGTCAGGAGACTGAGATGGCCACTCCAGAACCTTCACTTTATTCTGCTGTAGCCAATGACAGGTCGACTTGGCCTTGTGTTTTGGAACATTGTCATGTTCTAATGTCCAAGTACGTCCCATGCGCAGCTTCCTGGCTGATGAATTCAAATGTTCCTCCAGTATTTTTTGATATGATACTGCATTCATCTTGCCATCAATTTTGACCAAATTTCCTGTGCCTTTGTAGCTCACACATCCCCAAAACATCAGCGATCCACCTCCGTGTTTCACAGTAGGGATGGTGTACCTTTCATCATAGGCCTTGTTGACTCTCCAAATGTAGTGTTTATGGTTGTGTCCAAAAAGCTAAATTTTGTTCTCATCACTCCAAATTACTTTGTGCAAGAAGGTTTGAGGCTTGTCTCTGTGCTGTTTGGCGTTTTGTAAGCAAGATTCTTTGTGGCATTTGCGTAGAAATTACTTTCTTCTGGCGACTCGACCATGCAGCCCATCTTTCTTCAAGTGCCTCCTAATTGTGCATCTTGAAACAGCCACACCACATGTTTTCAGAGAGTCCTGTATTTCACCTGAAGTTATTTGTGGGTTTTTCTTTGCATCCTGAACTATTTTCCTGGCAGTTGTGGCTGAAATTTTAGTTGGTCTACCTGACCGTGGTTTGGTTTCAACAGAACCCTTCATTTTCCACTTCTTGATTAGAGTTTGAACACTGCTGATTGGCATTCTCAATTCCTTGGATATCTTTTTATATCCCTTTCCTGTTTTATACAATTCAACTACTTTTACCCGCAGATCCTTTGACAATTTTTTTTGCTTTCCCCATGACTCCAGAAACGTCAGTGCAGCACTGGATGAATGATGCAAGGGTCTGTCAGGAGTCCAGAAACTCGTCAACCTTTTATACCCACACACTAATTACAAGCAAACAGATCACAGGTGAGGATGGTTACCTTTAATAGCCATACAAACCTCTTTGTGTCAACTTGTGTGCATGTTATCAGGCCCAAATCACCAGAGTGTGTAAACTTTTGATCAGGGTCATTTGGGTAGTTTCTGTTGCCATTATTATATAAAAAGAGTAAACACAGTTGATTGATAATAAGAGCCGGTTCACACAGGGGCGGCACGACTTCGGCCAGGCGACATGAAGACGACATCTAAGGCGACTTGCAAAATGACTTCTGTATAGAAGTCAATGCAGGTCGCCCCGAGTCGCCGCCGAAGTAGTACAAGAACCTTTTTCTAAGTCGGAGCGACTTGCGTCGCTCCTATTAGAACGGTTCTATTCACTAGAATGGGATGCGACTTGTCAGGCGGCTGCGTCGCCTGACGAGTCGCCCCAGTGTGAACCGGGTCTAAATGTCTTCAGCCAAACAATAATTATGATTAAAAGAAATGTTTTTGTGTTATCATTCATATTATCTGAAAATGGCCAAAAAATCATAAATTCTGCCAGGGTAAACTAATGAGCACAACCGTATATATATATATATATATATATATATATACACACACACACACACACAAATATCTATCTATCTATCTATCTATCTATCTATCTATCTATCTATCTATCTATCTACCTATCTATCTATCTATCTATCTATCTATCTATCGTGTTGTAGCAGTGCATAATGGTGGTCAGTAAGTGATACAGGCATACCCCACTTTTAAGTACACAATGGGACCAGAGCATGTATGTAAAACGAAAATGTACTTAAAGTGAAACAATACCTTTTTTCACTTCTAGGGTGTAGTAGGGGGGTCAGGGGCTGTATTTGGGGTGTCAGGAGCTGTAGTTGAGGTCTCAGGGGCTGAAGTGGGGGTGTCAGGGGCACACTGGAACAGGGCGGGCTATGCTCTTGAAGCTTCAGCTCCTTCTACTGCGGCTGCAAAATGTCTGTACAGTACTTGTAAGGCACTTTACATACACTCGGGGGTATGTCCTTACTCGCGAGTGTATGTAAAGTGAGTGTACTTAAAGCGGGGTATGCCTGTATGTAAAATTGAGCACTCTGAAAAATGAACCCAGCTGGGTTACTACGGGCTACCGCACTCTGCGCCGCACTCTCTCTGATAGTAAATAAAGGTTTGCACATGGTTTTGCCCTCTTAATCACAATAATGGTTTTGTGTGATGCAGTGAACAATGACCCGTTGCCAAGTTCTCAGGTCACACAGCCGGTCGCAGTGGCACTCTGCTTTTTTCATTACCCAGCAAATTTCAGCAAGCGAAGGACTCTGATTAATATATATGAGCTGGAGAGGATAAATTCCAAGATGATGAACCTTTGCCTCTTTATAAAGCAGAGACTTTTCATTGCTATTTCAAATACAGTAATCCAGGATAGGGCTCAGACCCACAAAATACAGTAGCTGCATAACTTCAGAGGTACTTTATAGTGCCTGTCTGCCCAAAATTCAGTTAAAACTGGATCCTGGCTATCATCCTCTACTCCTCACTATAGAAATCATAAGAGAAAGTCTCATGGAAGGATTCAGATAGATGTAATCAATTGCTCAGGAAAAAGGTGTTGGTTTAAAAATCTAAATTGTATAGGTACTCACATTCTATGATATCATGGATTAAGCCTAGGTTCACATTGGAGCGATTTGTCATGCGATTCGAGATCAAATCACATTGACAAGTTGCAGCCTATTGGAGGCAATGGCACTGTTCCAATCACTGTGACACCGATTTTGCGGTGCCGCACCCATTTGCAAAAGTAGTTCCTGCACTATTTTTGTCGATTTCAGGTGCGACTTCAATAGACCTCTGTACATGAAGCCACACTGATGTCTATCAAGTAGCACCTGAAATCGTGCTGACCTTGCTACTTTGAAATCGCCCTACTTCAAGTGAAGTAGCGCGATTTCAAAGTAGCATCAATGTGAACCAGGGCTGAAGAACAGAAGGATTCAGGGGAAGTCTGGTGAGGAGTACACAGAGGACGCCAGACTAAATCCATAACAAACAGGTCAGATATGGTTGAAATACATACCGTAGTAAGTACATGAAAGGCCTGGTTCACACTGGTGCGTTTTGACTTGCGATTTGGCATGTCAAATCGCATATCAAAACGGCGGTATTTGCCCGCAAATTGCCGGCAATGTCCTAATCGGTGCGACGCCGCATCTGTGGCGCTGCACCGATTTCAAAAAGTAGTTTCTGTACTACTTTTTGCGATTTCCGCACGCAATTTACATTGACATCTGTGCAGAAACCTGCACAGATGTCTCTAAAATCGGGACTGCCAGCGGGAGTGAAATCTTGCGAGTTCAGCTGAACTCGCACGATTTCACTCCCGCAGCCCAGTGTGAACCTGGGCTAAAGCCCAGTTCAAGTTTTAGTTAAATCAGCCAAATGCAATACAAATGCATCAAAACAAGAGTAAGGCCTTGTACACACGAGAGGACCGTTTCCAGCGGATAAATCCTCTGGCGGATTTTGATCTGATGGCTGTACACACCATCAGATCAAAATCCCTGCGGAATACATCCGCGGTGACGTGGCCGCGCCGTCGCCGCGACGATGACGCGGCGACGTGCGCGACCCTGGAAGGTAAATACTTCCACGCATGCGTCGAATCATTACGACGCATGCGAGGGATGGGAGCGGACGGACTGATCCGGTGAGTCTGTACAGACGACCGAATAAGTCCGGCAGACAGGATTCCAGCGGATAGATTTCTTTGCATGCTAAGAAATTTTTATCCGCTGAAAATCCGTCGGCTGGATTTTTATCCGCCTGAAAATGTCCGCTAGGCCGTACACACGACCGGATCTATCTGCTGGAACTGATCCGCGGATCAATCCCAGCGGATCGATCCGGTCGTGTGTACGGGGCCTCAGAGATAAAGCTACCAAATCGGTAAAGCTCATGCTTGCTGCCAACTGGTGTGCTATAGTTGTGACTAAACTGGGAGTGTGTTGGCTCCTCTGCAGAAAGACCGCTGCTTCCACACAGAGAGTAGGGGTCCTTCTTTGAAGCTGAGATTTGGTGGCGGGGGTGAAGAGGCACTAGAAGCACTGCAATAGATGGAGGTCTGCAGCATATGAGCAGGCCTCAGAGACCACTGCATCAATCTGAAAACTTAGAACTGTTTTTTTTTTTGGAAGGGGATGCAAGTACCCCCCCCCCCCCCCCCCCGAGGGCACCCAAATATTACGTATATGACTCTGAGACAGGCTTTCTTCCTAGGTATTGCTAATCTGGACCAAGTTATTAAAGGCTCACATCCTGCGACGATTGATTGTGGAGGCCGTGCCGGCGGGTTGTAAATATGTATAAGTCAGAGACAGTAATTGTTATTTTACATAAACACACAGCTAATTCACTCTCGTCGCATTGTTTGTTGATTAAACAAGGACACAGAAGATCTAATTGATGTTATGGTTTTTATTACACTCAAACAATCATCTATTCAGAACGGAATAATTCTCACTTTTATTTAATAATTTCCTTGCGCTCCATCGGAAATCTCTTCCTTCCCAACTAATGCTCAGAGCTCAGGGCTTGGTTGGAGCCATCGGGGGGCCACCACATGTGTGTTGTAATGTCAGGGATTGGATAGGTTGGATTCTTTGGTGTAAGTGAGAGATGACTGGCTGATCTGCGGTCTTATCTCACATGATAGCTTGAGGCGTGACCCCCAGGAATGTTTTCCGTCAGAAGAAATTGTTCAAACCGGCTCTGATGACAATGCCGGCCACTCTATGGGTTGTAAGATGTTACCTAGGAGACTGCAAACCTTCACCTACCTATATGGAAGAGAAACTCAAGGGATTGGTTCAGGAGATTTTTTTTTTTTTACAATCAGATTTTTCTTTATTAAGCAAATAATTATCAGCAGACAAAGAACAGTGGTTCTGGAGATTTAATGAAAACAGGAAATCCGACTTTGGCATATGTAAAGCAAAATTGTTCTTTTATTTTTCAATCGTTTAATGTGACTTGCGCAGTTTTAGCAGATATCTTGTAGATTGTAATTTCTCTGTATGTGAAATAATTGCATTGATATTCCAATATTCCTTGAACAGGATCTTGTGCACACAATTGTTATCAGCTGGATAATAACATTTAGTTAAATTCCCATCTCCTTGGTGTGGTGGTGAATAGCTAGATTCACGTAGGGTGTCCTAACTTTGCGGCGGCGTAGCTTAGCGTGTTTAGGCTACGCCGCCGAAAGTTAGCGAGGCAAGTACATGATTCTCAAAGTACTTGCCTGCTAAATTACGGCGGCGTAGCCTAAAGTGGGCGGGCGTAATGGCGCCTAATTCAAATTTAGCTGAGGGGGCGTGTTTTATGTTAATGGGGCCTTAAGCTACGCTGCCGCAAGTATGCGCTCTCCATACTGAATCTAGCTACTAGTTCCCTGCTGGGACCTTTTTTCCTTTATTTTTTCCTGCAGAGATCCTCAATCAACAAACGGGCTGGGCGATGAGCTGGATAGTTTAGATCACATATGTCAAACAAAAAGCCTGCCGGCAGAATATGGAATGCCAGGCCTTGTTTTGTGGCCCTGTCACCTGGTTTTGCAACCAGATCATAGTGGAACTTTTCCACCACCTCCACCCCTTGGCTCCTTGCTGTCACTTGTAAACACAGAGCTTTGTTATCAGCAGCATCCAGATGTAACAGATAAAGACACACTCTACACAGCGCACCCCTAAACTTTGCACGCAGCACACCCCTGAACTCTGCACTCTGTACACAGCACACCCCTGACCTCTGCACCCTGCACACAATGCACCTCTGAACTCTGCACACATTGCACCCATTAACTCTGCACTCTGTACACAGCGCACCCCTTAACTCTGCACTCTGTACACAGTGCACCCCTAAACTCTGCACGCAGCACACCCCTGAACTCTGCACTCTGTACACAGCACACCCCTGACCTCTGCACCCTGCACACAATGCACCTCTGAACTCTGCACACATTGCACCCATTAACTCTGCACTCTGTACACAGCGCACCCCTTAACTCTGCACTCTGTACACAGTGCACCCCTGAACTCTGCACTCTGTACACATTGCGCCCATTAACTCTGCACTCTGTACACAGCGCACCCCTGAACTCTGCACTCTGTACACAGCGCACCCCTGAACACTGCACTCTGTACACAACGCACCCCTGATCTCTGCACTCTGTACACAGCGCACTCCTGATCTCTGCACTCTGTACACAGCGCACCCCTGAACTCTGCACCCTGTATACATTGTGCCCATTAACTCTGCACTCTGTACACAGCGCACCCCTGATCTCTGCACTCTGTACACAGCGCACCCCTGATCTCTGCACTCTGTACACAGCGCACCCCTGAACTCTGCACCCTGTATACATTGCGCCCATTAACTCTGCACTCTGTACACAGCGCACCCCTGAACTCCGCACTCTGTACACTGCACACCCCTGAACTCTCTACACAGCATGCCCATAAATGCTGAACTTTGCACTCTGTACAAATCTCACCCCTAAAAAGAGTACATGCATAGTCTAACAGGTACAACCGACCCTTTCAGGGCAACCATGCTGCCGATGCGGCCCTGGCTGAAATTGAGTTTGACACCCCTGGTCTAGATCATTTTTCAGAGGACTGATTGCTCAGGGGTGGAACTTCATTATTCACAGTAACAATACACCAGGGCTTTAGAGCGTAGCTCAACTATTTCTGAGCACCACAAACTGAAAATGCTGTTTGGTGCATTTTTAATATTCACAGCAAACTCACTCATCGATCCATGTCTCCACGCTTCATTTTGTTTAGAAATAACCCCCTTAGCATTTCTAGTCTCAACTATCTTGGGTAAGGGCAGATGATTCATGTAGCATTTATTTTCTGGAATCCTTCTGCGTTTAGCTCAGGCAGGGGTGTGTGTGAAAAGTCCCCTCCCCTCCTTTCTATCTATTTACTAATGCTATTAGCAAAAGGGTGAAAAATTGTTAATGGGGAAAAATAGTTAAAAAATAAATAAAAATAGAAAAAGCAAAAATAATAATAATGGTCAAAATTGTTAATGGGAAAAATAGATAAATAATAAATAAAAATAGAAAAAGCAAACATAATAATAATAAATAATAGTAAAAAAATTGTTAATGGGGGTGGAACTTCATTATTCAGAGTATCAATACACAGGGGGTGCAGATTCGTTATTCAGCAGGGTGTGTCACGCAACACATCCATTGAGTTGTTCTTTGTGCATTGCTTCTTGTTTCTTAGTAAATCTGTGAAATTAGGGAATCCACCGAGTGATGATAAAGGAAAAGCAGATAACCATCACGTTGCTTCGGGGTCACCTGTGGCCCTTGGCTACTTATGTTATCATGGGGGCCTCTGAGAACAGCCGCTGTATTATAAACTTCCACATATTGTGAAGATTTGTTTCTTTGATGTCATTTCATGTCTTAATTATTTATGAAGACATTGTGATTATCATTCTTTGACACAGACAGAGAACAGACAGCAATCCCTTGCTTGTTTGTTTTGTTTTTGATGAAGTATATTCTTACCCAGTGTGTGACTAGCTAGATCCCATGTGGGGGGTCTCCTTGTACATTAGCAGGGGGTCTTGTGTGTTTCTTCTAATCTGGAAGTAAAATGTCAAGGAAGGATGGTCTGGCAGAAGTGGGGTAAGGGGATTTTTTTTTCTTTGGTTTGGGGGAACGTTTGCCGAAGGCGGAATTGTCTTCTGGGAAGGGGATTTTTTGGTGGTGGTGGGGGGGTGCTTTGTCTTCCGAACACAAGATTGGTGTGTGTAAACTAAAAAATCATCAATACATTACAGATAGTACATGTTGGATGTAGAATTAAGAGATATGAAATGTTTGTACAAAATGATGTCCATTTTCATTCTGGGATTTTTATTTTAGGACTTTTTATTTGAGTTGGACAGTTTTGTATTTACTGTTCCAGAAATGATAACATTGTTCATTCCCTGAATAGCCCTTTATGCTCTGTTTTCCATCCTGTTCCCATCAGAAGATTTGTTGGATGTTATCAGAAGATTTGTTGGATGTCCGTTCTGCACAGAGTTTAATATTAAGGTCTTTTTATCCTTCCCAGGAGTCCGATTGTTCCCTTTAAGGTTATTTCTTCTTACAATATGGTGACAATGGGTTGTATCCATCCAGGTCACATTGTATCACACCGTCCTTGTTCGCAGCTCCTTTTCAAAAGAGCTGAAGTTTCGAAAATTCGGGTTGGTTGGATTAATAAGGTGACCTTTGAAGACACCCATTACCCTACAGAAAGTGCACCACAATCACCCTCAACATCAGCACTGCAATGTGAATGGATCCATCCCTAGAGGGGGAGATGAAATACGTGTTGGGGAAATACAAAGCTATGACGCTATTTATGATTTGTGCCAAACATTAAAACAAAATGTTCATGCTTTTTGGAGCCATGTTATTTATGTCGAATAGGCACCAATGTACATTAACAGTCATCAACGCATATGACCCTTTAAGCGCTTAACGACCGCCGCATGTACTTATACGTCGGCAAAATGGTACGGACAGGCAGAACGACGTGTCCGCACGTCGCTGCCTTTCCGCGGGTCGGGGGTCTGATCGGGACCCCCCCCCGGTGCATGCGGCGGTGGGTAAGCCTCAGGGAGCGATCCGGGATGAGGGCGCGGCTATTTCTTTCTAGCCGCCCCCTCGCGATCGCTCCCCGGAGCTGAAGAACGGGGAGAGCCGTATGTAAACACGACTTCCCCTTGCTTCACTGTGGCGGCTGCATCGATCAAGTGATCCCTTTTATAGGGAGACACGATCGATGATGTCAGACCTACAGCCACACCCCCCTACAGTTGTAAACACACACTAGGTGAAACATAACTCCTTCAGCGCCCCCTGTGGTTAACTCCCAAACTGCAACTGTCATTTTCACAATAAACAATGCAATTTAAATGCATTTTTTGCTGTGAAAATGACCATGGTCCCAAAAATGTGTCAAAATTGTCCGAAGTGTCCGCCATAATGTCGCAGTCACGAAAAAAATCGCTGATCGCCGCCATTAGTAGTAAAAAAAAAAAAATGCAATAAAACTATCCCCTATTTTGTAAACGCTATAAATTTTGCGCAAACCAATCGATAAACGCTTATTGCGATTTTACCAAAAATAGGTGGAAGAATACGTATCGGCCTAAACTGAGGAAAAAAAAAATGTTTATATGTTTTTGGGGGATATTTATTATAGCAAAAAGTTAAAAATATTGAATTTTTTTCAAAATTGTCGCTCTATTTTTGTTTACAGCGCAAAAAATAAAAACCGCAGAGGTGATCAAATACCACCAAAAGAAAACTCTATTTGTGGGAAAAAAAGGACGTCAATTTTGTTTGCGACCGCGCAATTGTCTGTTAAAGCGACGCAGTGCCGAATCGCAAAACCTGGCCTGGGCATTTAGCTGCCTAAAGGTCTGGGGCTTAAGTGGTTAACATATGGCAATGCATTTATGTGAATATACATATGTTGTCATGTACTTTTGGCCAATATTGAGTCAGGCAAGTTTTGTGTGATGAACTCATTAAGGGCCCCTAGGAAATTAATGCGCAGACATACAACACACCCAAAGGTATGGATGGATCCTTATGCCCCGTACACACGATCGGAAATTTCCGACAACAAATGTTCGATGTGAGCTTTTGGTCGGATATTTCGACCGTGTTTACGCTCCATCGGACATTTGCTTCCGGACTTTCCAACAACAAATGTTTTAGAGCTGGTTCCGATCTTCTGTATGCAATTCCGACGCACACAAATCCTACGCATGCTCTGGAATCAATTTGACGCATGCTCCAAATCATTGAACTTAATTTTTTGCAGCTGCAGGAGAGGTGCGAGGGCCACATGAAATGGCCTGGAGGGCCGGATTCGGCTCGCGAGCCTTGTGTTTGACACCTGTGCCCTATTGTCTCTGCTAAAATATATATCATATTTGGGGGTTCCAAGTAATTTTCTAGCAAAAAATATTGATTTTAACTTACAGCTCCTTTCTCTATCTGCAAAGTAGAGAGTGTCCTGACCCTCCTGCTCGCCCCCTCCCCCCTCAAGATGCTTTCTCCACACCAGGGTGAAAGCCTTGCATTACTGTGTGGAGTTACAGACAGAAGAACAGGAAGTGAGGATTTCTCAGAAGAAATAAGGACATTTAAAAGCAAAATGGAAGGATGAGGTAAGTGAAGGAGGACTGGTAAAGGAAGCTATTTCAGAAGGGATGTATGTCCTAAGATCACCTTCACAGGGGGTGTTTAGAATAATGTGGAGGGGTCACTGTCAGAGAGGGTGGATAAGTTAGGCCTGCATAATTTACTCTGTCTATCCTCTGTAAGGTGGTGGTTTGGACTCTGCGGATCCACCCCCCCCCCCCCCCTTCATGGCTTTGCTGTTCAGTTTTCTGGCTGCATATAATGGATTGTCTGTGTCATAATGTACCGGCTGGGGGGGCCCCCGATGGAAAGGTCTGGATGGAGTGCAGGGCAGTGTGAGCCGCTCTCTGTTCCTGCTCTGCATATCGGAGCCAATTCTGCCACATCCCGCTTTCCCCGGGTCCCTGCACAGCTCAGGAAGGAATTGTTATTTATGATAATTGCCACTAATTGCTGTAGATTAGTGATTACAGTGAGCGATGGCAGCTGATTACTCGTTAGAGCATAAAGCCAGACAATCAATTTCTGTCACCACCTCCCTCCCATCTTCTACGCCGTCATGTATAGCCGGGAACAGAGCCGGATCCCAAGGATGGCTTATATAAGGCGCAGCCTGTCCCACGCTGTGATGTGAGGAGCCTCATCCTGGGCTGCACAGTGGCCAAAACACAAGTGGACACAGTCCTGTACCATTCATTGGCTGTAAGCTGATAGAACTTCCAACTGTTCCTTGGATGCAAAGCATCCACATCCCAGCCTTGTGCAGAGGCCCCCGTATAATTTTTACTGCACCTGTCATCATATATTTTATTTCATTATAAAAGCCACGATAAGTAGTCAGCATAACACTTCCAGTTATTTATTACCTCTCACAGTGATCACAGTACTCCTCCTGATAATGCCTTCACCCGCTTTTCTGTCCAGAAAGACAAGGCCATCTTTATTTAGGCATCATTCAAGGTCACCTCTACATTCTGGACTGAGAAGCAAGCTTAGGCCCCTTTCACATTGGGACGTTTTTCATGCGGTACAGCGCTAAAAATAGCGCTGCTATACCGCATGAAAAATCATGCCCTGTACTCTTCAATGTGAAAGCCCGAAGGCTTTCACATTGAAGCGATGCGCTAGCAGGAGCGCACCAAAAGTCCTGCTAGCCGCATCTTTACCGCGGTATAGGAGCGGTGTGTTCACCGCTCCTATACCGCGCCTTCCCATTGAAATCAATGGGAAAGCGAGGTAATACCGCCGCAACGCGGGCGGTATTAACCCTTTTTCGGCCGCTAGCGGGGGTTAAAACCTCACCGCTAGCGCCCGAATATCGCGGTAAACACGATGGTATAGCCGCGCTACAAATAGCGCGGCTATACCGTCACCGCGGCTGATGCTTCAGTGTGAAGCCAGCCTTAGAGATGACACAATCCCATAAATATTGGTGCTGTGTAGTTGTTGGCTGTGCTCACAAACAGGACCGCTGATAAGGCAGCACAACCAGCCCTGCAGTACTGGGCCCGGGCCTCATCAGTTCAGAGCAGAGGGTCCAGCTGTAGTCTTAATGCAGACACAGATCTTCTTCAGCCTGCCAGCTTCCGCTCTTCTTACTCCCTCTGGCTGCACTGCAGGGGAATCGGTTCTTGCACATGAACCCCTACATCTGCTGTCCAGGGCCCCCCTGTGTGCCCTTTTACCCGCAGCACTTCCGGCGTCCTTCCTCCCACCGGTAGCTGGCACATGGGCATGTTTCAGGATGGAGAGTGGGGAAAGGGCATTTCTCAGCCCCTTCCATTCCTGAATGAACACAGAGTGATCAGTACCAGTCATACCTGTGGCCATTCATCAATGAAGCATCGTAAACTGTGTTTACGATGCTTCAGTTTGTGAATGAGCAGAAAGCATCATAGCACATCCTATTCATTATGTGCAGCTGAGGCTACAGGGAAAGGGACTGATAAATCTACAGTATGTTCTGTCACTTTTGGCCGGGGGAAAGGGGCCCTGTCCGGTAGTCTGTATGGGGACCCGTGATTTCTAACAGCATCCCTGTTCACAAGTATGACACAAATAAGCCCCTCATTACAAAGTTTTATTGTTGCAGTCTGATCACTAGGGTAGAGGAGACTGAGGAAATGCTTGCCTGCAGCAGAATGATGACATCATCTCAACAAAATCACTGACTGGAGCTTATTAGGAAATGGTGGAGATTTTCTGTAAAATGATCCGGTTGTAATTTGTTGTTATATATCTCCTATTTCATGAGTTACTGACAGGTCCACTTCAACACAAAGGAGTTCCGGGGTTGAGTTTTATTTACTGATATCCATCAACATTCAGCTGGCCAGAAATCACAGGCGGCTCACACTCCGTACCAACACTTTGTCACGATAATATCAGTCTGACCGCTGCGTCTGATCCGCTGCGCTGATACCGTATAAATAACGTTTTAGTAATTATGTAATTAGTTTTCTGGTGTCACAGAAGCATTGCTGGAACCGCAGCGCTCTGCCCATCATTCAGACGTCCCTCCAATGCTTGGCAGGCAGATAAAATATAAATATTCCATACTCATTTCATTCAGATTCATAAATGCTCATCGCACTGTGATTGGCTGGTACTCAGATTCATGAAGAATACATTTGTTTTTATGGACATTTATTTACCTTTTAACTGATTTCATTGAACACACTTATTCGTTTTTATTTATAATTTTTTATGGATGTCATTAGATTTGTGAAGGATTAGCAACCACGATTGCGCACATCTTTTTTTTCCCCTCACACTTATTTATCTAAAGGCCTTTAGCTAGATTCAGGTAGAGTTAGGTCGGCGTATTAGTAGATACGCCGACCTAACTTGGAATCTGCACCGACCTAAGTTTAAGTGTATTCTCAAACAGAGATACACTTAAACCTATCTAAGATACGACGGCTTGCGCCGTCCTATCTTAGGGTGCAATATTTAGGCTGGCCGCTAGGTGGCGCTTCCATTGCGGTCGGCGTAGAATATGTAAATCACTAGATACGCCTATTCACGAACGTACGCCCGGCCGACGCAGTACAGATACGCTGTTTCCGTAAGAGATAGGCCTCCTAAAGTTATTCCATCAAATAGATGGAATAGTAATGTTAAGTATGGCCGCCGTTCCCCCGTCGAAATTCGAAAATTTAACGTCATTTGCCCAAGTCTTCCGTGAATAGGGATTTACGTAGTTTACGTCCACGTCAAAATCAATAGGCCTGTGCGGCGGACTTAGCCACAATGCACACTGGGGAATGTAGGCGCCCGGTGCATGCATAGTTAAAAAAAAACGTCAATCACGTCGGGTCAAGCCTCATTATCATAAAACACGCCCCCTCAGACAAATTTGAATTAGGCGCCCTTACACCCGCCCGCTTTAGGCTACGCCGCCGTAACTTAGCAGGCAAGTACTTCGAGAATCAAGTACTTGCCTTGCTAACTTACGGCGGTGTAGCCTAAACACGCTAAGCTATGCCGCCGCAAAGTTAGGACACCCTACGTGAATCTAGCTACTTGTTCACTCACACAGGGCGTACAATGCCGTACACTCGTGCAGAACCACGTTCCCCAGTGTGGGGATTCACAAGTGCTCATTGATGTCCATTGGGAACAGAGGCTGTATGACATCCGTGTGGACACGTGTTCCCTGTGTGCATTCGGGGTCACATACCTGTATGCACCCGCACCCACAAGAGCGTCATATTAGGACACAGCAGTTGTGTCCCAAAAGACATCAATGGGACTGTTTGCATGGGAAGGCAAGGAACATCTGTACATTCCCATGCAAGTAAACATGGCCCTGCATGGGCCCTGTGTGAACGAGGCCTAAGCGAAAAGCTAATTATCCCTTCCCTTTGCAAAACATTATTTAGTCTGTATGCTCATTATCTGCATAAGATCTAAAGAGCCCTGAGATCCCCCTTCACACCATCACCCAAGATCTCTGCTTAAAGCCGAGTTCACATTTGTGCGGCCGCTGCTCACAGCATGGGGTCTGGTGCGTCCCTGTTCACTGTTTCAGGTGCGAATCGAATCAGAATTTTTGCCATATTTCACACCTGATCGCATCCATAGAGGCACAGGACCCTTTTGTAATGCAGATTGCGGGCGCCCCAGACCCGTGTGAGCTGACTCCATTGCAAGCCGGTCAAACTCACCTGTCATGCGAATTGGATGCGGGGAAAGCCACATCTAATTCGCACATATGTGAACGTGGCCTTAAATCTGTAGTAAACCGCAGCAGAGATAAAAAAAAAAAAACGAAGTTCAATGCTTCCAAGCATGCGTCGACTTGATTCTGAGCATGCGTGGATTTTTAACCGATGGACGTGCCTACAAACGATTGTTTTGTTTCTATCGGTTAGGAATCCATCGGTTAAATTTAAAACAAGTTGGCCTTTTTTTAACCGATGGATAAATAACCGATGGCGCCCACACACGATCGGTTTGGACCGATGAAAACGGTCCATCAGACCATTCTCATCGTTTTAACCGATCGTGTGTACGCGGCCTAAGACATCACATCGCATACTAGTGCACATTATGAAATACTTACCTTAGAATGAAGCCCTCCAGCGGCGTGCTGTCACAGCTGAGAGGGCTGACATCTTCCCCTGGTCTGTCTTTCAGGTTTGCGGTCTCTGGCACTGTGAGTGGCCAGAGCTGCAATGATGTTACCCATGTGCATGGTAGCCCTTGGTTCCGGCATGAAAGCTCTGAAGGTCCGGCGCAGTATTTTGGACCTTTCAGAGCGCATGCGCCGATGACGTCACTGGCTGCTTTTAGGGTGAATAGCTCCGAAACACTGCACGTGCGCCAATAATAAGGCTTACCTGTAGGTAAAAATCACAAAGCGGGCTTTGCTACCACAAGTAAGACTCCTCCACCCTGCACAAGGGAACTTTCTGACTATATCATCTAATGCCTTGTACACACAGTCGTTCCAAACCGATGAGAATGGTCCGACGGACCGTTTTCATTGGTTCACCGCTGAAGTGGCCTGATGGTCTGATGTGTGTACACACCATCGTTCCAAAAACCGATCGGGTCAGAATGCGGTGACGTCAAACACACGACGTGCTGAATAAAACAAAGTTCAATGCTTCCAAGCATGCGTCGACTTGATTCTGAGCATGCGCGGGTTTTGAACCGATGCTTTTCTGTACTAACCATCGGTTTGGACCGAACGAACAGCGGTCCATCTGTTCGGTTTTGAAGCATGTTTTAAAATTTTGGACCGAAGGAAAACAGAACGATGGGCTATACACACCGTCGGTTTGGACCGATGAAACTGAACCTCGGTCCATTCTCATTGGTTTTGTCCGACTGTGTTTACGGGGCCTGAGAGTTCCATACTATAATCGCATACCTCCCAAATTTGTGAAATGGGAATGAGGGACACCTATTAGCAAAAGTATGTAGACATAGGACCCGCCCCCTGCCACGCCTTACTTCAAAGTAAATTGTACAAAAACAATGATTGGTTAAACTCAGTGCTTTTTTACCACTACAATTCCTTTATATTGGCTCTTGGCATTGACAAATGCAGCAATTCAGAAATTGGATGAAAGGCAAAACACTTTTTTATAGATAAATACTGCATTTTATATACAACTATATAGGTCAGAGAAAAATGAGGGACAAATGAGGAGGAATGAGAAACCGAGGGACTTTGTTCTGAATTAGTGACAGTCCCTTGAAATCAGGGACAGTTGGGAGCTATGTAATTGCATAGCGTAGGTCTGTGTGTTGTGTTGCATGCTGCACTTTTATTACACTTACTTACAAGTCCCATAGAGACATGTCATTTTAGTATATAGATGTATTTTAACTTGCACAGTTGTGCATTTGCATGATTTATCTTTTTGTTTTTTTTTCTCTCTAAAAGCAGATACAGGAATGCATATAAAAAGCACACTTTTTTTTTTTTTTTAATAACTCAAATAAGCAGTGACGTTACCCATAGTGATGGCTTATGGGGGGTTTTAAGAGATGTTGTCAGATTGTATGAACACATTCTCAACGGTTGGAAAACGTTTAATGCCATGTCTGGATTTGTTACCTCTACTTCACTGCATCAGGGGAATTTGTGAAACATAACATGAAGAGAGTGCAGAAATTAAGGTGTCTATCTGCATTTCACACACTTCTCTGGTCTGAAAATGTTATAAAACAAATCGCCAGAAAACCCATATAACAGGGTCCAGCTTGTGGTCTGAGACGGCAATGAATGCGGCCCAGCGCAGAATCCTAAACCTATTTAAAAATGTAGATTGGGGAGGGGGATTGGTTGGTAAAAATGCATTTACGCTTCGGCCGAAGAAAAATTTAACAGTGTGTCTTTAGTCGGGGATTGACAAAACCGCGGTGCCAGGTCGCAATGGCGGCTGGAAATTGCATCCTGGCACTTGGGGTACACTGCAGTAGTGGTCTGGACTCCTCCAATGTTGCCCCCCCACAGGTTTGCAGACTAAGGTCGTGCTGGCCGATATTTGAGGCTGAGCCTTTGTGGCCTGTTGGAGCGGGACATACGCTCTTTTATGTGAACTGGCACCCTCCTCTGGTGGGCAGTGCTGTGATGAGCACAGCTTGCTCTCATAGCCCACCCACCTCCAACATCTTCCCAGTTTGACAGCTGGGCTTGAGGTTGTGGGCTTGATCGGTCACCCTTTCCTGTGCTGCCTATTAGTGCCACCTCATCAGTACCGCCTGTCAGTGCCCATCAGTGCTGCCTGTCCTGTCAGTGCCCACCAGTGATGCCTGTCAGTGCCCATCAGTACCGCCTATCATTGCCCATCCTTGCAGCCTCATCAGTGCCCATCAATGCTACCTCATCAGTGCAGCCTATCAGTGCTTATCAGCGCAGCCTCATCAGTGTCGCCTATCAGCGCCACCTCATCAGCGCCCATTAGTGCAGCCCATCAGTGCCGCCTAATCATTGCCCATCAATGCTACCTCATCAGTGCTGCCTATTAGTGCTGCCTCATCCGTGTTGACTATGAGTGCCCATCAGCGCCACCTCATCATTGCCACCTCATCAGCACCCATCTGTGCTGCCTATTAGTACCATCTCATCAGTGCCGCTTCATCAGTGCCCATTAGGGCAGCCTATCGGTGTCCATCAGTGCAGCTCATAAGTACACATCAGTGAAGGAGAAAAATTACTTATTTGCAAAATCTTATAACAAACAAAAAAAAGTTTGGGTTTTTATCTTATTTTCAGCCTTTTACTTGGCACCAGGCGTGCGCAATTTTTATCGCCCGACATCCAGGACATGCAGTTCTGGGCGTTGGGCAGCTGATTTAAAAACTGGCTGCTATTTTTTTTTAGCTGTCCTAAATTCTAAACAAAATCGTCAAGTCCTGTGTTTAGTGGAATTTTAGAAGTTTTATCTTCCCAAAGAAAAATAACCCACTCCTCACAATCTCGCCTTATGCATGTCATCAGTCTTCGGCAGCACCTATATTTGTGAGCAGCCATTTTCAAGGATGAAGCACACGGAGGGCAAAGTTAGAACCAAAATATCTTATGGGCACCTTGAGAATTGCTACTACATCAATCCAACCAGATATTGATGTGTTAGTTTATCATAAACCGTGTCAAATATGGCTTTTGTTTTATGTTGCCCTCTTTTAGAATAAAAATGTTTACAAAAAATAATGACTTTTTTTTTTTAACCTGACAGTTTTATTGATTTTCAACAGTGTTAAACAGAAAAAACAAGATAGCATGTGAAAGTTTTGCTATGCATAGAACAGATAAGGTACTCCCTTAGAATACAGCCAGCGGGGAGACTTGGTTAAGCTTGGTTAGGCATGTAAGTCATGTAGACAATGGCCCGGATTCAAAGAGATCTGCGCTCTATTTGCGGAGGCGCAGGGCAACGATTTTGCCCTGCGCCCCCGCAAATATTTTGCGCTGCCCTCGATTCACGGAGCAGTAGCTCCGTAAATTGCGAGGGCGCGCTGGCAAAATTTCCCGGCGTAAGCGCGCGCAATGTAAATGATCCCGCCGAGGGTGGGAATCATTTAAATTAGGCGCGTTCCCGCGCCGATCGTAAAGCGCATGCGCCGTCGGGAAACTTTCCCGACGTGCATTGCGGCAAATGACGTCGCAAGGACGTCATTTGCTTTAAAGTGAACGTGAATGGCGTCCAGCATATGCATGTTTAATGCAGATTACCAACAAGTCTATTAAATCACACACATGCGTAGATGTAGATCCAACCTTACATTTGTTTTTGTTTTTTTTTTACTTTATCTGCCAAGACATTGTCTGGAGTTTTGGAGAAACAATGGGCCAGATTCAGAGAGAACTTACGCCAACGTATCTGTTGATACGCCACGTAAGTTCTAGGATGCACCGTCTATGCGCCGTATTTTTAAAACCAGATACGCCTGAATTCTGGCTCCGACCGACTTAAGTCTCCTACGCCGTCGTATCTTGGGTGCATATTTACGCTGGCCGCTAGGGGTGCTTCCGTTGATTTATATGTAAATGACCTAGATACGCCGATTCACAAACGTACTTGTGCCCGTCGCAATAAGCTACACCGTTTACGTAAGGAGTACGTCCGGCGTAAGTTTACCCCTCATAAAGCAGGGGTAAGTCATGTTAAGGTATGGGCGCGGGAACAGCGTCGTATTTTACGTTGTTTACTTAAGTCGTACGTGAATGGGGCTGGGCGTAAGTTACATTCACGTCGTACGCATTGAGCCGTCGTATCTTAGGGAGTATATGCGATGTGATTCTGAGCATGCGCGCCCTTGCGCCTTTCGATCGGCCATTCATTTACATGGGGTCACGGTTAATTTCAATACATCACGCCCACTACCTGCCTACTTTGAATTACGCGGGCTTACGCCGGCCCATTTACGTTACGCCAGCGCAAATATGGGAGCGAGTCCTTTGTGAATACTCAGCCTGCCTCTCAATGTTACGCCGGCGTAGCGCATATGATATGCAAAGATACGCCGATGTACCTGAATCTGGGCCAATATGTTTATTTGGCTACATTTCGGAAGAGCTTCTTCCTCTGGAACGCTGCTTTACTTTGATTCAGGAAGAAGCTCATTGAATTAGGGCCCAGCGTTCCCTAATGCAATCCCAATGGTCTCAGACTAGCAACGTATTTATTTAGACAAGACAACATCGATTGATTATCACTGCGAATATTGATAGCGTTAATGTTCTCTTTATCAGCCCTAAAGCGGGTGAAGCTTTTATAAGCAGAAGAGGAAGACAAACAAATTGGGAAGAGAAGCGCCTGATCAACAACCCCTGATCATCACGAGGCTCACCTGGAGCGGTGAGAATTCTGTCTAAGCGCCTTCACATGCTGAGAGACAATGAATCAAATTGCTTCTTTTAATAGACATTTATGGCACAAACATGTTTTGTCAGCGGTTTGTAGTCTCGCTCTCCCCGCTGCGTCTTCTAGAACAACATCTCCACCTGTATGAGTGTTTGTGTGCTGAATGTCATTGTCTGTATCCCATAATCCTTTGCCGGGGGTAAGGGATTCTAGCGAGATCCTGATTGCAGGATGCAGTTATAGGCCTCCATCATTGACGTCTCGTTAGTTAACCTCTGTGTTAGCCACTTCATGGGGGGGATACGCAGTCCCTGGAAACGCAAAGGGCTTAGCTGCTTCCCCTGGCTCATCGGTCAGATGCCGTTTTGGTCCTACATTCTCCTCGTTGCTTCTGCCGGTTTTGCTGTAATGTCTCTGCAGTGGATTGCGGGCACCCAGGAGTGGAAAGGTTAAACTATAAAGTGGAGATCTAAGGAGAGCGGAGAGAGATTTCCTGCCTGCGGCTCTGCCAGGCTTTGTAGCATATAAATTGCCAAGGATTAGAAAGGCTGCCAGTTATTCTGCGAACAGTAAATTTATCCAGCAGCAGCACAGACCCCCCCTTCCCCAGCACCAAACAGCGCTGGGCTCTGCTAATGGAAGAATCACAGCTCCTATTTTAATATACAAGACATGTACAGGGTGGAGAGCGGCAATTTCCAGCTCTGCATAGGATGAGACTTTCAATGTGCGCACACGGCTCCCTATTAACCTTCCTTGTATAGCGGGCAGTAGGGCATGTCAGGGCAGCTTGTATCCGGGGGCCCACAGAGGGGGGTTGCCTGAGGGCCATTTGGCTGCCTCACACCTGGAAGATAATGTTATCAGATGTGGTGTTCTCAAGTATACTGTGACCGATTATGGTGCATTTTTAGTTCTCCAGGAGTGACTGGAAACAAAAATGTGTATCCGTGGAGAAAAAAAGTTGTGTGGCCTCTACACACCTTAAAGTGGCACCACACCTCAATACCTTACCTATAGGTACAATAAATATCTCCTAAGGGTGCAGCGTTTAGGAGATATTTACTTTAGATGCAGCCGGTGACGTATACTCATGCATACCCATGCCGCTTCTTCAGAGCCATGCCGTAAGCAAGTGGTGACAGCCAGTGTTGTCAACCAAAAGTATTTTTACTGGAAGCCAGTAAGCAACGGGCACTTTTCTTCTGGCAGTAAATGCCAGTGGCAGGAAAAGGGTTTGAGTAAAAAATATGGCTGAAGCCTCGTACACACGACCGAGAAACTCGACTGGCGAAACACATCGTTTTCCTCGTCGAGTTCCTTGTTAGGCTGTCGAGGAACTCGACAAGCCAATTTTCTCCATTCCCGTCGAGGAAATAGAGAACTTGCTCTCTTTTTGGCTCGTCGAGTTTCTCGACAGTTTCCTCGACGAAAATGTACACACGACCGGTTTCCTCGTCAAAAAAAAATTCTCCCAGCAAGTTTCTTGCTGGTTTTTGCCGAGAAACTCGGTCGTGTGTACGAGGCCTGAGATGCTCGGCTCGAAACTGTGCATGCACAGTTCCGGTCTGGAGCTGGCCAAGACCATCTGAGTTCCTGCTACAGTGTGTTCGGGTGGGGGGGGGGGGGCTGGTCTGGCGGAGGCGGTGCCTGAGCGTTTTGTGTGATGTCAGGGTGCAAGAGAGCTGAGAGGAGCGGCCGGAGCCTTGTGTGGGTTTGCGGGATGGGAACAAGGCAAGCCATGAGTGGGGCTGTCAGTGTCGGTTAACCGATGAAAACAGTCCATCGGTCCATTCTCATCGGATGGACTGATCGTGTGTACGCGGCAGAACTCTACACAAAGGTAAAATGAAGGTTCCACTTTAACTCTGCATATTACAAAAATAAGTTTTATTTTTAAAGACATTTTCAAGGAAAAACGTTTACAAAGTGCTACAGAATGAAAAGGAACACGCGTGATAAACATCTTACACATAACACATAATAGAACAAATCCATTAAAAGCAGCTCTGCATAGAATGTTTCTGGATTATTTTTTAATGTGTATCAAGAGCTCTAATCTCTATGGACGAGAACTTGGCACTAAAAGCAAAAATCCGACTCTCCACTCCGATCTACCAAGAAAGTACTTTACATGCTTTTCATATGTAATAAAGGAATTAAAAATAAAAATCCATTCTGAAAGGCTAAGGAATACCTGTAAATGAAATAATGTGTTTGACTATGGTTGGTCATTAGACTGCAGTGCCGGATTTATAAGGGGGGCAAAAGGGACAACTGCCTTGGACCTCCTGACAGAAGGGCCCCCTCTATACAAAAATGGTATAAAATAATATAAAAAACTAACGATAAAAAAATATTATAAAATATTCAATAATAGAAAATTACGGGCCAAATTCTCAAAAACTCTGCGTAACTTAAATTTCAGCAGTTAAGTTACACTGACTTAAAATTTCTACCTAAGTGCCTGATCGTCAAAGCACTTAGGTAGAAATTACACGCTGTGTAACTTAAGTGCCGCCGTCGTAAGGCGGTCCTCCTCTCCTGGGGGCGTTTAAAATTTAAATGAGGCACGCTCCCGCGCCGGCCGTACTGCGCATGCGTGTGACGTCATTTTCCCGACGTGCAGCGCGCGAACGTAATTAACGCCGGTCGGCTTTGAGAATTTCGACGGGACACTAAAGTTGCGACGGGTGAAAAAAAAAGACGCGCCGGGAAAACAAATAATTATAAAAAAAAAATGTCAGCGTCGCTCAGCATGCATTCCTGAGAGGGAGAACTCCATGCCAATTTTCAAAGAAAAAAACGGCATGGGTTCCCCCCCCAGGAGCATACCAGGCCCTTAGGTCTGGTATGGGTTGTAAGGAGACCCCCCCACGCCGAAAAATTGACGTAGGGGGTCCCCCTACAATCCATACCAGACCCGTATCCAAAGCACGCTACCCGGCCGGCCAGGAATGGGAGTGGGGACGAGCGAGCGCCCCCCCCCCCCTCCTGAGCCGTGCCAGGCCGCATGCCCTCAACATGGGGGGGTTGGGTGCTCTGGGGCAGGGGGGCGCACTGCGGGCCCCCCCACCCCAGAGCACCCTGTCCCCATGTCGATGAGGACAGGACCTCTTCCCGACAACCCTTGCCATTGGTTGTCGGGGTATGCGGGCGGAGGCTTATCGGAATCTGGGAGTCCCCTCAAATAAGGGGGCCCCCAGATATCGGCCCCCCACCCTAAGTGAATGGATATGGGGTACATCGTACCCCTATCCATTCACCTGTAGGCAAAAAGTAAAATGTAGTAAACACACAACACAAGGCTTTTTAAAATATTTTATTATTCTGCTCCGGAGGCCCCCCCTGTCTTCGTTATTAGCTCAATTACCAGGGGGGGCTTCTTCTTCCGCTCTCCGGGGGTCTTCTCCGCTCTCCGGGGGTCTTCTCCGCTCTCCGGGGGGGCTTCTCCGGACTCCGGGGGGCTTCTTCCATCTTCTCCCCTCTTCCGCTCTTGACTCGGCGAACCCCGGTTCTTCTGCAGCTCTCCGGTGCCTTCTTCTTCAGCGCTGGCTGCCTGCTATGTTTGTGTGTTAGCTCGATTTCAAACAGGCAGCCGGCGCGGTCTTCTGTGGCGTCAGGGTCTTCTGGTCTTCTGTTCTTCCGATGTTGCCTCGTCGCCTGTTGTCGCTGTAATGATGGAAGCGCGCCTTGCATCACATTTATATAGGCATCACCGTCCCATCATGCTCCGGCAGGTACCCACGTGGTGGGTGCCTACCCACGTGCACCCACCACGTGGGTACCTACCGGAGCATGATGGGACGGTGATGCCTATATAAATGTGATGCAAGGCGCGCTTCCATCATTACAGCGACAACAGGCGACGAGGCAACATCGGAAGAACAGAAGACCAGAAGACCCTGACGCCACAGAAGACCGCGCCGGCTGCCTGTTTGAAATCGAGCTAACACACAAACATAGCAGGCAGCCAGCGCTGAAGAAGAAGGCACCGGAGAGCTGCAGAAGAACCGGGGTTCGCCGAGTCAAGAGCGGAAGAGGGGAGAAGATGGAAGAAGCCCCCCGGAGTCCGGAGAAGCCCCCCCGGAGAGCGGAGAAGACCCCCGGAGAGCGGAGAAGACCCCCGGAGAGCGGAAGAAGAAGCCCCCCCTGGTAATTGAGCTAATAACGAAGACAGGGGGGGCCTCCGGAGCAGAATAATAAAATATTTTAAAAAGCCTTGTGTTGTGTGTTTACTACATTTTACTTTTTGCCTACAGGTGAATGGATAGGGGTACGATGTACCCCATATCCATTCACTTAGGGTGGGGGGCCGGTATCTGGGGGCCCCCTTATTTGAGGGGACTCCCAGATTCCGATAAGCCCCCGCCCGCATACCCCGACAACCAATGGCAAGGGTTGTCGGGAAGAGGTCCTGTCCTCATCAACATGGGGACAGGGTGCTCTGGGGTGGGGGGGCCCGCAGTGCGCCCCCTGCCCCAGAGCACCCAACCCCCCCATGTTGAGGGCATGCGGCCTGGCACGGCTCAGGAGGGGGGGGGGCGCTCGCTCGTCCCCACTCCCATTCCTGGCCGGCCGGGTAGCGTGCTTTGGATACGGGTCTGGTATGGATTGTAGGGGGACCCCCTACGTCAATTTTTCGGCGTGGGGGGGTCTCCTTACAACCCATACCAGACCTAAGGGCCTGGTATGCTCCTGGGGGGGAACCCATGCCGGTTTTGAATTTAAAAATTGCCGTGGAGTTCTCCCTCGGGAATGCATACCAAATGCCGTCGCTGGAATGGGCCTTTACAAGGTTTGGCTAACTTTCCACATTGTAAAACCAGCCCTAATTTTGCGCCGGCAAATTCGGAACTTAGGCAGAAATCAAAGTGCTGAAATGCTTTGAAAATCTGCTTAAGTCCTCATTTGCATACGCAAAGCTGGATTTCAATGAGAAATGCCCCCAGTGGCGGATGCGGTACTGCATCCTAAAATCTGACCGTGTAAGTGTCTTACACATGTCAGATTTTCTGCCTAACTTTGGAAAAAGCCTTTTGAGAATCGTTTCCAAAGTTAGGCACAGAGATACGCAGGCTGAACAGCAGTTAAGTCTGCGTATCTCTTTTGAGAATTTGGCCCTACTTTCTTTTATTAAATGTATTTTGTGAATTTATACAGTATTTTGCTGGCCATCATCTGTAAATGTTTTTACTCTAGACTGGTTTATTGCATTGTTTTTAAAGAATTTTAGCAGCTCAAGCGAACCACACCTAGAGCACTAATGACGTTGTGTCATGCATTTTCAAAATTTGCGACTGTCATTGAAAATGTGAACCAACTTTATGTCTTTATGTATGAGGAGCCCCCAGAACCACAAGTGCCCCAGGTCCTCCAAGGTCTAAATCTGACCGTATTAGAGTGTAAGATTTTCTGGTGCAGAGACTAATATGACTAGCTCAGTGTCCTCTCTACCCCACTGCAGAATATGTTAGAGCTATATACAATAACTGTATAATAATAGTGTGTCACAGCACAGATTTAGCAGCGACCTCCATTAACTTAGTGGGCCAGAACCACGTAGCGGATCGTAATTTTAGTCCGGCGTAGCGTATCGTAGTAACGCTACGCCGCCGCAACTTTGAGAGGCAAGTGCTGTATTCACAAAGCACTTGCCTCTAAAGTTACGGCGGCGTAGCGTAAATCTGCCGGCGTAAGGGTGCGGAATTAAAATGTTAAAGATGTGGGCGTGTTTTATGTTATGTTTTATGTTAATTTTACTTGACCTGCCGTAAATTACGTATTTTCTGAACGGCGCATGCGCCGTCCGTGGGGGTATCCCAGTGCGCATGCTCGAAATTTACCCGCAACAAGCCACTGCTTACGACGTAAACGTCATTCTACGCAAAGCCCTATACGCAAACAACGTAAAATTTTCAAAATTCGACGCAGGAACGACATCCATACTTAACATAGGATACGCCTCATATAGCAGGGGTAACTACACGACGAAAAAAGCCTTTACGGAAACGACGTAAAAAAATGCGCCGGCCGGGCGTACGTTCGTGGATCGCCATATCTAGCTAATTTGCATACTCGACGCGGAAACCGACGGAAACGCCACCTAGCGGCCAGCGTAAATCTGCACCTTAGATCCGACGGCGTACTAAGACGTACACCAGTCGGATCTAGCACAGCTTCAGGCGTATCTTGTTTTGTGGATACAAAACAAAGATACGCCGGAGAAAACTAGAAGTTACGCAGCGTATCAATAGATACGCCAGCGTAACTTCTTTGTGGATCTGGCCCATTGTATTTATATAGTTATTTTAACACTTTTATACACCCTACACGTGGTAGCGCAAAATATTTTTTCTTCACAATATTTGCCTGCGAGCGCCTTTGGTACACAGACTGAAGCGACAGGCTCTTTTTTTTTTTCTGTACAACGCTTCAGAATAAAATTTTAATAATAGTGTGTGACTGTGGTGGGACATTAGAGTGTAAGCTCTTCTGGTATGAATTTTTTAGAGTTCTGTGTACAGCACTGCAGAATGTCAGTGCTACAGCATATGAATGTGTGACTGTGGTGGGACATTAGAGTGTAAGCTCCTCTGATGCAGAGACTAATTGGAATGTCTCAGTTCTCTCTACAGCAAAGATTGCTGTAACTGGCTATTTTTTTTTCCCTGTACAGAACTATGGAATATGGCAGAGCTATATAAACGTATAATAATAATGTGTGACTGTGGTGGGACATTAGAGTGTAAGCTCCTCTGATGCAGAGACTAATTGGAATGTCTCAGTTCTCTCTACAGCAAAGATTGCTGTAACTGGCTATTTTTTTTTCCCTGTACAGAACTATGGAATATGGCAGAGCTATATAAACGTATAATAATAATGTGTGACTGTGGTGGGACATTAGAGTGTAAGCTCCTCTGATGCAGAGACTAATTGGAATGTCTCAGTTCTCTCTACAGCAAAGATTGCTGTAACTGGCTATTTTTTTTTCCCTGTACAGAACTATGGAATATGGCAGAGCTATATAAACGTATAATAATAATGTGTGACTGTGGTGGGACATTAGAATGTAACCTCTTCAGGTGCAAAGATTGCTGTACCTGGCTATTTTTTTTCCTGTACAGAACTATGGAATATGGCAGAGCTATATAAATATATAATAATAATGTGTGACTGTGGTGGGACATTAGAATGTAACCTCTTTAGGTGCAAAGATGGCTGTAACTAGCTATTTTTTTCTTGTACAGCACTGTGGAATATGTCAGGGCTATATAAATGTATAATAATAATGTACGACTGTCGGGGGACAATAGAGTTTAAGCTCCTTTGCTGCAGAGTTTAGTGTGACTGGCTCAGTGTTTTCTGTACAGCACTGTGGAATATGTCAGGGCTATATAAATGATTAAAGTACACACAAATAAAAATGAATTTATCTGATTGTGCAATTTAAATATAAAGTGCTTCTCATTCTGGCTGCCAGCCCTCAGAGAATGATACTATTGCAGGGTATTTATATAAAGGGATGTGTAGAAAACGATGAAGAAAGCAGCCGTCATATTGCACAGGAGTGATCGGAATGGCGGAGGGGAAGAAGGCGGCTGTGTGCTGCAATGTGCGGAGTTTCCTCCAGCTAGTGACTGGCTCATTCTGTGCCTATCGAAGCAGAGCGCTGACACCGGAGGGAGGGGAGTCTGCAATGGAACAAGACAAGATGCAGTTACAAGTGGCAGAATCCTCTCTGTCTGCAATTATAATGCAATTTTAAACAAGGCTGAGCTACGCTGGGACTCGGGGCTGAGTGACAGGCTGCCGCAGAGCCGAGGAGGATGCCTTCTGGATGATTCCCTGACCCGAGCTTACACGGGGAATCAGTCTGGCCACATACAGGAAACTGATTGCATGAATAAAATATATTTCTCCTGTTTATGGGAATGGTTTCTCTATGAAGTGCTGAAAATGATAACTGAATATATTCTGTAGACTTATTCCGTCATTATAAGATATGGGGACTTTACTGAGGAATTTTTCGCCTCTTTAAAATAGATGCAAATCCAGTCACTAAAATATAATTTCAAGTGGTTGTAAACTCAATGGATTAATTGTACCTATAGGTACTGTAAATATCTCCTAATTGTGCACTGTTTAGGATATATTTACTATGGCCCGGATTCACAAAGCACTTACGCCAACGTATCTCGAGATACGCCACGTAAGTGTAACTATGCGCCGTCGTATCTGTGCGCCTTGCCCACAATCTGAGATACGCCTAAAAATAGGCTTCCTACGACCGACGTAACTTGCCTACGCCGTCGTATCGTGGGCACATTTTCCGCTCCCATTGATTTTCTATGCACATATGCAAATGAGGGAGATACGCCGATTCACGAACGTAGTTGCGCCCGGCGCATAATATACGCGGTTTGCGTAAGTCGTACGTCCGACGTAAAGTTATTCCCCATATAGGAGGCGCAACTCATGCAAAGGTATGGACCAGGGAACAGAGCCGTCGTATTTTACATCGTTTACGTAGTACGTGAATATGGCTAGGCGTAGTTTACGTTCACGTCGTAGGCAGTGATTCGACGTATCTTCGGCTGATGTTTCGACGTGATTCTGAGCATGCGCACTGGGATGCGGCCACAGGACGGCGCATGCGCCGTTCGTTTTAAGTACTTCTATGGCGCTTGGCCCATCATTTGCATGGGGTCACGCCTCATTAGCATGGCTCACGCCCACTTCCACCTATGCTGGCATACGCCGAGGAAACCCAGCGTAGATTTGAAAGCGAGTGGGAGCACTGGCCGTTTCTTCAAAGCCCTGTGCCGTGACCTGCGGCTCCCGGGGGGTGACGTTATGTGGCTCCGGCTAGTCACACAGCCGGAGTCCACGGACCCGGAAGGAAGATGGGTGAAGATGGATGCGGCCTCCAGCAGTGACAACGAATCGGTGGAGGACTTTGTTTGCAGGTACTGTAAGTTTCACATAATTTGCTAGTATGCGATGCATACTAGCCCATTATGCCTTTGCTTTGCAGGTCAGAAAATAACCCTGTGGTTTACTTCCTCTTTAAGCTTTAACATTTTTATGTAATTTCCAGTATTTTTAAATCTGTAGCCTTCATTTAAAGAAAGAAAACACTGGAGATCCTGACATCAATGTCTTTATTTCCAGGCACTTCCTGGTTTAGGGTGACAACACTGTCCCTGTCTCCCATTTGTAATTCTGCCCTGTCATATGGGCTTCTGATGGAGACTACATACATTGCACAGGTGTGGGCCACTGTTGTCACCATCTGGAAACCCTCCCTGAGAAACGCCATGCAGCCATCTTTGGAATGCAAGTAGATAGGAAGTGGTTGCAGAGAGGGCACTCCAGTGAGCGTTGGAGGGGCAGAGCGGAGAGTGGTGACTGACAATCGCTGCCCTCCGCACCAAAGACGGAGTGCTGAGCGATCAGTGGTCATGTGATCTTAGATCTTCGTGGTCTTATGCTGCATACACACCATCACTTTATGTGATGAAAAAAACCGACATTTTCTGTGAAGTAAAAAAGGAAGTTTTTGAAACTTCAATTTTCAAAGACGAAGTTGCCTACACACCATCGTTTTTCTCACAATGTTTTAGCAAAGCGAGGTTACGTTCTCACCACTTTTTCCATTGAAGCTCGCTTCATAAGTAGCTTCTGGGCATGCGCGGGTGAAAAAACGTCGTTTTAAACGACGTTTTTTGCTACACACGGTCAATTTCTGTGAAGTAAAAAACGACGTTTTGAAAAACGACACATAAAATTGAAGCATGCTTCAATTTTTTTTGGTCGTTTTTTACAAGACATAAAACAACGTTTTCCCCCACACACGGTCAATTAAAGTGACGTTTTTAAAAACGTTGTTTTTTTTCATCACATAAAGTGATGGTGTGTACGGGGCATTAGACCTGATGTGGGTGACATGTAACTTCAGGTATTTGAATATTACTCTTTTGTTGTAGTATTGGACAACACACCTGATTCACATGCAAACTGCACTACAGCACAAATATATGAATGAGCAACTCTCACATGGTGGTGATGAAGCTCCTGATGTGTCCTTTTATCTTCTATGCTATTTTTTTTAATTGACTGTCCATATGCCACCTTTCCAAACCTTCTGGAGGAGCAGAACCCACCTAATCTTAACCACTTCATGCCCATTTCTATAAAGGGGCATATTTCTTGGCTCACTCAGACAAGGAAACCACCAAGAGACTTGCTGGTAATGGGGCCCAGATTGTGAGGTCATTAAGGATTTCGATTTCATCACCCACTGGCCCGGGAAGTCAAAAGACCCTTTTTCAAAATGGAAGAGGAATTCTCTTTCAATATATTCAAGCTCATTTGTAAAGTAGAAATCCAACAAGAACTTTTCTTACAGAAGTCCCCTTAAACATTTTCTCCTCTCACAAGCTGACAGTTTGAGATAGAAAACTGCTTCACGTTTTAGGTGGAGCCGCCATGTCTACCTCTGACCCAAGTGGTACTTACAGTCTAAAGCGGTCTTGTTTGCAGCAGTGATGTACTGACAATAATTGAATATTGCCTCT
Source organism: Rana temporaria (assembly GCF_905171775.1). NCBI lineage: Eukaryota > Metazoa > Chordata > Amphibia > Anura > Ranidae > Rana > Rana temporaria. The sequence continues at coordinate 128,356,537 of NC_053498.1, forward strand.
TTCAGTCACTACCGGAGCCGCCACTTAGCCGAGCTTGGCCGGGAGAGAAGTTCTCCAGGACATTTAAGACAAAGTGTTTGAGGTTTTGCGATTGTCGCATCTCTTGGCGGAGATCAGAAGTGCTTATCTCCCTGTGAAGTCTCTCTGAACACTGAGCAGGAATCTTAAAAAAGAAAATAATTCAGGTTTACAGCTTACTGAGTATCGGAATGGCCTTCTTTTTCCAAATCAAGAGCCGTCAATGATAAACAGAGCTGCGAGGGACGCAGAGAATGGCAGTATGCGGGCTCATGTGGAGGACTTCCGACTGAATTCACACTGAACGCTCTCCTACGCGTTACACTAGACCCAACACACAGCTAGAGGTGCCTCCACCGAGGGTGAAAGATGAAGTAAGCTGTGATTTATCCTGTCAGTACTGCTACTAACAACATCACAACCCCGGGAGAGAGATGAGACACTTCCACGGGGAACCCCTTCATTTCCCACTGGCGGCGGGTGATAATTCCCATCAGGCACAATACATGGCTGACATCATATACAGGACCAACAATAAGGGAATACAATAAGGAAACAAACTCTGCATGACATAAAATTAATCTGATTGTCATCCTTTTAGAAACACAAGCTCTGTATAGTTATATAAAGCAGATCCTTTCACTTGTGAGGTGTGCTGACATTTGACATGTCATGAGTGTATATATGATCATTAATGTCTCAGTGTAACAACCCTGGGTATTTATTACCTCTTATAGAGATCACAGTACTCCCCCTGACAATGCCTTCATCTGCTTTTCTCTCCAGAAGGACAGTCAATCTGTGTTCAGGCATCACCATCTATTTCTGGTGTGTGTGTGGTTCTTGGATGTGTTCACAAATGTCTGACATAGATCAGCCCCTGCTGCAGTCTCTCACCTTGGGACTTGCAGCAAAGTTACAATGGTGCAGTTTATTCTCTGGAGTAGAGGAGATTGAGAAAATGCTTCCTGTTGTGTGCAGCAGACTGTGGATATCATCTCAGCCTAAAGCCTGGTACACACATAGGGCCAGATCCACAAACGAATTACGCCGGCGTATCTATGGATACGCCGCGTAATTTTTAAAATGCCCCGTCGTATCTGTGTTTTGTATCCACAAAACAAGATATGACTGAATCTGGGCTCGATCCGACAGGCGTACGTCTTAGTACGCCATCGGATCGTAGGTGAATATTTACGCTGGCCGCTAGGTGGCGTTTCCGTCAAATTCCGCATTGAGTATGCAAATTAGGTAAATACGGCGATCCACGAATGTACGTCCGGCCGGCGCATTTTTTTACGTCGTTTCCGTAAGGCTTTTTTCGGCATATAGTTATTGCGCCAGGGCGCAAGGAATACGTCAAATATTGTACTTATTCCTTAGATATTAGAAAAATATAGCAGTTTGCAGTGGAAGGGGGCATTGCAAGCTGGAATTTTAAGTAAAGCCAGAGTTCAGCTTTCAAAGTAAAAAGTTCACCTTTTTAGAAATAAGTAAGTACACATATTTTTGCAGTAAAAAAAAATGTGTATATATCCCCACCACCCACCAAGGAGCCTGCAAAGCATTGTAACTGCAATCGGTGAATTGTAGGTGGAATGTCAGGCTCCTGCAGACACATCCTTCGGCTTTCTGTCTGTACCACTATACAGACTTTCTATTAGAAAGCTGAAGGAAGTGTCAATGGACTACCCTCACAGGCCATTGAAAACGACGAGCCTGCCTGTCGCGGTGACAGACGGGGCTTGTGGCAAACAGAGCCCTGCACAGTCGTGCTGATTTTTAATGTGACAGCGGCTGCAGGGAGGAGGAACCCCCACCCACTGTCATGGGGGAAGGGGGGTTAAAGGAGGGAGGTAAATGTGAGCTTATTCTTTAAGGGCTCATGCACACAGACATTTTTAAAATACTCATACCTGCTCTGGATCTTGATGCCAGAAGCTGGTAAAAACTTCCATTGTAAAAACCACATGTGATGCTGTACAGTGTTTAGAAGCATATCATTCATCCTCCAATCCACTTCATCCAGTAGAATACATTTAGGTTCAATAAGTTTTTATTGTCATTTTTATAGGAAGACATAACAGTATCAACTGGGTCAAGCACCCGACAGAGGGCGACCCGATCAACAAAAGTAAAAACATAAAAAATAGAAATAAAACAGTAAATAGTTACATTGCCATACCAAATAAGCAAGAGGGTACAAACAGATATGAAATAGGCACTCAGTAGAATACATTTAGGCATGCACGCATGTACGCACGTTTATTAGTATTGCAGATATTTAAAAAAATAGGCACACGGATATGAAAGTTGGGTGCGTATGAACCCTAAATGTATTATTTCAGGTACTTATATAGTGCCATCAATTTACGCAGCGCTTTACATATATATTGTACATTCACATCAGTCCTTGACCTCAAGGAGCTTACAATCTAAGGTCCCTAATTGATATTCATAAATACACAAACTAGGAAAATGTTAGGCTGGAGCCAATTAACCTCCCAGCATGTCTTTGGCATGTGGAAGGCAACCGACGCAGGCACACGGAGAACATGTAAGCTTCAGGCAGGTATTGCTGCGAATGGGATTTGAACCGATGACCCTAGTGTTGCTAAGTAGAAGTGCTAACCACTTAGCCATTGTGCTGCCTGAAAACATAAAAGTGGTGTTTGTCAAAAAAATTATCCTGCTGCTGTATATTGTGTAATGTCAGAAATGTATTCAGGCTGGTTTGTAAGCTTACTGACAGGTACACAATGATGTCAGCTTATTTAGAGGCTGTATCCCATTTATGAAGAGAGGAGGAGGAAGACAAGTGTTTCTAATGGTATTTTGCTGCCGATAAATCCTGATGCAGATTTGGGTGTCAGATTCAGCACCATGGACAGGGAGCAGAAATGAGAATTTATTTTTTCTTTTTTTCTTAAAGCGGAGCTCCACCAAGAAAAAAAAAAAAATCTAAAATGCTACAAAAAAAAAAAAAAAAAAATATATATATATATATATATATATATATATATATATTTTTTTTTATACATACCTGAAGTGCCTGTTGCTAGGCAGATCATCCTAATCTGCCACTTCCTGATCCCTGATCCGTCTTCTTTCTTCTCCTCCTCGGCTGCCTCCTGGGGAATGGGGGAGCGGTGTCTTCTGGGACCTTGTGTGTGTCCCAGGAGACATCACCCATTCATGTCGCGCCACGCAGTAGGGAATCGGGCGGTGAAGCTGCAAGGCTTCACTTCCTGATTCCCTCACCGAGGATGGCGGCGGGGCAGCCGAGACCTGAGCGATTGCTCGGCTTCGGCTGCCGACATCATGTTAGTAGCTGCTGACTTTCATTTTTATTTTATTTTAAACCGGACCTCCGCTTTAACAATTAAAGGTGCTTTATTGTGGTCATATCAGGTAAATACAGCATACAGATTGACATGAAACAAAACAGAGTGCATTGGTCGTAATGTGCTGTAACTAAAGGAATGAGAATTTCTAGTGCAATGGTCCCAGTGCTGTATGTTCATATTGTGATCATGCTGCCAGAGACCTGTTTGACAGTCATACAGATAACCACCATATGGACTCCGGTGATGGAAAGGAAAGAATTAAAGTGGAACTAACTGTATCCGAGCACCAGAAACTGAAACACCTTTTCCATTTTTTTTCCCCATAAAAGTTTTTTTGAAAAGTTTTACACAATTGTGCAATATAGTACACAGAACAAAGTGTACAACCGCAACAGCTAATGATCCAAGGAAAGAGAAATGGAACAAGTGTCTTAAAGTGTTTAAGCCACTGAGCGTGTGTGTTATAGTAACTGATGTACCCCAATGTATATTTAAAAAAAAAAAAATAAGCTGCTATATACCTTATTTTAGAGCGCCGCTCTGTGCTCACGTGACCGGCCGCCTCTCTCCTCTCTAGGTCTGACAGCTACAGCAGGTGGGGCTGAGAATCCCTCGCTGACGTCAGCTAGGAGGGGGAGAGGCGGCCAGTGACATGATCGCCGAGCAGTGCTATAAAATAAGATATATGGCGGCTTATTTTTTTTTTTTAAAACATACACTGAGGCACATCAGTTACTATAACAGAGGGTATTGTAGCACACACGCACAATTATTTGCTGTGGAGCGATCAGAGCTGACAGGCTGGGGGAGGAGCACAGAGGAGAAACAGCAGGTGACGGAGGCACGTAAACTGACCACGGTGTCAGGGCTCAGCAGCCATAATAAACTGTGGTCAGTTTACAGGGGGAAGGCAAGATTCAGGCAGCCAGGTTTTTAAGGTGATAGAAGGGGCCAAATTACACGGCACAAGCACTGTGCTGTATAACATGCTTCAAGGGAACAGGATCCATTTTTTTTCTGTTTGGGTTACATACGCTTTAAGTAAGGTCAAAATACACCACAGTTCACATGTTCTACAAGAAATATACACATCAGAAATAACAAGGCATGAGACTGAAGTGCGGGTAGCCACAGAAAGCATAGAAATGACACTTATAAGGCCCACACTGTGCACTGTGATGTAAGGGAGAGTGGGGGGGACTCAACTTCTGATGGTGGGGTGGCTCTTGACATCTAATGTAAGGGGAGGGGATGCGCTGGACATCTAATCTTACAGATACAACCGGCCCTTTTGAGGGCAATCATGATGCTGATGCGGCCCACAATGAAATTGAATTTGATGCCCCTGCCCTACACGATATCTCTAGACATGAAAATATACTAGCTCCTGAAGCAGCTTTGGAGCAGTGTTGTATATCGCTCCTCCACCGCTCCTGCCCATTGAAATCAATGGGACACTGCAGCTATACCATTGGAGAGATACTGGAGAGACAGCAGCAGCTGTTTAGGGTCGGTTTGCAGGCGCTATTGCGCTAAAAATAGCGCCTGCAAACCGACCCTAAACAGCTGCTAAGGGCTTTCACACTGGAGCAGGGCGCTAGCAGGATGGTAGAGAAAGACCTGTTAGCAGCAGCTTTGGAGCGGTGTTGTATAGCGCTCCTCCACCGCTCCTGCCCATTGAAATCAATGGGACACTGCAGCTCTACCGCCGGCAATGCGCCCCTGCAGGGGCGGTTCTAGTAGTCATTTTTTGCATGCCTACCCTTTCTTTTGTGATTATTCATATACAGTATATTTTCTCAGGGTCCCTTCATATAAAATTCAGATTTCTTATGTTTTTTTTTTGATCTGTCTATTGAAGCTTGGATTGGATTTATTGCAGTATGCGCTGGTAGTACTGGCTTGTCTCCCATTCGTTCTCTGCCCCTGTGCTCCCTATCTTAGCATCCTTCATGGAATCTGTATCTGTATCTGAGATCCATGGGAATACTTCATTGTGTTCTCTCCTGGCATTTATTTATAGATCTCCCACGGGCTTATCTTAAACAGCTATAACAATATTTACAAACATCTTCTGCTGTTTACAATAATTTTCCTTTGTTTATTTTGTTTCAGGTTGTCTCAGATATGCTGAGTTTTTGCTTTTTTATATCACATTCTTATACAATTTTGTTATGTTTGCTACAGTTTTTGTTCTCAGTTCTCTCCCCTTTTATTAATATTTATATTTCTTTCCTCTGTATCCAGACATCTGGTCATTTTTACACTATGAACCAATTGTTCAAGGGGCATTTGTATCCTCTAATGCCCTGTACACGCGATCGGTTCATCCGATGAAAACGGTCTGATGGATTTTTTTATCAGATATCCAATGAAGCTGACTTTCATCAGTCTTGCCTACACACCATCAGTTAAAAAAGCGATCGTGTCAGAACGCGGTAATGTAAAACACAACGACGTGCTGAGAAAAATGAAGTTCAATGCTTCCGAGCATGCGTGGACTTGATTCTGAGCATGCATTGATTTTTAACCGATGGATTTCCCCACAGACGATAGTTTTTTTAACCATCAGATAATTTTAAAACAGGTTCTACGTTTTTTCACCGATGGGAAAAAAAATGATGGGGCCCACACACCATCGGTTCGTCTGATGAAAACGGTCCATCAGACCGTTTTCATCAGACGAACTGATCGTTTGTACGCGGAATTAGTCTTTGGGCCAGATTCACGTAGATCTGCGGCGGCGTAACGTATTGCATTTACGTTACGCCGCCGCAAGTTTTACGGGCAAGTGCTTGATTCACAAAGCACTTGCCTGTAAAGTTGCGGCGGCGTATCGTAAATTCCCCGGCGCAAGCCCGCCTAATTCAAATGATCCGGGTAGGGGGCGTGGATCATTTAAATTAGGCGCGTTCCCGCGCCGAACCTACTGCGCATGCGCCGTCCCTTAAATTTCCCGACGTGCATTGCGCTAAATGACGTCATTGGTTTCGACCTGAACGTAATTGACGTCCAGCCCTATTCACGGACGAGTTACGCAAACTACGTTAAATTTCAAAATTTCGACGCGGGAACGACGGCCATACTTAACATAGGATACGTCACCTAGGGGGCATGTTTATCTTTACGCCGCGTATCTCTTACGGAAACGGCGTAAATTTACTGCGACGGGCAAGCGTACGTTCGTGAATCGGCGTAACGACTCATTTGCATATTCTACGCCGACCGCAATGGAAGCGCCACCTAGCGGCCAGCGTAAATATTGCACCCTAAGATACGTCGTATCTTAGGCATGTTTAAGTGTATCTTAGTTTGAGAATACATTTAAACATACGACGGCCTTAGATTCGGAGTTACGTCGGCGTATCTACTTATACGCCGGTGTAACTCTTTGTGAATCTGGCCCTTTGTGTTTATTTTTTATTTGTGTGTTTTTTAAATGTCTTGCACCAACACCCCTCCCCTGCCTGTTGATTGGCCCTTTTAAATCTGTCAAAATCAATTCACTCTCCCACCTGCTTTACTGGCTTCCCCTTTCCATGATTGTGCAAACTTAAAAAAGGAGGCAGGGCATTGTACATGCCTCCTTTTCACTCTCGATGGTTGCTACGTTGATCCAGTAAGCCCCGCAGGCACTGCCTAGCTCCTCTGGCGGTCCTGGAGTCCGTGCATGACAGCTGTTTGTGCCGTCTGGCTGCGTCTCTTCACAGTTTTGCAGCCCTTCGCTTACCCATATGTAAGTATGCTTTTAATAAAGGATACATGCTCACATTGATGTTTGTGCTGTGACCACCTTTGTTTTCTTCATATATGGGAGAAATTAACCCCTTCACGCCTAAGGATAAAACAAATCCTAATGCCTAAGCCAAACTTTGCAACTTTGACATGTATTAGTACAACTGTACATATCATCACAACTTCTGTACTTTGTGTATCGAGATGGATTATACCTTGTTTTTTTTTCAAGGCAAATTGGGCTTTCATTTAGTGGTAAATGGTAATGGATATCTCCTGATTTTTTATTTTGTTTTATTATGTAACGAAAACTGCCCTAAAATAGTTACAAAATATATTTTTATAAATTCTAACCATATATTTTTTGCTACTACCATAACCTACAACCAAAGAACAACCCAAACTAATTTCTTCTGCCCGCAGTGATACCTCATATGTGTATACTAGTTGTTGTTTGTACCTGTAGTACAGCCCAGAAGCAATAGTGCGTATTTTGCTTTTTTTTTTTATCCTACCTAAAACACACGGACATTGACAGTAACTGACACTGATACTAATTAACCACTTAAGGACCGGAAGAATTTTCCCCTTAATGACCAGGCCAATTTTTTGGGATACGGCACTGCGTCGCTTTAACTGACAATTGCGCGGTCGTGCAACGTTGTACCCAAACAAAATTGACGTCGTTTTTTCCCACAAATAGAGCTTTCTTATGGTGGTATTTGATCATTTAAATTATTTATTGCACTATAAACAAGAACATTTTGAAAAAAAACTAATATTTTTATACTTTTTGCTATAATACATACCCCCCCCCCCCCCCCAAAAAAAATGTAAAAAAACAAGTTCAGCAGTTTAGGCTGATATATATACATCTACATATATTTGGTAATCATGCAACACTGTACCCAAATGAATTTTTTATAATTTTCCCCCACAAATAGAGCTTTCTTTTGGTGGTATTTAATCACCTCTGCGGTTTTTATTTCTTGCGCTATAAACAAAAGAAGAGGGACAAGTTTGACAAAAACACAAGATTTTTTACTTTTTGCTATAATAAATATCCACTTTAAGAAAAAAAAAAAAATTCCTCAGTTTAGGCCGATACGTATTCCTCTACATATTTTTGATAAAAAAAATTGCAATAAGCGTATATTAATTGGTTTGCACAAAAGTTATAGCAGCTACAAAATAGGGGATAGATTTATTGCATTTTTATTATTATTATTTTTTTACTAGTAATGGCGGCGATCAGCGATTTTTATCGTGAAGCGATATTGCGGTGGACACATCGGACACTTTTGACAAATTTTTGGGACCATTCACATTTATACAGCGATCCCTGCTATAAAAATGTATTGATTACTGTATAACAGAGAAGGGATTAACCCTAGGGGGCGATTAAGGGGTTAATTTGTTCCCTAGGGAGTGATTCTAACTGTGGGGGGGGAGGGGACTAACTGGGGGAGGTGACCGATGGTTGTCCCTATGTACAAGGGACAACATTGTTTACACACACAGATCCATGGTCCTGCTCAGTTACTGGGCAATCGCGGTTGCCCAGCAGCCATCGCGGCCGCCGGGCACGCGCATTGGGTCCCCAGTGACGCGGCGGGCGCGCCCCCTAGTGGCTTAAGAAGGCGCAACGTCATATGACGTCCGCCCAGAACAAGAGGGTCTGCGGTGAACAAGCAGTTAAGGCATCAGTATACCTAGACATTTGGAAAATTTCATGCTCCCAACTTTGTGGGAAAAGTTTGGGGATGGTCTCTTCCTGTTACAACATGACTGCACACCAGTGCACAAAGCAAGGTCCATAAAGACACGAATGAGCAATTTTGGGGTGGAGTATCTTGACTGGCCTACACAGAGTCCTGACCTCAACCTGATAGAACACCTTTGGGATGAATTAGTGTGGAGACTGCGAGCCAGGCCTTCTTGTCCAACACCAGTGCCTGACCTAACAAATGCACTTTTGGAAGAATGGTCAAACATTCCCATAGACACTCCTAAACCTTGTGGACAGCCTCCTAGAAGAGTTGAAGCTGTAGGGTGGGCCAACTCAATATTGAACCCTACGGGCAAAGACTGAGATGCAATTAAAGTTCATGTGCGTGTAAAGGCAGGTGTCCCAATACTTTTGGTAATATAGTGTATTTACCAGATCGATGCGTAGTATGATGGTTCTGGTCGCTGTTCATTGCACAGTTTGAAGAAAAGATCACATATGTTTTAGGTCAGCGATAGTGTGCATCTTTGGCCACATTGACATCATTTGGGTTTTTCAGCCTCTTGTGTGCCAATTTCTGCCCTATCTTAAGATATGATAAATTGGTTGTGGTGTAAAGTCGCTCCCGGTGAAGACTCTTATTTTGACGGCACTTGAATAAAAGTTGTGTTCCATGAAAGGTGAGGTCCCCTCTCTTAAAGCGGTTCTCCACCCTAAAGTGAAGTCCCGCTGATCGGAACCCTCCCCCCCTCCGGTGTCACATTTGACACCTTTCAGGGGGGAGGGGGGTGCAGATACCTGTCTAAAGACAGGTATTTGCACCCACTTCCGGCCCGGCATTCACGGGCAAAAGACGGGCATTGCGTCACATCCCATCGCCCCCCCCCCCACATTGTGTGCTGGAAACACTCGGCTCCCAGCACACAGCGGGAGCCAATCGGCGGGCGCGGCGCGACTCGCGCATGCGCCGTAGGGAACCGGGCAGTGAAGCCGCAGCGCTTCACTTCCTGGTTCCCTCAGCGTGGATGGAGGGGGGAGCAGCAGAGAGACGAGCGATCGCTCGTCCTCTGCTGCAGACGCCGCTGGACTCCAGGACAGGTAAGTGTCCTAATATTAAAAGTCAGCAGCTGCAGTATTTGTAGCTGCTGGCTTTTAATATTTTTTTTGGCGGAACATCCGCTTTAAGCCAGATGACCTCCAGCTTCTCCAATGCTTCCCCCAGGGGATGCAATGTGCCTCCCAATCCCTGTAATGACCTGTGTTGCTGGGGGTGATCACCAGGGCTGGGGAAGGGGAATGCGGGGAGTGCCACTGTTCAGGTACACAGAGATATTACAAAGTACAGTCAATGTCGGTGTGCTGATCGGTTTCAGAATAACACAATATGAATAATACAGGAGACTGGTGAAAAATTTAGCAGCTGGAAGTGCTTGAGAATGTAGCGGAGGCATTGTGCTGACGGCTGGAGAGAAGTGATTACAATGGGCATTATTGGCCTGTCTGCAGGAAAATGTGTTATTAAGTGTGTAGCAGCATGGTGTTCCACACATATATCATGAGCCCGCGCGGCAACAGCGGCCCGGGGTAATGGAGCCGTCTGTTCCTCTGCGGCAGGCAAAGAACCTCTGCAGTCCTCGCAGAATCAAGCACCTTTTATCGTGCTCCTCTCCTGCAGGCCTGAAGCAACCGGTCCGGAGGACACCTGAAGGATCATGTTTTATATCAGCGGAAAGATTCCTGGAAGATCCGAGACTATACAATGCAGCTAGTGATCATCTTTTGCCTGTTTGGGTTGTTCGCTCTCCTCTCTTGTAACAGGAAATCTTCTGAAGAACATTGCGCTGGTCATTAAACGCGCACATACTATGGCCCGGATTCACATACATCGGCGCATATTTATGCTGCTGTAGCGTATCTTTTTTACGCTACGCCGGCGCAGCGCAGAGAGGCAAGCACTGGATTCACAAAGCCTGTGCTGCCAAATCTGCGCTGGGTTTCTTAGGCGTAAGTCGTCGTAAGTGGAAGTGGGCGTGAGCCATGCTAATGAGGCGTGACCCCATGCAAATGATGGGCCAAGCGCCAGATAGATACGAATAACTAACGGCGCATGCGCCGTCCCGTGGACACATCCCAGTGCGCATGCTCAGAATTACGTCGGAACGAATGCCTAAGATACGACGGATCACTGCCTACGGCGTGAACGTAACCTACGCCCAGCCATATTCACGTACAATGTAAACGACGTAAAATACGACGGCTTGTGTTCCCTGGTCCATACCTTTGCATGGGTTGCGCCTCATATATGGGGACTAACTTTACGCCGGACGTATGACTTACGCAAACCGCGTATATTATGCGCCGGGCGCAAGTACGTTCGTGAATCGGCGTATCTCCCTCATTTGCATATGTGCCTAGAAAATTAATGGGAGCAGCAAATGCGCCCAGCCTAAATATGCGCCCACTCTACGCTGGCGTGGCTAAGTTACGTCGGTCGGATGAAGCCTATTTTCTGGCGTATCTTAGTTTGTGGGCACGGCGCACAGATACGGCGGCGCATATTTGCACTTACGCGGCGTATCTCGAGATACGTCGGAGTAAGTGCTTTGTGAATCCGGGCCTATATCTATAGGAGCATTCAGTATGTAGGTGGGCTGCTGGGTAGGCCTGAACCTAATGGGGTTCGGCCAACCTTGGGTCTCAACCATTTGGTAGGTTCGGCTCCGTGAAACCCCATTAAGTTTGGACGTTCACAGAACTTCAACAAGTGAAATTCAGTTTGAATCTTAGTTTTTTTTTAATAAAGGACTTGGGAAAAGGTATGTGTGTTTATTTACTATTTACACTGGGGGATGCAGTACTCCCTGGCCATTTTTTTTGGGGGGGGGGGGGCTAACAACCATACATGCTAGACCCTCATCAAGGATAAGGGTCTTGTATATATTTATAGGGAGAAACTAATGCTTTATTTATTTTTTGGTGGGGGGTCCCCAATACCATCTATATCATACACTCATCTAGGATAAGGATCTAGTATAGTTGAAAGGAATCCACAGCCACTTTGTTTACAAATACAACGAAGCAGGAGGGATTGGCACCATCTCCATCCACAGACCTCCCTACCCGGACGATCTCTGCTTTACTTCTATTGTGGCGGTTTACTCTGTACCCCCTTCTTTGATGCCTGCTGTGCTTTAGACTCCAGTTTGGGTCAGAAAAAGTCCTGATTTATTTAGTCCTTCCACATCGGATAACTAGATACACGGTGCTATTAACACCGCTATACGTACCATCCTGGGCCCCTCTGTAGAGTACAACCTTCTACCATTAAAGTGCAATAAAAGGCCCCATTTGAAGGTTCTAACCACATTCAAACCGTTTCCAGTTGCCCTACCCCACAGGTGTCAAATACAAGGCCGCGGGCCGAATCCGGCCCTCCAGGCCATTTTCTGTGGCCCTCGCACCTCTTCTGCAGTTGCAGGAGAGCTCTGCCCTCCTCTGGTCCTACTACTTTCTGCTTTCAAGCAATGCATCCAGCTTCTTCCCAGCAGCAGCATAAGGAAAGGGGGTGCACTGTGATGTAAGGGAGAGCGGGGGACTCAACTTCTGATGGTGGGGAGGCTCTTGACATCTAATGTAAGGGGAGGGGATGCGCGGGACATATAATATTATAGATACAACCGGCCCTTTTGAGGGCAATCATGATGCTGATGTGGCCCACGATGAAATTGAGTTTGACACCCCTGCCCTACACGATATCTCTAGACATGAAAATAAACTAGCTCCTGAAAAAGATTTAGCAGTTTGTATTTACTAAAATAATTGCATTTCCATGTTCTGTGTACTGTAGGAGACCAGACATGGTGAATGCAGGGTCTTGGGTTTAGGAACACGTTAAAGTATAACTAAAGGAAAAACTTTAAAAGTGGATGTAAAGAAAATTCCACATTTTGGGTTGTCCCCAGAAAAGTAATAGAGGAGAACACTAGTTCTGGTGACCAGGGGCTCCCCAAGGAATTCCCTTAATTTGCAGGGATTTCCACTCACTTCCTGTTTGGCTATGGGACAGGAAGTGAGTGAAAATCTCCGCAAAGGGACCCATGGCAAAAAAAAAAAAAAATCTCACAGTGGTTATAACCTTTGCTTGCTCTACCCAAAATAAAATAAAACGTTTTGCTTATAGTTCTACTTTAAATGTATATTCCTAAAACAAAACATTTGGAACCAAATTCCACTAGTGTATAGATAGCTTTAGGGCCCTTTCACACGGAGCGGATCCGTAATTGATCTGCTCCGTTAGCCCGTTTGGCTCAGCTGGGATTCCTCCGTAAATCCCCGCTGAGTTGTCGGCGGACAGGGCGGTCCCCGCACACAGTGCAGAGACCGCCCTGTCTCTCTTCCGCTCTCCCCTATGGGGAATCGGATGAATACGGACCATGTGTCCGTATTCATCCGATCCGTTCCGCCAGACGGAAGAAAAATAGGGTTTTCTTCCATCTGAAAAAGCGGAACTTTGCGGACGCGGATCGTTGCGGACGTTAGCGGATGCATCATCTGCTAACGTCTGCAATCCCATAGGGATACATTACAAGTCCGTTCGTCCGTTCGTGTGAAAGGGCCCTTAGACATGATTCCAATAAATTTCCAGTTGAGGAAAAATACAACATACTTGGGGTTGATTTCTTAAAACTGGACAGGGCAAAATCTGGTGCAGCTGTGCATGGTAACCAATCACCTTCCATCATCAGCTTGTTCAAATACATTTTGACCAAATAAAAAAATGGAAGCTGATTTGGAAGATATTGAAGATTTTGCACACTACAGTTTTAGTATATCAACCCCCCTGTATCTACTTCCTGGACTGAGATTCTATTTTGCTGGGCTGTGACTCAGTCATGTAGATCCAGGTGCCTGTACAGTTCTTGTATGTGTTCTCAAATGTCTGCAGAAATGCTTTCTCATGCCTGCAGAAGACCAATGATATCATCCAAGCCTAGGCAAAGACATTGACTGGAGCGCAATGACAGTTCTTCAGTGCTAAAAAGTGCAACTTTTCTAAAAAATGATACAGTTACTGGGCCAGATTCAGGTAGATCCGTGCAATATTTGCGTGGGCAAAGGGCAACGAGTTTTGCTCTGCGCCCACGCAAATATTTTGAAATGCCCGCGATTCACGGAGCAGTAGCTCCGTAAATTGCGCGGGCGATATGCTAAATAGCCGGGCGTAAGGCTGCCTAATGTAAATGATCCCGCCGGGGGCGGGAATCATTTAAATTAGGCGCGCTCCCGCGCCGAGCGAACAGCGCATGCTCCGTCGGGAAACTTTCCCGACGTGCATTGCGGCAAATGACGTCGCAAGGACGTCATTTGCTTCTAAGTGAACGTGAATGGCGTCCAGCGCCATTCAGGAATCACTTATGTAAACGACGTGAAATTTAAATTTCACGAGCGGGAAGGGCGGCTATACTTTAGCATTGGTTGCCCCTGCTATAGCAGGAGCAACCTTGCGCTAAAGTCGCCGTACGGAAACTCCGTACCTTGCGTGCGCAGGGCCCGCGCAACTTTTGTGAATCGGTGGTAGTATGCAATTTGCATACTATACGCCGATCACAATGGCCCCCTAGCGGCCAACGCAAGAATGCAGCCTGAGATATGAAGGCATAAGGAGGCTTATGTCTGTCATATCCTAGGCTGCAGTCGGTGTAACGAGGTTCCTGAATCAGGAGCACTCGTTACACCGGAGCAAGTAAGCACTTGCGCCGCGCAACCTATGGTTGCACGGGCGCAAGTGCTTCTTGAATCTGGCCCACTGTATATTGTGCCATGTCAGGTATTTAGTAATGCAGATTTCTAAAGTTACTGAAAAGTCCATTTAAATAAATGGTAGAGGGTTTAATTTCAATCTTCCAAAACATAAATTCCTCTTAAAGCGGGGGTTCACCCAAAAAAAAATTCTAACATTACATTGAGCCGAGTTGTGAGAATGACATTATGCTGACCTTTTTTATTTTCTTGCCGTACATACCGTTTTATCTATATTTTCACTGCGGCTTCCGGGTATGTAATCCTGCGGGACTGGGCGTTCCTATTCACATGCTAATTGATTGACATGCTTCACACCGGCGCATACAGCGCGTCACGAGTTGCCGAAAGAAGCCGAACGTCGGTGCGCAGGCGCCGTATAGAGCCGACTCGCAGTCCGGCTTCTTTCAGCAACTCGTGACACGCTGTATGCGCCGGTGGGAAGCATGTCAATCAATTAGCATGTGAATAGGAATGCCCAGTCCCGCAGGATTACATACCCGGAAGTCGCGGTGAAAATATAGATAAAACGGTATGTACGGCAAGAAAATAAAAAGGGTCAACATAATGTCATTCTCACAACTCGGCTCAATGTAATGTTAGAATTTTTTTTTAGAGTGAACCCCCGCTTTAAATCACGAGGACAACAACCAATCAGCAGTTAGTTTGCTCTGTTCTGTGCTTGTTGGCATTTTTAGACAGGAAGTCACCTCAGTGTGAACAGGCAACCCCTCCACCCTGGCAGGACTGGGACACATTATTGTCACCTTTCACATTTCTACACCAAACGCCATTACCACCTGTGGGCGCAGGGAGCGCTATTCATAAAATATGTGTAAATGATCATGAAATTAACCATCCCTGATGGCAGTGTCATTTTCTTATGTAAATAGGAAACGTCCTAATCTCCCGGTGAAAAATAACCGACTCTCTCACTAAATACCTATTTTGCCTGGAACTCTTTGAAAAGCTCCACTTTTAATGCACTAAAGAGATATTAGTTAGAGTGCTGCGCATTCCATCCGCTCATTTTGTGATGAAATTTACATTAATATGTTCTTTCACCACTGTGCGCTGGGTGATGTGATGCTTTGTTTAAATTAACATAATCACTTTTATTACAGAATATAGACCAATTCTCTCTGCGTTATGGTTTCTGCTGGAAACAGATAACTTCCCAGCATGCCATTCTGTTATACCCAATTAATGTTTTGCATAATAGGTGAAGCATTGGTATGTATGCTATACACCAGGGGTCTCCAAACTTTAACCCTCCAGTTGTTCAGGCACTACAATTCTCATCATGCCTAGTCATGTCTATGAATGTCAAGATTTTTACAATGCTTCATGGGACTTGTAGTTCCGCAACTGCTGGAGGGCCGTAGTTTGGAGATTTCTGCTCTACACCATCCATGCCACCATTTACCAAAAGGGGGACTCCGCTTCTTCCTCTTTTTAACTCTCCTCTACTGAAATACTCTTTGCTGCTGGAGTACTTTGCTCCTTCCTCTATCTATTGGCCCGTACACACGATCCGAATATCGGACGAAAACAATCGTCCGAGTGAAGAATCGTACGATTTTCGGATCGTGTGTACACTACTTTCGAGAGCCGATCACGACAGTTCATCCGATATTATTCGATCGGACAAGCACGATGTCCTTGTACGATGTCAGATCGTACGATTTTTGTTTAGTCAGTACAGTTGTCGTCCGAAAATACAATACAAATAAAAATTAATAAAAAAATAATATAAAATTCCCTGAGAACGTGATATCTTTTCCTAGTAAAGGGGAATGTTTCATTACAGGATTTAATCGTATATCCTGTTCTTGGGGTGAAGCTAGAAGACCCCTGATGTCTCCATTGCGAGGACCTTGTCACTACTGTCACATAAGGGGCTTGTCGGTACATACATATATACGGTACATGGTTAGGACACATGTTAATACATAAACACCTATTACACATCCCTACACACACCAGAAGTGGAAGAAGTAGCCATAGAGCCCCTTCCAGCCTTACAAATGTGGCCTGTGCATCCAAGTGGTAATGAATCACGGTCATGAAAGGAATAATTAAAAGAGGAAGCAATTCAAATGTAAATATACCACATTTTTATTGTGTGTTTATGAAATTATAATTATGGACCTATACACATTTTTTCCTTTTCCAACTATATATACTCTGATTAAACCAAGAGTCCTTTGGTAAAATCAATTGGCCAGAAGTGAAGATCTAGTGATCCTCTGGCCCGTTTGCTGGCACACTTTTGACCAAGAGATTCCAAGCCTGCCCACCACGGCAAGGTAGACTCTTCTAGGGCAGGACCTACACTAACTACACTAAGCTACCCTACTGGATGCTAGTCATCCTTTTTCTAATGTTGGATGTATGTTTGTAGTAACCCTCATCCTATAATCTGTATGTGCGATCTACTCTCTCCTAATTTTGTTGTCTGTGTGCATCTATCTAAAGCATGGAGCGGTCAGTTTATGTACATCTGCACGTTGTCTGTTAGTGTAGGTCAGTGCATGCCAGTCATTGTATGTTGACCAGTGTCAACATCCTGTTTTTACCTGGGCATGTAGCCAAACTTATCTGCAAGGCACCCCATTTTCTCTGGACCCTCTTGGTGGTAGATGAGTGCATATAGGTGGGGCCAGGGGGTAGTACCATTACGCTGGGCGTGGGGGAGTGTGGACAGATGAATCTTGGGGGGAAGTTCCACTGGCCACACTCACCCCATACCCAGGGTGGTAGCGTCCCCTCTTGGTGGTAGATAAGTGGGTGTATTAGGTTATGAGGCAGTTGATCCAGAGGAAGGCGAAAAACCCCATGCATGATCAATGTGCTCCAACTGGGGAAAAAATTCCTTCCTGATCCCCCGAGAGGCAATCGAATATTTGCTGGATCAGCCCTGTGTGTGGGGGAGGGTGGGCAATTGGAGCCCCACCCTCGGTGGTAAGTGAGTGGAGATGTGGGTGTCAGTGTGTGGAGAGCGGGGGAGGAGGGACAATCCCCCACACAGAGCTCCAGAGGGAGGAGCCATTGTTCAGACTACAGGTGGGTCACGACGTGTCTGTGTAATCTGCCGCCTCTGCTCAGGAACTGCTCTCTAAGGGAACTACAACTCCCAGCAATCTCTGTCTGCATGGGGAACTACAACTCCCAGAATGCACTGTGTAAGTAGTGGGGGATTGCACCCCCCCAGTCCCACCACCCCACTCATCTCCCACCGCCCTTTACCCCTCCCCCGCAGGCCCAACCGGCCCACCCTTATCCTGGGGGGAGGGGACCCACCACCCTTGGTGGGAGAGGAGTGTGGGGTGAAAGTACCCCTGAGGAGGGGGAGGGGAGCAGGCTGGGGTATGTAGAGATTGCTGGGACCTGTAGTACATCTATAGAAAAAATCATGTTGGGACATATAGTCCTGTAACATCTTATTCCAGGCTGGGAGCTGAAGCCCCATTACATACACAGTGCATGCTGGGAGGTGTAGTTCCCCATGCGGACAGAGATTGCTGGGAGATGTAGTCCCTCTGTCCCCTTCCCACGGCGTCCCTCCGGCCTACAGACATGAATTTTCTCCTCACAAGATGGAACATCGAGGGAAGATGAAATCTCGGTTTAGAATTCTGGCAAGCAGCATCTTTGGAGCAGTGAGAGGAGCAGTGTGTATACCGCTCCTTCCCATTGAAAACAATGGGACACCGCGGTAATACCGCCAGCAATGCGCCTCTGCAGAGGTGCATTGTGGGCAGTATTAACCCTTTTTCGTCCGCTAGCGTGAGTTAATACCGCACCGCTAGCGGCTGAACAGTGTCATAGCGTGGGTTGTTAGTGCCTGGGGCGAGGCAAGTCATTTGCACCTCTCTGACCCATGGACTTACCTAGGGAAGACGAGTGTGCTTGATAATGACTGGTAAAGCCTGGAGTGGTGACATTATGCATATGTTCCATCTGTTGTTGGTGCTCCCTCCTCTCCACACTTGTGACAGCGCCCCTCTAAATTTTGCGCCTGGGGCGGTGGTCCCCCTGGCACCCCCCATGCTATGCCACTGCCCCCCCCCTACCACATTTGGACCGATTTCTTATAAGGGAGGGTGTGGGTACTTGGTTTTGATAGGTTCCCCCTCCATTGCCATGCGGATCCACTGGAAGTTCTCTTCCCTTCCCTGCCCACAGCCCTCTGGTACAGGTCACAGGTCCCAGAAGGCTTCAGGACCATTCACAAAGCGTAGCGCGGCTCGTGCAGAGGGCAGCTGTCTGTGAAGCTGCAAGGAGTCACAGCCAGTTGTCCACAATTAACGTGCCGGCACTGTGGGGCAAAAACGAGTGAATTACTCGGGTGAGGACGGCACCGGAGTATTTGTAGCTGCTGACTTGAATTTTTTGTTCCTAGGATGAAGAAACACTTTAATGGCCCTATGATGTTCCTGATGTAATGGCATCTTGTTGTCCAGGGTTGGGTTCATGATGAAGGCAGTTTTGTGTGTGTGCAGATGGTTGATGCTTTGTACGGAGTTCCTATCAGATTGGGATTGCCACCCCACCCCCTCCTTGTTGTGGAAATAAAGTGCTCTTGCTCTTCTTCAGCTCTCATAAATCGATCTTTAAAAAGTGTTTCCCTTGTTCTGTACTCACCCGTAAAGCTTCTTAGGAGATAAGGCAGCCGGCTGTGGTCTCTGGGGTGCCGGGGAAGCCGCGGGGTCAGACAGCAATCAGGTGTAGGATCCACTTTAAAGAGATATCCACAGATGAGCATCCCTATTATAAGTATCATGGCCTCCCGATCGGAGCCCTGCGGGTGTATGAATTTTAGGAAAACCTCCAGGGCTATCCTAGTTACAGACCAAGCAATTAGTATGATCATCCCCTGATCGGAAGCTCTGTGGAGATTGGATTAACAGATACAAATTCAGTAAAACTGCCATGGTTTTCCCCATTGCACAGACCAGATAACTGATTTTTTACCTTTTGATCGGAACTCTGCAGATTATTGGATACAAATTCAAGAAAACTGACAGGGCCATCCCTGTTACACAGACTAACTGATTGATATCTCCTGATTGGAGCTGTGTGGATATCCACTTGTAGCACTCACCCCCGCAGGAGCTGCTGGTTAGAATTGGGATGGCATGTTACCTCATGGCTCCGGTGAAGTGTCTAGGGTGAACGATGAATACGATAGCAACAAAGGAATGTCCGCAAATAGAAAGTCTCTTTATATGTGCTCTTTATTACCCAGCCGGGTAAAAACAGTTAACAGGTGATGGAAAGGACAGATGAAAGGTTTGAAGGAGAATAGCAGATTCAGGCCTTGAATATGGAAACAGTCCTGCTTCCGACACAATTAATCTTTCTGCGCCACTCCAATCTGAGTGGGTATAGCGTACCTGGACAGGTCTCTCTCACCGACCTGGCAGCCAGAGTATCACTCGAACTTGAGAAGGGTGTCTCTGCCACAGACTCTTCTAAATGACCGTCAAAGAAGCGCCTCTGCCACAGGCCTGAGTATAGATATGGAGGAACTCCTCCTGAGTAAAGTTTTGCCTGAAACTTCCTTTAGTGTCGCCAGGGTACTGACAGAGAGGAATCAATCCCTCAGTGTCCAGTACCTTGATCCCCGATGGTTCGTTCCAGTGCTGTTGGACCACCAGCCTCTAATTGGTGCTCCTCAACTGGACTCCCCAACGAACAGCTAAACTCGCTTGGGATCTTCAAAGGTGGGAACCCAGTCAGTCACTGGGTCCCCATTCTGCTTGAATTGTTCCGGACCAACTTGGCTCCGGAAAAAGGAACTCTGCGTAGCACCAACGCCCCGGCCAGGTAGGCCATAACGCTCGGGGCGCGGTGATGTGGTCACCCTAAAGGTGGGCGCCACACTCCAGGAAGAAAGAACCGCCTAAAATGGCGTCTGCCTCATAAGTACCCTCTCCCAGCATGCCCAGCAAGACCCAAGCCTACTGATTGGTCGGTTGGAGAGAGCACCCGAATCTCAGCTTCCACTGCTGCCACCTGTCGTCCTTGGGTGGAACAACACCCAAGGCACAGCAGAATGAGCCCACAGCACAGCCGAGCTGAAACAGAGAGCCCTACAGTAATCAGAATTGAGATCAGAGTCACTTACACTCTGATCATCCCCCCTAAAATTTACTAGCACCCGTACTTGGAAGTACATGGGCGCTACACACTTATCAGATGTGAATTCCGGAAAACTGACAGTGACGTCCCCATTACACAGACCAGACAATGGATATTATCTCCTGATTGGAGTTCTGTCAATATCTGATTATTGGATATGAATTCAGGAAAACCGCCAGGGCCGTCCCTGTTACACAGATCAGACAATTAGCATCATCGCCATCAGAGCTCTGCAGGCATCGGATTATTGGATATGTATTTAGGAAAACCTATAGGGCTGTCCCTGTTATGCAGAGCAGGTGATCAGTATTGTCTCCTATCTGGAGCCCTGCAGACATTATCAGTTATGAATTAAGAAAAAACACCAAGGGTGTACCCATCACACAAACCGGATGACTGATATCTCCGAAATGGAGCTCTGCGGATATCCAATTATCAGATATGAATTCAGAAAAGCGTATGTATTATTGGTATCCTCACCTCCTGATTTACATTACATAGATGGACATTTGGTATTATCATCTCCTAACCAGAACTCTGCAGGCATCTGATTATCTGACATGAATTTAGGAAAACCACCAGGGTCATCTACATTACACAGATCTGGAAATTGGTATCATCGGCGTCTGATCAGAACTCTGCAGGCATCTGATTATTGGATATTAATTTAGGGAAACCATCACAGTCATTCCCATTACACAGATCTGACAATTAATATCATCATCCCCTGATCAGAACTCTGCTGGCATCTGATTATTGGATATGAATTTTAGAATAACCGCCAGGGCTGCCCCTGTTACGCAGAGCATACACTCAGTATTGTCCTATGATTGGAGCTCTCAGTTGTCGGATATGAATTCAGGAAAACCGCTGCTGTTCCTCTTATGCACACCAGCAGCCTTCATCCTGTTTATATTGATGTCTGAATCATATTTCCTCTTTTGTTTTTCTTTGCTCGAAATTGTCACCAAGCTGTGAAATTAGCACAATCTCCTGCTGACGATAATAATATTCCAGATAACATTCTGACCCCAACTTCAAATAAATATCAGCCTGAATCTAGAATACAAAGTATAAAGACGTCAGCCTCTTACCATCTGTGCAATCCAGTTTGCTACTACATTGAATCCTTCTAAACAAAGGACCATTTTACTGTCCTTCAGACTTTAGGGGGCTGGACTGTTGCCATTGGGAGTACAAAGTGTCCCAGCATCAGTGGAAGTAACTGAGAGGAACTGAGCCCCATTGTTTGTGTCATTGGGAAGAATTGTGCCCATCACTGTGTGTCATTGGGATGAATTGTGCCCATCGTTTGTGTGTCATTGGGAGAAACTGTGCCCCATCATTGGGAGGATTTGTGCCCATCATTGGTGTTATTGGGCCCCATTGTTGGTGTCATTGGGTGGGAACTGTGCCCTATTTTTGGTGTCATTGAGAGGAATTTTGCCTTTCATTGATGACAGTGAATGAAATAGTGCCCCAAGGGCCGGATAAAAGCAAGCAAAGGGCCATATCTGCCCCCTGGGTCGCAGTTTGGAGACCACTGGTCCAAAGTGTATTGCCATCTTTTGCAAGATGAGTGAGTGAAAAACTTGTAAAGCGCGACACATGCGAACTGAATCGCCTCAGGGCGCTTGGTATCCATTTCCTGCTATATTTTGCCTTCAGAATAGATGGGTTTTGAGTTTTTTCCTGAAGACCTGGTGATTCACTTCTGTTCGGTTGCTGGTCGGTAGAGCGTTCCACAGTCTAGGTCCTTGGACTGCAAATTTTCGTTCTCCTTTGGACTTGTATCTGGCCTTGAGTATCTGGAGTAGATTTTGGTTAGTAGAACGGAGAACCCGATTGGGGTTGTGACATTTTATTTTTTCACATAGATATTGTGGGGCATTTCTTTGAACACATTTGTGCATCGGGCATAGTGCCTTAAACGTAATTCGGTCTTTTACGGGCAACCAAGGGATCTCAGGGAGGGGGAGATTGAGGGCCTTTTCCCTATTACAAGTTGTGCCGCTGCATTCTGGACGACTTGTAGACGAGCAATTTGGTACTTTAGGAGTCCGAGGTAAAGGGCGTTTGCATAGTCGAGTCTAGAGTTGATTATTGTTCCCACCACAACTGCTATGTCTTCTTTTGGGATAAAGGGGATGAGTCTACGTAGCAGGCGCAGCTGAGCAGCTTTGCGTTTATCCAAGTTAAATAAAGTGTCATATTCATACAATTTTGCAAACAGCTCATTTTTCTCCTTCACTGATGTGCGCTAATGAGGCTGCACTGATGAGGTGGCTCTGATGGGCACTGATGAGGAGGCACTGGTGGGCAATGATGAGGAGGCACTAATGGGCACTGATAAGGATGCACTGACAGGCAGCACTGGTGAGGATGCACGGGCAGCGCTGATGAGCACTGTTGGGGCTGCACTGATGATCAGGACACTGATCATCGATCATCAGTGCCCTGATTATCAATGTAGATGTTCCCTTTCACACTGACTGGGTATCGGAATGCTGATAACCAGCAAGTGTGTTTACATTGTGATCAGCTGTGATTGTACACAGCTGATGGCTTGGTAAAGGGCCACTGTCATTGGCCCTTTATTCCGATCTGTGATCAGCTGTGTCCAAAGATCACATGGTTCTGGGAGGATGTCAATAGACGCCCTTCTAGAACTGAACAACGGCACTGTAGCCGCCATTCAGTCATTTGTAGTTTTGGATACAGAGGAGAGGGATAAGTACATCTGTCAGATTTGTATTGCTGACTATGCCCCCATTAGGGAGATTCACCCTCTCTTTGTCCTGTTTACCATTATCTTTAAAAGTAAAAGAAAATCTAAAATTTTAAGTTGTCCCCAGAAAAGTAATAGAGGGGAAATCTTGCATTGGGGACACTAGTTCTGGTGACCTGGGGGTCCCCAATGGATTTCTTTAATTTGCAGGGATTTGCTCTCACTTCCTGTCTGGCTATGGGACAGGAAGTGAAGAATAATCTTTGCAATGGGACACATTATGGCGGACACATCGGACACTTTTGACACATTTTTGGGACCACTGTCATTTTTACAGCGATCAGTGCTATAAAAATGCACTGATTACTGTAAAAATGGCACGGGCAGTAAAGGGGTTAACCACTAGGTGGCGCTGAAGGGGTTAAGTGTGCCTAGGGATGTGTTCTAACTGTTGGGGGGATGGGCTGTGTGTGACACAACAGTGATCACATTTTCTGATTACAGGAAGCTGTGTACATTGTCCTGTCACTAGGAAGACTGGGGAAATGCTTGTTTACATCAGCATTCCCCCCTTCTTCCTCACCGTGACACGATCGCGGGTATGCCCGCGGACATCGAGTCTGCGGTACCCATGGTCGGAGTCACAGGGCTCCCAGCGGCGTGCGCGTCCACAATGCCGGCTTCTTAAAAGGGACGTATATATACGTCCTTCTGCCTGTCCGTGCCATGCTGTCGACGTATATAGTCGTGCGCTGGTCAGCACGCAGTTAAACAGCCTTTTATTTGTCATGCCAAAAGCCACATCGCCCCTCTCATTGAAGGATTCTCACCACATCCAGTAGTTCTATCAAATTTTCTGGGTTGAATATAATCCCCCCCCCCCCTCATTTTTATTTATTTGTTTTCCTGTTTCCCTCCTCCTGTGATGGAAATTATCAATAAGCACTTATTAAATAAAATGTGTTCAGGACATGCCGGCTTCTAATTAAAAAACACACAGCGGTAAATATCACGCCATCTAAATATACACTTTTGCTTTGGTATGATAAGGTGACTTTCTTTAATTGGGGAGTAAACACGGCTCGGGGCTGGCGGATGGTTTAATTAGCCGGGGCGGCGGGGGGAGGACGCTCTCCTCCTGGATGAAGGTGTTTAATATCATTTTAAGTCGCTCTCCAGCTTATTTCAAGTCTGTTTTTACAGCTGGAAATTTCCAGAGTGTCTGTGTTGCATAATATCTTGCGGAATGTTCTGCAGAGACTTCCATCCTCTCATGGGGAGGGCAGGAGGTAAGGTGTTGGGGGTAATGCAGATTCGTAATGCAGATACGCGGTGACGTAAAACACTAAGACGAGCCGAAAAAAATGAAGTTTAATGCTTCCGAGCATGCGTCGACTTGATTCTGAGCATGCGTGGATTTTTCTCCGATGAAGTTCCACACAGACGATCGGATTGTTCTATCGGTTTTTTATCCCTAGGAAAAATGTAAAACATGTTCTATTTTTTAACAGCGATGGAAAAAAAACGATGGGCCCCACACACGATCGGTTTGTCTGATGAAAACAGTTAATCGGTCTGTTGTCATCGGACAAACCGATCGTGTGTACAGGGCTTAAGGCTCTATTCATACCTGAGCATAGCAGTTTACTGGTGTTTTCTGAAAAATTTTCAAGTGTTTTTGCAGCTTTTTTTAAAGCATTTTTGCATAATTTTACAAGAGTTTTACAGCTTCAGGCATTTTTGTTTAGCCAATAGAAGGCACTAGGGGAGGAGAGAGAATATTAGGGGTAGACATGTACAATTCAGATTGATCAAAAAATGATTGACCGATTCAAATTTTGTGTGAAGAATAACTGGTTGTTAAGCAGCGGGCCAGTAAGTCGGCCACGGCTTCCTTAACGACTGATGAGTCATCAGCTGTCAGCGGGCTTCCCCACTGACAGCTGAATGTAAAAAAAAGAATGCCGGCAATAAAAAATAAACAAAAACAATCTATTTTAAGAGAAATCCCCTTAAGGGCCCTTTCACACGGGCGGATCAGTAATGATCCGCGCCGTGTGTCCGCAAAAGCTCAGCGGGGATCCTCCGTAAAATCTCCGCTGAGCTGGCAGCTGACAGGGCGGTCCCCGCACACTGTGCAGGGACCGCCCTTTCTTTCCTCCGCTCTCCCCTATGGGGGATCGGATGAACACGGACCGTATGTCCGTGTTCATCCGATCCGGCAGACGGAAGAAAAATAGGATTTTCTTCCGTCCGAAAAATCGGATCTTTGCGGAGGCGGACGATTACGGGTGTCAGCGGATGGTCATCCACTGACTCCCGCAATCACATAGGGACCAATGTATGTCCCGTTTTCATCCGCAACGGATGGATGAAAATGCGGACATACGGTCCGCACGTCTGAAAGGGCCCTTAAGGGGAATGCCAACCCTACGCCAAAATTTAAAAATAGATTTAATTGGGCCCCCCCAAAAATCCATACCAGGCCCTTATCCAGCAGGCCAGGAAAGGCGGTGTGCTTTAGGGCAGGGGAGCACCTCTACCCCAAAGCACCTTGACCCCATTTGATGGAGACAAGGGCCTCTTTTCCACAACCCTGGGCTGTGGTTGTGGGGTCTGTGGGCAGGGGGCTTATCGGAATCTGGAAGCCCCCTTTAATAAGTGTAGTTCCACTTTCCTTTCCATGGATCACAACTGTCCGAGATTTGCTGTGACATTCCCACATCTTAGAGCTCATTGATGTTGTGTTCCAAGCATTGTCCTGGGATCGCAGTGTCACCCTTATTCCAGCCTAATCAGGCATTCATTATGGTTATTAGGGGCGGTGAGTGGGTGAATCCTGCATAATTAGGAGAAGGGTTTGGGTGGGTGACTCCAGTAAGTGGATGGGGTCTGAGTGGGCTGTGGGTGGGGTTAGCTGTGTCCCGGAGACGAGGACTGAAATAATACAGTACTATGTATGAGCAGTCAGTTTGAGTATAGTGGAGAGGAAGGCACAATAAAGTACAAGCACCGTGAAGGGAAAGCAGAGCCTATGTATGTAATGATCGTTTGACCTCCCGTGTACAGAAATAATTACAAAGTGTATAAGAGTAAACGATGGGTAAAACACATGAACTGACACAGATAAGATTATCGACCTTCCCCACGTAGAGAACTTTAGAAATGTGGAGGATTCCCAGCAGTGACCCTGATTGGTGTGATGTTAGATTCTAAATGTTGGAGAAATTCATGCTATATGTGGGATGTAGTTGGACCGTGTGATGTTACTGTGATAGGTGAGAATAGCTGGGAGTTATCTCCTATCTACAGGAGGAATGCTGATGTCATTGATAGAAGAAGGTGATAAAATCCCCTCCACTGTATGATGGGGGAGATCCTACACAAACATCCCTCCTCCGTCTACATATATGTGGCGTGTACTAAGGGAAGATCCTATACTATACAAACATCCCCTCTGTGTCTGCATACATCTGATATGTATAGCATTATGGGGTGAACTCTACACAAACATCACTTCTGTGTCTACATACGTGTGACATCTACAGCAGTATTAGGCCCTGTACACACGACCGAGTTTCTCGGCAGAATTCAGCCAGAAACTCGATGGGAGACATATTCTGTCGTGTGTACACTTTTCGCAGAGAAACCCGCCAAGGAACTCGTCGAGCCAAATAGAGAACATGTTCTCTATTTCCTCGTTGGTCAAATGGAAGCTTTGGCTCGCCGAGATCCTCGGCGGCTTCACAAGGAATTTGACGAGCAAAACGATGTGTTTTGCCCGTCGAGTTTCTCGGACGTGTGTACGGGGCCTTAGGTCTGCATCTTATGCCACTCCAGAGCATTTTTCTCGACGAGAAAAATGGGCATTAAAAATTTAGAACATGCTCTATTCTTTCTCGTTGTTTTCCTCGTCGTGAAAAACGGTCGTGTGTACGCATGCTCAGAAGCAAGGTATGAGACGAGAAATTAGCATAATCAGCCCAAAGGGTGGCGCCATTCGAATGGAACTTCCCCTTTATAGTGCCGTCATACGCGTTGTACGTCACCGTGCTATGCTCAAGCTTTTTCTATCACGATCGTGTGTATGCAGGCTTGAGAGGAATCACGTTGAGAAAAACTTTTTTTCATGAAAAATGGTCGTGTGTATGCGGCATTAGACTGCTGTGCTGTTGTGTTCTGGGAAATGCATTAGGATCACAGTGTCACCCTTATTCCAACCTAATCAGGCATTCATTATGGTCATTAGGGGCTATGACTGCTGCATAATTAAAGGCAGGATTTGGGTGGGCCACTCCGATGGGGTCTGAGTGAACTGTGTCCCGAGGACAAGGACTGAAATATTGCATTGGAACTTGATGAATTAGTGCCACAGTATTATGTGTTAGAAGTCTGTGTAAGCATGGTGGAGATTTATGCTGAGAGGAAGGAACAATAAAGTATGACTACTGGGAAAGAAAAGCAGAGCATATGTATGTCCATTTGACTTCCTGTGTACAGAGATAATTACATAGGGCCAGATCCACAAAAACGGGCGTATATTTAGGCGGGCGTAGCGCATCTCAAATGCGCTACGCCGCCGTAAATCAGAGTGGCTCGTAGGGTATCCACAAAGAACTTGCTCCCATATGCGGGCCGGCGTAACGTAAATCTGTCGGCGTAAGCCCGCGTAATTCAAAGTAGGCTTGGAGTGGGCGTGTTGTATGTTAATCTAGTATGACCCCACGTAATTGACGCTTTTTACCAACGGCGCATGCGCCGTTCGTGGACGTATCCCAATGCGCATGCACAAAATCACGTCGCAAATAGTCAATGCTTTTGACTTGAACGTAACTTACGCAAAGCCCTATTAGCGAACGATTTACGCAAACGACGTAAACGACGGAAAATTCGATGCTGTCCCGACGTCCATACTTAACATTGCTTACGCCTCATAGAGCCAGTGGTAACGTTACGCCGAAAAAAGCCTTACGTAAACGACGTAAAAAAATTGCGCCGGGCGGACGTATGTTTGAGAATCGGCGTATCTAGGTAATTTGCATACTCTACGCGGAAATCAACGGAAGCGCCACCTAGCGGCCAGCGTAAATATGCACCTAAGATCCGACGGCGTACTAAGACGTACATCGTTAGGATCTAGACCACATCCAGGCGTATCTTGTTTTGTGGATACAAAACAAAAATACGACGGCGCATCGAACAACTTACGCGGCGTATAAATAGATACGCCGACGTAACTCTTTGTGGATCTGGCCCATAATGTGTAAGTGGCGTGCGGTGGCATTAACAAGGTCCAGTCCAGGTGTGATGACATTTTTTTTTATTAAAAATGTGCAAAGACAGTTCACAATAAACACAGTGGGAAGGCAACCCAACTGGGAACGCTCACAGGTCCAGCAGCATGTAGAGAGCAGGTTTGGGCAGCATGTAGTGAGCGGCAGAATGCGGTCTGGCTGTCTCGTGCCCAAGCAGGAAGATATCCAGAGAAGTGGTGAGCCCTACGCTTTCCCTCCTCGTTAGGAACTTTTCCCTGCCGCTGGTCCTGTCCTTACCAGGTGGTGTACCTGTCCCTACTCTACCCACTCGCATAATGCGTGCCAAGCCTTGGAGCCAGGGCTTTAAATAAGCTCTGCTTGACCCAAGATGGCTTCTAGAGCCACATGAAGTGGCAGCATCCAATTGGATAGTTTCCCCTAGTGACCAGAAATCCATAGAGGAACCATGTTCCTCTTGACTTCCTCTCCCAACAACAGTGCCACTGTGGAAGTGTGCCACCTGCAGTGGAGAAAGTAGACTGCGCCTGCTTACAAATGTATGAGTAAACATTGGGTAAAACACACGATATGACACAGATAAAATTGCCGACCTCCCCACTTCTGACAGAGAGTACAAATTGCCGTTTTAACATGCTTTACACAGACATGATCCACTGTAATCACCACCAGGAAGCCTGCCCTGAAAAATGCCATACAGTTTCTCTGGAGTGCATTTAGACCTAAAGTGGCTGCACAAAGGCTGCAGGAGATCAGCTGCACTGAGATAGAACAGGGGATGAAAAATAGGATTTTATTAAAAAAAAAGGGAATATTTAAAATACACAAAACAAATCAAGCACACACAATGCAAATCAAATACCATTCATTATAATTTACATCTATAATAAATGTGACAAATCTGTAATTTTAATAGAGCAATAGATGAATTTGTCTTTGAGCGCTCCTTGGTGTATATGGTGGGGGGTTCCCCTGGGTGCCAATTGGGCATTTTACCAACATGCACTGACCAATGGAAATTCCAAGACTGCACACCCTTTGGTACATAAAACTTCTAACCCCTTTGTGCTCGCACAGGAAGACGCTTCCAGAACATCGCACCCACCCCAATGACCCGCCACCCCCCGCACACACTGCAGGACATATTGTAATTTTCTATTTACCTCTATTGTGTCCTTTGTGGAAGATTTCATGTGTAAAAGTCAGCTACGATTAAGCATAAATTAGGAGTAATGGCAGCAGCAGCGGCGGTGGTGCTGCACCGAGTGCTTTGCTTTAACTCACTTGATTGACTCTGTAATAGAATGCAGTGAAACTAAGTCTGATGGTGTGATTATCCGGCCTGAAGCCGCTGCGTAGGTGTCCGCCACGTCTCTGCCGAGCTGCGCGCGGTTCAAGACATTTTCTTTATAGCCGGTTATCAGGTTTTTTTTTCTCTTTAATTTTCTGCAGCAGCTGACGACAGAGCAATAGTCTGCACTCATGTCTTCCTTGAGACGCTCTGCACGCCTCTCACAAGTAGGCCCCTCAATAGATTGACGCGCGACGGGGTTGTCTGTGAAGCGGCTCAGAGAATAATTGCCCCCTGAGAGCCTCCAGAACAAAAAAAATATAAAAAGCTCTGTGATTAAAAAGTTTGCTGCAGAAGTGGGAAAAGGACACTTTGATATTGATATGTATTTTCATCCTGTACAATATCCTTCATCCGTCCTTTCTGAATCGTTCTGCCTTTCTTCTCAGTGCTGTGTGAGGGGTACAAAAAGGTATTCTGCCCCAGGAAAGACCCCAAGCAGAGTCAGGGGGAAGGCGGCCATCAGAAGAATTAAAATGTTCACCATGCAAAGTCTGAAATTAAAAACGCTTAGAATTTTTGTAACAAGATTTCCTTTCTCACTGCCCTTCCCCATCTACCTAATAATTTCCCTTCCCCATCTAACTAGCTATCTCCCTCATTTACTTTCTCTGTTCACCTAATCTTTTACTTTCCCATCTACCACATCATTTCCCATACTTTTCTATCTATGTATCCCGATCATTTCTCTCCATATCTATTCCCACTCATTTCCTTTACCCTTCTACTGCCATCATTTTAATTTCTCAATGACATTCCCTATTATCCCTTCCCCATCTACCAATCTATACCCATAATTTCCCTTTACCATCTATAATGTGTACCTAGCTATGTCCCTCATTTCCTTTTCTGAATGCCCTTCCCCATCTACCAATCTATACCCACATTTCCCTTTCTGAATGCCCTTCCCTATCTACCCACACATTTTGCATCCCCCATCTATCTCTCTCCCAGTCACTTTCCTTCCCCATCTACTTATTTACCCCCATCATTTACGTCACCTTATCTACTCCTATCATTTCCCTTCCCAAGCCACCTCTATAATTTCCCTTCCCAAACTACCCCTATCATTTCCCTTCCCAATCAACTCCTATCATTTCCCTTCACAATCTACCCCTATCATTTCCCTTTACAATCTACCCCTATCATTTCCCTTCACAATCTACCCCTATCATTTCCCTTCACTATCTACCCCTATCATTTCCCTTCTCAATCTACCCCTATCATTTCCCTTCACAATCTACCCCTATCATTTTTTCCCTTCACTATCTACCCCTATCATTTCCCTTCACAATCTACCCCTATCATTTCCCTTCCCAATCTACCCCTATCATTTCCCTTCCCAATCTACCCCTATCGTTTCCCTTCCCAATCTACCCCTATCATTTCCCTTCCCAATCTACCCCTATCGTTTCCCTTCACAATCTACCCCTATCATTTACCTTCTCAATCTACCCCTATCATTTCCCTTCTCAATCTACCCCTATCATTTCCCTTCACAATCTACCCCTATCATTTCCCTTCACTATCTACCCCTATCATTTCCCTTCACAATCTACCCCTATCATTTCCCTTCCCAATCTACCCCTATCATTTCCCTTCCCAATCTACCCCTATCATTTCCCTTCACTATCTACCCCTATCATTTCCCTTCTCAATCTACCCCTATCATTTCCCTTCCCAATCTACTCCTATCATTTCCCTTCCCAAACTTCCCCTATTATTTCCCTTCACAATCTACCCCTATCATTTCCCTTCTCAATCTACCCCTATCATTTCCCTTCCCAATCTACTCCTTTCATTTCCCTTCCCAATCTACCCCTATCGTTTCCCTTCACAATCTACCCCTATCATTTCCCTTCTCAATCTACCCCTATCATTTCCCTTCTCAATCTACTCCTATCATTTCCCTTCACAATCTACCCCTATCATTTCCCTTCTCAATCTACCCCTATCATTTCCCTTCACAATCTACCCCTATCATTTCCCTTCACTATCTACCCCTATCATTTCCCTTCACAATCTACCCCTATCATTTCCCTTCCCAATCTACCCCTATCATTTCCCTTCCCAATCTACCCCTATCATTTCCCTTCACTATCTACCCCTATCATTTTCCTTCTCAATCTACCCCTATCATTTCCCTTCTCAATCTACCCCTATCATTTCCCTTCTCAATCTACTCCTATCATTTCCCTTCACAATCTACCCCTATCATTTCCCTTCTCAATCTACCCCTATCATTTCCCTTCACAATCTACCCCTATCATTTCCCTTCACTATCTACCCCTATCATTTCCCTTCACAATCTACCCCTATCATTTCCCTTCCCAATCTACCCCTATCATTTCCCTTCCCAATCTACCCCTATCATTTCCCTTCACTATCTACCCCTATCATTTTCCTTCTCAATCTACCCCTATCATTTCCCTTCCCAATCTACTCCTTTCATTTCCCTTCCCAAACTACCCCTATTATTTCCCTTCACAATCTACCCCTATCATTTCCCTTCCCAAACTACCCCTATCATTTCCCTTCCCAATCTACTCCTATAATTTCCCTTCTCAATCTACTTCTATTATTTCCCTTCTCAATCTACCCCTATCATTTCCCTTCCCAATTTTTTATCATTTACCTTCCCAGTCTACCCCTATCATTTCCTTTTCCAATCTACTCCTATCATTTACCTTCCCAAACGACCCCTATCATTTCACTTCCTAATCTACCCCTATCATTTACGTTCCCAATCTACCCCTATCATTTACCTTCCCAATCTACCCCTATCATTTCCCTTCCCAATCTACCCCTATCATTTCCCTTCCTGATCTACCCCTATCATTTTCCTTCCCAAACTACCCCTATCATTTCCTTTTCCAATCTACCCCTATCATTTCCCTTCCCAATCTACCCCTATCATTTCCCTTCCCAATCTACCCCTATCGTTTCCCTTCCCAATCTACCCCTATCGTTTCCCTTCCCAATCTACCCCTATCGTTTCCCTTCCAATCTACCCCTATCGTTTCCCTTCCAATCTACCCTCGTTTTTCTTTCCTGGGGGATCCCTTCTGCGGAGCCATTGTGTTCTCCTGGTGGGGGGAAACGGTCGTCTCCCCCCCCCCCCCAGGAGAATATAGTGAGTATTGCTAGCGGCTATAACAGTCGCTATCAGTAATCGCTATCAGTAATTGCATGTAAAATCTGACAGGCTGGTTGTACCCAAGTTAAAGCGGGGGTTCACCCTATAAAAAAAAAATATATATATATTTTTTTCTTCTAGCATAAAATTCGGCATAGTAGCGCAAGCTACAGTATGCCTGTCTTAATTTTGTTATCCCCGTACTCACAGTGTAATCGTACATAGAAGAATCCGACTGCCCGCGGGGAATGGGCGTTCCAATCCAGACGGAAGGTGATTGACGGCCGGCTCTGGCGCGTCACGCTTCTCCGGAAATAGCCGAAATAGGCTTGGCTCTTCACGGCGCCTGCGCATAGTCTGTGCGCAGGCGCCGTGAAGAGCCGAGACCTACTCCGGCTGTCTTCGGGGAGCGTGACGTGCCAGAGTCGGCCGTCAATCACCCTCCCTCTTGAAAGGAACGCCCATTCCCCGCGGGCAGTCTGATTCTTCTATGTACGATTACACTGTGAGTACGGGGATAAAAAAATTAAGACAGGCATACTGTAGCTAGCGCTACTATGCCGAATTTTATGCTAAAAAGTTGTTCTGCAGGGTGAAACACCGCTTTAATTGATCGATCATCTTGGGAACATTCAGCCTGCCCATACATGGTTTGAATCCCGGCTGGTTCAGCAGGAAATTTGAACTGTCTATGGCCGGCTTGAGGGATGTGGAGTCACAGGCCTTCCTTCAGGGTGGCGGCTCCTCTCACAGAGTGTATCCTGATTCCTCCTCTATCTGCCTGTGTTGTAATTTCTGCATATAATCTCATACACTGTGTACTTGTGTATACATGTCATTTATTGCCCTCAAGCGTAAAATTTTCAGTTTTTTTTATTTTTTATTACCACTCTGACTACATTGTTGCTTTACAAATCTTTAAAACATCTGTGTGCATTGTCCCTTTAGACAAGAATACACCTGTCTTCAGATCCGTAAAAAACAAACCAAAAAAAAAGACATGGCTACAAAAGCGCCGGTTTTGCACCCGTTTGTAAGGGGCCTTTTCAGGGCGACAACAGGAGTGACACGTGAGGAGTGCGGAGGGGGGGGGGGGGGGAGGGGGGATTTCATGGTTTTATGATTTATTAGGAATTGCACTGTTTATCGTGATACATTTTACTGTTTGCCTGGAGTTTTGCTATAACAGAATGTAACATCTTCTGTCTCATTAGTGGAAGGGAATGGGATTTATTTCACACTTTTCAGGATATGAAAGAGTTTGTCTTTTCTCTCTAGTAATTCATGTTTCTCTTTGCTCCTAGGTAAGTGCTGAGCTCCATTTCATCGCTGCTTTTCATGTGTCCGCGGGGGGTGAGACTGGCAGAGAGGGCTATGTACAAAGCTGGGCCATGAAAGAGTATCTCTGCCCCGGAGAGGGAACAGGGCTCAGCGTGCCCGCAGGTACATATGTGTGTGTGTGCGTGTATGCGTGCACATACTGTATGTGTGTGTATGTATGTGTGTTTATATGCGTGTACATGTGTCGTGTGCACAGAAGTGTATGTGTGTATATATATATATATATATGTATATTATATAGAGTATAATCTGTGTGCAGATGTACCAGTCTCATTCACTTTGACCAGGGAACACACACACTCACCAATGCAAATCAAAAATTGTCATTGTGTTGTAACCCATAGCAACCAAACATAACCCACACTTCATATAGAGAAATTAGAATATCGATTGCTGGTCCCAGATCACTGCTTTCTACCTGAGTACACCGATCTTCCCAGTGCTGGAGATCATCATTAGATATCAAATTAAATGAATAATAATATCAGACTGTTACCTTGTTATATTATATCAGATACTGTTATATTATCAGAGCTTGTTACATTATAAACACACTATTATATCAGACTATGGTACATTATCACACCTTGTTATTTTGTGTCAGACACTATTATATCAGACCTTGTTACATTATATCAGAGCTTGTTACATTATATCAGAGCTTCTTATATTATATCAGACACTATATCAGAGCTTCTTCTGTTCAAGTATTTTATTAAGGAAGATCACAGAGTACAGCAACAAATAGCCCTGGTTGGAGCTATAAAACACATTTCACGGTACATCTTAGATGAGGTCAATACAGTCGTAACAACAAAACCTACTAAACATGGACAACATACATTATCACGTGCCAGAGACAAGTGAAGTACAGTAACAATATATATCAGAGCTTCTTACATTATATCAGACGCTATATCAGAGCTTGTTACTATATATCAGACACTATATCAGAGCTTGTTACTGTATATCAGACACTATATCAGAGCTTGTTACTATATATCAGACACTATATCAGAGCTTGTTACTATAAATCAGACACTATATCAGAGCTTGTTACATTATATCAGACACTATATCAGAGCTTGTTACTATATATCAGACACTATATCAGAGCTTGTTACAGTATATCAGACACTATATCAGAGCTTGTTACTATATATCAGACACTATATCAGAGCTTGTTACATTATATCAGACACTATATCAGAGCTTGTTACTATATATCAGATACTATATCAGAGCTTGTTACATTATATCAGACACTAAATCAGAGCTTGGTACTATATATCAGACACTATATCAGAGCTTCTTACATTATATCAGACACTATATCAGAGCTTGGTACTATATATCAGACACTATATCAGAGCTTGTTGCATTATATCAGACACTAAATCAGAGCTTGGTACTATATATCAGACACTATATCAGAGCTTGTTACATTATATCAGGCACTAATATATCAGACCTGGTTATAATATCAGACCTTGTTACATTATATCAGACACTATTAGCTAGATTCAGGATGGCGAGCGCATACTTGCGGCGGCGTAGCTTATGGCATTTAGGCTACGCCGCCGTAAGTTAGTGAGGCAAGTACATGATTCACAATGTACTTGCCTGATAAGTTACGGCGACGTAGCCTAAAGCGGGCGGGCACAAGGGCGCCTAATTCAAATTAGGCTGAGGGGGCATGTTTTATGATAATTAGGCTTGACCCGACGTGATTGACGTTTTTTTGGAACTGCGCATGCGCCGTGCGCCTACATTTCCCAGTGTGCATTGCGGCTAAGTCCGCCGCACGGGCCTATCGATTTCGACGTGGACGTAAACAACGTAAATCCCTATTCACGGACGACTTACGCAAACAACGTAAAATTTTCGAATTTCGAAGCGGGAACGGCGGCCATACTTTAACATTACTATTCCAGCTATTTGATGGAATAAGTATAGGCCTGATAATGCGTTACGTAAACGGCGTATCTGTACTGCGGCGGCCGGGCGTACGTTCGTGAATAGGCGTAAGTAGTGATTTACATATTCTACGCCGACCGCAATGGAAGCGCCACCTAGCGGTCAGCCTATAAATTACACTTTAGGATACAAGGGTGTAAGACACTTACGCCTCTCGTATCTGAGCCTAATTTAAGCGTATCTGGTTACCAGAATACGCTTAAATTAGCGCGGGCGCACATTCAGACTTAGGCTGCCGTATCTACTGATACGCCAGCCTAAGTCTCTCTGAATCTGGCTATATATCAGAGCTTGTTATAATACCAGACCTTGCTACATTATAGCAGACCTTGTTATAATATCAGACCTTGTTACATTATATAAGACACTATTATATCAGACCTTGTTATGATATCACACCTTGTAACATTATATCAGACACAGATTCTGGTGAGAAAGTAATTTGGCAAAGTAATGGCTTCAGTTTGTATAGGGGCATGGTGTCCAGTAAGCTGTTACAGAGCATTTGAGGCTTTCCCCAAGCTTCCAACAGCTTTCTTGAAGCCACCTTCAGCCTGTAGATGATAAATATGAATCCTTAAAGCACTGCCTGGACCAAGATAAGGCCAAATTGCCCCCTGTGAACTAATTCAGTGAGGTAGATTGCAAATCTTTCCCTATTTGCACCCCCTCCTGCTAAAGTGCTCAAAATGGGCATCTCTTTTGTCTACTTATTGGTCCTGCCATGTTTTGAACTTGTTCAAAAGCCTGTTAAAGCCGACTAAGCTTTTTTTTTTTAAAGAATTCCAGGCATGTATGATTTTGCCTGATCTCGCTTGGACCAATGTAACTATGCATGAACCATAGCTGGCTAATGCCCCTGAAAGGTAGAAAACACAGAAGCCGGTGCTACTACTCCACTGATCGCCACTTACTTCCGGGTCCTGTGCTAAGCGG
Source organism: Rana temporaria (assembly GCF_905171775.1). NCBI lineage: Eukaryota > Metazoa > Chordata > Amphibia > Anura > Ranidae > Rana > Rana temporaria. Next base: position 128,394,054 of record NC_053498.1, read on the forward strand.
GTGGCCTGCTGCATTATGAACGTGAAACCCAAACTAAATGTGACTACCATTATTGTTAACTGAAAGCAAGCATTACTTTCATGTGTTATTTTATTATAATGGTATTTGCATTTAGATTTTTGTTTAAAAAAATCATGTGACCGACAGAGCTCCTCCCATATATTCCCATAGATGGCAATTGGAAAATGCTCCGCTGTCAGTCACAAACCTTGAGCCATCCTGCAATGGTGTGCAGAAGTGATATATGGGGTGGCTTGCGCAAATTGAGCAAACCAAGTGCCAATGCTAAACTGTGAATAGTGAACTGGCAGGATCACCAGGTAGCCAGAAAATGTTATCTAAGGATATGAAAGGATAAAATCTGCTTGTGTGTGCTGTTATTTTTCATCAAATGTGGTGTGTGGTTGTACAACCCCAATTCCAACAAAGTTGACAAGCTGTGCAAAATGTACATGAAAACAGAATGTAATGATTTGTACATCTTATAAACCCATATTTTTGTATACACTAGAAAACATAACAAATATTTAAACTGAGAAAATTTACCATTTTAAGAAAAAAATAAGGTAATTTTTAAATTGATGGCGGCAAATCAAAAAAGTTGGGACAGGGCCATGTTCACCAAGGTGTAACATCCCCTCTTCATTTAACAACACTCTGTAAATGTCTGGGAACCGAGGAGACCAGTTTCGGAATTTGGGGAATGTTGTCTCATTCTTGCCTGATATAGGGTGGGGTGACTTATTGGAATCAGGAAGCCCCCTTTAACAAGGTAGGCCCCCAGATCTTGGTGAATCAGTGGGGGTACCCCATACTCATTCACATGGGGGTGGGATATGGGCCCCTTTGTTAAAGGGGGCTTCCAGATTCCAATAAGTCACCCCATTGCACCACCACAATCACTGGGCCAAAGTTGTGGGGAATAGGCATTTGTCCTCATTTACATTGTAACTAGGGCTGAAACAACTAATCGATTAATCGACAACTAATCGATTATGAAATTAATCGATTACAATTTTCATAATCGATTAATCGGGCAGTAACATAATAGGGTTAAAAAAAAAAAAAATGTGCCCTTTATAGTACACACATCGCTACTGTAAATATTACTTTCACTGTCCCACAGTAAAAAAAAAATAACCCCGTACAGTAGCGATTATTTGCTCTTTTTGAACTTATTTTTGTTTTTTTTAACCCCATTATGTTGCTAAACATCTCAGGCCTGGGTCACACCTCGGTTTTTTGGTGCTTTTTGCAGAAACACACTACAGTTCATTTACATGTTTTCCTATGGGACACGTTCACATCCATGATTTTTTTTCAGCTGCTACGTATTTGGAAAGGGCAAGGACTTTTTAACGCAAAACGGTGCCATTTTGTTTTTATTGGTTCAATATACTTCAATGGAGAAGCTGCAGAAAAGCATGTAATGTGTTTTTGCGGCAATTTGTGTTTTGTAATCTGCCCAACAACAAATTGGCCCCAAAAAAATGCAAGATAATCGTTAGTTGCAGCCCTAATTGTAACCCTACGCGGTTACACAAGCCCCTCTTATGTTGAAGTCATGTGGCCTTGTATAGTTCAGGAGGGGGTGTGGGGCACTCACTCATCCCCTCCTTTTCCTGGCCTGCCGGGGTGCATGCTTGGTTAAGGGTCTGGTATGGATGGGGGGGACACATCACGCTATTTTTGTAGGAAAAAAAAAAAATATCGTGAGGGCCTCCCCAAAATCCATACTTGACCCGTATGGGTTGGGGGGAGGGGGGGATGGACCGCACATTTTTTTTTTCAAATTTATGGCTTCTTTGTTTACATTGAGAAGATGAGCCACTGGTTGTGAAGGACGCAGCGGGTGCCGGCTTCTTAACAACCAGCTGGTGTTCGGTAAGTACTGTGTGGCTAGACCAAGACTTATTTACCAATGTTTAAGTTTACTTTTATTTTTTTCTGTGAATAGACATTTAGGGAGGTGTACGCAGTATTTACTGACCATTTCTAAATTTTGCGGTGTATATTGCATAAACGTGTAGTAAGATTTTTCATATCACATTAGTTATTTGGGTTACATGTGACCCAACACCCAAATATCTCATGCAATATCGTTTTGTGAATTGACCCCCTAGTATTTACTCCATTTACTCCACCCAGTGTTAGTACATGACACATTTCTCTGTATACAGATCATTCTGGGAGAAGGGGACAGATTTGGAGGTTCCTGAGGGGTTGTAGTAGGTACTCCCAACAGATCTAGTACTGGTACTCTAGAGCAGACTAGCACTTCTAATTTTTCTCCATCTCAATTTTCCATTTTTCATATCTTTTTATTTCTGCTCTGTTTTATGCCTCTGCCCAGGATTAAGCGCACAGTTCCAACTGCCGAAAGGCGACTGGCATCTTAGTATTTCTAATTACACCATGATTAACCAATTAAATTCATCGTCATTATCCCTAATTATCATTATTAATTGCTCTGTCTGACTTAAATATGCAGTTATTCTAAATATCACGTTTGGTTTTAATGTTTTATGGAAACAAGTTGTCCTCCCACAACTCCTGGGAATTCTGTCTTACATCTATAGGACCTGAACAATCCCTCCCATAATTCATCTATTTGTCAGTGTGTACACTGGGGGGAGATTACTGCGGGTGACCTGCAAGTGTCAATGGAGGAGATACGGCAGGTGACCTGCTCATGGGGGATGTCTGAATTACTGTAGGTGACCTGTGGAAGGGGATGGAGGGATTGCTGGAGGAGACCTGTGGGTGGAAGTGGGGAAATTATTGCAGGAGACCTGAGGGTTGGGGAATTACCGTAGAAGACCTATGGATTGCAATGGGAGAATGACTGCAGGTTACCTGAGGATTGGGGAATTCCTGTGAGAGACCCGAGGAATGGGGGATTTACTGCAGGAGACCTGAGGATTGGGGAATCACTGCAGGAGACCTGAGGATTGGGGAATCACTCCAGGAGACCTGAAGATTGGGGAATTACTGCAGGAGACCTGAGGATTGGGGAATTACTGCAGGAGACCTGAGGATTGGGGAATCACTCCAGGAGACCTGAGGATTGGGGAATTACTGCAGGAGACCTGAGGATTGAGGAATCACTCCAGGAGACCTGAAGATTGGGGAATTACTGCAGGAGACCTGAGGATTGGGGAATTACTGCAGGAGACCTGAGGATTGGGGAATTACTCCGGGAGACCTGAGAATTGGGGAATCACTCCAGGAGACCTGAGAATTGGGGAATCACTGCAGGAGACCTGAGGATTGGGGAATCACTCCAGGAGACCTGAGAATTGGGGAATCACTGCAGGAGACCTGAGGATTGGTGAATTACTGCAGGAGACCTAAGGATTTGCTGCAGGAGACCTGAGGATTGGGGATTTGCTGCGGGAGACTTGAGGATTGGGGAATTGCTGAGGATTTGGGAATTATTGCAGAACAACTGAGGATTGGGGAATGACTGCAGGAGACCTGTAAATGGCAATAGGGGGATTCCTGCAGGAGACCTGTGAATGGCAGTGGAGGAATGACTGCAGGAGACCTGAAATTGGCAATAGGGGAATGACTGCAGGAGACCTGAGGATTGGGAAATTTCTGCGGGAGATCTGAGGATTTGGGAATCACTGCAGGAGACCTAAGTATTGGGGAATCACGGCAGGAGACCTGAGGATTGGGGAATTACTGCGGGAGACCTGAGGATTTGGGAATTCCTGCAGGAGACCTAAGGATTGGGGAATCACTGCAGGAGATCTGAGGATTTGGGAATTCCTGCAGGAGACCTGAGGATTGGGGAATCACTGCAGGAGACCTGAGGATTGGGGAATAACTGCAGGAGACCTGAGGTCTGGGGAATCACTGCAGGAGACCTTAGGTTTGGGGAATCACTGCAGGAGACCTTCGGATTGGGGAATCACTGCAGGAGACCTTCGGATTGGGGAATCACTGCAGGAGACCTTCGGATTGGGGAATCACTCCAGGAGACCTTCGGATTGGGGAATCAATCCAGGAGACCTGAGGATTGGGGAATCACTCCAGGAGACCTTCGGATTGGGGAATCACTCCAGGAGACCTGAGGATTGGGGAATTACTGCAGGAGACCTGAGTAGGCCTTGTTTATATTTTAATTTAGTAAAATCTTTTAACGGTATTACACCAGGCTGGTGCGCCTTTGTTTTCTTTTCTCTTGTTTGCCACTAGGATATCCCCATCCATGAAGGGCAGCAAGGCCAGTGTCTCCGTTGTTGGTATCATCCTTATGGACAATTGGCTTTTTGGATTATCCTCTCGTGTGCAGGAGAATTTGTTTTTTTGTGTTTTAAATGACTGCAGGATACCTGAGGATTGGGGAATTATTGCAGAACAATTGAGGATTGGGGAATTACTGCAGGAGACCTGTAGATGGCAATAGGGAAATTACTTGCAGGAGACCTGTGGATGGCAGTGGAGGAATGACTGCAGGAGACCGGAGGATTAGGTAATTCCTAGAGGAGACCTGAGAATGGCAATGGGGGAATGACTGCAGGATACCTGAGGATGGGGGACTTACCGTAGGAGACCTGTAGATGGCAGTGGAGGAATGACTGCAGGAGACCTGCGGATGGGAATGAGGAAATTACTTCAGGAGACATGGGGATAGGAGAATTACTGCATGTGACCTGAGGACGGAGATAGGGTAATTGTTGCAGATGGGAATGATGGATCTACTGCAGGTGATCTGCGGATGTTGATGGGGGGAGAGGGGTCAGATCTCTATTGTGAGTAGTACTTTAAACCATTATAAAGTCACGTTTTTACATGGCGCTGAGGGGAGAAAGCCATATACACATTCCGATACATCTTATTCCCAGAAGACTTTATGAATTTCTTCTAATTAGATGAATTTATAATTATGTATGCTTTATGTATTCATCTATGTTCCTTCCCTAACATACAATCATGTATCAATCAGTGGGTGACAATTAGTAATCAGTGTTACCTCTGGGGTCCTGTCAGGGAGGATGTGTATTTATTCATTAAGTGGGTTTTATGTGGCTTTATAGAATACAAGGAGATCTATTATTACACTGGTAAAATGTGAATCTGTGAAATGTAACAGATTTATGTTACGTTGTATTTGTTGTCATTATTAACCACTGAGCCACCAAATCTTTCTGTTAGAGAGTTGTGGTTTTCCTGCGGTGCCCTTTGGGTTGACCTTATTTGTGTGTGGTAATGTTGAGTGCTGTCGTGGAGGGACACTGGGGGGGTTCAGGCTGCGTAGTCAGAGGTGAGGGCACCAGGGATAGATGAGAAGGGGGGAGGATGCCACCTAGCGTCCAGACTCACTTATTACACACACCACAGCTCATCGAGTGCTAGATAATGAAATATTTCACCTATTATAGACTTAGGTTTGTCTTTAGTCATTTTTGGGCTACACACGGGAAATTAAACCAAGAACTACTTACATAAATATTTTAAAGGCTTAATAAAAAACAAAAATTAAAATAAAATATCTACCTGGTGGCTTGTAGCAGATATTTGAGGCCGCGTACACACGGTCGTTCCAAACCGATGAGAATGGTCCGACGGGCCATTTCCATCGGTTCACCGCTGAAGTGGCCTGATGGTCTGATGTGCGTACACACCATCATTCCAAAAACGATCGGGTCAGAACGCGGTGACGTCAAACACGCGGCGTGCTGAATAAAACGAAGCTCAATGCTTCCAAGCATGCGTCAACTTGATTCTGAGCATGCACGGGTTTTGAACCGATGCTTTCTGTACTAACCATCGGTTTGGACCGATCGGGCAGCGGTCCATCGGTTCGGTTTTGAAGCATGTTTTAAAATTTTGGACCGAAGGAAAACAGACCGATGGGCTATACACACGGTCGGTTTTGACCGATGAAACTGAACCTCGGTCCATTCTCATCGGTTTTGTCCGACCGTGTGTACGCGGCCTAAGAATGACCAATGGATATGAGACAATCTGATATGAGGTCAGGGCGCAGCATTGTGCGGTCACAGTTCACACGGCTGCCTCCAGCAGCTGCAAATCATTAGGCTGCACTGGAAGTCTTTCATGGTCAGAATATGAAAAGGGAATTGCAGAGCTTTGTTCATTTTACAGTCTGATACAAGGAAACCTTTTCCTACATCTAAAATTGTTGACATGTCATTTTCATGATTGGATCATTTATGAGCCCAGCACACATTGCGCTGTCTGTATTGATCATCCTGAACTTGTACAGTTTGTGATCCCCAGAGAAATGTCTGTTCTAAGTGTGAGATCCGTCTCCTCACTAATGACACCTGACCCTCCATCTATAGACCCCAAAACAATCGTCATTCTCCTACCGATTCCTGCCAGTCGGGAGTGAAACCATCTCGATTATCTCTAAAGAACTCTTTTTTTTCCCACTATTTTTCTCTGTGTTCTGCCACTCCAGCTAATGAGACTGGGAAGCAATTAGTGCACAATGAATGTAAATGAGGCTCTCTGCCTGCATGCTGATAGCAAGGCCCAGTGTCAAACCACTCCAATCCGCAGCAAAGAAAATAAGAAAACTCCCTTTCTTGTGCCTGTTAATCCCGCTGCCGCCACTCCAGGAGACAGAGCAAGGTGGAGGCAAGAGCACCACAGCCACGCAACTCCGGGACAAAATGGAATTTCATCTTTGAAAAATGAAAACCAACAACTAATCTCTCTCCCCTCCCAGCGGTCCAGTCTGCCTGTGCGTCACTCTGTACCTGGCCAGCATTCACATTGGATTGTTCAAAAATCAAATGATTGTCATCTGGGCTTCTGTCTGCTCAGCAGTGTGCACATCTCAGGCACTGTCCCTGCAGCACAGCAAACTCTGAAGGGTCTGGGATGTCTTCAGGGCTGGGCCTAGGGGTAGGCGGAAAAGATGGCTGCCTCGGCCTCTTCAGTGGGAGGCGGAGGAGAGGGGGGGCACAGAAAGAAGGGTATGGCTTAAAAATAGAGGAGCTAAGGAAAAAAAAAAAAAAAGTAGTAGATGCCAGGAGAAGTCATAAAATGACTTATATTAAGCACATGCTTTCAACATCAGGCAGCATGTATTCATAAAAACATAAAGAATAGAGAAACAAGTGTGTCTAAGGTACAGTGTACTAGAGGTGCACCCAGTGCCGACCCTGACCTCCCTGGGGCACTAAGCAAAATGACATGTCACTTTAAAGTTGAGAAGCGGGGGGACTGCCGAAAATGACATGTCACATTAAAGTTTAGAAGCAGGGGGATGGGGGATGCTGCCGACAGTGACATGTCACATTGAAGATTAAAGTTGAGAAGCGGGGGGAGGGGGTGTTCAGCTGTCGGAAATGACATCTTACATTAAAGTGAGAAGCGGGGGGTGCTGACTTCTCCCATGCAGCCAGCGAGTTGAGAAGCGGGGTGAGGGGGCCGAAAATGACTTCTCACCAGGCGGGGCCTCTAGTAATTTGGGAGGCCCTCCGCAGCTTTTTGCGGGGCCCTCAGTGGCTTGCATAATGAGCCTATAGGGCGGATCGGCCCTGGGTGCACCAAAATGAAAATTCAGGATGCACTTGACCTAAAACTTAAAATGAAATGAACAGTTTGTAAGAAATGTATATATATAACTGTAATATATTTGATTTTTTATTAATAGTTTTTGAAGCGCTTTTGCATTTAAAAAGTGCAACAAAAGCTCAAGAAAATGCCTCCCTTTAAATTCTTTGTATGTCTTCATACTGGTTCGTTGCGCTTCTGTTGCGGTGTGTTTTTTGATGCAGTTTTTGTGTCGCATGCCCTATGAAAATCGCATGCCCATTTTTGGCACCTTTTTTTTTATATCAGCAAGACACAGATAACCTTATTTGCGGCAGATTGTTTGGTGGCCAATATATCGATGCATCTCTACAGTATATGAATAGCCCCAACTGAATGACGTTTATGCAGGCCATACATGGGTTGAATTCCAAACCAATTTTCCTTGGAAAATCAGAAATTTCATGCGTTTTGTGATCCGATGGTGCCACCATTTAATTCTAAATGCCACCAACCAAGCGTTTAATTTCCCTTCATGTTGCTACAGAAAATAATTTTCATGGCCGGGTATCTTCTTTTCTTTCAAGGTCACAACTCATGTTTATTTCTATTTGATTATATTCCTCACACTATTCTCCCATCATTGATTAGAAACTCTTTTGTTTTTCCAAAAATGTACAACAAACCGATCATTTAAATTGGATTTCTACATGAACATCGGGCATTGCTGCGGCCCAGTAATAGTGCATACACAAGACCGTTTTTCGGGTTGTAAAAAATTTAATTTTTAAGGGTCTAGAAAAAACAACGTTTTTTTCAACCCCATCATTAAAACGGCCTTGCCTACACACAATCGGGAAAAAAAAAAAAAGCTCTAGCAAAGCGCGGTGACGTACAACACGTACGACGGCACTATAAAGGGGAAGTTCCATGCGGATGGCGCCACCCTTGGGGCTGCTTTTGCTGATTTTGTGTTAGTAAAAGACGATTCGCGCTTTTCAGTCTGTTACAGCGTGATGAATGTGCTTACTCCATTACGAACACTAGTTTTACCAGAACGAGCGCTTCCGTCTCATAACTTGCTTCTGAGCATGCGCTTTTTTTTTTTACGTCGTTAAAGCCCACACACGACCATTTTTTACGACGTGAAAAAACGACAACGTTAAAAACGACGTGAAAAATTAGAGCATGTTCGAAATTTTTAATTTCCATTTTTTACATCGTGAAAAATGCTCTGGAGCCCACACACGATCGTTTTTAATGACATAAAAAAACCGTAATTTTTTACAACCCGAAGAATGGTCGTGTGTACGCGGCATTAGTCACGATTCAAAAGAAAATTCCTTTTGAGATTTGACCCATGCCAGAACACACTAATCATTGGTCATAGCCATTGGCTGCCAGTCCTGGTTGGGTGTTGGTTTTCTAGCATGCCCATTTAACAGAAGCTGGTCCTGAGACAAACTTCTATTGGACAGGCAGCTGTATACAGGTACTTAATGTTGGCCAGTTTCTGCTGAACCCACCGATATTTGGATCACGTATACCAGGGCTCAAAATTTCAAGTCCTGAGCTACTAGCCAGGCCTCAAGATTACTCGCCACCAGTTGCCCCACCTAATTCATACACTGCCCTGCGCCTAATTGCACCCGTAAACACGCCCTCGTAGATTATGTCATGGAATGACAATGTTTTATGCAGAATCAAGTTACAAAATTAAATATTACCAACAACAACTTTAACAAAATGGGACAGGGCACTGGGGGCAGACCAGAGGGACAGGGCACTGGGGGCAGACCAGAGGGACAGGGCACTGGGGGCAGACCAGAGGGACAGGGCACTGGGGGCAGACCAGAGGGACAGGGCACTAGAACTGGGTCTCTTCCCCATTCTCTTGCTGTCTCCTCTGCAACTCCCATCCATCCTCTCTCTCTCTCTCTCTCTCCCATTCATCTCATCAGGAGCCTGTGTGTGCAGCTCCACGCTTGCATGTCCCCACTTCCCCCTTTTATTCAGGCTGGCAGAGAGGAGAGGAGCTGCAGCACAGCGGGAGGGAGTACAATCCAGCGCTGAGATCCACACAACTGCACAGCCATTGACACCATAGCACAGCGTACACTGACAGCGCACAGCACACATTGAGACCAGTCTGTTCACAGTGCTCAGGCTAAACTGTTGGACACTTACATAGAGCACAAGGAGAAGAAAACTGCACAAACTAGAAGGCTGCCGCTCTCATGTCAGGACAACTTTCAGTGAGCGCTGCACCGGAGTGGTAATTTTTGCAATCCTCCACCTCACTCATTACTCTCTGCTCTCCAGCTACATTGGTCGGGGCCCGGGGGAGTGGGGCAGGCTCAGAGAGGTCATACTGTTAGGTCCCATGGCTTAATGAGAATTGTAAGTAGAGCACCTGTGTACTGCTCTGCCTGTGCGCGGCTCACCAGACTACTTTTCCCGAGCATGCACCTTTCCTCTTCGGCGGCCAATCTCATCTGGACTAGTGTACCAAGTGTAGGCACAGATTGGAGGGAGATTGGTCATGCAGCCCTGTCATCACTCGCCCCCAGCTTAAATCCACTCGCCAAATGCTAGTAGGCGAGTGGAAATTTTGAGGGCTGATGTATACCCAACCCAGCTCAAAGCGGAACTTCGTCCAAAAGGGGATGTTTTGCTTTAGGTCCTCTTCACCCTCCTCTACCACATTTGGTATAATATTTTTTTGGGGGGGCAGGTACCTAGTTTTGAAGGCTACCCACTCCCACCTCCAGTTGGATCACCTAGGCAATGCGAACAGAGGTTCGGTGCCTCCCCCCTCCCATTCTCTTGACTTGCAGTTGTCTGGGACACGCCACAGTTCCCAGAAGGGTGTGGGACGATTCACAAAGTGCACAGTGGCTTTGCCATTCTCAGTAGGAAGCTGGCTGTGAGGCTGCAAGCTGTCAGAGCCGGCTTCCCACACTAAAGATGCCGGTGTTGAGAACCCAGGGACTAGTGAAGAACTAGTCCGCTGGATCCCTGAACAGGTATTTTTATTGCTTTTATTAAAAGTCAGTGGCAACAGGATTTGTAGCCGCTAACTTTTATTAATTTATTTTCTGGAGTGAAAAACCCTCAAAAACAACTCAAAAGTGGAAACTCTGCTCTGCTCCGTTGTTCCCACATACTGTATATGCTTACAGCTGGCAGGGAGGGGTTAATGACAGCTGCAGGTATAACATGATTGAAAAATACTTTTGAAATTACATTAATGTTAGAGCTTTTAGTGATTGGGATTACATCATCTTTAAATTCTTGCAGAAACTTTTTTATGCAAGAAAAAAGAAGAAAAGCAAAGTTTTCTTACTTTTAAATCTGCAGCATCCGTGAGATCGGCACTCCAAAGCTGCAGAGTTTTTCTGTCACGGTGATACGCACTGCGGATTGTTTTACCACACGCTAAAAGTTCATTAATTTGGGGCTGTCATTTTTCCCACCCCCCTGTTAACCCCTTAATTTTTGTCAGGGTGAAAGGTAACATCATCAGCGTAATAAATCCGCAGCCCCACGTGGCGTTTCCCCCATTCACAAAGCAGCCATCTGTGCGGCAGCCATTTAGACTGTGAATTAATACTCAGGATCGGGGCATCTTAGAGCTAATGGGAAATTTACTCAAATTGGCAAATTATAAACACTTTAGAACAGTTGTGTGTTTTTTTCCTTTAGCTTTTAATATGCAGATTTATGCTAATTTTACAGCTTTCAAATGTGGCTCAACGACCTTCGGAATCACATGTCTGTGCGCAGCACTTGCTGGAATTCTGTCTAAATTCCACCGGCCAGGGTTCTGTCTGTGGCGATTTGGAGTTGGTGGCTCGTTCGGGCTTTAAGCGGACCTTTGATACATTGCCGTCTCTATTTCCTCACCAGAGGTTTACGCCAGCAACTGCCATGTGTTTCTTTGTTTTCCTGAAAATCCGTCCTGTTCTGTGTAAAGCTCCAAATGATCCCACTATGCTGTCTGTCCTCATCTGTCTCCTCCAGTCTGAAGAGCTGTCCTCCATAGTCTGCCCAAAAGTCTGACCAAAATTCATCAACAGTGACCAAACTCAGCACAAATTCTTGATACTTGACCAATTAGTGGGAGAAGGAAGAGAAATAGGCTCCAGATACAGCAAAGTGTAAAGAGCAGTAAAATTTCCGCTTCAGTTGGAGCTTTTTGGAGATCACTATCTTGATCTCTAATTGGTTACATATCAGAACTAGACTCAGCAGTTCAGTTTTCATATACTATATGGCCAAAAAGTTTGTGAACACCTTACCATCACATCTCTATGATCTTATTGGACATGCCATTCCAAAATTGTCCATCAATATGGAGTTGCCCTCCTTTGTGGGTATAACAACCTCCACTCTTCTAGAAAGACTGTCCAAATATTTGCGGAGAGTGTGTGGGGATCGCTTCCCATTTGTGAGGTTAGGTGCTGATGTTGGATGAGAAGACCTAGTTCACAATCAGTATTCCAATTCATCCCAGAAGGTTGAAGCGCAGGGGGCCTTCCTAAAACTGTTACTGCAAGGTTAGAATAGCACAATTGTCTACACACAGGGCTGGACTGGGACAAAAATTTGGCCCTGGACTTCATCCAGACTGGCCCACTTTGACAGGTCTCTCCCATGGCGGCCGGACAACTCCCGCACCCCCCCCCCCCCCTGGCCACCCAAGCCCCCTCTCCCCCTTCACTAGCCACTAAAGTAGAACGTCTGGTACTTTTTAAGGCAGTACCAGTGGGGAAGCTAGACATTATTTCACCCGGGGGAAAGGATCAGTTCGGTGCCCCCCCCCTTATGGGACAAGATTAGGCAGAAGTGAGAAACTCCCAGGCCATAGCTGTTGAGTCGGCTGTCTGTCCCCTCCCCCATGCTCCTCTGTCATCCCCTCTGGTCCTCCCACTGCTTCTCTGTTCCCCCCAGGTGAGCGCTGCGGGGAGGGAGAGGAGGTGAGCGCTGCGGGAGGGAGAGGAGGTGAGCGCTGCGGGGAGGGAGAGGAGGTGAGCACTGCAGGGAAGGAGAGGAGGTGAGCACTGTAGGGAGGGAGAGGAGGTGAGCGCTGCGGGGAGGGATAGGAGGTGTGCGCTGCGGGGAGGGAGAGGAGGTGTGCGCTGCGGGAAGGGAGAGACAGAGAAGCGGAGGGGGGCGGCGGTCCGCTGTCACTGAAGTCAGCCCACTGAGCCATCGGCCCACCGGGAAACTCCCTGTAGTCCCAATGGCCAGTCCATCCCTGTCTACACGCAGTACCTTTTGTATGCTGTATTATTAACAGTTACCTTCACTGGAAACACATGCACTCCATCATTTGAAGGGGGGAGTCCACATACTTATAGTCATATAGTATAGCTTGGCATTGTCTTCTTTGTATCATATGTAGTGCTACCCCCCTAGGAGCTGCTAGAAAGAAGCCCAGGTTTCCTTTTCCCAACAGTTACCTCTCAGTCAGGCACACAGCCACAGTCACTCTAACTCGATGAACAGTTCTTGTGTTCTCTTTTTTTGGGGGGTTTAATTTTTGGGTTACTTGGATGCTGGTAGGGAATTGAGTGGGATGCTCCGATAACTATATACAAATAGAGTTCACTCACAGTATGTTCTATAGAACTGAGCCTGTAGCAAACTTGAGGATTGTAATCTTCCTTTGGTAAACAGTCCAAGCAAAGTCCTTTCACTGGGAGTTAAACGGACTAAGCTCTTCTGGACACTATGTCCTCTATATACACACATACAGCTGACTCTCTGAACCACAAGGGATGGCCATAGTCCAAAGTTTCTAGGATCTCTCTCACCAGTCTGTACTCACAAATGTCCTTGGAAAGTTTGTTGCCTCCTTACAACATCCATGTGACACCTCCACACTCCCTGTGATACCAGACTAGCGCAAAGTCGGCTCTTAGGTTGCCCACCTGAGGCCTTGGCAGCCTACAAGCACATGGCAAGATGGCCCAAGGGGGAAAGCAGCCCTCAGGCTGTGACCACCCAGTGGCGGAACTACCGCCATAGCGACCCACGCGGGCGCTATGGGGCCCGCAGCTGAGTGGGGCCCGGTGAGGATCTGTGTTGCTAACCGTCCGTGTTTTTTTTTTTTTTTTTTTACGAACAGTCCGGTACAGGGGCGAACTGATCAGTCGGGCAGAAACCGAGGACCCCAGAGTCAGGGGGGCCCCATGAGCTGCTCAGTCTGCCCCTGGATGTGCCCACAGTTTATCATGCAAAATTAGGAAAGTTTGTGCACCGCAGAGGTAGTGAGTGATGTCAACCCTGCCTGCAGATGATGAGGCTGTATGAGAGGACTAGGTGCTGGCCAGGATTACAGAGCGATCATGGAGCCATGAGGATTATTGCAATGACAGGCGCTCTGGCCACCTATCCTCCTAGGGAATTCAGCAGCGGGGCGGGGCCACAGTATACATCCATGCCGCGGGGGAAAGCCAGTGAGAGAGCTGGAGGCTGGAGAGGGAAGACACAGTGGAGTCTTGTTGTGTGTGGCAGCAGGTCAGTGTCTGTGATCATCAGCCAGGCTAAGTGTCCCTTCTTCCCCAGTGCCCATCTACCAGGAGCTATTCCCTGACACACGGATATCTGTACACTGAGTGTCCAAGTGTACAGATATATCAGTGTTGTATACAGGGAATAGCTCTCAATATACAGATATCAGTGTCAGGGAAAACACTCAGTGTATAGATGTCAGTGTAACACATAAGGAATAGCACTAAGTGCTATTCCTTATGTATAACTGACATCTATACACTGAGTGTTTTCCCTGACACTGATATCTGTATATTGAGAGCTATTCCTTGTATACAACACTGATATATCTGTACACTTCGACAAAAAGAACCATCAGTGGGAAGAATGTCCCTTACATTAGTGGTCCCCAGAAAGAATGTTTCTTACATTGGTGGTCTGTGCGAATAATGTTCCTTGCATTGGTGGTCCCCAGAAAGAATGTTCCTTGCATTGGTGGTCCCCAGAAAGAATGTTCCTTGCATTGGTGGTCCCCAGAAAGAATGTTCCTTGCATTGGTGGTCCCCAGAAAGAATGTTCCTTGCATTGGTGGTCCCCAGAAAGAATGTTCCTTGCATTGGTGGTCCCCAGAAAGAATGTTCCTTGCATTGGTGGTCCCCAGAAAGAATGTTCCTTGCATTGGTGGTCCCCAGAAAGAATGTTCCTTGCATTGCTGGTCCCCAGAAAGAATGTTCCTTGCATTGGTGGTCACCAGAAAGAATGTTCCTTGCATTGGTGGTCACCAGAAAGAATGTTCCTTGCATTGGTGGTCCCCAAAAAAAATTGTTCCGTGCATTGGTGGTCTGTGCTTATAATGTTCCTTATGTCGGTGATCCGCCGAAAGAATGTTCCTTAGGCCCCATACACACGATAGAATCCATCCGCAGATAAATCCCAGCAAATGGGTTTCTGCGGATAGATCCTATGGTGTGTACACTCCAGCGGATCTATTTCCGCGGAGAAATCTCCTCTGGGATGGATTCCAGCAGATCGGATATTTGCTGACATGCACAACAAATCCATCTGCTGGAATCCATTCCAACGGATGGATCCGCTCGTCTGTACAGACTCACCGGATCCATCCGTCCAAAGGGATCCCCCGCACGCGTCGTAATGATTTGACGCATGCGTGGAATTCCTTATATGACAGCGTCGCGCCCGTCGCCGCGTCATAATCGCGGCGATGGCGCGAAACGTCATCGCCAGAGGATTTCCGCGCGGATTTCAATGCGATGGTGTGTACACTCCATCGCATAGAAATCTGCGGAAATCTTTGAGAGGATTTATCCGTGGAAACGGTCCGCTGGACCGTATCCGCGGATAAATTCTCTCGTGTGTATGGGGCCTTACATTGGTGGTCACCAGAAAAAATTGTTCCGTGCATTGGTGGTCTGTGCTTATAATGTTCTTTGCATTGGTGGTCACCAGAAAGAATGTTCCTTACATTGGTGGTCACCATAAAAAATTGTTCCTTGCATTGGTGGTCTGTGTGAATAATGTTCCTTACATTGGTGGTCAGCAGAAAGAATGTTCCTTGCATTGGTGGTCTGTGCGAATAATGTTCCTTGCATTGGTGGTCCCCAGAAAGAATGTTCCTTGCATTGGTGGTCCCCAGAAAGAATGTTCCTTGCATTGGTGGTCCCCAGAAAGAATGTTCCTTGCATTGGTGGTCCCCAGAAAAAATTGTTCCGTGCATTGGTGGTCTGTGCTTATAATGTTCTTTGCATTGGTGGTCACCATAAAAAATTGTTCCTTGCATTGGTGGTCTGTGCGAATAATGTTCCTTACATTGGTGGTCAGCAGAAAGAATGTTCCTTACATTGGTGGTCAGCAGAAAGAATGTTCCTTGCATTGGTGGTCACCAGAAAGAATGTTCCTTGCATTGGTGGTCACCAGAAAGAATGTTCCTTACATTGGTGGTCAGCAGAAAGAATGTTCCTTACATTGGTGGTCAGCAGAAAGAATGTTCCTTACATTGGTGGTCACCAGAAATAATGTTCCTTACATTGGTGGTCACCAGAAAGAATGTTCCTTACATTGGTGGTCCCCAGAAAGAATGTTCCTTGCATTGGTGGTCCCCAGAAAGAATGTTCCTTGCATTGGTGGTCCCCAGAAAGAATGTTCCTTGCATTGGTGGTCCCCAGAAAGAATGTTCCTTGCATTGGTGGTCCCCAGAAAAAATTGTTCCGTGCATTGGTGGTCTGTGCTTATAATGTTCTTTGCATTGGTGGTCACCATAAAAAATTGTTCCTTGCATTGGTGGTCTGTGCGAATAATGTTCCTTACATTGGTGGTCAGCAGAAAGAATGTTCCTTACATTGGTGGTCAGCAGAAAGAATGTTCCTTGCATTGGTGGTCACCAGAAAGAATGTTCCTTGCATTGGTGGTCACCAGAAAGAATGTTCCTTACATTGGTGGTCAGCAGAAAGAATGTTCCTTACATTGGTGGTCAGCAGAAAGAATGTTCCTTACATTGGTGGTCACCAGAAATAATGTTCCTTACATTGGTGGTCACCAGAAAGAATGTTCCTTACATTGGTGGTCAGCAGAAAGAATGTTCCTTACATTGGTGGTCAGCAGAAAGAATGTTCCTTACATTGGTGGTCAGCAGAAAGAATGCTCCTTACATTGGTGGTCAGCAGAAAGAATGTTCCTTACATTGGTGGTCACCAGAAAGAATGTTCCCTGCATTGGTGGTCACCAGAAAGAATGTTCCTTGCATTGGTGGTCCCCAGAAAGAATGTTCCTTGCATTGGTGGTCACCAGAAAGAATGTTCCTTGCATTGGTGGTCACCAGAAAGAATGTTCCCTGCATTGGTGGTCACCAGAAAGAATGTTCCTTGCATTGGTGGTCACCAGAAAGAATGTTCCCTGCATTGGTGGTCCCCAGAAAGAATGTTCCTTACATTGGTGGTCAGCAGAAAGAATGTTCCTTACATTGGTGGTCAGCAGAAAGAATGTTCCTTACATTGGTGGTCAGCAGAAAGAATGTTCCTTACATTGGTGGTCAGCAGAAAGAATGCTCCTTACATTGGTGGTCAGCAGAAAGAATGTTCCTTACATTGGTGGTCACCAGAAAGAATGTTCCCTGCATTGGTGGTCACCAGAAAGAATGTTCCTTGCATTGGTGGTCCCCAGAAAGAATGTTCCTTGCATTGGTGGTCACCAGAAAGAATGTTCCTTACATTGGTGGTCACCAGAAAGAATGTTCCCTGCATTGGTGGTCACCAGAAAGAATGTTCCCTGCATTGGTGGTCACCAGAAAGAATGTTCCCTGCATTGGTGGTCACCAGAAAGAATGTTCCCTGCATTGGTGGTCCCCAGAAAGAATGCTCCTTGCATTGGTGGTCACCAGAAAGAATGCTCCTTGCATTGGTGGTCCCCAGAAAGAATGCTCCTTGCATTGGTGGTCCCCAGAAAGAATGCTCCTTGCATTGGTGGTCACCAGAAGAATGTTCCTGCAGACCCTGATGTAAGTGGGAACTTTGATGTAAAGGGAATGCAGTGGACTCTGATATAAGGTGGTCTCTGGTCACCAGCGCCCCTCCCCCCACATCAGAGTTCCCCCTTAGATCATGATCTGCAGCGTTCCCCTTTACATAAGAGTTCCCTTTTACTGTAAGGGGGAATCCTGCAGACTCTGATGTAAGGGGGGAACCCAGTGCTGGTAGAGTTATAGTGACCTGACCTTCATGTAAATGGAGAAATATGTTTTTTGACTTTTGTTTAACTTAAACACATTGCTAATAGTACTAGTACATGTTTATAGTTCAAAAATTTTACTTGCACTGTTTAGCACTGAAAACAGTAATTTTAGGTCGTTTTTTGCAGTGCCAGTAAAAAATTGGTGTCGTTCGTAAATTTTGGCATCCTTGCCAGTAAATTTCACTTCAGGGGGTTGGCAACACTGGTGAGGATGAAGAATGTAAGCCGGCTCCCAGCCCGGCGAGCCCGGCCATGTCCCGAGCAGAGGCGTCGTTAGGCCTGGGGGGCTGGAGCCCCGAATGTGCCCCCGAAAAGCCCCGAGTCTCAAAAAGGGCACCATACACTATTTAGCCACGAACGCCGGTGAGCAGGAAGCGATCTGATCTGCCGAGTCACAGGTCCCGCCTTCTGGAGCCTGCAGAACATATGATGTCCATCATACGCGCCGCCGGCTCCAGAAGGCGGGAGTTTCCAATCCCGCAGCCGCCGCCACATCACAACACTGAGATCCCCGCTCGGCGCTGAAGCGGGACTCAGGAGAGTTCAGATCAGGGCAGCGGAGGAGCGATCGGGCAAGTCTGAAATCTCCCACTGACTGCACCAATGAAGAGGAGGGGGATGAGGATGACCGGAGGAGCCCGCTGCACTGGGGTGAGTGTTGATTACCTGACCTGAGCTGTTGTTCAATGGCATTAGTTCATATTTTTTTGGAGGGGGGGCCCCATACAACATTTTGCTATGGGGCCCTGTGATTTCTAGTTACGCCCCTGTGACCACCTAAGGAAAAGGACCTGGAAGCTCTGTGTCTCATAGTACCAATACAGACTCCTAGGAGACATCTAGGTCACCCCTCATAGATTGGCCATGGCAGTATATATATTCTTGTTGCCATTTGCCTTGCTCCACACCTACATGATATTACCAAAAGTATTGGGACACCTGCCTTTACATGCATATGAACTTTAATGGAATCCTAGTCGTAGTCATGTTTGTGGTGGAGGGACTGACCTCAAGTTGATAGAACACCTTTGGGATTAAAGTGGAGTTTCACCCATAAATATAACATTACATCAGTAGTTTAAAAAAAATGTCATTAGTCCTTTACAAATTTTTTTTTTTTTTTAGATGCCTTCAAAGTGTTGTTGCTAGGTAGAATAGTTAATCTTCCCACTTCCTGCACCTAGGTGCTTAATGCTTCCTAACCTACACCGCACAGACTCCTGGGAATGGAGTCTGTGCATTCCCCAGATTCAAAGAATCATGTGTCTTGGACAGCACAGGTGCTGAAATCTGATCTGACACTGCTTGTGCAGCACTGAGCATGTTCGAGATCTGCAAGGCTGAAATCCAGGAAGTCATACAGTCTGGCTTCATGATGCCCACACTTAACATGGCCCCAGTCCATTTCTATTTTATAAAGTGTCTAAATGCTGTAACAACCTAACAAAACGGACCTTAGTTTACAGGCCAACTTTACTAGAATACATTAAGCTTGTGTATTACAGGGGTATTTATATTTAAAAAGTGAAATTGTGGCCGGAACTCCGCTTTAATTACAGTGGAGACTGCGAGCCAGGCCTTCTCGTCCACATCAGTGCCTGAACTCACAAATGCACTTCTGGAAGAATGGTCAAACATTCCCATAGACACTCTTAAACCTTTTGGACAGCCTTCCCAGAAGAGTGGAAGCTGTATAGCTGCAAAAAGGTGGGCCAACTCAATATTGATCCCTACAGACTAATAATGGGATACTATTAAAGTTCATGTGTGTGTGAAGGCAGGTGTCCCAATACTTTTGGTAATATAGTGTATGTTCTAGAACAACCCACAGTTCTCCAGAAAGCAGAAAGAGCAAGCAAACACTGAACACACCAGAATAATCAACACAGCCACACTGGTTACAGTGAGCAGAAACTACATTTTCCCAACCGCAAAGGGCAGCTTCACTGAATACAGTGAACCATAACTAAATTTACCGAATCCTAACTCCTATCTAGAAGGGTGCCACACATATAACAAAATGGAAAATGTTGCCAAATATCCATCCGGGATTTCTTCCTATTTAATATTGTTGGAGAAAAGAGCAAAAAAAAAGTCATAGAGATCAGAAGACAGACTTACAGCTCAAACATACAACAGAAACCCATAAAAAGCCCCAAACATGTTCATCAAATAAGCAGATTGTATAAAGAGGTCCTGTCATGTCAGTGCTAGAGATCAGAAGGAGCTGAAATCTTGCTCTCGTAGTGACACCTTGTGGATGACGTGCTATCTGTTGTCCTATCAGTGTGGTTGTTGCTGGTTTCCATGGGTGATGCTCTTTTTTTCTTCAGGAGTCCCCAAAAAAGC
This sequence comes from Rana temporaria, assembly GCF_905171775.1. NCBI lineage: Eukaryota > Metazoa > Chordata > Amphibia > Anura > Ranidae > Rana > Rana temporaria. The sequence continues at coordinate 128,414,163 of NC_053498.1, forward strand.
ATAAAAGTCTCTAAAAAGTTGTATTGTTTCAAAAAGCAGTCCTGTGCAGAAACCAAAGAATGAACAGAAGATTTTGATAGGTTAATGAGATAATATTCTCAGTTTCTTGTTGTGATAAATAGAGCTTCATTCTTCCCTTCCGTGATGTATCTCATCTCCTCAGAGCTCTCATCTCCCATCCTTCCATCTCCGCCCGGGTCTGCCATCTGTCTCGCCATGCCGTTCCCAGTGTCATTTCCAGCCAATGCTAATCATCCTTGTTCCTCCAAACTAGTTTTTGGCAGAGCGACAGGGACTGGCTTCTATGGCTGTCTCCCTCCCCCTGATGGTCACTGTTGCCTTCTCTCGACACTGCATTAATATCTAACCATGCGTGACCTATGGGTAGAGCAGCATCCAACCTCCTCCATTATACACAGCTGTGCCCGTGGATGGTACACCGCCACCACCTCCCGCATCCCCCGCCAGGCCCTGAGGATCTGAAAATCCTACTTATGGTGTGTACACCGTACATCAACAAGCAGCGCTAACAAGGCCGAAAGTCGCCTGGAACCAAAGCAGCGTTCGTTCCCAGCTGTGTCGTATTGCAGTCTGTGCCCAGGAAAATCTCTGTGATGCTTATTTATTCCTGACCGAGAAAAGCGCCACTACACTCGTCCGTCGCACATTGTTCTCAGAATTGGCCGCGGGGGCTCATTAGTCTGTGATGTGCTTTCCAGGCCCCCCTCCTGCCTGGTAGCTCAGGGGAGTTGTTGTGCTGACTTATTAGCTGCGCAAAGCAGAGGACTCTTGTATAATGGACTATCCACCAGACCAGGCGGGTGCAGGGGGCTATTTGAAGGGGACCTGTCACCTCACAGCTGGTGATTGCTTGGCATTGAAAGCTCCATCCTAGTAGTGTCAGATTCCTCTATGTTCTGCTAATTTTTCTCCATTGTGAGATGTCTGCCATATTGCCATTTGGGGGCAGGCACTATTAAAGTCACACAGATAAATTAAAGTGGACCTGTCATTAAAACTAACCAGATTCTATTATTATTTTAATTTTTTTTAAACGTCACTATTTTCATGCTATATCATACCTGCCCTGAGCTCAATCAAGCCCAGGCGAAAAGCACATGGTCACTAGCTGTTTTTTATTTTAAGTCATTAAAGTATAACTAAAGGCAAAACTTTGTTTTTTTGGTTTTAGAGGAATTAGAACACCTGCCAATTTGTATTGCCGCCTGTGAACCCGCTAGGGAAATTCACCCTCTCTCTTTGTTCCCTTTTACCATTATCATTGAAAGTGAAAGTAAAAGAAAATCCCAAATTTTGGTTTGTCCCCAGAAAAGTAATAGTGGGAAAATCTTCCAATGGGGACGCTAGTTCTGGTGATCTGGGGGTCCCCAAGGAATTCCATTCATTTGCAAGGATTTCCTCCTACTTCCTGTTTGGCTATGGGACAGGAAGTGAAGGTAAATCTCCCCAATGGGACACAGATGGCGGAAAAAAAATATATCTAACAGCGGTTATAACCCTGCCTTACCCAAAAATCTAAAATGAAAAAAAAAAAAAGTTTTGTCTACAGTTCTACTTTAACCCTTTCCCGTCGGCCGCCTCCTGGCCCTTAATGGGTTCTAAATGCCGGGAGGCGGGCATTCAGGTCACGTGACCACTGTGATTGGCTTTCACAGCAGTCACATGCAGTGTTAATTCTGGCAGCAAATTTCGATTTAGTTTTAGTCTTATGCCGCGTACACGCGATCATTTTTCGGGTTGTAAAAAATGATGTTTTTTTTAAATGTCATTAAAAACTATCGTGTTTCATTTAGGCGACTAAAATGTTTTAGTCGTTTTAGTAGACGAAATTAACAGTGGACATGATTGGAAAGCTCCTGATCGCTAGAACACATTGGGAGCTTTCCGATAACCACCAACTACCGTGCTGGGAGCGCACTCTCAATAAGTGTTTTACACATGGCCGCATATATGCGTGTGAAGGCCCACGTCCTGAGAGGCCGCATATATGCGTGTGAAGGCCCACGTCCTGAGAGGCCGCATATGTGCGTTCGGCCAGTGTGAAGAGGTTAAAGCCTGCACAGGGTCTGTTTTCTCAGTAAGAAAAGGTAGGATTGGTCAGGTACAACCATGAAGACTGCCCCTATTGTACATACTGTATATAATTACATACAGACAGGATTTTAGAACACTAACCCACTATAAGATTAGCTTAATTAGGCTGATCTGCCTTACTTCAAAAAATCAGATAATTAAAAAAAAGGTTTTCTACTTCTGTATCTATCTTTATCCTTTAGGAACAATATTTTCTTAATTGGGGTTCAGCGAAGGGCAGCAAAATTAATTTGAGGAATAGAGGACCTTAGGTATGAGGATCAATTTGATAGATTACAGTTATTCACTCTGGAGAAGAGGCACTTAGGAGGGAATGATTACAATGTACACATATAATAAAGGTGGATCCAGTGACTGTAATAAACTGTTTATTCTAAGGCCCCTGAGACAGCCACGCGGCCGCAATTTGAGGTTAGAAGAGAGAAGGTATAAGCTTAGATTGTGCAAAGGGGTCTTTACTGTTAGAGCAGTAAAAATTGGACCTGCACCCCCAGGAAGTGGTACTAGCTGAGAGTGTCTACAATTTCAAAAAACCGAAGGAGGTTGAATATACAGGGCTATAGGAATTGTTAGAGAATAAAAATCACACACACATAGGTTGACCTGTGTCTTGTTCAACCCATTTGTAAAAATATCAAATTGTATCCTGTATATCTTCTACATGCCCCTTATCCTGCATAACCCCCCCCATATCTTGCACCCCTCTCCCCCTTCCCCATTTCCATCCAGTATATCTTTTATCCTGCATACCCCCCATCCTATTCACTTTTATTCGTTTTACTTCCCTCATTCTACCTATCCCTCTTTATCCTTCATATTCACTCTTTTATCCCCCCCTCATAGTTCATATTCTCTCTCCTCCTACAAATTCCCTCTCATCCTACAAATTCCCTCTCATCCTACACATTCCCTCTCCTCCTACATATTCCCTCTCATCCTACAAATTCCCTCTCATCCTACATATTCCCTCTCCTCCTACATATTCCCTCTCATCCTACATATTCCCTCTCATCCTACATATTCCCTCTCATCCTACATATTCCCGCTCCTCCTACAAATTCCCTCTCATCCTACACATTCCCTCTCCTCCTACGTATTCCCTCTCCTCCTACATATCCCCTCTCCTCCTACACATTCCCTCTCATCCTACATATTCCCTCTCCTCCTACATATTCCCTCTCATCCTACATATTCCCTCTCCTCCTACATATTCCCTCTCATCCTACATATTCCCTCTCATCCTATATATTCCCTCTCATCCTACATATTCCCGCTCCTCCTACAAATTCCCTCTCATCCTACACATTCCCTCTCCTCCTACATATTCCCTCTCCTCCTACACATTCCCTCTCATCCTACACATTCCCTCTCCTCCTACGTATTCCCTCTCATCCTACATATTCCCTCTCCTCCTACATATCCCCTCTCCTCCTACACATTCCCTCTCATCCTACATATTCCCTCTCATCCTACACATTCCCTCTCCTCCTACACATTCCCTCTCCTCCTACACATTCCCTCTCATCCTACACATTCCCTCTCCTCCTACATATTCCCTCTCCTCCTACAAATTCCCTCTCCTCCTACATATTCCCTCTCATCCTACAAATTCCCTCTCATCCTACACATTCCCTCTCCTCCTACATATTCCCTCTCATCCTACATATTCCCTCTCATCCTACATATTCCCTCTCCTCCTACACATTCCCTCTCCTCCTACACATTCCCTCTCATCCTGCATATTCTATTACATCTTTCACATCCTCCTCATCCTTTATGTCCTCCTTATTCTTCCTAGCCCTCTCATCCTACATATTTCCTTGCCCCTCATCCTTCATATCCCCCATCCTTCATATCCCTCATCATCCTTCGTATATCCCCCTCATCCTTTATATCCCTTGTCATCCTTAATTTTCCTCATCATCCTTCGTATAACCCTCATCCTTTATATTCATTCTCATCTTTCATATTCTTTGTCATCCTTCATAGCCCTCATCCTTCATATTCCTCTCTTAATCCCTTGTCTCCCCCTCATCCTTCGTATCCCCCTCATCCTTATTCCCCCCATCCTACATATTTCCCTTCATCCTTCATATCCCTCATCCTTCGTATCCCCCTCATCCTTCTTATCCCCCTCATCCTATATATTTCCACTTCATCCTTTATATCCCCCTCTTCCTTATAGCTCTCATCCTACATATTTCCCCTCATCCTTCATATCCCTCTTCATCCTTCTTATCCCCCTCATCCTCCATATTTTTTCCCTCATCCTCCATATCCCTCTTCATCCTTCATATTCCTTCACATCCCTCTTTATCCTTCATATACTCCTCCCCCCCCATATTTCATATCCCTCTCATTTTTATATATATATCCCTTTCATCCTCTATACCGCCCTCATTTTTTATATCTCTCTCATCCACTATACCCCCTCATTCTTTATATCTCTCTCATCCTCTATACCCCCTAATTCTTTATAACCCTCTCATCCTCTATATCCCCCTTATTCTTTATATCCGTCTCATTCAGGTTCCAGGTGAACCTTCAGAGCTGATACAGACTTGTCCAGCAGGTGTCACCCTCACACCGCACATTGCACCTGCCAGGAAGCTCATTATCTGCTGCAATCTTCATGCATCGCAGTATGAGGTTAGACTCACAGCTGTCACCGGTTTGATAAACCAAAGCTGCAGAATTCTGCACTAAATGAATGTTTAAGGCCTGTGAAAACCCCGCTGAGTAGAGGAGTTTTCATAAACTGCTGGGAAAGTGAGACGTTTGGGGAGCAGAAATTCTTCTACGTGGATTTGACTGATAGAAACTCTCCAGTCTGCTTCTCCCTCATTCACCATCATTGTTCTCCTGGAATAAACTGTTGGTCAGGTTTGGCTGGAGGTCAGAGAGGTGGTCTGTCCAATGTTATGGGGGGGGGGGGGGGGGTTACTTAGAAGAGTGACAACAGGCCAAATACATGAACTGAGCAATTTTCCTAAAAAGGCACCACAAAATCAAGGTACAGCCTTTATGATATGATACAACAAAAGAATGCAGCTTGCTGACTTAAGTCAAAAGATGGCACAGAATTAACAAGGTGCATGTATCCTCATTCTGCTCCAGGTCCTCCTTGCAACACTTCTTTATCTGGCCTTCTGTGTTCATGTGGTGCTTTCCCTGCTGGTGGCTGGATGAGCCCAGTAACTGTAAACATTCTAAATGGACACTGATGAGCCAAACACACATCTCTGTCTATTACGGTAACTATGGACATTCTAGTAAATGTTTGATTTTATTCCTACCTCATTCATTTACAAAACATTACAATATTACATTTAAAGTTACACTGTACAGTACTCATTAAATAAGAATCTAATAAAAAAAGACTCAGGAGTAGACAAAATAAGGAGCATGCTTGTATCTTTCATGAGCTCTTCCATCCCTTTCTGTTGCCAGAACGATTCAGTACTTCCAGGTATGAGATGACACATGGACACCCCCCCCCCCCTTACCTCCTATACACTGTACCCCAACAGCCAATTACTATACCCAAGTGCTGTCACATGGGGGTGGAACTGGCTTAGACCTGTGCATGTTTTGACTGGAGTCTCATTCGGGAACTGCAGGAGCCACATGCAGCAGGTCATATTGTGTGGATGGGGGCAGTAGGAGAAGGCGTAGATCTCCTTGTGGTGCTTTTCAAGGAGCGTGGAGAATAGGGCGCTCTGGATAACAACGACTTTGACAAACAGTACATGACTGGCTCTTGAAATGTGATTAATGCACCACAGCAGTACTTCAGAAGAGGGAAGCACACTCTATAGGAAAAACAAAGCAGAGAAGAAGGTGATCAGAGAAAATAAAGAAGCCTCTGCAACCCTAATGCCACGTACACATGATCGAAAATTCCAACAAGAAAACCGTGGATTTTTTTCCGACAGAATTTTGGCTCAAACTTATGTTGCATACACACGGTCACAAAAATGTTGTCTGAAATTCTGACAACACGTTACGACAAGCCAAGAAAATGTTCAATAGGCAGTTTGGCTCTTCTGCTTGATTCAGAGCATGTATGTTTTTTTGTGCTTCAGAATTGCATACAGACGTTTGAAATTTCCAACAAGAACTTTTCCCGTTGGAAAATTTGAGAACCAGCTCTCAAATTTTTGCTGTCGGAAATTCCGACAGAAAACGTCCGATGGGGCCTACACACGGTCGAAATTTCCGACCAAAAGCTCACGTCAAACTTTTCTTGAACGAAAATTCCAATCATGTGTACGCGGCATAAGAATCAATTTAAAGTCCATGGACCCTTAAAAAGCTGCCAAAAAACACTTTAATTTCATCATCCTAATCGACTCCAACTAATTTCTCTCAAATTAAGAATTTCTCTGAAATCTCCTGATTTTGCCCAAAAAAGTGACTGCTATGGTGACTGGTTGTGGCGGAGTTGTGAAAGTAGTGTCCAGTGCCCTGGCTGTATTATCCCGAATTATTCTTTATACATGTTTGAGGAACATTTATGGGTTTTGGTGAATTTCTTTCTGATATATTCTGATAAACACACCCCAGTGAGTTTCCTTTTCCTTCTCATTGAAGCGCCTTCCCTGAATAGACCTGTAATTTGTCACAGATGAAGGTCCTTCTGTTGCGTCTGGTCGGCAGAATAATATAATTTTTGGTATCCTGGAGCAGCAACAGACCAGGTAATGGCAGATTAGATTTGGGGTGGCTCAGGTAGATTGTGGAGGATCTGCCATCATACGGGTCACCACGCTGACAAGACTGTCACTGCAACATGGTGACACCGATCCAGATCTGTCCGCTCTCCTAATTCCTTCTCCAGAGAGATGCCACGGTCTCACTGCCACCCCATGTCCCTTTATCCTTCCTCTCTATAGATGGTCTTATTGCCACCATGTGCACCTTTATCTGAGGCCACTGAGCCGTGACGGAAATCTTCTCTGCTGTCAGACACCAATACAAACAGCTGAATCTCCCATCAGTGCGGAACACAGCCAGGTCATCGACACAGAAATTCAGTTTTTGGCAGAACTGGATGAATGAAAGTGATCATTCATATTTTTATTTTGGTTTACATACAGACAACTTTTAACATCACTTTTATTATTGTTCTATTTTTCCTAATTTTGATTGTGTGAAAAAAAAAGCTGTTGAAAAATGAAATTTCATAGGAACAATGACACAAAGGCCCGGATTCAGATAGATTTGTATATCTATCTGCGGGCGTAACGTATCTCAGATACGTTACGGCGCTGTAACTTTGGGCGCAAGTTCCGTATGTAGAAAGAACTTGCGCCCTTAGTTACGGCTGCGTAACGTATGTGTGGCGGCGTAAGCCTGCCTAATTCAAATGGGGATGTTGTGGGCGTGTTTTATTCAAATTTAAGATGACCCCGCGTATTTTACGTTTTTTGTGAACGGCGCATGCGCCGTCCTTGAAATATCCCAGTGTGCATTGCTCCAAAGTACGCCGCAAGGACGTATTGGATTTGACGTGAACGTAAATGACGTCCAGCCCTATTTGCGAACGACTTACACAAACGACGTAAAATTTTCAAAACTCGGCGCGGGAACGACGTCCATACTTAAAATTAGCTACGCCTCATATAGCAGGGGTTACTATACGCCGAAAAAAAAGCCTAACGTAAACGACGTAAAAAAATGCGCCGGCGGGACGTACGTTTCTGAATCGGCGTAAATACCTAATTAGCATATTCCTCACATAACTATACGGAAGCGCCACCTAGCGGCCAGCGTAAATATGCAGCCTAAGATACGACGTTGTAAGCTCATTTTAGATGCTGATCACCATAGACCTTGGGAAGTTGAGCTAATTTCAGCAGTCGTTAAGCAGGGGTGCTTATCAATTTAGACGTTGTATTGGGGGGAAAATAACACATTTTCGCTGTCGTTTAGCAGGGGTGCTAATCACCATAGACTCTGTATAAGGGAAGGCGAGCTCCTTTCAGTTCAGCAGTTGTTAAGCAGAGATGCTAAATACCATAGACACTGTACAGGGGGAACTGAGCTAATTTCAGCAGTCTTTAGACAGGGATGCTAATCACATGTGCCGGTGACCAATAAAGGAAGCTCATACACACCTGTATATGACATTCTCTCATCATAGTCTGGCACAGCGAGTGTATATATATATATATACACGCATACAGACACTTTGAAGTTACAATGACTTGGAATGTGACTTACTCAATAAAAAGACATTGTCAGCAAAGACATTTCTGGATATGTTTCTCAATAGCGTCTCAAGAAATGTGACATTGTTGGTGTGAACGCTGGTGGCAGAATCTGATCACAGCTACTTGTTGGTTGTATTTTTTTTGAGAGAGCCAGTATGAGGAATTTAGAGAAGACGTAATGTAATCTGCAGGGGCTCAGCATCATACATTATCGCCGACACATTGCGCCTGACGCTAGCTGCCATTGCCACTCTTCCATCAGTCTGCAGACAGCTCCGATTATTGATCGCTGCAGATTTAATCATTACAGTTACCATGTCGCTTATTCGCTGCCCGTCACTGTAAGTGCTGTGAAATGGATTGCAGCTCATTTGTCGGGCGGACGCCGGTGGCTGTTCCTGCGAAGTCACCTGTAACCCTTTCTTCGACTCTTTCATTGCTTGGTGAGGGGGTCCCTCTATTGGCTACAACAGGAGTGGCTGCCATCACATTATTTGTAGATCTCCATGGATGGGGCAAGTGTGACAATGGTGGACAAGGCCCAATTTTGGAGTTGAGAAAGAGCCTTGTTGTAGTTTGATCGATAACACTGAGATATGAATCTTTTAAACATACCTCATCTGTCCCCTGATCAAGAATATATGGCAGATCTGTCTCTGACAGCAGAGGGAAAGGTGGTGTGTCCATCCAAATTCCCATTCTGTTTTCATGGGTCAGCTGTTGGCAGTGCTGAGACTGCTGTGTCACTATGGACAAGGGATTCTGATCTTATCCAACACATAGTGGCACTCACCATCACTCTCTAGGTCACCCCTGAGAGACCAGATCATTACAAGCATTGATTAGGGTTAGCCTGTGTAATATCAAACATAATAATTACCAGGAAGCCAAGGGGTAACCAGAGATTGTGCCAGGAGATAGACATGCAGCTTAATTGTACATCATAGAGCAGGCCTCGACAAAATCCAGGTGCGCAGTCGCAATTGCGACAAGAAATTGTGACCTGGCGCCTGGGAAAGCTTAGGGCTGCAGAAGGCCGCAAAGCCGCGGCCTCAATTACCGACCGGCGCGGGCCGGCCGGTAATTGAGGCCGCGGCTTTGCGGCCTTCTGCAGGCCTCAGCTTCCTTCTGTGATCTGGCATCATCTTGTGGTGGCCGTTGGCATTACAGGTTACATTACATTACAAGTAGCAAAACAGCAGTTCTAATGTGTTTTTTTCACTGTTTTCAGTGCCATCTCCTTCCCTCTAATTAGAACCCCCAAACATTATATATATTTTTTATTCTAGCACTTTTTTGGGGAAAAAATACACTTTTTTTTAATAAAAAAATAAGACAACAGTAAAGTTAGCCCAATTTTTTTTTATATTGTGAAAGATAAAGTTAAGCCGAGTAAATTGATACCCAACATGTCACTCTTCAAAATTGCGTCTGCTCGTGGAATTGCGACAAACTTTTACCCTTTAAAATCTCCATAGGCGAAGTTTAAATAATTCTACAGGTTGCATGTTTTGAGTTACAGAGGAGGTCTAGGGATAGAATTATTGCTCTCGCTCTACCAATTGCGGCGATACCTCACATGTGTGATTTGAATACCGTTTACATATGCGGGCGCTACTCAAGTATGCGTTCGCTTCTGTGCGCGAGCTTGGCGGGACGGGGTGCGTTTTTTGGCTGCTAACTTTTTTAGCTGGCTCCTAGATTCCAAGCAAATTTGTCAAACCCTGTCATAGAGTCTCAAGATTGCATCCCAACCTATATCCAATCCAGCTATGTGTGATTAATTCTTGTGCTCCATGTCAGCCTTGTGCTTTCATGTACCTGAACACAAGGGCCCGGATTCACATACATTGGCGCATATTTATGCCGGCGTAGCGTATCCAATATACGCTACGCCGACGTTGCGCAGAGAGGCAAGCACCGAATTCACAAAGCACTTGCCTCCCAAACTGCGCTGGGTTCCCTGGGTCGTAGGTGGAAGTGGGCGTGAGCCATGCTAATGAGGCGTGACCCCATGCAAATGATGGGCCGAGTGCCATACAAGTACTTAAAACGAATGGCGCATGCGCCGTCTCGTGGATGTATCCCAGTGCGCATGCTCAGAATCACGTCGGAACTACTCCCTAAGATACGACGGATCACTGCCTACGACGTGAACGTAACCTACGCCCAGCCCTATTCACGTACTACGTAAACAATGTAAAATACGACGGCTGTGTTCCCTGGTCCATACCTTAGCATGAGTTGCACCTCATATATGGGGAATAACTTTACACCGGACGTACGACTTACGCAAACCGCGTATATTATGCGCCGGGCGCAAGTACGTCCGTGAATCGGCATATCTCCCTAATTTGCATATGTGCATAGAAGATCAATAGGAGCAGCAAATGCGCCCAGCGTAAATATGCGCCCACGATACGATGGCGTAGGCAAGTTACGTCGGTCGTAGGAAGCCTATTTTTAGATTGTGGGCACGGCGCACAGATACAACAGCGCATAGTTACACTTACGCGGCGTATCTCGAGATACGTCGGCGTAATTCCTTTGTGAATCCGGGCCAATATATCTGTCTTCGTAGTGAGTATGTAACAGGTGCACTTGGCTTGACTTGGAATCCTTCTCGTCCGCAAAGGGAAGGCGATTGCAGCGTTCATCCACTGGGTGGCACTGCGGACCTGTCTGGTTTAGGCTGCGGCGCTGACAGTGAGTCAGGTCAGGTGTTGGGGTAGAAGTGATGGAGATTCAGGTCTAGCAGATGGAGATCATCTATCGCGGCGATTTATTCTTCGCATTTCTAGGATGTTCTTTCCTGGTGTGCCATGAGGGGCCCCTCTGCTTACATCACACAGACTCATGATTTCTTCCAGACCTGATCTTACAGATTTTCCGATAACTGTACAGATAGTCCCACTCAATCAATACAAAGCAGATCTCAGACAGAATTGATTCTGCTCATCTGATAGATCAGATCTGAAATAAAATCACTCCTTGTTGAGATGGAAATGCTGAGGCTCATTTGATTGCCACTATGGTCTGATGATCAGGTGGTCCCTGCAGGGTTCACTCACCCCCACATACTTCAATCAGGTTGTATGAATTAAATAGATTAAGTTAAATTGTTCAGAGATCTTGATGTAAGTGTGTGGGGTCACATAAGATCCAGTCGGATAAACTGCATGATGTTGTATCAAGGGATTTGATTGAACGAACCAGAATGTTTTTCATTCATACTAAGCAGATTGTATGATGTGTACAGTGATTGTACGGGGATAATCTTGTTGCTGTTTGGTGGAATTGTCCACTAAGGCCTTTTTCACACATGCGGATTGTTTGACCCGTAATGGAAAAATGAATGTAAACGGATGATCATCCATTTACATCCACTTCTGCCTAAATCCATTTTTTGGAATAGAACAAAGCCCTTTTTTTCTTCCATGTAAAAATAAAAAAATCGGATCAGACCAAAACAGATGTAAACAGACAAATGGGCTGTTTTTTCATGAAAAGTTGGCTCCGGGACTGGTGGTTGAGGATTTTAGCTGGTGGGTGTAAAAAATCATTGTAAACTTCATCCATTCTTTCTTTGAAAAAATGTGACTGAACTGATAAGTCTTGCAATCTTCTAACATCACACTAGTTAGCATTTTTTAGCTCTGTGTACTGATATAAAAATGTGTCCATACAACACATAAAATCATAAAAAATTGAGCGGGACATACTGTATCAGGGTTTACCCTATAGAAGTCCACACCCAGAGACGCAACGCATAAGCGCGGAGCGAAACAAGTGCCTGCCGACTCGGCTCTGGTAAATGAACGATGACTTTCATACTTTCTTTCACCTGAGGATGTTCTTAATCTCCATAGATGTGTGTAC